>NC_087264.1:915000-1558547 GCF_015220805.1 Pogoniulus pusillus | reverse complement strand
TGAATGAGCTTTCTCGATGACAGCCTGATCCTCCAATTGACGAATCAGCTGATGAATGGGCAACAAAGAGTCACGGTTAGTTCTGTACTGCCTATGATGAACAGTTTGAGTTGCAATTGGCACTTCCAAGTCCTCTATGTCATGATGTCCCACAACTGCAGATTCATCTGAAAGTTCAGGTCTAATGGACAATTTCAATTTATCATCCTCAATCTCTACAGATGCTATACCAAAAGCCCATTTATGACCCTTAGGATCTTTGAAACAACCTTGTCTCAAAAAGTCAATTCCCAAAATGCAAGGCGCATCAGGACCAGTTACAATAGTATGTGTCTTCCACTCTTTACCAGTTAAACTGATCTCAGCCTGTATCTTAGTTAACTCTTGAGATCCACCAGTGATTCCAAAAATAGAAATGGACTCTGTCCCTTTACAATTTGATGGCAATAAAGTACACTGAGCACCTGTGTCAACTAAAGCCCTGTATTTCCGAACTCTTGAACTGCCAGGCCACCTAATGAATACATTCCAATAGATTCGGTTCTCTCCACTATCCCTTTCCTCCTCCTGGCTGGAGGCAGGGCACCCCTAATGCTGAACATGGCATGTAGGGTGTACACAGTGATTGGTGTTGTTGTGAGAGGAACTGCAACTGTTGGAACAATTGCAGTTGCTCTCAGGAGCTGAAGAAGTGACAGCTACTTTTCGGGCATTATTGCCTCTGTTTCTGCCACTCTGCAGTTCCCTGACTCTCTTTGAAAGAGCTGAAGTGGGTTTACCATCCCATTTGTTCATGTTCTCCCCGTATGTGTCACGCAGAAGTATCCACAGTGACGCACGTGATTGCTGCTGTCTGGGTGGAATTTGTCTCCTCCTAGGCTGGAATTGCCTTGCAGGAGGTGGGCGTCTGTTCCTGACTGCAGAAACATGCACCCATTCAGATGATGCAGGAATGGTATCCTTTACCAGATTGGTAATGTTTTTAAGATTCTCCTTCAGTTCTTTCATGCTCTCCTTAATGCCATCTCTTATACCATCTTTAAGCTCTGTAGTCATAGTCTTTATGGCACAGATTATACCAGAATGTGACAAGCTGTCCTCTATCTGCCTGAGCTGATCAGTGAATTCACCAACAGTGAAAGATCTTCCATTGTCACTCCTTGCTAGAAACTTACTGGCCAAGATGTTAGCATAGGATGAAGGAGCAAGCTTAATCAGCTTCTTCATGAGACCTGTTCCCAAAGGAATATCGTCAGGTTCATGAGTACCATGATCTCCATAAAGCACTTCCTTCACAGCAAACTCCTTCAGAAGCTTAATTCCCTGCTCAACGGTGTTCCACTTCTTGGCAGCCCATGGCAAATCATCTCGGGAAGGATATCTCATAGCCACAGCCAACAGAAGGCGTGTCCACAAGCTAACCCTACCAAGAGGACTTGCCAGGTGTTTGTCCACTCCACTCTCCTTAGTGAGTGGTCCCAGCTGCTTGGCAGACTTGTCTCCTACCTGCAGAGCATTTGCACCAATGCCACGGCATCTCACTAGCCAGCTTAGGATTGGCTCACCTGATTCCCTTGTGTATTCCTTCCTAACTTCCCTGACCTCTCTGAGTGGATCCTTGGAGCCTTGGATGTCATCTTCCTCCTCCTCTTCCTGTTGTTCTGGTGGTGCCTGGCCTAACACAATCTTCCTCATAGCATTCCTAAACTCATGGGAACCATCCTCTCTCTTGGCAGCTAACCTCACAGCACTCCTCTCACTTGAGTATTGTTGTCTCAGCACATCTACAAGGTCTCGCAGACTAACTGCCTCCTCTTCCTCCTCTTGCTGCTGATCACCAGAGGTCCCATCTCTTACATCCTCCTGCGAACCACTCTTTGTCTTAGCTTTTGCCTTAGCAGGTGCCAGAAGGGCCTGAGCAGCAACAGACTTGGATGTGTCTGCTGGAGGATTTGAATCTTTAGGAGTCTGACTTGGAGGGTTTGAATCCTTAGGAGTCTGACCTGGAGCATTTGAATTATTGGAGGTCTGACTTGGAGCATTTGTATCCTTAGGGGTCTGACCTGGAGCTTGTGAGTTCAAATCTGCCTTGCTTTTAACAGGAGGATTTTGGTTCTGGTCTGCTGGCTGGGGGTTCGAATTGGCTGAGCTGGTGTCATTAGGATTTGGACTGACTGGGCTAGCGTTACTAGCACTAGTAGTATTATTAGCATTAGTGGGATTGTTTGCCTGTCCTCCTGGGATGCCTGCCAACCCTGACGTGTTTTGATTGTTGCTAGGGACATTCTGATTTTGGGTACCTGCCTGTGCTCCTGAGGCTCCTGCTGAACTCTGCGGCTTGTTTTGGTTATCCTTATCATTGTTTACGTTAGTGGCGGGAACGCTGGCTGTGTTCCCAGAACCTATAGAGGAGGGTGGAGAGGCTGGCAAGGGGGAAGCCGATAACTGTGTTCCCTTGTTTTGCTGTGAAAGAGACTGCTTCTGAGACACAGAATTTTTCCTAGCTCTTACAGAAGCTGGTTTAGAATTTTTCACCAGTAATGCCAAAATTAATATGAATATTAAAATCATGAGGCAAATATTAAAAACTGTGAGAAGAAAAACAGTTTTACAAGAGCATGTACCTATGCAAACAGTTGGAATTCCTGTCTTAGGCTGAATAACTCTCATTAGAGCCATATTTAAAGCAGAATTTCCATTGATTGTCACATTATTGACCAGAGCTCCTGTAATGTCCTTGGTAATATTCTCAGAGATATTAAAACCAGCATAACCAAGAATAAAATCACCCCAGCTCCAGAACATATCTGAAACCTTAGCTTTAGCCTTATTATAAGCCAGATCAATGAAATAAGCAACAATTTGACCTTTTAACCAACTAAATGCCAAGAAAACAAAACCAGACCAGAGCAATGCACCAACCAAATACAATAGCTGCTTGATTAGCTTCATCTTAATTCCCAGAGCTAATTTCCAGTCTCTCAAAAATATCTAGCCCCACGTTGGGCGCCAATTGGAAAATGTGATGGTTTGGGGGTTACCCCACCCCCCCACACTTTTGTATTTGCCCCAGCTAACTCAGACGGACCCTGGGAATATAGATGAAGCAATTTATTTACAGCTAGCAGAATTTACAAGCAGCTATTTACAATATATACAGTTATATACAATTATATACAGAAATATACAAAGGATAAACAATACAAAAGCACAACTCCCCTCCCAGAAACCTGAGTCCCCAGGAGGGGCTCTCAAACCACCCCAACACCTCCCCCCGGCCCTCTCAACCTTACCCCAGTTCTCAGGAAGAAAAGAGATGCAACCAAGAGGTTAGGGAGCAAGGTTAGTAGGAGCAGGGTTAATGAGATGTGACCAGGTCTAAGGCCAAAGCAAGAGTGAGAAACAAAATGGAGAATGTTTTCTTCTTCTTCCCAGAGTTCTCAGAGTAACTGTGAGAGAAGTAGACACAATTGTTTTTCATTTCACTGCCCGTTATCTAGTTCTGTTACCAAAACATTCCAGCTTGCTTCAAACTAGCACACCTGGTTATGTCATGAACCATTCTTTGGGGTGGGAGAGATGAGAGCAGTGATCATTTGATTTGTTCTACTAATCACAGGCACATTGACAGGTTGCACTTAAAGGCAGAGTTAATAACCTTGTCTTAGAACTGAGCTGAGCAGGCAGGGGCAGAATGAGACCTTGTGCTGTGTTTTGCTTCTTCCCTCCTGCCAACACTCTAGCAAGAATAATAGGAGTGGAAACGGATTTGGGAGTGGAGGAAGTACTCATTCTTCCTGTGGGTTTGTGTTTTAAGCTGCTGGTCCTGTGTGGCATTTCTGGTGACTAATAATAGTTGTGTGTGTAGTACAACCTTCATGAGCTATTAAAGTGTCTCTATCCAACCACTTGCAGGCCTGGTGGGGAACTAATTTTCCTTGGTGTGGAATAGTTGATACCTTTGATAACTCTACTCTCTGATCTTCAATGAAGAGAGGCTGGAACACACACAATGAGCCTTGTTCCTTGGAAACAAGGATAATGTTTCACTACTCCTCTAAAATGTGCCCAGAGCTTCATGGATGTGTGTGTACAGACACACATTTTTACTTCAGGCTGGGGACAGAGTGGCTGAGAGCAGACAGGAAGAAAGGGACGTGGGGGTGCTGGTAGATAGGAGCTGAAGCTGAGGCAGCAGAGTGCCCAGGTGGGCAGCAGAGCCAATGGCATCCTGGGCTGGCTCAGGAGCAGTGTAGGCAGCAGGACAAGGGAGGTTCTTCTGCCCCTGTGCTCAGCACTGCTCAGGCCACCCCTGGAGTGCTGTGTCCAGTTCTGGGCTCTTCCATTCAAGAGAGATGTTGAGGTGCTGGAAGGTGTTTGGAGCAGGGCAGCAAGGCTGGGGAGGGGCCTGGAGCACAGCCCTGTGAGGAGAGGCTGAGGGAGCTGGGGGTGTGCAGCCTGCAGAAGAGGAGGCTCAGGGCAGAGCTCATTGCTGCCTGCAGCTGCCTGCAGGGAAGCTGTAGCCAGGTGGGGTTGGGCTCTGCTGCCAGGCAAGCAGCAACAGAACAAGGGGACACAGCCTGGAGTTGTGCCAGGGGAGGTCTAGGCTGGATGTTGTTAGGAAGTTGTTGTCAGAGAGAGTGATTGGCATTGGAATGGGCTGCCCAGGGAGGTGGTGGAGTCTGTGTGGCTGGAGGTGTTGAAGCCAAGCCTGGCTGGGGCACTTAATGCCATGGTCTGGTTGACTGGATAGGGCTGGGTGCTAGGTTGGACTGGCTGAGCTTGGAGGTCTCTTCCAGCCTGCTTGATTCTATGATTCTCTCTTTTTTTCTTTCCTATTAAGTAGTTGTGATTACATCAAGCAGCCAAGGACGAGTGAATCCCTTTAAGGTAAGAACTCTGCAGCTGGTTTGATTGCAGTGCTCTGTTTGAAGTTTACACTTCAACTGTGACAGGTATCTTGGAGGGAGAGAGGAGGGGAAAAGAAATAAACTGTCTGCTTGTTTGTTTTGCTAGGTGTCATCTAACAAAAAGGACCCAGTGGTCCCCTCAACAAATGTTCTAGACACTATGACCAAACAGACAAAGAAAACTTCTTTGCCTAGCAATCGAGCTACAAACAAGCAGAACCCTCCAGTTATAAAGCCTCTGATTCCCAAACCCAAGTCCAAGCAGGTAATGCTTCCACTTACTTTATGTACTTTCAGTGAAGAAAGAACAGTGTAGTGAATTTTAGCAGCTTTTATCAAGTATAAAAGACTGTTGGCTGAGTAAAGCAGCTTAGGTGGCAAAGTTCATTTAAGCACACTGCAGAAACTATAAAAACATAGATTTTTTAGGAGGTGTAGAATTAGAGAGTAATAAAATGGTTGGGGTTGGAAGGGACCTGTGGAGATCATCTGATCTAAACTCCCTGCTAAAGCAAGGTCACCCAGAGCAGATTGAACAGGGCTGTGTCCAGGCAAGAAGGAAGAGAAGAGGAGGCTCAGGACAGAGCTCATTGCTGTCTGCAGCTGCCTGCAGGGAGGCTGTAGCCAGGTGGGGTTGGGCTCTGCTGCCAGGCACCCAGCACCAGAACAAGGGGACACAGTCTGGAGTTGTGGCAGGGGAGGTCTAGGCTGGATGTTGCTAGGAAGTTGCTGTCAGAGAGAGTGATTGGCATTGGAATGGGCTGCCCAGGGAGGTGGTGGAGTCTCTGTGGCTGGAGGTGTTGAAGCCAAGCCTGGCTGGGGCACTTAGTGCCATGGTCTGGTTGCTTGGCCAGGGCTGGATGCTAGGTTGGGCTGGGTGAGCTTGGAGCTCTCTTCCAACTTGTTTGATTCTCTATTTCTTTGTTTGCCCTCAATCTCTCTAGGCTTTAGCAGCCTCTTTCTTCCAGCCTCGTACACCTAACTCTAGT
This sequence comes from Pogoniulus pusillus, assembly GCF_015220805.1. Classification (NCBI taxonomy): domain Eukaryota; kingdom Metazoa; phylum Chordata; class Aves; order Piciformes; family Lybiidae; genus Pogoniulus; species Pogoniulus pusillus. Next base: position 1,552,648 of record NC_087264.1, on the reverse strand, counting down.
GAAAAAACAGTAGAAGAAAGAGAAGAAAAAGCAGGAAATGAGTCCCAGGAGGTCAAAGTCCCTGCACAGGGGAACACTGAAAACAGAAGGTGAGTGGACACTTGCACCTCAAGGCCATGCTCCAGCGTTGATAGAACTGCAAGTCCAGAATCTGTTTTGTTTCTAATGCCTGGCTGAAGCAGCAGCACACAAGATTGAAGTGCTAGCTCACAGGTGGTCACATCTGTGCACCCACTTCTGAGATTTAGTGAACTGCAGCTTATGCTCTGTGTGTTATCAAACAAACCTGCCAAAACCACACTGTTTGGAGTTCCAAATTGCTACCTTACACCTGTGGTGACAAAGCAGAGCATTCTAGCCACTGAATCTTTCCCAGCCTGCCTGGCAGTGTTATTCCAAAGCAGGAGTTACACATCGACCTGAGACACATAAATGTGTAAGTAAATAATAAGTCAACAATGCACAAGGTAATATTTGGGCTCTGAGGAACCATTTTTGCCTTGATAAATCTGATCATGACCTTTGAATGATAAATGAAAGCATGCTGCTGTGCTAGGTCCAAGTGTGGAAAGGAAAGTTTGAACATCACTGTCAAGTCTCAGAGGAGGTTTAAAAGCCAAGGGGCTTATGTCACCGTGTAAAAGCTTTGTTTTAGTGTGGCTTTTAGAGAAGAAAGTGAGCCAAAACCCTTGTATCACCTAAGGAGCACATCTCTGCCTAGCTAGGACTGTAATCTGTCATGCTCCTCTGGAGCAGATGTATTCTCTAACAATCCCAGTCCTCATGAAACTTGCATTATTATAATCATGTTTCATTTAGACTTCATTTAACTGAGGAAGATGAAGGTAATTATTATTCATCTGGGCTAGCATTCTTTTCATTAACCTTTACAGATCATGTTCTGAAACAAGTGGCAAGGAGAGTGGTGAGGAGGATTAGCTGCAACCTGCTAATAGAGAGGCTCTATTTTTAGGTGGATGGGACCCTGGCAGAAAGGAGGAGAGCCATTATGCTTTGTCATTCTAAAGCTCAAATGTTAATCTCCACATATATCACAGCTTTAATAAAAAGGCTTGGCTTAGGCTTGCCCTGTCAGCATGTTCCTCAGGCGTGCTGCAGTGGCAGAGAGCAGACTGCTGACTGCACAGCTCTGCTCTTGCAGCAACACAAAACCCCTCCAGCTAGATGGGGCTTAGAAATGTGGTGTTGGGGAATGTTTGCTGCTTACGGAGGTGTGTAGTGACAGGATCATGGAATCAGCCAGGTTGGAAGAGAGCTCCAAGCTCAGCCAGCCCAACCTAGCACCCAGCCCTGCCCAACCAACCAGACCATGGCACTAAGTGCCCCAGCCAGGCTTGGCTTCAACACCTCCAGCCACACAGACTCCACCACCTCCCTGGGCAGCCCATTCCAATGCCAATCACTCTCTCTGACAACAACTTCTTAACAACATCCAGCCTAGACCTCCCCTGGCACAGCTTGAGGCTGTGTCCCCTTCTTCTGTTGCTGGGTGCCTGGCAGCAGAGCCCAACCCCACCTGGCTACAGCCTCCCTGCAGGCAGCTGCAGGCAGCAATGAGCTCTGCCCTGAACCTCCTCTTCTGCAGGCTGCACACCCCCAGCTCCCTCAGCCTCTCCTCACAGGGCTGTGCTCCAGGCCCCTCCCCAGCCTTGCTGCCCTTCTCTCAACACCTTCCAGCACCTGAACATTTCTCCTGAATTGAGGAGCACAGAACTGGACACAGCACTCAAGGTGTGGCCTGAGCAGGATGAGAGGTAATGGCTTCAAAATGGGAGGAGCTCAGTTGAGGTTACACTTTAGGAGGAAATTCTTCCCCATGAAGGTGGTGAGGCACTGAAACAGTTTGCCCAGAGAAGTAGTGAAGGCTCCAAGCCTCTAAGTGTTCAAAGCCAACATGGATGAGCCCTTGAGCAACTGGTGTAGTAGGAGCTGTCACAGTCTGTCACAGCAGAGCTGGAACTAGATGATCCTGAAGGTCTCCTCCAACCCAAACCATTTTGCATGGTTTTCCTCTGACCTTCTTAAACAGACAATTTTTGTGTGCTTGTTTCAGACCACGAACAGGATTCCAGATGTGGCTAGAAGAGAACAGAGCAAACATTTTGACAGATAATCCTGATCTGGATGAAGCAGAAGTAATAAAAGAAGGCATGAGTCGGTTTAGAGTGCTGTCAGCTGAAGAAAGAATGGTAAGAAAACATTCCCTAGTTCTGCTCTTGGAGAATTTCTTTCCCCTTTGTTATTTTTGGTTAGGGATATTTTATTTCAATTCTGTGGTTCTCCATCTCCACAGACTTTAGCTTTGCACTGATCCATGGTACATGACATATACCTTATGTAAAGAGTCATTTAAAGCAGAGCACAGCTGTTCCAAAGTGAGAGGAATGGAATCAGAGAATCACAGAATCAAGCAGGTTGGAAGAGACCTCCCAGCTCAGCCAGCCCAACCTAGCACCCAGCCCTATCCAGTCAACCAGACCATGGCACTAAGTGCCCCAGCCAGGCTTGGCTTCAACACCTCCAGCCACAGAGACTCCACCACCTCCCTGGGCAGCCCATTCCAATGCCAATCACTCTCTCTGACAACAACTTCCTAACAACATCCAGCCTAGACCTGCCCTGGCACAGCTTGAGACTGTGTCCCCTTGTTCTGTTGCTGCTTGCCTGGCAGCAGAGCCCAACCCCACCTGGCTACAGCCTCCCTGCAGGCAGCTGCAGGCAGCAATGAGCTCTGCCCTGAGCCTCCTCTACTGCAGGCTGCACACCCCCAGCTCCCTCAGCCTCTCCTCACAGGGCTGTGCTCCAGGCCCCTCCCCAGCCTTGCTGCCCTGCTCCAAACACCTTCCAGCACCTCAACATCTCTCCTGAATTGAGGGGCCCAGAACTGGACACAGCACTGCAGGGGTGTCCTGAGCAGTGCTGAACACAGGGGCAGAAGAACCTCCCTTGTCCTGCTGCCCACAGGGCACTGCTGCCTCATCTTCAGCTCCTCTCTCCCACCACCCCCAGCTCCCTCTCTGCCTGGCTGCTCTCAGCCACTCTGGCCCCAGCCTGTAGTGCTGCTTGGGGTTGCTGTGGCCAAAGTGTAGAACCTTGCACTTGGCCTTCTTCAGTCTCATCCCATCATCAATGAAGAAATGACATTCTGTGATTCTCTGAAATCCCAAAAAGAAAGAAAATAGAGGAGTTAAAAGTGACAAACCTTGGCTTAATTCATTGGGGTTTACATTTGTTCTAAGGCCTTTTAAGTGTCTTATTTGTCCAGAGAGACAAACAAGAACTTCAGTTTCATAGAGAGGCTCAAAAGTGTAGTTCTGAGGGAGAATGTTGTTAGGAACAAAAGAAAATGAGGCACTCACTCTTAACTTGATCCTTACTGGTTGCCAGGAAGAATTATTTTGATTCTTCCTTAGAATTAGGGAAATAGAATCACAGAATCAGTCAGGGTTGGAAGGGACCACAAGGAGCAGCCAGTTCCAACCCCCCTGCCATGCCCAGGGACACCCTACCCTAGAGCAGGTTGCACACAGCCTCAGCCAGCCTGGCCTCAAACACCTCCAGCCATGGGGCCTCAACCACCTCCCTGGGCAACCCAGTCCAGCCTCTCACCACTCTCCTGCTCAGGAACTTCCTCCTCACCTCCAGCCTGACTCTCCCCACCTCCAGCTCTGCTCCATTCCCCCCAGTCCTGGCACTCCCTGAGAGCCTCAAAAGTCCCTCCCCAGCTTTTTTGTAGCCCCCTTCAGATGTTGGAAGGCCACAAGAAGGTCCCCTGGGAGCCTCCTCTGCTCCAGCCTGCACAGCCCCAACTCTTTCAGTCTGTGCTCACAGCAGAGCTGCTGCAGCCTCTCAGTATCCTCCTGGCCCTGCTCTGGACACTCTCCAGCATCTCCACATCCCTCTTGTCCCAGGGGCTCCAGAGCTGGATGCAGGACTCCAGGTGGGGTCTCAGCAGAGCAGAGCAGAGCAGAGCAGAGGGGGAGAATTCCCTCCCTGGCCTTGCTGGCCACACTAAATAAATCAGGTCTATAAAAGTGGGTGAGTGATGTGACCTAATTTGTTGGGGTCTGTGTTTAATTCTGTCCTTTCTCCTAAGGCATGGACTGAGAAAGCCAAAGGAGGAGCAGGAAATGAGTTAGCAGAAGATAAAAAGCGGAAGCGTCCCACAGCTGACGAGGATGAAGAGGAAAAGAAAGAGGAGCAAGAATCAGAGGACTCAAATCTACCCAAAAAATCAAAGCCTTTAGAGCAGTCTACAAACGTCAGACTGTCAGCTTTTGCCTTCAAGCAAAGCTAAATCACCTGCTGCCTCCTCAGGGCCTCATCTGGAAACGTAAGGCAGCTCTGTAGCAGCTGTGCTCGAAGAGCACTAACACGAAGAGTGCCTTGCTCCAGAGAGCCTTCTAGAAAGTCTCCTGTTAGGAATTCTGGAGGGGAATCTTGAATCCACTCTCCAGACCTCTTGCAAGTTATTCATCTAAAGCTTGACAGCAAAACCTGTACTTCTGGACCAGGTACCTGGAAGCACAGCTCCACGCAGTGTTGTGCAGCTCTGTGCCTCCGTACATGGCACAGGTTAATAACTCTGGGGAGGATAAACTACACCCAGAAGCTGTCCTTTGGTTTTAGGGAGCCAAAGGAGTGGCTCCTATGCCTCTCCTTCTGCCTGTGCAAACAGTTGTAAGGGAAAGACACTCCCTGACATGGGAGTGAGGGGAAGCTGCTGCTGTTGAGATGCATTTTCAACACTTGTGGCTGTGGCTGGTAGAGAGCAGCTTCTGGCCGTGGCAGAACTAGGGACAGAAGCTGAGTTGGGAAGGTCAGGTGAGCAAACATCAGCCACTCTAGGCTGTGCAAATACACTTCCCCAGTCTGTGCCTCAGCAAGGGCCAGAACTTGAAACTCTCTGTACTGCTTTAGCCCATGTTTGCTTTCAAAATAAAATGTGACTGTTTCTTTATTTTAAGGAGGTCATCTTTGTGCTTCCTGTGACTGAAGTCAACCTGAAGGAAAAGTGAAGCTGGAGGGGCAACTTTTACTGAGGCCTGTAGTGCCAGGACAAGGGGTGATGGCTTCTAACTGGAAGAAGATGGATTTAGATTAGACATTAGGAATAAATTCCTGCCCATGAAGGCAGTGAGGCACTGCAACAGCCTTCCCAGAGAAGCTGTGGAAGCTCCAAGCCTGGAAGACTTCAGAGCTAGGTTGGATGAACCCTTGAGCAACCAGATCCAGTAGGAGATATCCCTGCCCATGGCAGAGTGTTGATCTTGAAGGACCCTTCAAACCCAAAGCTTTCTGTGATTCTGTGAAACAGACTTTGCCTCTACAGGCTGGGCAGTGAGTGGCTGGAGAGCAGCCCTGAGGAGAGGGACTTGGGGGTGCTGCTGGAGGAGAAGCTCAGCAGGAGCCAGCAGTGTGCACTTGCAGCCCAGAAAGCCAAACAGAGCCTGGGCTGCAGCAGCAGTAGTGTGGCCAGCAGGGCCAGGGAGGGGATTCTCCCCCTCTGCTCTGCTCTGCTGAGACCCCACCTGGAGTCCTGCATCCAGCTCTGGAGCCCCTGGGACAAGAGGGATGTGGAGATGCTGGAGAGTGTCCAGAGCAGGGCCAGGAGGATGCTGAGAGGCTGCAGCAGCTCTGCTGTGAGCACAGACTGAAAGAGTTGGGGCTGTGCAGGCTGGAGCAGAGGAGGTTCCCAGGGGACCTTCTTGTGGCCTTCCAGCACATGAAGGGGGCTCCAAAACAGCTGGGGAGGGACTTTTGAGGCTGTGAGGGAGTGTCAGGAGTGGGGGGAATGGAGCAAAGCTGGAGGTGGGGAGAGTGAGGCTGGAGGTGAGGAGGAAGTTCCTGAGCAGGAGAGTGGTGAGAGGCTGGACTGGGTTGCCCAGGGAGGTGGTTGAGGCCCCATGGCTGGAGGTGTTTGAGGCCAGGCTGGCTGAGGCTGTGGGCAGCCTGCTCTAGGGTAGGGTGTCCCTGGGCGTGGCAGGGGGGTTGGAACTGGCTGCTCCTTGTGGTCCCTTCCAACCCTGACTGATTCTGTGATGTCAACCAGGGATGGTAAGGAAAGACCTGAAAACCTGTTAATTTAAATGCCTTTTTCCATCCACAAACAGAATCATAGAATCAAGCAGATTGGAAGAGACCTCCAAGCTCATCCAGCCCAACCTAGCACCCAGCCCTGTCTAATCAGCTATACCATGGCACCAAGTGCCTCATCCAGGCCTCACTGAGGCTGGGAAAGCCCTTTAAGATCCTCGAGTCCAACCATAGCCCAGCCACCATAACCACTCTACTATACTATTTCCTACCCACTAATCCCACAGAACATCCAAAGTCCTTCTAGCTCCTGCAGGAGGGAGGAAACAGCCAAAGTAAACTTGGATGAGAGTTTTCTGGGAGCTGGATGTTTGCAGTCATGTAACTCCTCTGAACAAACATGCCAAAGGTCTGCTTAAAAGGCAGCTCTTGGGTTTAGTGAATAGCACTGCTCAGGCCACCCTTTGAGTGCTGTGTCCAGTTCTGAGCTCCTGAATTCAGGAGAGATGTTGAGGTGCTGGAAGGTGTTTGGAGAAGGGCAGCAAGGCTGGGGAGGGGCCTGGAGCAGAGCCCTGTGAGGAGAGGCTGAGGGAGCTGGGGGTGTGCAGCCTGCAGCAGAGGAGGCTCAGGGCAGACCTCATTGTTGTCTGCAGCTGCCTGCAGGGAGGCTGTAGCCAGGTGGGGTTGGGCTCTGCTGCCAGGCAAGCAGCACCAGAAGAAGGGGACACAGTCTGGAGTTGTGCCAGGGGAGGTCTAGGCTGGATGTTGTTAGGAAGTTGTTGTCAGAGAGAGTGATTGGCATTGGAATGGGCTGCCCAGGGAGGTGGTGGAGTCTGTGTGGCTGGAGGTGTTGAAGCCAAGCCTGGCTGGGGCACTTAGTGCCATGGTCTGGTTGGTTGGGCAGGGCTGGGTGCTAGGTTGGGCTGGATGAGTTTGGAGCTCTCTTCCAACCTGCTTGATTCTATACCACCTCTCTGGACAACCTGGGACAGTGTCTCACCACTCTCAGGGCAAAGGAGTCATTTCTTCTACCTAGACCTAATCTCTCTGTTGTAGTTCAAAACCATCATCCTCTTTCCTGTCGTAATCAGTTCTGCTAAAAAGCCTGTCCCCAGCTTTCTGATCATCCCTTTTAAGCACTGCAAGGCCACCAGAAGGTCTCCTTGGAGCCTTCTCTTCTCCTGGCTGAACAACCACAACTCTCACAGCCTGCCCTGACAGCCCACAGGTCATTTTTGTGTCCCTAACAGTGTGTGTGGTTTCCATCAGACCCAATATCTGCAGCCCTGGGGTCACAGTCTGGCTCTCACAGCCTGGATCTGACAGCCCCATGGCTGGTTAGAGGAGGCAAAACTGCTTCCAATCTCAGATTTGAAAGTTTGCACCAGGGCTGCAGGGCTGTGGTGGTGATTGCAGCAATGACTTTTGCTCAGGAGGCTGCTGCTGGATTGCTGCCATCCACAGCCAGCAGGGCCTGCTCAGATCCTGAGAGCTCTTACACTGGGAGCATCATCTCTTCACTGGGCTGCTGTTACACTGATCAGATTGGGTTTGCTCTATTACACAGCTCCAGGCAGGGCTGCAAATACACCCTCCATCACCTGGAGCCTTCCAGGGAGCTGAGCTGAACAGGATGTGCTCATCCAGCTTTCAATTCAGGTGGAAATGAAATGCCAGATCAGAACTGAATAGAAAACGTGGAGCAGAGGTCCAAGTGGAACGAGTTAAATCTCTGCTGCTTGTTGTTCAGGGAGTTCCAAAGATGCTCCCTAAAGCTTTTAACAGGATTTCATTGGAGCCTTCAGAGGTTTTTGGTCCTGGACTTGCCCCCATTCTGCTGGGAAAGCAGGTACTTCAGAAAAGCCAGCTTGGGAACTGCTGAGGAGCCTGCCTGATGTTTATCCAGCCTGAGGGAGGATTGCACTGCAGAAGCATCCCATCTTTGGATGGGATTTGAGAGGCTCCAGCTGCTGACCCCCAGCTGGGGCTCTGCTGTGACTCTGCTCTCTGTGTAGCTGTGTCAAAAAGCTTTGCTGCATCTAACTCCAGTTCCAACTCCCCGGCCAGGTCCTTGCCATCCCTCTTTAAATTCCAGGAACACAAAGCACCTTCTGCTTCTTCCAGCTTGAGCAGGCAGTTTGGACTCAGTGATCTGCAGAGCTTCCTTCCAACCCATACCCTTTTCTGACTCAATGATTCTTCTCCTTGCTCTATGTGTCCAAGTCCATGTCCATCTTCCATTTCCCTAGAATCAGAACCAGTCAGGGTTGGAAGGGACCACAAGGAGCAGCCACTTCCAACCCCCCTGCCATGCCCAGGGACACCCTACCCTAGAGCAGGCTGCACACAGCCTCAGCCAGCCTGGCCTCAAACACCTCCAGCCATGGGGCCTCAACCACCTCCCTGGGCAACCCAGTCCAGCCTCTCACCACTCTCATCACCAACAACTTCCTCCTCACCTCCACTCTGACTCTCCCCACCTCCAGCTTTGCCCCATTCCCCCCAGGTCTGTGTCTCTCTGAGAGCCTCAAAAGTCCCTCCTCAGCTTTTTTGTAGCCCCTTTCAGATGCTGGAAGGCCACAAGAAGGTCCCCTGGGAGCCTCCTCTGCTCCAGCCTGCACAGCCCCAACTCTTTCAGTCTGTGCTCACAGCAGAGCTTACTGATGCTGGACTCAATCCCCTGGTCCAGATCATCAACAAAGACATTGAACAGGACTGTGCCCAGCACTGATCCCTGGGGCACACCACTGGTGCCAGCTGCCAATTTGATGTGGCAGCGTTCACCACCCCTCTCTGGGTCCAGCCCTCCAGCTAGTTCCTGACCCTGTGAGGACATGCATAGCATCACAGAATCACAGCATGTCAGGGGCTGGAAGGGACCTCCAAAGCTCATCCAGTCCAACCCCCCTGCCAGAGCAGCATCTCCTGTACCAGATCACACAGGAACACACCCAGGCAGGGTTTGGAATATATACAGAGAGGGAGACTCCACAGCCCCCCTGGGCAGCCTGTGCCAGGCTCTGTCATCCTCACAGGGAAAAATTCCTCCTCATGTTTACATGAAACTTCCTCTGCCTCAGCTCCCACCCAGTGCCCCTTGTGCTGTCCCTGGGCACCACCCAGCAGAGCCTGGCTCCAGCCTCCTGCCGCTCACTGAACACAGTGATAACCACTGCTGAGGTCACCTCTCAGTCTCTTCTTCTCACAGCTCCAGCAACATCTTAGACTGGAGATGAGGAGGAAGTTGTTGAGCAGGAGAGTGGTGAGAGGCTGGAGTGGGTTGCCCAGGGAGGTGGTTGAGGCCCCATGGCTGGAGGTGTTTGAGGCCAGGCTGGCTGAGGCTGTGTGCAGCCTGCTCTAGGGTAGGGTGTCCCTGGGCATGGCAGGGGGGTTGGAAGTGGCTGCTCCTTGTGGTCCCTTCCAACCCTGACTGATTCTATGGTTCTATGATCTGGCTGTGACAGGCACCTCAACCTCTTTCTGATGAACACAACTGTGATGGTCATGGAGTGACTTTTAACTGGAGGTCCTGGCTAGTTAGTCCAAGCAGAAGGTAAGAGTGTTGAGAGCTGCCTGTGAGGAAGCTGAATGTCTCCTGCAGTGGAGCTCTGTGGTGGAGAGCAGCAGAGCTGCTTGTTCCTCGCTCCTCTCGGCTGATGCGCTCAGTGTGCTCTGCTGAATGCTACCGCATCAATTTGGTAGTAATGTTCTTAAGGGCAGGCAGAACACGGACCTCTGACTGGGCTGCCTGAAGAGCCACTTCAGAGCTGAGCAGCAGTGGCAGAAGAAATGTGTAGCAGTGTATAGGGTTAACACTCCTGGGGGAGTGACCCTGAACCTGACCCTAGGGGTCTTGGCCCCTCCTCAGGGGTGGGCCACACTCCAGGTGATGGTTAGCCCACTCCCCCCACTTCCTGTGGTATAAAAGACAGGAGCTTTCCTGCTTCTGGGTCTTTTTCTCTCTCTCTCTCTCACTTCGCTCCCCTGGTCGGGATTCGAACCTGAGTCTCCTGCATGGCAGGTGAGAATTCTACCACTGAGGCAAAGTTCCTGTCTTTTATACCACAGGAAGTGGGGGGAGTGGGCTAACCATCACCTGGAGTGTGGCCCACCCCTGAGGAGGGGCCAAGACCCCTAGGGTCAGGTTCAGGGTCACTCCCCCAGGAGTGTTAACCCTATACATGCAGTAGTTTCAAGACATGTGCTGCCAGGGAGCAAACCCATCCACAGACTGCATTATCGATCCTGGGGCAGGAGCTGCAGCAAGTAGCTGAGGGGAAGGATGTGGGGGGACAGCTCTGTGCTGGCTGCCCAGCAGCTGAGTCAAAAGCCAGCTTGCTGTCTTGGAGTCACAGAGTCAAGCAGCTTGGAAGAGAGCTCCAAGCTCAGCCAGCCCAACCTAGCACCCAGCCCTGGCCAAGCAACCAGACCATGGCACTAAGTGCCCCAGCCAGGCTTGGCTTCAACACCTCCAGCCACAGAGACTCCACCACCTCCCTGGGCAGCCCATTCCAATGCCAATCACTCTCTCTGACAACAACTTCCTAACAACATCCAGCCTAGACCTGCCCTGGCACAGCTTGAGGCTGTGTCCCCTTCTTCTGTTGCTGCTTGCCTGGCAGCAGAGCCCAACCCCACCTGGCTACAGCCTCCCTGCAGGCAGCTGCAGACAGCAATGAGCTCTGCCCTGAGCCTCCTCTGCTGCAGGCTGCACACCCCCAGCTCCCTCAGCCTCTCCTCACAGGGTTGTGCTCCAGGCCCCTCCCCAGCCTTGCTGCCTTTCTCCAAACACCTTCCAGCACCTCAACATCTCTCTCCAATTGAGAAGCCCTCTGGATGGATCCCTGCCCTCCAGCCTGGCTGCTGCACCACACAGCTTGGTGTGGGCAGCACACTTGCTGAGGCTGCACTCAGTGTCCAGAAGCAGCATGCACTGAGACAGAGCAGCACAACTGCTTGCAGCTTAGCTCCATTTCTATGCCTTGCCTGAGTGCAAAGGCTCCTTTGGCCACAGAGATTCAGCAATCAAAATGGCATTAGCCAAGCTGACCTTATCAGGTGACCTCAGGGCATGCTCACCTTTATTTGGGCAAGACACCAACAAGTACCTAAGCATCTGTGAGTACCTGCTTATCACTTTAGGAGGGGACATAATGGCCCAAGCCTTTGTTTTCCTCCCACCCTTGCTTCCCCCATCGGCAGAAGGATGGGGCTAAGCAGCACATTATCCTGCCAGGACAGGCAGGTCTAGGCTGGATGTTGTTAGGAAGTTGTTGTCAGAGAGAGTGATTGGCATTGGAATGGGCTGCCCAGGGAGGTGGTGGAGTCTCTGTGCCTGGAGGTGTTTAAAAGGAGGCTGGATGAGGCACTGAGTGCCAGGGGTTAGTTAATTAGATGGTGGTAGGTTGGAGTGGATGATTTTGGAGGTATTTTCCAGCCTGATTAATTCTGATTCTGGTTCTGAAATGAGGTACAGCTCCACGGGAGCCTGGAGACTCCTGTTCTGTGTGTTCCTATCTCTTTAAAGGCATAAATACACATTTGCCTCCTACAGCCTGCCTGGGCCATCCCTCTGGAGCTTCCATATTTTGGGGAAGTCCATTGCTGTGACACTGCCCTTGCTCTCTGAAGGTGCAAAGGGAGAAGCTACAGCAGGGCAAAATGTCTGTTTCCACTACCAGTTTCATCTCCAAAATTTGAGGCCTCATCAGAGAGGTTAAAATGGATCTGCAGAAGGCTTCTCAAATCGTGGGAACCCAAAGAAGTGGAGTCACCATCCCTGGAAGTGTTCAAAAAAAGCCTGGCTGGGGCACTTAGTGCCATGGTCTGGTTGACTGGACAGGGCTGGGTGCTAGGTTGGGCTGGCTGAGCTTGGAGCTCTCTTCCAACCTGCTTGGTTCTATGATCACAGAATCAGTCAGGGTTGGAAGGGACCACAAGGAGCAGCCAGCTCCAACCCCCCTGCCATGCCCAGGGACACCCTACCCTAGAGCAGGCTGCCCACAGCCTCAGCCAGCCTGGCCTCAAACACCTCCAGCCATGGGGCCTCAACCACCTCCCTGGGCAACCCAGTCCAGCCTCTCACCACTCTCATGCTCAGGAACCTCCAGCCTCACTCTCCCCACCTCCAGCTTTGCTCCATTCCCCCCACTCCTGGCACTCCCTCACAGCCTCAAAAGTCCCTCCCCAGCTTTTTTGGAGGCTCCCTTCAGATCCTTGCACTTGGTCCTGTTGACCCTCCTGAGCTTGGCTTGTGCCCACCTCTGCAGCCTGTGCAGGTGCCTCTGGATGGATCCTGCCCTCCAGCCTGGCTGCTGCACCACACAGCTTGGTGTGGGCAGCAAACCTGCTGAGGCTGCACTCAGTGCCTCTGTCCATGGCACCCACAAAGATGCTGAACAAGACTGGTGCCAGGACTGATCCCTGAGGGACTCTGCTTGTCACTGCCTGCTCTTGGCCATGGAGCCATTGGCAGCCACTCTCTGGGTGTGGCCACCACGATTCTGTTCTGGCTCTGTGCTCAGGGAGCTCAAAGCGCCCTGCAAAAGCTGCATACTTCAGGAGCCTGTAAGCACTTTTGTTTCTCTGGGTAACACAATTAAGTTGCTGATTCACTCTTTAAACTGATCCACTGTGATTCCAGGGACTGGGACGTCCCGAGCTACATTCCCAGGGCTTGGAAAGGATGTCAGCAGGCTTCCACCTGGTCATCCATCACCACCACGGGGACAGCTAATACCTGAGGATCAAGTTCTGGCCACGTTCTGGCTTCCTGTTAGCAGCAGGATTGATCTGCATTGCTCTTTTCCTGCTTGAGCTGTTAATGATACCCTGGGTTGACACAGATGGCTTGAGAAGGTGGAATTCATCATCCCTAACTTTAAACTCTGAGCCCAGTCCTAAATGCTTCCACTTTAGAGTCGACGGAGGAAAAATAGGTGTCAGTGGGGCGTGATTTATCTCAGCCTTTTAGCAGCTGTCAGAGCAGAAAGTGCCGTTGAAATAACACTCTAGGTGGCTTCCTCTGATCCTGTGGAGACTGCCTCAGCTCTCTCCATCCTTGGTGTGCAAAACCCACTCTTCACATCCTGAGGAGCATCTCAGGCACACCAGGAGTGATGGTCCAGCAGCTGCCAGGTCCCATTCAACACCACCAAAACATTTAATGGGGGTCTGAAACACTGAAAGAGGTTGCCCAGAGAGATGGTAGAGGCTCCATCCCTAGAGATATTCAAGGTCAGTCCTGATCTGCTTCAAGATGTCCCTGCTCACTGCAGTGGGCTGGAGGGCTGGGGAGTGGGGTGGACAAGGTGGCACTTCCAACCATTCTGTGATCCTGCAGTTCTGGAGCTGCTCAGCCTAGAACCACAGAGTCCTAGAACCAGTCAGGGTTGGAAGGGACCACACAAGGATCAGCCAGCTCCAACCCCCTGCCACGGGCAGGGACACTCTGCAGCCTCATCCAGTCTGGCCTTACACACCTGGAGAAGAGGAGGCTCAGGGCAGAGCTCATTGCTGTCTGCAGCTGCCTGCAGGGAGGCTGTAGCCAGGTGGGGTTGGGCTCTGCTGCCAGGCAAGCAGCAACAGAAGAAGGGGACAGAGTCAGGAGCTGTGCCAGGGGAGGTCTAGGCTGGATGTTGTTAGGAAGTTGTTGTCAGAGAGAGTGATTGGCATTGGAATGGGCTGCCCAGGGAGGTGGTGGAGTCTGTGTGGCTGGAGGTGTTGAAGCCAAGCCTGGCTGGGGCACTTAGTGCCATGGTCTGGTTGCTTGGCCAGGGCTGGGTGCTAGGTTGGACTGGCTGAGCTTGGAGCTCTCTTCCAACTTACTTGGTTCTAGGATATTCCATGATGATGTGAAGCAGCAAGGCAGAAGCAGCCCAACTATTTGCAACTTAGCTCCATTTATCTTGGAGGTCTCTTCCAACCTGGCTGATTCTATGATTCAGGGAGCTTGGCTGACTGAGTCGAGGAGCTGAAGCTTGAACAAAAAAACTCTTCCATCCTGCCCCTAATTTGTATTTCCCCTGCTTCCAAAGAGGAGAGAGGCCTCTGAGAGGCTTTTCCATGGATCACACAGCCACGTGCTCCCGACTTGTCACCCCAGAGGATCCTCTGTGTCCTCCCAGGGACCCTCCCAGGGAACCCTCCAGCAGATGAGCTGAGCTGGGCTTTCACTTGCTCTAGATCTTATTCTGGGTTAGCAAATAACTCAGCCTCAGGGCTTTTGCATTCCCTCATTCCTTGTTTTAAGAATGTCTCTTTAATCTTGGCACAGCAAAAATCGCCCCCAAGCTCTGAGTGAGCACAGGCAAGAAGAACAGAGAGAGCTTCCCCTTAGGAAATCCAGAGCACTCTTTAAGCAGCTGCATGCGACCATCTGCCACTCTCCTGGTGTTCAGCCTGAGCTTCCATCAGAAAGAGCAAGGAACTTTCCCTCTGAGAGGACTACCTGAGAACAAAACGTGTAGTAAGTAGGAGAGAATGAATACAATACTGTCAGCATCTGCTGAAAAGCTCCAAGCAAATAAAAAGCCCCAAGATTGGTGCTTCTGCTCAGCCAGGCAGAGTGGGTTCCAGAGGACAGGGCCTTGGTGTGGATGGAAACTGGGCCAAGTCCTAACACCTCCTGGCAAACACCTACAGTTGTAACAGATAAATACAGCAGCCCTCTGCTCCCAGGGTGGTGCTGGAGTCACCAGAGAATCAACCAGGCTGGAAGAGACCTCCAAGCTCAGCCAGTCCAACCCAACTGATCAACCAGACCCTGGCACTAAGTGCCCCAGCCAGGCTTGGCTTCAACACCTCCAGGCACAGCCACTCCACCACCTCCCTGGGCAGCCCATTCCAATGCCAATCACTCTCTCTGAAAACAACTTCCTAACAACATCCAGCCTAGACCTGCCCTGGCACAACTCCAGACTGTGTCCTCTTGTTCTGTTGCTGCTTGCCTGGCAGCAGAGCCCAACCCCACCTGGCTACAGCCTCCCTGCAGGCAGCTGCAGCCAGCAATGAGCTCTGCCCTGAGCCTCCTCTGCTGCAGGCTGCACCCCCCCAGCTCCCTCAGCCTCTCCTCACAGGGCTCTGCTCCAGGCCCCTCCCCAGCCTTGCTGCCCTTCTCCAAACACCTTCCAGCACCTCAACAGCTCTCTTACATAAGAGAATCCATCTCCTTCACATAGATTCATGGAAAGGTTTGGGTCAGAAGAGACTTTAATGATCATCAAGTTCCAGCCCCTCAGCCATGGGCAGAAACACCTCATCTAACCTGGCCTTGAACACCTTCAGGGAGGGGCATCTGTGACCACCTTTGGGCAGCCATGATTTGGGCATCCTCAGAGGATGGGGAAGTGATGTGAGGCTCCCAGCTCCACCTCAGTGGGTGCCTTGGGAGGAGCAGGGGTGCAGACAAGGCTTCAGATCTTCTAGTACAGTAGTTTCTGTTCCCAGTGGGAGCCTGGGGCCATCAGAGAGCAGTGAAGCCTGGCTGGCTGCTGGCCAGTGCAGCCCCTGCTTTTCACCTGAGTCATCCTGGCTCTCCTCTGGCAAAACCTGGCATCAGAAACCAGAGATAAGAGTGGAGCATGTTATTGCTGCTGGGCTTTATTGGTTTGGGTTTTATCCTTCTTTTTTTGTTTGCTTGGCTTGCTTAAATGTAGCACTTGTAGCAGAAGGAGACAGAGGAAAGCCAGTGAGTCATCATGCTCCATGCCCCATGCCTCTGACAGCTCCTCCTCCTCCTCCTCATATCCTTGGCAATTCACAGAACCATAGAATCAGTCAGGGTTGGAAGGGACCACAAGGAGCAGCCAGTGCCAACCCCCCTGCCATGCCCAGGGACACCCTACCCTAGAGCAGGCTGCACACAGCCTCAGCCAGCCTGGCCTCAAACACCTCCAGCCATGGGGCCTCAACCACCTCCCTGGGCAACCCACTCCAGCCTCTCACCACTCTCATGCTCAACAACTTCCTCCTCACCTCCAGCCTCACTCTCCCCACCTCCAGCTTTGCTCCATTCCCCCACTCCTGGCACTCCCTCACAGCCTCAAAAGTCCCTCCCCAGCTTTTTTGGAGCCCCCTTCATGTGCTGGAAGGCCTCAAGAAGTTCCCCTGGGAGCCTCCTCTGCTCCAGCCTGCACAGCCCCAACTCTTTCAGTCTGTGCTCACAGCAGAGCTGCTGCAGCCTCTGAGCATCCTCCTGGCCCTGCTCTGGACACTCTCCAGCATCTCCACAGCCCTCTTGTCCCAGGGGCTCCAGAGCTGGATGCAGGACTCCAGGTGGGGTCTCAGCAGAGCACAGCAGAGGGGGAGAATCCCCTCCCTGGCCCTGCTGGCCACACTTCTGCTGCTGCAGCCCAGGCTCTGCTTGGCTTTCTGGGCTGCAAGTGCACACTACTGGCTCCTCTTGGGCTTCTCCTCCAGCAGCACCCCCAAGTCCCTCTCCTCAGGGCTGCTCTCCAGCCACTCACTGCCCAGCCTGGAGTTGTGCTTGGCATTGCCTCCACCCAGCTGCAGGACCTTGCACTTGGTGTTGTTGACCCTTCTGAGCTTGGCTTGTGCCCACCTCTGCAGCCTGTGCAGGTGCCTCTGGATGGATCCCTGCCCTCCAGCCTGGCTGCTGCACCACACAGCTTGGTGTGGGCAGCAAACTTGCTGAGGCTGCACTCAGGTGTTCAAGAAAAGCCTGGCTGTGGCACTTAGTGCCATGGTCTGGCTGACTGGATAGGACTGGGTGCTAGGTTGGACTGGATGGTCTTGGAGGTCTCTTCCAACCTGGTTTATTCTATGATTCAATGCCTTTGTCCATGGCAGCCACAAAGATGTTGAACAAGACTGGTCCCAGGACTGATCCCTGAGGGACTCTGCTTGTCACTGCCTGTACTTGGCCATGGAGCCATTGGCAGCCACTCTCTGGGTGCAGCCATCAAGCCAGTTCTGTATCCATCCAGTGCTGCACCCCTCAAACCCCTGTGTCACCACCTTGGAGAGCAGGATGTGGTGCAGGACAGTGCCAAAGGCCCTGCTCAGCTCCAGGTAAATGCCATCAGTTGCTCTTCCCTAGAAACAGAGGGGGAGAATCTGTCCCTGCTGCCCTATGGACAGGTTTGGAGTGAAAGGACAGAGCTCTGCAGTGCCCCTTGGCATGTCAGATTTTGATGGCAATACAGAAAACATCAATTATGTTTCTCAGTTGGGTCTAGACTCTTCCCAGTGGTGTGCAGTGACAGGACAAGGGGCAATGAGCACAAAGTGGAGCACAGGAGGGTCCACATAAGCACAAGGGGGAAAAAATCTCCACTTTGAGGGTGCCAGAGCCCTGGCACAGGCTGCCCAGAGGGTGTGGAGTGTCCTTCTCTGGAGCCTTTCCAAGCCCATCTGGATGTGTTCCTGTGTGACCTGAGCTAGACTGGATGGTCCTGCTCTGGCAGGGGGATTGGACTCAATGATCTCTTTGGGTCCTTCCCACCCCTGACATTTTGTGAGCCTGTGGTGGAGTCTCCATCTCTGGAGATACTCAAACCAGTCCTGTATATTCTGTGGGTTTGTGATGATTTGGGTAGCAGGTGATGGACCAAACACACTGTGCTCAGCTGAGCCTATCTCAAACAATCCCAGAACTTCAGCTGGAAAGGATCTCCCTTCCAAACCACCCATTACAGCATTTATTTCTTCAACAATATTTGAGCCCTACATGGATCAGGGGCAGAAAGAGCTGATGCAGGTCAGCTGTTAGCAAAGACCAACTCTCCTCTGCTTTCCATGTGTGCCCCAAAAGTCTTTGGAGGATGCCCACGTTACCATCAGGCTGCCATCCTGGTCAGAGCACTGCAGAAACCCGACAATATTTGGTCTTGGTCATCAGAGACAGCATTTCCAGAGCCACAGTTGGGAAAAGCAAAACATCAGGGCACAGGGACTGTTCAGTGTGAAGGTGTCTGCAGCTTTGATGGGGATTGTTATGGTGGAAGGCAAATCCACACACAGCATCTTCAGTGGGTGCCAGCCACCCAAAGCACCCCAGAACAGCTCCAGCAGCATCAGCATGCACCAGCATAGAATCAGAGAATCAAGCAGGTTGGAAGAGAGCTCCAAGCTCAGCCAGCCCAACCTAGCACCCAGCCCTGGCCAACCAACCAGACCATGGCACTAAGTGCCTCAGCCAGGCTTGGCTTCAACACCTCCAGCCACAGAGACTCCACCACCTCCCTGGGTGGAAATAGAAACAAAAAATCACTTTAATTGGCAATGAATTGAAATTTAATCTTAATTAGGTGCCCGAAATTGGATCAGCTGGATCCCTGAGGGTCCTATCTTGGTCTCTTTTTTTCCCCCAACCCCTCTGTAAGGCAAATGCTAATTAATACTTCACAAGTGCTTTAAATAACTCTGCAACGTGTGGCATGGCAGAGGCACTGGAAAATGGTCAGAGGTTTAGGAACCTGAGTGCAGTCATACTTACAGGGTAGCTGCCAAGGGGGAGAAGGCTTCAGAATAGAATAGAATAGAATAGAATAGAATAGAATAGAATAGAATAGAATAGAATAGAATAGAATCAACCAGGTTGGAAGAGAGCTCCAAGCTCATCCAGCTCAACCTAGCACCCAGCCCTGGCCAACCAATCAGACCATGGCACTAAGTGCCCCAGCCAGGCTTGGCTTCAACACTTCAAAGGGACAGTGACTCCACCACCTCCCTGGGCAGCCCATTCCAATGCCAATCACTCTCTCTGACAACAACTTCCTAACAACATCCAGACTAGACCTGCCCTGCCACAGCTTGAGGCTGTGTCCCCTTGTTCTGTTGCTGCTTGCCTGGCAGCAGAGCCCAACCCCACCTGGCTACAGCCTCCCTGCAGGCAGCTGCAGACAGCAATGAGCTCTGCCCTGAGCCTCCTCTGCTGCAGGCTGCACACCCCCAGCTCCCTCAGCCTCTCCTCACAGGGCTCTGCTCCAGGCCCCTCCCCAGCCTTGCTGCCCTTCTCCAAACACCTTCCAGCACCTCAACAGCTCTCTTGAATTCAGGAGCCCAGAACTGGACACAGCACTGCAGGGGTGGCCTGAGCAGTGCTGAGCACAGGGGCAGAATTAGCTCCCTTGTCCTGCTGCCCACACTGCTCCTGAGCCAGCCCAGGATGCCATTGGCTCTGCTGCCCACCTGGGCACTGCTGCCTCCTCTCCAGCTCCTCTCTCCCAGCCTCCCCAGCTCCCTCTCTGCCTGGCTGCTCTCAGCCGCTCTGGCCCCAGCCTGCAGCGCTGCGTGTCTCGGCGGCTGGGAGGGCGGAGGGAAATGGGAGCGATGCGGGGCCTGTTGCACGGGACGAGGAGGCACATCCCCGCAGGGCTCCCCTCGGCGGAGCAGCGTTGTCACTCGCCGCGGGTCGCTGCCGTAGAGCCGCGGAAGGCAGCTCCGGTGCGGGGAGCGGAGCCGAGCCCGGCCGGCTCGTGACACGCCGGGCGGTGACGTCACAGCGGCGCAGCCAATGGCCGCGGCGCGGGCGGTATAAAGCGGGCGGCGGCGGCGCGGAGGCTGCCTGAGCGTGCGGGCAGTTCGGGGTGGGCTGCTTCGCCCTAGCGCTGCCCGCACCCCAGCCCGGCGCCGCCGCCGGGCCCCATGGAGGCGACGCGGAGCTGCAACGGGTACGCGCGGCAGGAGCGGCCGCCGCCGCCCTCCTCCGCCCCGCCGCCGGGTGCCGAGAGGCCGCGCGTCCGCCCCGGTCGCGGCGGCAGCAGCGCGGAGAGCTGGCGGGACGGGCGGCCCCGCAGCGAGGAGGACAACGAGCTGAGCCTGCCCGGCCTGGCGGCCGCCTACACCACCATCCTGCGCTCGCTGGGCGAGGATCCCGAGCGGCAGGGGCTGCTGAAGACGCCATGGAGAGCGGCCACCGCCATGCAGTTCTTCACCAAGGGCTACCAGGAGACCATCGCGGGTAGGGAGCGCTCCCCCCGGGCCGGGAGGCTGGGTGGCGCCCTGGGGGGGCTCGGGGCTGGAGCCTGCTGCTTGGGTACCCACCGCGGTGCCGGCTGTCCTGCTTCATTTCTTCCGACGGACTTTGTCACTGCGCTGCCACCGTGCTGCCGGTCTGATGCCCCTGAGGTTACCGCGCACCCTGGGGTCCTTCTGCCTCCTCCGTGCCCTGATTCCTTGGTTTTTAAAGTGTTGGCAGCTCATATTCTGCTGAACCTTCCCTAGCTGTGAAGTGGGCGAGCAGAGCTTTTCCATCTTTTGCGGTGAACTTTTCACTCACCGGCACTTGTTGATGGTACTTTGCTCCATCTCCACCCGACCCCTCCCGCACTCCGAAGGTTTGCTTGTGTTAGCAGGTAGAGGTGGGTTGATTTGGCTTTCTCCTCAGGAAGGGTCCCCCTCTGCTCATGCTTTCGTCAGGTGGCACTTTCCAGAGGAGAGAATTAAACTTGAGAAAGCAAGGTAAGGGGAAGAGAGGAGAGGCTGAGATCCTGTCGTTTAGCCTGGAGAAGAGGAGGCTCAGCGCAGAGCTCATTGCTACCTGCAGGGAGGTTGTAGCCAGGTGGGGTTGGGCTCTGCTGCCAGGCAAGCAGCAATGGAACCAGGGGACACAGCCTCAAGCTGTGCCAGGGGAGGTCTAGGCTGGATGTTGTTAGGAAGTTGTTGTCAGAGAGAGTGATTGGCATTGGAATGGGCTGCCCAGGGAGGTGGTGGAGTCTCTGTGGCTGGAGGTGTTGAAGCCAAGCCTGGCTGGGGCACTTAGTGCCATGGTCTGGTTGGTTGGGCAGGGCTGGGTGCTAGGTTGGACTGGCTGAGCTTGGAGGTATCCCCCAGCCTGGCTGATTCTACGATCCCAGTGAATGCAGACGTAGAGAAGTACCTCAGTTTCAATCTGAGTGCCACTCAAACCTTGTATTACAAAGCAAAAAAGGACACAACAGCTTTCTGTGCGCAAAAGGCAGATTAAGAACAGCAATCCCCGGCTGAGTGGAGTTGCTGGCTGTGAGTCCTCCGTGAAGCTAGGAGGAGAGGAACCGAGTGGGGATCTGTGCTCATCACCAGCCACTCCAAAGTTGTTCCACTGCGGGGTAAGTCCTGCTTTAGAATATAGTTCTTACATCGGCTTTCCTCCTCTCGGCCTTTTCACTGAGAGCTGCACCCTGCACAAACAGGGCTTGGGAAGCTGGGGGAATTCCCCTTCTGCTCCCTGCTGCTGTAAGAGACAAGTTCCTGTTAGTGCATCACCCGCAAGGATTTCTGGATGTGGATGGGGAAGGAGCTGAGTGCTGTGATGTCTGGAGAACGAAGCTGCTGTGTTGAGTGTCCCGGGGGTCTTCAAGAAAAGACTGGATGAGGCACTTAGTGCCATGGTCTGGTTGATTGGTTAGGGCTGGGTGCTAGGCTGGACTGGATGATCTTGGAGGTCTCTTCCAACCTGGTTGATTCTATGATTCTATGTGTTATGCGTGTGTCAAGAGACTAAGAGTTGTTTAGGCGAGCTGAGTTATCCAGTGGCTTGCCTAATATGTTTGAATTTGATGTTTCTGGAGGAAGAGCATCAGGATGCTGCGGCTGAGCTGCGCGGCTGGGGCTGGCAGCAGGGCTCTCCTGGCGCCGGAGCCCTCTCTGGAGGGGCACTGAGCTCCACCCGAAACGGTGGCTTCTGTGGTTAGTTTCCCTTTCGCTTCCCCGCGGCTGGCTCTTCAGAAAGCAGGCTGCACGCCACTCCCAGCGTCAACTTATGGCCAGCTCCTGTGCCAGTGTCGTCTCCTGGTCTCCCACTTGATCTCTGTCAGATCAAGCTAGGCTCCCAGGCTGCCTGCTGGACACCAGCTCTGGGCTGCAGTGGCTGTCCTGCCTCCCCTCTTCCTTTGAGTCCTGCTCCTCAATGCGTGTGCGATGGGGTTGCATCAGGGTCTCCCAAAGTGATCCTCTGTTTACTGGGGGTCACTGGCCGCACCTGGGGCTGGTGTGTCTCTCTACTGTAGTGGAACAGCTCTCTTGCTGCCGCTCTCTAGCAGAGCAGTAATTTGAGCACGAACTTGTGCTGAACCTGGGTGAGGTTGCCGCCCATATTAAGGCCTTATCTTGCTGCCAGTTGTGTACCAAGCCACACGATCCATTTTTTAATAGCATTTCTTGCTCCACTGTGGCTTCTCTGGGACCTGAATAGCCTGCCCTAGACTGTCACGTTTAAGATGAGCACTGTGGATGGTCCCATCCTCTGAATATCCATATGTGGGGGAGAGATGGATCTTATCTGTGAGCAGAAAGCATCCCTGCTGGGTGCTGTACTCAGTTGACTTTCTTCTCTTCCTAGCAAATAAAAGGAAGCCAGGATCTTAACATCCCTCCCTGTTGTCATGGAGGGGGGAATCCTTTTGTTTTCCAGCTGCTTGCCTCTTGCACAGTGCTCATTTTCCAGTCTCCCCACTCTTGCTAGCCAAATGGGAGAAAGCTGTAGCTGGAGGGCAGGTGCACAGCAGCCAGCAGAACTACTCGAGGAGGAGCTGCTTGGGAGAGTTCATGTAGAGGTAACTTCTTCTTGGGAAAGCTTTAAATGCATTGTGAAATGCAGAACCGACAACTAAGTCTGTGGTACTGCAGCTCCTGCTCTTTCTCTGCTGCAGCATCCTGATGTGTTGTGCTGCTACAACTGCCTGCCTAGCCAGACCCTGAACACCAGGAACTGTCTTTGTAAGGGCAAAAAAGAAGTCAAAAGCAGCCCTGACCTCTTATTTTTCCAGGTTTATTTTGCAGTTTATTCAGTTCCTTGTGTGGAGCTGTCTGGATAGCCAGAAGTGAAAGCAGTGATCTGCAGGATGTGTTCCATTTTTGCCCCCCAAACCCAGCAGAAGATAACAAGCAGTTGTAATAGCTGTGAGTCCCATCTTGTCATAGAAGGCTTCCCAAAAGCTGTGATGAAAAAGATGATGGTTGCACAAGCAGAGAGCTAGAACCATGGTGTGTTCTAAGAGGCACTTGTCTTCAGCTGGTGCCAGCTGAACTCACAGCCCTTGCCAGTGTCTGGAAACGTTGGTAGCCAGAAAAGTGACAAAGAGAAATCAAGGTAGTGAGTTAGTACAGCTACAGGCTTCAAAACCAACCTTCTGTGTTCCTCTGCATGGGGACCTGCCTTTGTTAGGCAGGAGAAAAGCAATTTCTGATGGCATTTCCATACAGGAACATGAAATGTGAGGTAATGGTTCTATTCCCAAGTGAGGGGAGGCAGTGAAGAGTGTGAAGCTGCGAGCACACTGCAGGAGGGTCTCAGTGCTCAGCGAGCTGGGTGCCAGCCTCCCTTCCTCTAAGTGGGAACGTGAGGGTTATGTAGTTGGTAACAAAACTGAGTTACCTGCCTGGCAGTGTCTGACTGCCTCAGACACTGCCCACTGCTCCCAGGCTCCAGCTTTGCTTGCCACTGAGCACTTGAGTGCTGTCAGGTTGCTGGGAGCTGTTGTGTGTGGTGAGGGGTGATGGCCTTGCCTGGCCTCTGTGGCAGCTCTTGGAAGAGACCACCAAGTAGTGAGTGGGGACTTTGGTGTAAGGAACCCATACAACTCTGAGAAGCTGCTGAGCTGTTGTGTGGTGTCAGCAGAAAGGGATTGTTGTAATTTTTGAGCCTTGGGAACAAATTTGTTTCCTTTTGGTCTTTTTGCCTAATATGTGCCTGAGAACACAGTCCATGTGGGGCATGGGCAAGGATGCTGGACACTGTCTCCTCTAGGTGTTGCTCCTTTGCTTTCCATGAAACCCAATTCTGTTTTCCTGCTTCCCAGAGCTTAAATTTGTGGTGTTGCAGGGAAGGTTACATTGAAATTCTGTCCCTTCCCTCCATTCAGATGTGTGAGTGACAGAGAAGCTCTCTGCCTTCCAGCTCCTCCTGTATCCTAGCTGGTTTTTGACCGTGCAGGCTAATGGTGTTCCTGCTTTACCCCTTTTGCATCTGTGCTATCTGTGTTCTGCAGCTGCTCAGGGTTGTGCTTCAGAGCCATTGGTGGCATTTCCTTGCTAAATGTCTACATCTGCCTCTTTCTGTTCCTTCTAGATTCTTATTCATCCTGGTTTTGCTAAAGGCCTCAACCTCTCTCTCTGACAAAATGTATTGCAATGTACAGATCTCCCTTCTTTAGTGCCAGTAACTAAGGAAGCTCTTCACAGAGAGTGATTGGTGTTGGAATGGGCTGCCCAGGGAGGTGGTGGAGTTGCTGTGCCTGGAAGTGTTCAACCAAAAACTGGATGAGGCACTTAGTGCCATGGTCTAGATGACTGGGTAGGGCTGGCTGCTAGGGTGGGCTGGGTGAGCTTGGAGGTCTCTTCAACCTGCTTGATTCTATGATTCTAACCAAACTTTCCAGAACATCTACAGTAATCTCCTGGGGACCAGATTAAATAATGCCAGCAGGTTACACTTGGGCATCTGTGCAGACTAAAAGCTGTCATAACAGAACCCTTTTCCTGTACTGGTAGGATGACAGAGCAGACAAGACACCAAGGCTTTGGTATTTTCACTTTCATGCTGTGCTATTGCATGAGCATCCAAGAACATTTCTTTTCCAGTGTCATGATCTATCAGCTTCGTACTTCTGGAAGTAAATAGTAACCTCTCCTCCAGGTTAATAAAAAGGTGAGCATGTCTGTTGGTAGCTGGCTGGCTTTGGCTTTCTTTACTGTTGCTTCAGGCAACTGCCTGCCACACAAGCCTGGAGAGTCCTTACTAAAGGCTTAATGTCCCACTGGGAGCTTCTGTCTCTGAGTCTGTGTATAACTACCACACAGCACAGAGGTGTGTAAATGCAGCAAATGAATACGTGGAGGTTTTTCTTCCTTTGTGTGCAGCACTGCTCAGGCTACAATTTGAGTGCTGTTCTGGGCTCCTGAATTCAAGAGGGATGTTGAGGTGCTGGAAGGTGTTTGGAGAAGGGCAGCAAGGCTGGGGAGGGGCCTGGAGCAGAGCCCTGTGAGGAGAGGCTGAGGGAGCTGGGGGTGTGCAGCCTGCAGCAGAGGAGGCTCAGGGCAGAGCTCATTGCTGCCTGCAGCTGCCTGCAGGGAGGCTGTAGCCAGGTGGGGTTGGGGTCTGCTGCCAGGCAAGCAGCACCAGAAGAAGGGGACACAGTCTCAAGTTGTGCCAGGGGAGGTCTAGGCTGGATGTTGTTAGGAAGTTGTTGTCAGAGAGAGTGATTGGCATTGGAATGGGCTGCCCAGGGAGGTGGTGGAGTCTCTGTGGCTGGAGGTGTTGAAGCCAAGCCTGGCTGGGGCACTTAGTGCCATGGTCTGGTTGGTTGGCCAGGGCTGGGTGCTAGGTTGGACTGGGTGAGCCTGGAGGTCTCTTTCAACCTGGTTGATTCTATGATTCTAAACACAGGATTGCAGACAGTGCTAACTTGTAGCAAGAGCTGAAGGCATCAGTCCTGCTAGGCAGAGCTAGCTGCTGTTAGTGGCAGTTACAGTGGGTGCCAAGGATGCCAGTGTCAGAGTCGTGAAGGAGTTGGTTCTGCTTGCAGAACCCTGCAGCAGACACTGGGCACAGGGTTGAACAAGCTGCCTGCACTGCCTGCAGTGGGAAGGTCACTTGTTTTTGCCATCCATCAGCAGCACTCCAAGCAAAACCATCATTCATAGAATGTGAACCTTAAATGGTCCCTTAATGGGACCTTAAAGATGATCTAGTTCTGACCCCCCACTGCCAGAAGCAGGGACACCTCCCACTAGACCAGGCTGCTGAAGGCCCCTTTCAGCCTGGTTTTCCACACCCCCAGAGAGGGGGCATCCATACCTTCCCAGGGCAACCTGTCTCACCACCCTTACTGTAAATAATGCCTTTCTAATATCTACTTGCTCAGCATGGAGATAGGTGCTACATGGATCAAGCCTGGCAGGCTTTTCTGGCAGGTCTGTCAGCTCTCAAGCATGCTGGCAGCTTCACCTCTCCTTTCAGCGTGTTTGTAGGGAAAAAAGTGGAGCTCCTGAGGGAGGATGAAGCTGTTGAGGGAGGATGACTTCGCTTCCTGAACCTCTCTGGCTGGAGGGGCTGCACACATGCTTCATTTGCCTGGGAGCAAGGTCATGCTTCTGTGCTTTTCGTTGCAAAGCAGCTCACAGCCAGTTTGGTATCATGCAATAAATTCACACCTGCTGAACTGTTTGCTGCTTTTCATCTCACTAGTTTGTGTTTCCTGTGGTGAAGGGAGGGGGGAATGAGACCTTAATACTCTTCTCTTGGTCTTGCCTGTGTGGAGCCGGCGTTTTGACAGCTGACAACAGTGGTGTGAGCTCCTAAGTTCTCCCAAGCCCCCTCGGTTTGCTGTGGATGAGAGGTGCTAGGCATTGCCTCTTACAAATAGGCAGGCAGTGCCTTCAACAAACAAGGTGTTTGCTCGGCAGCGCTGCCCTTTGCTAGGAGCTGCTGAGCTGCTCCTCTCTGCCCTGGAAACCAGGCGCTGCTGGCTCTGTGCTCAGGGGCAGCTCTCTCACCTGGCAGTACCTTGAAGCTGAAGCAGTGCTGTGGTATGGCCATGGCTTGTTGCTTGTGACCTGCAAGGTGGAGAGTGAGGCTCTTCTGAGTAAGGGTCTGCAGGCTTCCCTTCCTCAGCCTCAAGCCTGCCATGTTCAAAGAGTTACTCAGAGCAGCGCATTTCCAGGGTGATCTTTTGTGCCCTTTGATGCTCAGGTAATCCCAAGCTCTGTTGGGAGTTTTGTCAGGGATTTGTTAAGTGTCTCTGCCTCTTGGATCCTGAGTATTAAAAGCTTCTGATCTCTTCATGTTGCTTTTCCAGAGTGCTGATTCATCCCTGGAGGTGTTGAAGCCAAGCCTGGCTGGGGCACTTAGTGCCATGGGCTGGATGCTCGGCCAGGGCTGGGTGCTAGGTGGGGCTGGATGAGCTTGGAGCTCTCTTCCAGCCTGCTGGATTCTGTGGTTGTTTTCCTCTGTGGGTGAGGGGACTTCCAGCACCTTCTGTGACAAGAGGCATTGAAATGCTTATTGAAACCCTGATACATTTGAATGAGTATCCTCATAACTGCTTTCCTTGGCATTAATGAACCTCCTGGCAGAGGACAACTTCTAGAACCTAGTCTTAGCTTTACTCTATGAGCACAGACTGAAAGAGTTGGGGCTGTGCAGGCTGGAGCAGAGGAGGCTCCAGGGGACCTTCTTGTGGCCTTCCAGCATCTGAAGGGGGCTACAAAAAAGCTGGGGAGGGACTTTTCAGGATATCAGGGAGTGACAGGACTGGGAGGAATGGAGCAAAGCTGGAGGTGAGTAGGTTCAGACTGGCCATGAGGAGGAAGTTCCTGAGCATGAGAGTGGTGAGAGGCTGGACTGGGTTGCTCAGGGAGGTGGCTGAGGCCAGTACTGCAGATGTGGCCTTACTAGGGCACACTTCTGGGCTTTCCAGTTCAAGAGACAGGCAGCTACTGGATAGAGTCCAGCAGAGGCTGTGAAGGTGCAGAGGAGACTGGAACATCTCTGAGGAGGAAAGGCTGAGTGCCCTGGAGCTCTTTAGCCTGGAGAAGAGCAGCCTGCTCTGGGTGTCCCTGCCCATGGCAGGGGGGTTGGAACTAGATGATCCTTGTGGTCTCTTCCAACCCTGACTGATTCTGTGATTCTAGCCTGAGAGGGGATCTGATCAGTGCTGATCAATGCCTTGGGCACGTGACAAGATGAGGCCAGACTCCCTAGAGGGATCAGGGAATCATAGAACCAGCCAGGTTGGAAGAGACCTCCAAGCTCATCTGGTCCAACCTAGCACCCAGCCCTGTCCAGTCAACCAGACCATGGCACTAAGTGCCCCAGCCAGGCTTTGATAGATGCCCAGCAATAAGACAAGGGGCAGTGGGCACAAACTGGAACCCCTGAGGTTCCACCTAAACATAGGGGAAAACTTTTTTGCTGTGCAGGTGCCAGAACCCTGGAGCAGGCTACACAGAGGCTGTGGAGGAGCCTCCTTCTCTGGAGAGATTCCAAACCCACCTGGGCATTGCTGTCCTGGGAGAGCTGCTCTGGGTGACCCTGGTCTAGCAGGTGGGTTGGACTGGATCCCAGGCTCACAGGATGTCAGGGCTTGGAAGGGACCCAAGGAGATCATCCAGTCCAAACCCCCTGCCACAGCAGGACCATCCAATCTAGCTCAGGTCACACAGGAATGCATCCAGACAGGCCTGGAAAGGCTCCACAGAAGGAGACTCCACAGCCTCTCTGGGCAGCCTGTGCCAGGGCTCTGGGACCCTTATAGTGAAGAAGTTCCCCCTTGTGTTGAGCTGGAACCTCCTGTGCTGCAGCTTACACCCATTGCTGCTTGTCCTATCCCAGGCAGCAGTGAGCAGAGCCTGTCCCCACCTCATGACCCTCAGCCCTCAGATCTTTATAAACATTGATCAAATCCCCTCTCAGTCTTCTCTTCTCCAGACTAAGCAGCCCCAGGTCCCTCAGCCTCTCCTCATCAGGCAGTGCCCTCCACTCCCCTCATCATCCTTGTAGCCCTCTGCTAGACCCTCTCCAGCAGATCCCTGTCCCTCTGCAACTGGGGAGCCCAAAACTGAACACAGTATTCAAGATGAGGTCTCAGCAGAGTGGAGTAGAGGGGGAGGAGAATCACAGAATCACCCAGGCTGGAAGAGAGCTCCAAGCTCAGCCAGCCCAACCTAGCACCCAGCCCTGGCCAAGCAACCAGACCATGGCACTGAGTGCCTCATCCAGGCTTTTCTTGAACACCTCCAGAACCAACCTTGCTCTGCTGGACACACTCTTGCTAATACACCCCAGGATCCCCTTGGCCTTCTTGGGCCACGAGGGCACATTGCTGTGCCATGGTTAGCCACCAGCACCCCCAGATTGAATTCTGACCCTGTTGTCTGTTAGTTTGGGCTATTACTCATGGCTCCTGCTGTCACTTGTATCTGTCCTCTGATGAAGAGGAACTTCTTGAGGGAAAGAAAGCCAAAGGTGTCTGCCAACATTCTGGCTGAGTCTCCCTTGCTGTACAGCTGGCCTCTGGCTCATGGTTTGCTCTACTCAAGTCGTCTCGAAACCATCACCTGTACCTAGCTCTTGCAAGTTGCTGCCTTGATTCTTGGTGTAACTGCTCTGTTCCTGGAAGGGCAAAGGTACCTGACCTCAGCCTGTACTTTAGTTCACTCAAGCTAATGGACAGGCATTGAAATGAGCTGCCCAGGGAGGTGGTGGAGTCACCCAGCCTGGGTGTCCATAAGGGTGGTTTGGGTGTGGTGCTTAGGCTTTTAGGTTAAGGTGAATCTTGTAGGGTAGGGTTATAGGTTGGACTTGGTGCTCCTGAGGGTCTTTTCCAACCTGCATGTGTCTGATTCTGTGTCATTGATATGGTGTGACCTGCCCCCACCTCCCTTGTCAGACCATTCCTGTGATGGCCTCAGCTGCCTCTTGTCACTTAGGGGTCACCATGGAGAGCACAGGGAGTGTGTCTGAGGACATTCTAGAGCCGTGTAGTGGTTGTCAGAACCTTGTGCCTTATCTGCCTGGATGGATGAGCTGAAGGAACAGCACCAGGGAATCTCTGAGGCTGCCTTCATCCTGTCAAAACTCAACCATTCTCAGTCTGACTTCCTAAAGTGGAGCAATGAGGCAGTTGAACACCACAGGGAAGTACTTTAACTCCTAGCGAGGACAACCTACATCAGTTCAGCTTTCTGTCTCCCAGGCACAGTAAAAATGGGAGCTCTGAAGTGCTGTGAAGCTGATGCAGTGCCGCTCTGCAGCGCTGCCATCCTTCATTCCCTTCAACTCAGCCAGCTGCTGGGTGGGCTCTGGCTTCTCTGCTTGCCAGAGGTGCTTTTGCTTTCCTCTGCCACATTAAAGCCATGCAAATAGTTTCTATAGCAACAGGTCTTTTTGCTTAGCTCTGACGCAGGATCCTGGAAGTCTTTCTCCTTCTGTCTTCCTCCAGCTCTGATTTTTTTCCTTTTATCAAGTCTTTCCCCCCCCCTTTATCTTCCAAAGGAGAACTCTGCTTTTTCAGAGTTGAACTTGCAGCAGAAGGGACTGTTCAGTTCTAAGAGCTCAGTGAAGTTTCTGCACTAGGACTTGAACTCTGGGCTGGAGGAACAATCAGCTGGAATAATCTGCAGTACCCCAACTGTACATGATCTTTGTCCTTGCTCCCCTCCTAGCCATGTGTCTTAACATCTTTGCTATTCATTAAAGTGGTGTCTGGGCTTATGGACTTCAGCAGTGAGTTCCCTTAGCTTTTCTAGGGTGGTGGAGAAATGATGTTATTTGTGGTCTCCTCTGCCTTACAGGCAGGGCTTGGTGGCAGCACTTGGGCACAGCTGTGACTAAAAGGCAGAGGGAGGGAATATGTGACTCTCAGAGCCCAAGGGATGATGTATGTGTGCTCATCTCTTTGCTTGCAGAGAAGGAGCTGGTCCTGTCCTGATGTGGATGCTTGTGTAGGTGGTGTCTGGGGAGAGTAAAAGTGTTGCTTCAGTGGGAAGGAAGGGTTTGCTTTTTGGGTTAAGGGAAAGTAGCCTGTCTGAGCTGCAGGTGCCTTGCTCTGTCAGGAACCCAAGCTAGTAGTACTTGGAATTATAGGATAGAGAGGCATTTAAAGGCCATCCAGTACAACTGCCCTGCAGTCAGCAGGCACAAGTTGTCCAGGGCCTTGAACAACCTGATCTGGAATGGTTCCAGGGATGCAGCCACCTACCACCTCCCTGGGCAACCTGGGACAGTGTCTTGCCATCCTCAGTGTCAAAAGCATTCTTCCATCTCCCTTCCTAGTTTAAAACCATCACCCCTCATCCTGTCACACAAGGGTCCCTGCTAAAAAGTCTGTCCTCATTCATCCTTGAGGCCTCTTTACAGAATCATACTGGCCAGAGAAGACCTCTGAGATCACAGAGTCCAGGATGTAAAGGCCACCAGAAGGTCTCCCTGCAGCCTTTTCTCCAGCCTGAACAACCCCAACTCCCTCAGCCTTTCCTCATAGCAGAGGGATTGCAGCCCACCTCCTAGCCTTCCCTCTCTCTCCAAAAGCCCTGGTGACCTATGTGCTTCGAGGATGCTGGTGGCACAGGAGGAAGGCATGGAGGAGATGTGTAGTTGAAGAGCATTTTAGTGGCTGCATCTCTCAACTCTAACAGCTTCTCTGCTCAGCACGGACAGGGACAGCCTAGGGAGGGACAACATGGCTTGAGTGGCAAGAGTGAGTGTTCTGAGGCCTCCAAACCAAGCTAGTGAAGCAGGTATCATGGCCTAATAGAGGGGAAAGAGGCACAAATTTGTCCCCAGCTTTGCTTCTGCTCTGGTGGATATAAGGTACTATTCCCCACCTTGTGTTTTCATCTCCAGAACCTGTGCTGGGGGGTGCAGGCTGAGCTTGTCAGGGCTCTATTTGATGCTGTTGCAAATTGAATGGCACACAAAAAGGCAGACAGATAAAATGGTGTTGTCTCCCTGCACAAAGCCCTTGAGTCTCTGGCAAACAAGTCTCCTCTGTGTCATTACTGAAAGCAAGTGCTGCAGTGGGACATGGCACAGCTTCTTGTCACAGCTACTCTTACCAAAGTCTTCTGTCAACACAAGGCTTGGCTTCCAAAGGAGTTACAGGGACAGGCAGGTTTCAAGCTCTGCTTGTTTTCAGGAGGAGTGTGAGCAGGAGTGGAGCACAAATGCTGCTCTTAACACTGCCTGCTTAATCAGAGTGGCCTCCAGTCTGCTGGTACATCTTTATCTCCCTGTACCATCATCTGGCAGCTGTGAAGGGGTTGTTGGAGGAGCTACCATTAAGCTAGGTTGGTTCATCATGGGATCTGGTCCTGCTGAGTAACTGATGCTGATGTAAAACCAGCATGCCCTGCTGCAGGGGTTATGCAGCTGAGCAGGCATCACCTGGCTGCAACTTGTTGCTAATGAGAAATCCAAGGTATAAGATTGGCAAGAGAAGTATGAATGAGAAGCACAAAGCTTCCCACAGCTCTGGCTGTACTTGGATCTGTTTGCTTACACACTTCTCAACCAAAAAGCATTGCCCAAATTACTGTGACTCTGGGCTACAGCTTAAGAGGTGACAGAGTGGCTGAGAGCAGCCAGGAGGAAAGGGACCTGGGGGTGCTGGTGGATAGTAGGCAGAAGATGAGGCAGCAGTGTGCCCAGGTGGGCAGCAGAGCCAATGGCATCCTGGCCTGCATCAGGAGCAGTGTGGGCAGCAGGACAAGGGAGGTTCTTGTGCCCCTGTGCTCGGCACTGCTCAGGCCACACCTGGAGTGCTGTGTCCAGTTCTGGGCTCCTCCATTGCAGAGAGATGTTGAGGTGCTGGAAGGTGTTGAGAGAAGGGCAACAAAGCTGGGAAGGGGCCTGGAACACAAACCTTATGAGGAGAGGCTGAGGGAGCTGGGGGTGTGCAGCCTGCAGCAGAGGAGGCTCAGGGCAGAGCTCATTGCTGCCTGCAGCTGCCTGCAGGGAGGCTGTAGCCAGGTGGGGTTGGGCTCTGCTGCCAGGCAAGCAGCAACAGAAGAAGGGGGCACAGTCTCAAGTTGTGCTGGGGCAGGTCTAGGCTGAATGTTGTTGGGAAGTTGTTGTCAGAGAGAGTGATTGGCATTGGAATGGGCTGCCCAGGGAGGTGGTGGAGTGGCTGTGCCTGGAGGTGTTGCAGCCAAGCCTGGCTGGGGCACTTAGTGCCATGGTCTGGTTGACTGGATAGGGCTGGGTGCTAGGTTGGACTGGAGGTCTCTTCCAGCCTGGTTGATTCTATGACTATATGATAGGAGGGTGGATGACCTTTGTGTTCCTCTGATCATTTTAGCTGTGAGAAGGATTCACTTTTTCCTGAAGTGACCTGTGTGGTGCTTCACAGGTCACTTAGCCTCTCTGTGTCCCCCCCAGCTTTAAAATAGAGCCAGAAGTCATCTCCATAACACGATGTCTCCTCTTCATTGCAGTACTGGTGAGTTCCTTAGTTTGTATGGCTCTATTAACATAGACTTCATTTCATGCTTTGAGCCCTGGTGGCTGAAGTACCTCCTGTTGCAGCTGGAGCATTACAGTGTCACACATCATCATGACTCCTAATGAGAACGGGGCCACTTCAGAGCCTTCTGAGCAGTCTGCCCTGCCAGTGCACTGACGTAAATCCCTATCTGCCATCAGGCTCTGATATGCTCCTGGCAGTGCTGGGACCAGCCAGGCTGGTGGTCTAATAACAGCAGCAGCCACTCTGGAGCTGCTTCGCGGATCTGTTTGGATTTTGGTTTAATAATGCTGGGCAAAGCAGCAGCTTTTGTGCCACCACTGTTTGCCTTTCTGCTGTAGAAATGGCACATCTGCAGAGTGCTGCGGGAGGGAGCTCAGAGCCCAGGCAGCTGCTCTCCTCCCCCTTCCTTATCTTCTGAGCCTTCTGGCTACTCCTGGCTGAACCCATTGTTACACGACTGCACGATGCTCTCCCTGTAGTCCAAATCCTCTCCAGCACTCTTTGGTGCGAGCTGAACACTGGAATTTGAGGACCAAACTCGTGTGCCAGTTTTGGAGGTGTTTCCTGACCCTTTCTTGTGCTCCTTGTCCCTGCAGTCTGACCTGTTCAGAAGCCTTCTGGGCTGCAGCCTCTCGGTCTGGCGGTTGGCAGCCCTTCTGGAGCAGCCAAGATGCGTTGCAGGCAGAGGAACCTGCGCACAGTTTCCAGGGTTACCTCTGCAGTGCTGATAGCAAACAGGAAATTAAAATGCTCCGTGGTGATGAGACCTTATCAGCAGCAGATGGTGGCCATTAGCTGTACCTGCAGGTCAGGGCAAGGCGACAAGGCAAGCAGGGCAGACAACTGTTAGACTCATAGAATCAGTCAGGGTTGGAAGGGAGCACAAGGATCAGCCAGTTCCAACCCCCCTGCCATGCCCAGGGACACCCTACCCTAGAGCAGGCTGCACACAGCCTCAGCCAGCCTGGCCTCAAACACCTCCAGCCATGGGGCCTCAACCACCTCCCTGGGCAACCCAGTCCAGCCTCTCACCACTCTCCTGCTCAACAACTTCCTCCTCACCTCCAGCCTCACTCTCCCCACCTCCAGCTTTGCTCCATTCCCCCCACTCCTGGCACTCCCTCACAGCCTCAGAAGTCCCTCCCCAGCTTTTTTGGAGGTTCTCTTCAGATCCTGGAAGGCCACAAGAAGGTCCCCTGGGAGCCTCCTCTGCTGCAGCCTGCACAGCCCCAACTCTTTCAGGCTGTGCTCACAGCAGAGCTGCTGCAGCCTCTCAGCATCCTCCTGGCCCTGCTCTGGACACTCTCCAGCATCTCCACATCCCTCTTGTCCCAGGGGCTCCAGAGCTGGATGCAGGACTCCAGGTGGGGTCTCAGCAGAGCAGAGCAGAGGGGGAGAATCCCCTCCCTGGCCCTGCTGGCCACACTTCTGCTGCTGCAGCCCAGGCTCTGCTTGGCTTTCTGGGCTGCAAGTGCACACTGCTGGCTCCTGTGGAGCTTCTCCTCCAGCAGCACCCCCAGGTCCCTCTCCTCAGGGCTGCTCTCCAGATTCATGTAGTTGCCACTGCAGGTGTTAAGCTCTACTCTGGATG
The DNA here is from genome assembly GCF_015220805.1 of Pogoniulus pusillus. Classification (NCBI taxonomy): domain Eukaryota; kingdom Metazoa; phylum Chordata; class Aves; order Piciformes; family Lybiidae; genus Pogoniulus; species Pogoniulus pusillus. The sequence goes on along the minus strand of NC_087264.1, from coordinate 1,518,094 downwards.
AAGTTCAGTCCTTGAACAACCTTCTGGCCATGCTTTATGTGGCTCTGGTTCCTAGAAGTAAGCCCAAGTAGTCATTGTGTTTTCCAGCTAGGTTGCTTAGTGTTCTTGGATCAGCCTTCCTGTCCAGTTGGTTCTCTCATGCTATTTTTCATTTCTTCTATGCAGCTTTGTTTTCTTTTCCTCTTTTCAAGTCTTGGTCTGTTAGTTGAAGTAGAACAGTTCCAAATTATCTCCAGGCACGATCCAGCTCCCTGCTGTCGTTGTGGGGACCAGTGATCTGTAAGTGGTGTCAGGGTTTCTTGGGCTTGACAGGGGACAGCTAAAGCTGGGAAATCAACTGTGTGGGTCTGTCCTGCTGAGCTCAGACTAGCAAAGCATCACACTTACAGCTTTGTTTCTTTTTCCTTCCATCTTCACAATTTTCTTCTTCATTCCCTTAAGCCTCAGGTGCAGAATTGGGCTGGAGTGTGCACATCTGCTTTCAGTTCTGGACAGCAAACCCCTCCCTGATCTGTGGAGGCAGGTCTCTCTCTGACTTGTGTATGCCTAAGCAGCTGCTGGCTGGTGTTCTTCAGGAGGAAACAATGCCCTACTTGTGTGCAAAGTCTCTGGAAATAGTGATGCTGGTGTTGAATTGTTTGAAGGAGCTGCTGGGATGGCTTAGAATTTTCTCAGAGCTCAGGCTCAGCTTTGATTGTGGTATGTAGAAGCACTACTAGGAGCCCACTGTAAGGCATGCTGATCTGATCAGCCCTGGCTTCAGCAGCTGCAGGCTTCACTGATTTCAGGTTGTTGGCAATTCTGCAAAGACTACACTGATCTGGGCTCAAACTGTTTAAATAAAGCATCCTGGGCTGGCTCAGGAGCAGTGTGGGCAGCAGGACAAGGGAGCTAATTCTGCCCCTGTGCTCAGCACTGCTCAGGCCACCCCTGGAGTGCTGTGTCCAGTTCTGGGCTCTTCCATTCAAGAGAGCTGTTGAGGTGCTGGAAGGTGTTTGGAGAAGGGCAGCAAGGCTGGGGAGGGGCCTGGAGCAGAGCCCTGTGAGGAGAGGCTGAGGGAGCTGGGGGTGTGCAGCCTGCAGCAGAGGAGGCTCAGGGCTGAGCTCATTGCTGTCTGCAGCTGCCTGCAGGGAGGCTGTAGCCAGGTGGGGTTGGGCTCTGCTGCCAGGCACCCAGCAACAGAAGAAGGAGACAGTGTCTGAAGCTGTGCCAGGGGAGGTCTAGGCTGGATGTTGTTAGGAAGTTGTTGTCAGAGAGTGTGATTGGCATTGGAATGGGCTGCCCAGGGAGGTGGTGGAGTCTCTGTGGCTGGAGGAGTTGAAGCCAAGCCTGGCTGGGGCACTTAGTGCCATGGTCTGGTTGCTTGGCCAGGGCTGGGTGCTAGGTTGGACTGGATGATCTTGGAGGTCTCTTCCAGCCTGGCTGATTCCATGATTCTGTGACTTCTGGTGTACCTTGTAGGTAGTCTGCCATAGCACTGTGACCATATACAAACCAAAGTGTAGTTATGATGTTGCCCTTTGCTTGCCTCCCATATTTTAACCCTAAATTCTGTAGTTCTGAGATCTCTACTCTTCCATCTCAGCTACTGGCTGAAGGAACCTTCTGTGCTTATGCATTTATTGCTAATGTAAATGTTTAATTTCAGATGTTCTGAATGATGCCATCTTTGATGAAGACCACGATGAGATGGTAATTGTGAAGGACATAGACATGTTCTCATTGTGTGAGCATCACCTCGTTCCATTTGTTGGAAAGGTAACTCTCCCCCCCCAGACACATGATACCAAAGGCCTGAAGTACACCTGAAAGAACTTTGTAGCTCTAACTACAAAGCTTTTAAAGCTCTGAGTATTTTCTGCTTAGGGCTGTGATTCTAGAAGTTAATCTGCAGCATACAAATAAGGAGGACCTCCTTAATGTGAGTTTTATTTGTGTTTAAGCTCCTAAAATACAGCACCCAGCCTTTCCTGCTCTAATCTAATGGCTTCTGACATTTCATATCAAAGCTCTTCGGGAAGCAGCAGCCAGCCCGGGGGGCAGACATGCTGCTATTAAACCAGCTCACCCTGCACCTTGGCTCTGTCATGGATTTAGCTTCGGGCTCAGAGCTATCTGCTGCACATGCACCTCTGTGAACCCTCCCCGAGTGGAGCAGACTTTGACTGTCAGCTGTCTTAAATGAGCAAGCACAGGCAGGGAGGGGGTCAAAATTGCCTGCTAGCAGGCTGCGTGAGTCTAACTCCTGTTTGATGCCAACGACTCCAAGAGAATGCTGAGCAACCCCTGTAAGTGTAGTGAAGACTTCAGAGTGGGTAGCCCCTTCTGCAGCTCTCAGCCTCTTCGCCACCAGCTCAGCACAGAAGGATGGAGCTGGCTCTGATCCATCTGTTCTACCACGAACTACTTGCAAGGCAGAGAGCAGCAAGTGCTTTGGTTGTCTGAACGTCTGATCACTACCACTGGTGCTGCAAGCAAACAAAAATACACCACCCAAACAGAAACCAGCCATTTCCCTTAGCTGAGCCAACTCAACTTCACCTGCCTTTTTTGCCCCTCACTGCTGGTGTTTTACACTGAGAACAAGGTGAATTCTGTGCAAGCTTTGCTTCACCTGTTACTCTTGGTTTACACCTGCTGTGTTTTCTCTTCCATTACTCCTTTGGCAATATTTGCATCCTCTTTACGTGTAGCTGCTTAGCCTATGTGGTTTGGAGACCTCTAGCAAGCACCGAATGGGTGTTGCTCATATAATGGTCTGCTAAACGACTCGGTGTGCCTCTGATTGTTCTCAGGCTAACCGGCCTCCTGTTGGGCACACCAAACAGGCTGCAAGGACTGCCCAGGAGCTCTCTGGTTTGCAGCCCTAGCTTAAATGAAGGCAAGAAATCCACAGAGTTGCTGTGGGGAAGCAGGATTCAACATTTGTTTCCAAGTTGCCTCTCAACTTGGAAATGTTTCCTGCCTCTTTCAGGTGTCAGTGGTTTGGTTACCCAGCAGAAGGGACAGGAATGAGCAGAGTTAGCCAGGGAATTAGGTGCACTGTGGTACCTCCAGCTGTAGGCACAGAGACACAGGATTGAGATGGGGCCTGTAGGCAAAGCACTGAGACTCCTGCAGCTACACTGCCCTGCTGTAGCTTGGCTCATTTGTCACATCTCTGCTAGTGACACACGTGGTGGTTTGTAAGCTGCCATAGCTGCAAACCCACTTGAGTTCAGCAGCCTGTGCTGCTTTCTCCAAACACAAAGCTGAATGCCTTTCCCCCACCTGTTGTAGCTGAGCACTTGACTAAAGAACTACTCCCACTTAGCCTGGCTACGTGTTCAGTATGAACGTTGAGCAAATCCATAGCCAAGCAGGATGGAAGCTGACTTAACCAAAGAGTGATCCTGCTACCAAAGCAGGAAAGGAGAGTCACTAAGTGCAGCCTGGTTTTGGTGGTAAAGTAGCTGCTACCATCAGAGCTTTTTGCTGGGAGTGCAATACAATTTCTTTCCTGCCCCCTGAATCCATTTTAGGTCTTGAAAGAAAAGCATGCTTGGTTTAGAGAGGGCTGTGCTGAGTAATAGTCTGCTTTTACACCCAGTTGTAGCAGTGCTCTGTAGCATTCCTGAGACTTGGAGGTGGTGGAGGCACTGTCCCTGGGGGTCTTCAAGAAAAGCCTGGCTGAGGCACTTAGTGCCATGGTCTGGTTGATTGGATAGGGCTGGGTGCTAGGATGGACTGGATGATCTTGGAGGTCTCTTCCAACCTGGTTGATTCTATGCTATGGGAAATGCTTCTATCTATGATAAGAGCTGAGACTTTTCTCTCCCTGCAGAAAGCTTACTTGTTCTTCACCAGGGCACTGCCTTTGCCAGGCACTCACACTCTGCTAGCTCCACAGTTTCCCAGGCTTGCATGGTAGCATCTTCCTGCCACATGCTAAGGCTCCCAGACTGTTCTAGAGTTCTGGAGCAAATGCACATCTCCATTCTCTGTGCATGAGCTCTGTGTGCATTGGAAAGTGGCTCTGAGTCTGTTAATGGTTTGTTCTCCTCTGCCTAGGTACATATTGGCTATCTTCCTAACAAGCAGGTACTCGGCCTCAGCAAGCTTGCTAGGTAAGTGCCAGTGTAATGAAAGTGGTGCTAATTTGCCTAAAGGATTCCAAGCTGTGCTCACTGTACTGATCTTTCTCATCTGGTCCACCTGTAAAGCTCATCCCACCTGGTGTCCTGGATTTGGATCTGGACCAATCCTCAGTGTAAGGTGTTGTAGTGCAGAGGACTGATAGCATTCAGAGCTCGCTTTAATGCTGCAGCAGAGCTGTGACACTTTAATGCTCACCCAAAGTATTGGTGTCTGCAGGGAGCACAGATCCAAGGACAAACGAGATAATTTCATCAGGTTCCAAGGCAGGGCATAAAAAAAACCAGTGGGAATAGCTAGCTGTTCATTACTTGTGTGGATATTGACTGAGAGAAACACAGCCTCAACTTTCAACTGTAAATGAACATGTTCTGTGGCTAGAAATGGAATCTGTTTTCATCTGTCAGCTGAAAAAGAGTGCATTTGGCATCCTTCTTTCATTCAAGACCTGCTGAGAGCACCCTGGGGTAGATTTTTGTGGATAAGGTTCAGCCGAAGAAATGAAGCAGCTATGAGACACTTGAGAAATCTGTTATGTAAAACAGCTTTTCCCTCAGCAAGTGCCTTGCACTGTTACAAAGTGCCACTGCCTAGTTCTGGGGAGGAAGGGGATGGTGGATCCCTTCCGTGAGCAGATGGGGACCTGGGGAGGAAGGGGATGGTGGATCCCTTCAGTGAGCAGGCTGGGACCTGGGGAGGAAGGGGATGGTGGATCCCTTCCGTGAGCAGGCTGGGACCTGGGGAGGAAGGGGATGGTGGATCCCTTCCGTGAGCAGGCTGGGACCTGGGGAGGAAGGGGATGGTGGATCCCTTCCGTGAGCAGGCTGGGACCTGGGGAGGAAGGGGATGGTGGATCCCTTCAGTGAGCAGGCTGGGACCTGGGGAGGAAGGGCAACACATCTGCAAGCTTGGCTGTGCTTCAGAAGGGTCCCTCAGGTTCTGCTTATCTTTGCCCTGGAGTGTCTGCTGCTGCTTGCCGTGGTTGCAGTGCTACTACTGGGAATTGGCCTTGGAAGCCTGCATGCCTGCTGGGTTTTCTTAGTGGGGAGCAATTGTGTGGGTTCTGACCCTAAAGTGCTTTAGGCTTCTTTATCCCAAGCTCTGCTTGCACAGCAGTGAGTTCGGTTTGGAGGTGGAAGGGCCCCTGGAGGTGACATTTCAGTGTGACCTGATGTTACAGGGAGGCTACCTTGATGTTTTCCAGCAGTGCTTGTAGGAGTGGGCTTTGGAAAGGCTGAAACAGGCAATTCACTGAAGTTTTCTCTCTTTTTTTTCCCTACACCCAACTGCTGAAAGTGTAGGGTGAGGCTGTCAGCATCAGTACGTGCAAGGCTTGCTGTGCTGGAAAGGTTAAATCTCTCCCCTTTCTTCCAGTTCGGCTGAAACGCTCCTGGTGCAGCAATGCAGAGATTAAATTCTTGTGTAACAAAATGTTCTCCCTGCTCACTTGTTCGGGAGAGCTTACCACAAAGAGTGGTGGCTCCAGTGGTGCTTCTCTTTGCTGCCCTATATAATGCCCCCAGTGTTCAGAGATTTGTGGGGCTGCTGGTCCCGCAGCTCTAAGCTTCTCTAATAGGATTAGTCTCACGTGGGGAGTTTCTCACGTTGTGGACGACCTGCGTGCAGTAAACAAGCATCTTGCTTTGAGTTCCCAGTTTAAAGTGCCCAGGCAGATAAGTGGTTTTCGTGTGAACATGCTTGGAGGGCTTCTATAGGCAGCCCCAGTGTAAAGATCTCTGGCCCCCAGCTTGCTTCCTACTGGTATGTTCTTATCTAACTGTTGTGTTGCTTTGTTTGGAACAGCTCTTAGCACAACCATTTCCTCTCTGAAAGGGAGGTTCTGCAGATAATTCCTTCTAGAAGAGCAGGCAAGTCACACTGGGCAGAAATGTTTCTTGTAACTGATGCCTCAGGCTGCCAGCCAGCGTCTGGTCTTTGTCTTGTTTGACCAGATGGGCCCTGGAGCTTCCTATAGCAGCTTCTCTGCGTGGCCACTTGATGTGTAATTAAGCATTTGAGGTTGGCATGAGTAAGCCATCGAGTTAGGAGGAGAGATAAGACTTTTCTGTACCGTGGGTATTCTTTGCATCATCCCACAGATGGCTTACACTTAAAGTCCAGCTCAAGAGGAGCATTTAGGTGATCCCGAATGGAAATGGGCAGGGTGGTGAGGCTGGGTGGAGTCCAGCTCAAGAGGAGCTTTTAGGTGATCCCCTCGAATGGAAATGTTCAGGGCAACGAGAGGCTGGGTGGAGTCTCTGGTTTCAATAAACCCAGTTCTGTCTCATTGTTTTCCATTGTATTCGTGGTTAAATGCAAGAATCCAAAGCATCTCTTGCTTAATGTCAGTAGTCTTCTGGGAATCTCAGGGTCTGAGTTGTCCTGAAAACAGCGTTTGGTTTAAACAGAAGCAAGAGGAGGTAGCCTGACTTCAGATGAAGGATTCCAGCGATGCCAGGCAGGGGCTAAGCAGCAGCATGATGCCGGTGTGGGTTTGTAGGGAGGAAATGGACCTTTACAGTGGTCTCCTTTGCTAGTGTCAAGTTAATCTTGGGGATCAAACCATGTCACATGAGAATAACTACAGTGTTGTCTCTTTGCTTTCTCCTTCAGGATTGTGGAAATATACAGCAGAAGATTACAAGGTAAGCAGCTCAGTTCTGTTGTGTGCACTCCTTTACCAGCCAGCTCGGGGCACTGGCAGCTGTAGGTGGGCTATAGCTGTGCAAGTGTTTGAAGAAAACCACTGTGTTCATGGCCAGATGTCCCAGCTGTCCTCTTAGCTGCTGCATTCCCAGTGAAGGGTGGAATCTGCCTCTGAAAGTAGATGTAGGCAGTAACTGGTTCAGAGGATGAATGTGCTGTGAGGTAGAGGTGCCAGGGTGAAACTAGTTGGATGCTGCTGCCGAGGAACTTCTCTGCAGGTGAGGTCTCTTCCAACCCTGATGTTACTATGATAAGATGCCTGCGAGAGCTCTCATCTGAAGAGATGATCAGTGGTGTTGTGGACAGCCTGCCTGCTACCCCCAGAAGTGAGGGGAAGCTGCAGGATGTGAGGCCTTGAGTGGGACTCAGCCTGCAGATGTTGTCTTCCAGTTAAATTTGGCTAGGTCTTGGTGACAGAAGTCTTAGTGACAATTGGGTGTCAGACTAGTGAATAGAAGGTGCCAGAGGAGCAGGCAGTAAAGCCTTGTAGGACTCTCAATTACCTCATTTCCTTATCTATTTTTTTCTTTCCTTTAAAAAGATTAATTACATGTAGGAGATGTTCAAGGCTAAGTTGGATGAGACCTTGAGCAACCTCTTCTAGTAGGAGGTGTCCCTGCCTATGGCAGGGGGTTGGAACTAGATGATCTTCGAGGTCCCTTCCAACCTAAACCATTCTATGATTCGATAACAGTGCAGAGGTAAAAGCAGTGCACAAATAAGCTGACAGCAAACAGAAGCATGGAAAACATAACTGCATCATGGGAAGGAAGTGTGAGAGCTGTTAAAATGCATCAGGGTACTGCAGTGCCTGCACAGTGCAGTGCAAAACTACTCCCAGTGTAGAAAAGGCAAGCAGGAGCTCTGTTCCTGGGTGCAAAGCACAAGATGGGATTTGGAACTGATAAAATGCACTTAGGGATGTACCTGTGTGTGGTGGTGGGGAACAGGTGTGCTTGGAGGTGAGGATGCACTGTTGCTGCCCAGATCATAGAATCAGTCAGGGTTGGAAGGGACCACAAGGATCAGCCAGTTCCAACCCCCCTGCCATGCCCAGGGACACCCTACCCTAGAGCAGGCTGCACACAGCCTCAGCCAGCCTGGCCTCAAACACCTCCAGCCATGGGGCCTCAATCACCTCCCTGGGCAACCCCTGCCAGCCTCTCACCACTCTCATGCTGGACAGCTTCCTCCTCACCTCCAGCCTCACTCTCCCCACCTCCAGCTTTGCTCCATTTCCCCCAGTCCTGGCACTCCCTCACAGCCTCAAAAGTCCCTCCCCAGCTTTTTTGGAGGCCCCCTTCACGTGCTGGAAGGCCACAAGAAGGTCCCCTGGGAGCCTCCCCTTCTCCAGCCTGAGCAGCCCCGGCTCTTTCAGCCTGCTCACAGGAGGTGGTGGTGGTGTGCTGGTGCTGGTGGGATCCAGTGGCACATCTGAGCTCGCTGCTGTTCTCTCAGTCCAGGAGCGCCTTACCAAGCAAATTGCCGTAGCCATCACAGAAGCCTTACAGCCTGCCGGGGTCGGAGTGGTTATTGAAGCCACGTAAGTTACTCTGAGCACTTCTCTGCTGGTGTGAGGGCTGAGTGGGGTTCTGGCTGCGTGCTGCAGAGCTGTGGTGTGGTGCCTCTGGCTGCCATGTGCCATGCCTGTGTATGAGGCAGAGTGCAGGTGGGAGGGATCCTTGCCTGGGCAGTAAAATGGCTCTGAGTTGCTGCAGTGAGTTGAAGCGTGGCAACTGGTGTGGTCAGCTGTCCCAGTTGCACTGGGGTCCTGCTCTGCCTCAGGTCACCTTCTTGCTCCTCAAGTGGAGCAAAGATTGGGACTAGCAAGAGGCATGTCCCCCTGATTGTAATGCACCTTGTAAAGGTGAGAATTTCCTCCTATCTGATGTGAGAATCATAATTTAGGGCTGAAAAGACAATTTTCAGGTCATTGAATCCAACTGCTAAGCTATCATTGCCAAGTCATCAGTGAATTGTGTCCCTCAGCACCACAGCCACATGTTTTTTCAATCCCTCCAGGGATGGAGACTCCAGTTCCCCCTGCAGCCTGTTCTGGGGCTTGACAACCCTTTTGGAATGGGCTGCCCAGGGAGGTGGTGGAGTCTCTGTGCCTGGAGGTGTTCAAGAAAAGCCTGGCTGGGGCACTTAGTGCCATGGTCTGTTTGACTGGCCAGGGCTGGGTGCTAGGTTGGACTGGATGAGCTTGGAGCTCTCTTCCAACCTGGTTGATTCTGTGATTCTCACCCATGTCCAACCTAAACATCCCTTGTCACAACTGGAGCTCATTGCCTCTTGTCCTACTGCTTGTTTGTTGGAAGAGACCTGCCCCCACCTGGCTCCAGCCTTCTTCCAGGGAGTCACAGAGTGAGGAGGTCTGCCCTCAGCCTCCTTTTCTCTTGCCTAAGCAATGTGTAGTATTATAAAGTATTAAACTGAGTGCACCTCCCTCTCCTGGGCTGGCAGTTTGACTTTCCCATGGAGCACAGCTGAGGTACCACTGACAGGTGCCCATTCTCCATGCGGAGGTTGCCTCTTCCCCAGGGTCTAACGTGGCTGTGTAAGAAATCCCCGTGGGATTGCTTCTTCCTCGTGAGTGTGCTTGCCTGATGGGCTGCCCTCCTTCCTTCTAGGCACATGTGCATGGTGATGCGTGGGGTGCAGAAAATGAACAGTAAAACAGTGACCAGCACAATGCTGGGGGTGTTCCGCGAAGATCCAAAGACCCGCGAAGAGTTCTTGACCCTCATCAGGAGCTGAAACCCTTCTCCTCCGGATGCACTCTGCAGATCTGTCCTGTCCAGTGTCACTGTCTGTTCTTACTCCTTCCTACGTCTCACTTTTAAACCAAGTTGCTGTGAGTTGTTGTAGTCCTTTCTGTGCAGTGAAAGATTGCCGGCGGCAGGTGAGGAATGTACCGCTGAGGTGAGCTCCTCCTGGGACTTCCAGCGATGCTGATGCCACTGAAGTCCTGGCTGAGAAAGGGAGTTTGGAACGGCTTGCTTTTCCATCTGCAGTGCTGTCACAGAAGGGAGGCTTGGGGGTGAAATGGGTATTAATGAACTTGTTTTATGTTTATTGGAGCAAATGTGGAGCAGCACAGGAAATGATGGAAAGGCTCTGGATCCTCTGTGCAAATGCTGTACCTCTGCTGCAAGAGATGGTCCTTAACTGTCTGTGTTTTATGAGGAGTCCTGCAGTGGCTGTTTCAGTGTCGTGATTTGTGTGTGTGGCTGTTTCAGTGTCTTGATTTGATCACTGTACCTCTCCCAGCTGTTACCTCTGGTGTTTTGTATTGCCTACAAATATTAACCCTTCTCTTTCTGTATGTTGTTCTTTGGAGCAATTTTAAACACATTTTTTTCCCCCTCTATCCTCTTAGCCAGCAGGGAAATAACTTCTAAAATTGAGGCACAGTCTTATCTCAGTGTAGAGGTTTTTATGCACCCTTTTCTCTGTGCCTCAGATGTCTGACCACTTCAACTGTAATTTTCTTGCTAATTTTAAGTGGAGTTTGACAGGGGGAGAGCTAAACATCCCAGAGTCTGCCTGCAAAGTGCTAAGATCCAAAGAGGTTTTAAACCATATTTATACCTTGAGCTTTCCTCCTTGGATTTCTTTCTGTGGGTCAGACTGAGAAGCTGGAACTGGTCTGATAATCTGAGAAGGAAGATTTCTTCTTCCAAGCATTTCAAGAGTTGCATCTCCAAAGTGCCAGACCAAAGGTGAGTGCTGAAGTCCCAAACGCAGCACACTGTGCCTCTGCTGCCTAGCAGCTGCCTCGTTCCAGGCCAAAACAACCTGAAGTGGCAACAACTCATTTCATAAGAGCAATTGAGAGAGGCAGTTCCAGGGCCCTCAAAATCGAGCCACTTTTTTCCTTGCCTCCTGCACGTGTGGCAAGCTCTGCATGTGGCAGTGTTGGGAGTGAGAAGCTTCAGTTGCCTGAACCTGGCTGAGCTTCTCATGCTTTTGCTGCAGTTCCAATGGGTGTTTTGTAACTCTTAATTGGGAAAACATGAGGCAGAATTGAAAAGCACCAAACCCAGTGCAGGAGGAGGCAGAACCTTCCAACACAGGGTGTCAGATGCTCCCAGTGCAGGTTCCCAGAGTCCTCTCTGCTTTGTCAGTAGGAAGCCAAGATGTTCTGCACACTGTCCTAACGGAGTTCCTCTGGGAAGCTCAGTTTTCCCAACATTCCTGTTGCTTGCTTCAACCCACGCTAGAAACAAATTGAGAATCATGTCTGGCCAGACTTGCATCTGGCCTAAAGAACACTGAGCAACCACATCTGGCCTTAACTGCACTGATTTTTACCTTGACCTCCACAGCATTGCTAGAAAAGCCTTTTTGCAATATCCTCTGTCCTGGATTCTGTTGGGGTTGGGTGCTCTTGGTTTGCTGGGGCCAGCAGGCTGTGGGGTGTGTGGCTGTGCAGCACACTGGGGTGAGCAGGCTGTGGGGCATGGGGTCATGCAGCACACTAGGGTAAGCAGGCTGTGGGGTGCTGGGGTGAGCAGGCTGTGGGGCATGGGGTCATGCAGCACACTAGGGTAAGCAGGCTGTGGGGTGCTGGGGTGAGCAGGCTGTGGGGCATGGGGTCATGCAGCACACTAGGGTAAGCAGGCTGTGGGGTGCTGGGGTGAGCAGGCTGTGGGGCATGGGGTCGTGCAGCACACTGGGGTGAGCAGGCTGTGGGATGTGTGGCTGTGCAGCACACTGGGGTGAGCAGGCTGTGGGGCATGGGGTTGTGCAGCACACTGGGGTGAGCAGGCTGTGGGGTGCTGGGGTGAGCAGGCTGTGGGGCACAGGGTCATGCAGCACACTGGGGTGAGCAGGCTGTGGGGTGCTGGGGTGAGCAGGCTGTGGGGTGCTGGGGTCGTGCAGCACACTGGGGTGAGTGGGCTGTGGGGTGCTGGGGTCGTGCAGCATGCTGGGGTGAGCAGGCTGTGGGGTGCTGGGGTGAGCAGGCTGTGGGGCATGGGGTCGTGCAGCACGCTGGGGTGAGCAGTCTTTGTGGCACATGCTCTGTGGCAGCTGTTGTGCAGTAACTGAGGAGCCAGCTTGCCCCTCCTCAGGTCAGTAGATGTTGCCAGTGCCCAGCTGAAGAGCCTCGAGTCTTGCTTTCTGCCTGACGGTCGGCGTTAAGCTCGCTCTGGCTCAGCTGGAGGGACTGCAGAGGTGTGCCCTGGTCGTACACCTGTTTCCCTTACCTTCAGCTTGGCGACTGTGTCTCTTTAGCCTTGTTCCTGAGGCAAGGCAAAGGTTGACTTTTAACCAGGGATCTGCCTTGGGGCTAAGGTTCGCGTTGCGCCACCGCCGTGTTTGGTTGCTGTGTTGACCTGTAGTCCTTGGAGCCTGCCTCTCTCCACTCGTGGCCTTGGAGTTTGCTCACAGTTCCCTTGCAAGAGCTGGTGCACTTGTTTGGGAGGTCAGTGCTGTGCAAGCACAGGAGCTGTAGCTACACCCGGTGTGCACAGTGGTGGTGTGCCATGTGAACAGCCGTTGTCTCTACACCATTAAAGCACAGTGTTAACCTTTGCAGTGGTCATGTCCTTGGTGATGGGGAGGTGATGGCATTAAACAGCCCCCAGGGGTAGTGGTGGTTGTTTCAGCAGTAGCAGGTGCTCCAAGCCTTTGGTGCTAGGTTACTCTCCGGGGACACTAGGTGCTGTTGTCCCCAGGTAGCAGCACTTGCTCACTGCCCCAGGCGGCAGCACTTGCTCACTGCCCCAGGCGGCAGCACTTGCTCACTGCCCCAGGCGGCAGCACTTGCTCACTGCCCCAGGCGGCAGCACTTGCTCACTGCCCCAGGCGGCAGCACTTGCTCACTGCCCCAGGCGGCAGCACTTGCTCACTGCCCCAGGCGGCAGCACTTGCTCACTGCCCCAGGCGGCAGCACTTGCTCACTGCCCCAGGCGGCAGCACTTGCTCACTGCCCCAGGCGGCAGCACTTGCTCACTGCCCCAGGCGGCAGCACTTGCTCACTGCCCCAGGCAGCCTGATATTTGGTGTTGCTTTTTTATTGGGCCTCTGATCCAGAGGAGTCAGTGTAGACATGGACCTGTTGGAGTGGGGGCAGAGGAGGCTACAACAAGGATCTGATGGCTGTAGCCCCTCTGCAGTGAGGCCAGGCTGAAAGAGGTAAGGTTGCTCAGCCACGGATCAGTACTGGGCCCAGTCCTGTTCAATATCTTTATTGATGATCTGGATGAGGGCATTGAGTCCAGCATCAGTAAGTCTGCAGATGACACCAAGCTAGGAGCAGCTGTGGAGCTGTTGGAAGGTAGGAGAGCCCTGCAGAGGGACCTGGCTAGGCTGCATGGGTGGGCAGAGGCCAATGGGATGAGACTGAACAAGGCCAAGGGCAGGGTTCTGCACTTTGGCCACAACAACCCCAAGCAGCGCTATAGGCTGGGGACTGAGTGGCTGAGAGCAGCCAGGAGGAAAGGGACCTGAGGGTACTGATAGATAGTAGCTGAAGATGAGCCAGCAGTGTGCCCAGGTGGCCAAGAGAGCCAATGGCATCCTGGCCTGCATCAGGAACAGTGTGGCCAGTAGGACAAGGGAGGTTATTCTTCCCCTGTACTCAGCACTGCTCAGGCCACACCTTGAGTGCTGTGTCCAGTTCTGGGCCCCTCAATTCAAGAAAGATGTTGAGGTGCTGGAACATGTCCAGAGAAGGGCAACGAAGCTGGTGAGGGGCCTGGAGCACAAATCCTATGAGGAGAGGCTGAGGGAGCTGGGCCTGTTTAGCCTGGAGAAGAGGAGGCTCAGGAGTGACCTCATTGCTGTCTACAACTACCTGAAGGGGCATTGTAGCCAGGTGGGGGGTGGCCTCTTCTCCCAGGCAAGCAGCAATAGAACAAGGGGACACAGTCTCAAGTTGTGCCAGGGTAGGTCTAGGCTGGATGTTGTTAGGAAGTTGTTGTCAGAGAGAGTGATTGGCATTGGAATGGGCTGCCCAGGGAGGTGGTGGAGGCACCGTCCCTGGGGGTCTTCAAGCAAAGCCTGGCTGGGGCACTTAGTGCCATGGTCTGGTTGATTGGATAGGGCTGGGTGCTAGGTTGGACTGGATGAGCTTGGAGCTCTCTTCCAACCTGGTTGATTCTATGATTCTATAAGGTTCCAGGGAGACCTTTTGGTGGCCTTTTGGTACTTGAAGGGGTTGGTCAGAAAGGTGGGGACAGGCTTTTTACTGGGACTTGCTGTGACAGGAATAAGTGGTGCTTTTGAACTGGGAGAGGGAGATCTGAACTGGCTGGAAGACACTTTTGATGCTGAGTGAAACACTGCCCTGAGGTGCCCCATCCCTGGAGCCATTCCAGGTCCTGCTGTTTGGGGATTTTGAGCAACCTGCTCTAGTTGCAGATTCACTGATTGCACTGGACTGGGAGGGACCTCTGGAAGGTCATCTTGTCCAACCTCCCTGCAGTCAGCAGGGACACCTCCAGCTACACCAGGTTGCCCATGGCCACATCAAGTCTGATCTGGAATGCCTCCAGTGCTGAGGCCTCCACCACATCCCTGTGCAACCTGTTCCAGCATTTTGGCACTCTCATTGTAGAGAACTTCCTCTTGCTGTCCAACCTAAGTCTACCCTGCTGCAGTTTCAAACCCCTGTCCCTTGGCCTGTTCCTACAAGCCCTTCTAAGCAGTCTTTCCCCAGCCTTCCAGATTCTGAAATACACCTGTAAGGTCTCCCTGAAGCCTTCTTCTCCAGGCTGAACAGCTCCAATTCTTTCATACATCCTCATAGGAGAGGTGCCCCAGCCCTCTTTGTGGCCCTCCTCTGGACCTGCTCCAGCAGGTCCAGGTCCCTTGTGTGTATGGGGGTCCTGCAGCTGGACACAGCACTCCAGATGATGCTTCACCAGATCTCCCCTGCTGCTTGCAGGGGCCTTGGATTAGAGGACCTTTAGGGGGTCCCTTTGAAGCTAAGGCATTGTATGAGTTTGAGGGGAGGAAGCAGTGGCTGCTCTGAGGTGGCAGCTGCATGCAGCTTGGCTCACCTGGGCTTACAGTTCTCTTGTGTACTTCCTGAGCTCTTTGGAATGCCTCATCCCACTAAGGCAACACCTGGCTCAAGTTACCTGAACAAATCTATCCTACCAGAAGACTTGATGCAGCTGTGAGAAGAGACCTCTTGAGCTGGTTGGATTGTCCCACTGTGTGCCATGCATAGCAAAGAGCTCACTCTGCTCCAGCAGAAGCTGTGCTCCTCCTCTTCCAGGGGGGGAAGGCTGTCTTAAAGACACTCCACTTTGTCCTCCAGCCTCCCACAATGCTGAGATTCCAAGGAAAATGGAATACAATCTACAGCTTCCCAACTCCTGAGGAGCATTGAAGGGTCTGTACAGAGGGCAGGGGGAACGGCAGAGGCTGTGGCCATGCTTGCACACCCATGCATGTCTGCTTGTCACCCTGGTGCTTCAGCATCACCAAGTGGAGGGAGAGCTGTGCCTGCGTGCTCCAGGGAAGTCCTCTGGCAGCCCTTTCCCACTTAACATTTGCTCTTCTCTCTAGCTGTGCAGTTTCAAGGGGCAGATGGGGTCTGGGCTGCACCCACATGTGAGTGTGGCCTTCTGCAAGATCATAGAATCTGCCAAGCTCATCCAGGCTGACCTATCACCCAGCCCTGTCCACTCACCTAAATGCCTGACCTACATGAGCCCAGGCTGTTTTGCTGCCTGCAAGGAGAGGGAAAATGAAGACATGAAATCACAGAACAGTGGGGTCTGGAAGGGAGTTCTGAAGAGAGCAAGAATAAATCTCACTCAGTAACACAGCCAGGCTGGTTTTAAATGCCTCCAGAGGAGTTTCCACAGCCTCTCTGCACAGCCTCGTCCAGTGCTCCAGCACTCTCACACCAAGGAATTCTTTTCTTCATGTCTAGGTGGAACCTCCCTGGTTCCAGTTAGTCCATGTTGCCCTGAACTGTGTCACTGATCACCACTGGAAAGTCTGGCCCCATCCTCCTGATACACTTTAGACACTGATAAGCACGGACAAGATCCCTTCTCAGGATGCTCTTCTCCAGTCTAAACAGCCCCAAGTCTCTCAGCATTCCCTCCTCAGAGATGCTCCAGGCCCTTCAGCCTATTTGTAGTCTCCATTGGACTCCATACTGGTTCTTTTTCCTTGAACAGGAGCACTTGGATGTGGATGCAGTATTCCTTCAGGCTCCCCCTAGAATCATAGAATCAGCCAGGCTGGAAGAGAGCTCCAAGCTCAGCCAGCCCAACCTAGCACCCTGCCCAAGCAACCAGAGCATGGCACTAAGTGCCCCAGCCAGGCTTGGCTTCAACACCTCCAGCCACACAGACTCCACCACCTCCCTGGGCAGCCCATTCCAATGCCAATCACTCTCTCTGACAACAACTTCCTAACAACATCCAGCCTAGACCTGCCCTGGCACAGCTTGAGGCTGTGCCCCCTTCTTCTGTTGCTGCTTGCCTGGCAGCAGAGCCCAACCCCACCTGGCTACAGCCTCCCTGCAGGCAGCTGCAGACAGCAATGAGCTCTGCCCTGAGCCTCCTCTGCTGCAGGCTGCACACCCCCAGCTCCCTCAGCCTCTCCTCACAGGGCTGTGCTCCAGGCCCCTCCCCAGCCTTGCTGCCCTGCTCTGAACACCTTCCAGCACCTCAACATCTCTCTTGAATTGAGGAGCCCAGAACTGGACACAGCACTGGCCTAAGTGCCTGTGTGAAAATTAACTCTCTCCCAGCCAAAGCCAGCAGAGCTTCTCTCATCACCTCCCTACCTCTCTGTGCTGCTGCAGAAGATAAAGCAGGGAAGCAGAGTGGTTCTGAGTTGCAGGCAGAGGGGGGGGAGTCTGAGGCACCAGTGGCTTTGTGTGCAGTCAGCAATGGAGAAGGAATGATGAAAGGCAGCTCCCTCCAGCCCTTTGTGGTCTTTTTTCCTAAACAATCTGTTCTCTTTGGAAATAATCCTCCTGGGCAGTCCCAGCAGCCTTGTCAAGAGTGGTCTTTGTTCTCAGGCTGAGTTGCTTCCCCATGCTTGTGCAGGGAAGCTGGTGATGATGGGAGGCAGCCTGCTTGTCCAAACCAGGCCCTGCTGCAATACCTTTTCCAGTCCCTGCCTCATGTTTATGTTGGGGTGGGATTGGGAAGGAGCCTCCCTGGCTTTGTGATCATGGGAACATCTCTTTTCAGTGGGATAAAACTTCACCTTGGAGGTGTTTGCAGCTCAAAAAGAAAACCCAAACCTGGAAAAACCACAACCAACAACCACCCACCACCCACAGCAGAGGGTGACAGACACACTGTGAGAGAGACAGAGTTTGTTATTGTGCTGACATCTCATCCCTGACCTGGCACATCTCCCCGGAGCCCACCTGCTTTATCACCTGCTCTCTTTGGTCTCTGAGTCATAGAATGGCTCAGAGATCATCTGCTCCACTCTCCCTGCCTTGGGCAGGGACACCTCTCAACCAGCCTTGGCTGCTCTGGGACACATCCAGCCTGACCTTGCACACACCCCCAGGAGGAGGCATCCACAACCTCCCTGGGTAGCCTATGCCAGTCTCACCACCCCTTGTACTGAGAAGCTTTTCCCTCAGCTCCAATCTGAACCTACTCTCCCTCTCCTGTGGTTTGCCTTCTATTAAGCCCACCCTAGCAGAGTGTGTACAGAAGAAAGGACTTGGGACAGGGCTGAAAAATAAACCTTGTTTTGAGCCAACCCCCCCTCTCCCCCTGGCTCCCCTGCTGGTATGTCAAAACAGTTGTCTTAATTTACTTCATTGCTGGCACCTCCAAAGGTAGGTTTGTCTTCTCCAGTGTGGGTTTTTTTCTCACAAGCTCCCCATCCAAACCATCACTCTGTGGCTTTTATTTCCCTGTGCTTTGCTTTCTGGTGTCTCCCCTCTCCCCCTGCACGCAGGCTATGGAGTCCCCAAGCTGTGTCCAACCAGCTCAGTGGTGCATAGAATCAACCAGGCTGGAAGAGAGCTCCAAGCTCAGCCAGCCCAACCTAGCACCCAGCCCTGGCCAAGCACCCAGACCAT
Source organism: Pogoniulus pusillus (assembly GCF_015220805.1). NCBI lineage: Eukaryota > Metazoa > Chordata > Aves > Piciformes > Lybiidae > Pogoniulus > Pogoniulus pusillus. The sequence goes on along the minus strand of NC_087264.1, from coordinate 1,500,225 downwards.
GGCACTAAGTGCCCCAGCCAGGCTTGGCTTCAACACCTCCAGGCACAGAGACTCCACCACCTCCCTGGGCAGCCCATTCCAATGCCAATCACTCTCTCTGACAACAACTTCCTAACAACATCCAGCCTAGACCTGCCCTGGCACAGCTTGAGGCTGTGTCCCCTTGTTCTATTGCTGCTTGCCTGGCAGCAGAGCCCAACCCCACCTGGCTACAGCCTCCCTGCAGGCAGCTGCAGACAGCAATGAGCTCTGCCCTGAGCCTCCTCTGCTGCAGGCTGCACACCCCCAGCTCCCTCAGCCTCTCCTCACAGGGCTGTGCTCCAGGCCCCTCCCCAGCCTTGCTGCCCTTCTCAGGTTTTTGAAAGAGAGCTATGAGGAACCTGGGCAGTCAGAGCTGGTTTGGACCCCCCTGGCTAGTCTGCATATCTGAGGGTTCAGCAAGCTACAGTAGGACCTGGAGGGAGTCCACTGATTCCTGAGTGGCTGTTTTTTGTATCTCACCTGGGCTGAGTACCTGTGCAGGTGGCATCAGAAGAGCTCTGATTTTACTAAGTAGCTACTGTGGAGGACTGATCATCCTGGAGGCTTCATGCAGCCATCAAGACCTTCCAGCAGCTCCTGTTTGTTTAATGACCTCAGCTTGCTCATGACCTGGCCTCTGGCTTCTGTCCTTGCTGTCATGAGAATTGGGAAAGAACACCTCCCCCCCACCACCCCCAAGCTGTGCCCTTTGAGCTTTGGCTGAGCCCTTCTGCTGAGCTCTTGGAAACAACATTTAGGAAGAGCTTTGCCTGCCTGTTGCATTCACACTTTGGTTGGGAAAGGACCATAAAGATCCTCTCCACCCAAGCCCTGTGAGGAGAGGCTGAGGGAGCTGGGGGTGTGCAGCCTGCAGCAGAGGAGGCTCAGGGCAGAGCTCGTTGCTGTCTGCAGCTGCCTGCAGGGAGGCTGTAGCCAGGTGGGGTTGGGCTCTGCTGCCAGGCAAGCAGCAACAGAAGAAGGGGACGCAGCCTCAAGCTGTGCCAGGGCAGGTCTAGGCTGGATGTTGTTAGGAAGTTGTTGTCAGAGAGAGTGATTGGCATTGGAATGGGCTGCCCAGGGAGGTGGTGGAGTCTCTGTGCCTGGAGGTGTTGCAGCCAAGCCTGGCTGGGGCACTTAGTGCCATGCTCTGGTTGGTTGGGCAGGGCTGGGTGCTAGGTTGGGCTGGATGAGCTTGGAGCTCTCTCCCAGCCTGGATGATTCTATGATCTCCAAAGGTCCCTTCCAACCTCCACCATTCTATGGTTCTCAGTGTGATTGGTTATTGGGAACCTGAAGCTGTGTCTATCCCAACTGCCACTGCCATGCTGGCATCACCTTCAGAGTGTACCCACAGAGCACATTCAGGAGCTATGGTTTCAGAGCCATGTTGGGTGCCAGCCCAGAGTCAGGTCTTCCTCTGGACACTCACATCCACACAACCACATGAGTGCCAGCTCAGGGCAGGCTGCAGCTCATGTCTGTGCTCATCTTCTCCAGCCTTTTTCCCCATTGCTCATCACCTGAGGGGATCAGCTGGGAGGGAAATGCAGATTGTCCTGTGCAGAGCAAGGAGCTGGACTCCATGAGCCTCATGGATCTCTTCCAACCTCAAATTATTCTATCCAGTGGGCCAAGGCAGAGGGAGGAGAGAAAGGGCAGGATGGGAAGAGGTTTTGTAGGAAAGCAGCAGGAGGGAGAGCCGGTGAAGGTTTGCAGAGGTCCTGATTCCAGCTGGATGATGCTCAAGGTCAGCGATGCAAGGAGAGGGAGTAGTGAACCAGGTTGGGTCCCAGCCTCGTCAGCTGCTGACTGGGGTTGCAGTCTGTGGCTCCCTCTGCTGAGCCCAGCCCTGAGCTCTGCTCACTGCAGGAGAGGAGCAAAAGCTTTTATGGGCTCTGGAAACACTTTTTGGGAAGGCTGGCAAGGTCACCTCAATGACAGACTGGGCAGGAGAGAGACACCTGGTTCCTGAGCCCTGTCCCACTGCTGGGTGATTCTGGCCTGGAGAGCAAGCACCCTCCTGCCTCTTCATTGGGATGGGACAGTGCTGCTTTGCTAACCTGCCACAATGACATTTTCATTGCTCTTAGTTGAAATTGACCCAAAAGCTATATTCTGTAGACAAAAGAGAGCTCTGGCAGAGCAGGGTGATGTCCTGCCCATGCTGGCAGTCCTCTTCAGCATCCTTATTGATGATCAGGAGCAGGGGACTGAGTCCAGCATCAGTAAGTTTGCAGATGACACCAAGCTAGGAGCAGCTGTGGAGCTGTTGGAGGGTAGCAGAGCCCTGCAGAGGGACCTGGCCAGGCTGGATGGGTGGGCAGAGGCCAATGGGATGAGACTGAACAAGGCCAAGGGCAGGATTCTGCACTTTGGCCACAACAACCCCAAGCAGCACTTGGGACTGGGGCCAGAGTGGCTGAGAGCAGGCAGGCAGAGAGGGAGCTGGGGGTACTGGGAGAGAGGAGCTGAAGAGGAGGCAGCAGTGCCCAGGTGGGCAGCAGAGCCAATGGCATCCTGGGCTGGCTCAGGAGCAGTGTGGGCAGCAGGACAAGGGAGGTTCTTCTGCCCCTGTGCTCAGCACTGCTCAGGCCACCCCTGGAGTGCTGTGTCCAGTTCTGGGCTCCTGAATTCAGGAGAGATGTTGAGGTGCTGGAAGGTGTTTGGAGAAGGGCAGCAAGGCTGGGGAGGGGCCTGGAGCAGAGCCCTGTGAGGAGAGGCTGAGGGAGCTGGGGGTGTGCAGCCTGCAGCAGAGGAGGCTCAGGGCAGAGCTCATTGCTGTCTGCAGCTGCCTGCAGGGAGGCTGTAGCCAGGTGGGGTTGGGCTCTGCTGCCAGGCAAGCAGCAGCAGAAGAAGGGGACACAGCCTGGAGTTGTGCCAGGGGAGGTCTAGGCTGGATGTTGTTAGGAAGTTGTTGTCAGAGAGTGATTGGCATTGGAATGGGCTGCCCAGGGAGGTGGTGGAGTTACCATCCCTGGAGGTGTTGAAGCCAAGCCTGGCTGGGGCACTTAGTGCCATGGTCTGGTTGGTTGGCCAGGGCTGGGTGCTAGGTTGGGCTGGCTGAGCTTGGAGCTCTCTTCCAACCTGGCTGATTCTGTGATTCTATGTCTGGTCAAGGTTAGTCAGCAGGTTGCTTATTTGAGGGAAGAGGGAAGACTGCTTTGTTCTTCCAGGCACTGGTAGGTTGCTTGGGCTTCAGGTCAAACCCTGGTGCATCCTTCTCCAGCTGCTCCCTTCATTGGTGCCAATGGCTCCATGGCAGCCAGGGCAGCTCTGGAGCCCTCTCCCCAAAATTACACAGGCAGAGGTGGTGTTGGGAGACTAAATGAAGCAGCCAGCCCCAAGCACCTTGCTGGGATGCAGAGATGTGGCTTCATCTTCATCAAGATGCAAACTAAGTCCATTTGGGTATATATAGGATGGTTTAGGTTGGAAAGGACCTCTAAGCTCATCCAGTTCATAGGCAGGGACAGAGTTCAGAGAGTGGTGATCAATGGTGCCAGGTCCAGCTGGAGAGCTGTGACCAGTGGAGTCCTCCAGGGATCAGTGCTGGGGCCAGTCCTGTTCAACAGCTTCATCAATGCCATCGATGAGGGCACAGACAGAGTCTGCTCAGCAGGTTTGCTGCTGACACCAAGCTGGGAGGCTTGGCTGAGACAGCTGCAGGCTGTGCTGCCATCCAGAGAGCCCTGGGCAGACAGAGCTGGGCACAGAGGGACCAGATGAGCTTCAACAAGGACAAGTGCAGAGTCCTGCACCTGGGGAGGGATAATAAACTGCAACAGTACAGGCTGGGAGGTGACTGCTGGAGAGCAGCCCTGTGGAGAGGGACCTGTGGGTGCTGGTGGAGAACATCCATGGCACAGCAATGTGCCCTTGTGGCCAAGAGGCCAATGGGATCCTGGGGTGTATTAGCAGGAGTGTGTCCAGCAGAGCAAGGGAGGTTCTGCTCCCCCTCTACTCTGCCCTGCTGAGACCTCATCTTGAATACTGCCTTCAGTTTTGGGCTCCCCAGGTGAAGAGGGTCAGGGATCTGCTGGAGAAGGTCCAGCAGAGGGCCACGAGGATGATGAGGGGACTGGAGCACTGCCTGGTGAGGAGAGGCTGAGGGCTCTGGGGCTGCTTAGTCTGGAGAAGACTGAGAGGGAATTTGATCAATGTTTATAAGTATCTGAAGGCTGCCAGGAGGGGGGGACAGGCTCTGCTCACTGCTGCCTGGGATAGGACAAGCAGCAATGGATGGAAGCTGCAGCACAGGAGGTTCCAGCTCAACACAAGGGGGAACTTCTTTCCTGTAAGGGTCCCAGAGCCCTGGCACAGGCTGCCCAGAGAGGTTGTGGAGTCTCCTCTGGAGCCTTTCCAGGCCTGTCTGGATGTGTTGCTGTGTGCTCTGTGTTAGATAGGATTGTCCTGCTCTGGCAGGGAGTTGGACTGGATGACCTCCTTGGGTACCTTCCAACCCCTAACATCTGTGATATCTCCCTCTAGAACAGGTCACTCAAGGCCTCATCCAACCTGGCCTTGAACACCTCCAGGAAGGGAGCAGCCACAACCTCCCTGGGCAACCTGTGCCAGTCTCTCACCACCCTCACTGCAAACAACTTCCTCCTAACATCCACTTTCAGTCTCCCCTCTGCCACTTCAAACCCATTCCTCCTCATCCTGGCATTGCCAGACCTTGTCAATAGTCCCTCCACAGCCTTCCTGTAGCCCCCTTCAGATATTGGAGGGTCACCCCAAGGTCTCCTGGAAGCCTTCTCTTCTCCAGGCTGCACAGCCCCAACTCTCTCAGCCTGTGCTCACAGCAGAGCTGCTGCAGCCCTCCCAGCATCTTGGTGGCCTCCTCTGCACTGGCTCCAACAGTTTCTTGTGCTGGGGGCTCCAGAACTGCACCCAGGAGTGCAGGTGGGGTGTGAGGAGAGCAGAGCCAAGGGGCAGAATCCCCTCCCTTGCCCTGTGCCCACACTGCTCTTGCTGCAGCCCAGCACAGGGTTGTGTCTGGGCTGCACTCACACTGCAGGCTCATGCTGAGCTTTGCATCACCCCAGACCCCCAGGTCCTGCTCCTCAGGGCTGCTCTCAGCCATTCCCCACCCAGCCTGGAGCTGTGCTCATACAGCTGGAGTGTGCCTCTGCAGTTAGAGGCTGCCCACTCTAATCTTTGTCTAGCACTGAAACACGAGGAGAATCTCCCTGGCTGTGAGGGTGGCACAGCACTGGGGCTGTCTGCCCAGGGAGGTTGTGGAGTCTCCTCTGGAACAGGCTTGGACACATTCCTGAGCAACCCGAGCTAGGTGGCCCTCCTCTAGCAGGGAGGTTGGACTCGATGAGCTCCAGGGGTGCCTCCCACCCCTCCTGGTCGGTGATTCTGTAATCTCAGAGTGGGACCTGTGACCTGCAGGGTGGGCATGGCACCCACCCCGCTCTGCTGCCCTCCACCTCTCCACCAGTGCTGCTATGGCCCCAAGGTGCTGTGCCATGTGTACCTTCTGGAGCTATTTGTGGATCCCAAACCTATCTCCCTGCAGTGCTCGGGGACTAAGCAGAGCCTCCTCAGGAGGGCTCCCTCTGAAACTGCCATCAAACATCTCCATGCTTGTGTCCTATGAGCACAGACTGAAGGAGTTGGGGCTGTGCAGGCTGGAGCAGAGGAGGCTCCCAGGGGACCTTCTTGTGGCCTGCCAGCATCTGAAGTGGCTCCAAAAAAGCTGTGGAGGGACTTTTGAGGCTGTCAGGGAGTGCCAGGAGTGGGGGGAATGGAGCAGAGCTGGGGGTGAGGAGATTGAGGCTGGAGATGAGGAGGAAGTTCCTGAGCATGAGAGTGGTGAGAGGCTGGAGTGGGTTGCCCAGGGAGGTGGTTGAGGCCCCAGGGCTGGAGGTGTTTGAGGCCAGGCTGGCTGAGGCTGTGTGCAGCCTGCTCTAGGGTAGGGTGTCCCTGGGCATGGCAGGGGGGTTGGAACTGGCTGCTCCTTGTGCTCCCTTCCAACCCTGACTGATTCTATGGTTCTATCTGCCCCTGCCACAGCTTATGGGGGCCACTAGACCCTCAGAGCCCTGGGTTCAGATTCACCAACTCTAGGAGTGGTTTCCTCCCCAGAGAGATGTGTGGCATTGCTTGCTGCTCATGGAGGACATGGCAGAGGCCACATAGAGCCAACCAGTCACACTGCTGGTGACAAGCCCTGTGCTAAGGGTGTGGGCTGCCAGCCCAGGGCTCCAAAGAGCAGCATGGTGGCATTGATCTGGGGTAATCTGGGAGTAGATCTCTGGCTGGCAGACATCCCACTGTTATCATACAGCCTCCTCTGTGCAGCCTCAGCCAACAGGCTTGGGGAATTAATCATTCCTTGACCTTAGGGAGCTCTTCTGATAAAATCTTCTCCACTGACTAAACACTGAATGCATCCAGTTCTGGAGCCCCTGGGACAAGAGGGCTGTGGAGATGCTGGAGAGTGTCCAGAGCAGGGCCAGGAGGATGCTGAGAGGCTGCAGCAGCTCTGCTGTGAGCACAGACTGAAAGAGTTGGGGCTGTGCAGGCTGGAGCAGAGGAGGCTCCCAGGTGACCTTCTTGTGGCCTTCCAGGAGCTGAAGGGGGCTCCAAAAAAGCTGGGGAGGGACTTTTTAACAACCCATTCCAGGCTCTCACCACTCTCATTGAGGAGCCCAGAACTGGACACAGCACTCCAGGGGTGGCCTGAGCAGTGCTGAGCACAGGGGCACAAGAACCTCCCTTGTCCTGCTGCCCACACTGCTCCTGAGCCAGCCCAGGATGCCAGTGGCTCTGCTGCCCACCTGGGCACTGCTGCCTCAGCTTCAGCTCCTCTCTCCCACCACCCCCAGCTGCCTCTCTGCCTGCCTGCTCTCAGCCACTCTGTCCCCAGCCTGTAGTGCTGCTTGGGGTTGTTGTGGCCAAAGTGTAGAACCCTGCACTTGGCCTTGTTCAGTCTCATCCCATTGGCCTCTGCCCACCCATCCAGCCTGGCCAGGTCCCTCTGCAGAGCTCTGCTACCCTCCAACAGCTCCACAGCTGCTCCTAGCTTGGTGTCATCTGCAAACTCACTGATGCTGGACTCAATCCCTTTGAGCAGGGACCTCCAAGCTCATCCAGTCCAACCTAGGACCCAGCCCTGTCCAATCAACCAGTCCCTGACACTCTAAGTGCCTCGTTCAGACCCTGGCACTACAAGTGCCTGACCCAGGCTTTGCCCCGTGTGGAAGAGCTGCGTCGCTGCGGCGCTGAGGGCCAGGGCTGAGGTTCCCGACCAGACTCGAGGACCTTCTCCAGCCTAGGTAAGCCTGTGTGAAGAGAGTAAATAAGGAGCCACCACACCCCAGTGTTACAAAACCTTGTATTAATCATCTCCCTTCACTTTGAATCGGACGTTGGTATGAAACAGAGCCACGGTTCCTCGGCACAGGGGAGGCAATGAGTAATAAATACATGGGAGCAAGTCGCACTCACGAGGGCTGTGTCACTGGGAACAACATGGGCAAACTGTACACTTGCAAGGACCAGCATCTCCAAACATTAGTACTTCTTTATATCAGGAAGCTTTTACATGTAACAAACATGCTAACTGCCATATATGACAAAGGAAAGGAACGGGGGGGGGGGGGGGGGGGGGAGGGGGAAGGGAAATAAAAAGTGGGGGGGATGGGGAGGGGAAGGCAAATCATCATAGTTAAAAAATAGGCATTGCTTGGCAACATTAACTAGGCAAAAATAGTTCTTTGTGCACTAACTCTGTACAGGAAAACCAGGACTAAAGGCATGCATGGACAATAAAAGGCTGCCTGGGAATGGCATGCAACAGAAGAGAAGAGGTGAAAGCTTTTGTAAAGTAAGCTTACAAGAGGCATAAATACAGAAGGGGTTTATATATATATATATATATATATATGTATTTATATACATATATATATTACTAAGGGAGGAAGTTTTTTTTCCTGTTTAACATTATTAACATTCCTATTTTTTTTTGTACATTTTTTAATGCTTTTTCCTTTTTTTTTTTTTTGTGTGTTTCTTTTTTTTTTTTTTTTTTGGTATTTTTCTTCCTATTCCTCCCAGAGGAATACACATTCACCTTTTTTAAGTAAAGATAAAGGAATACAAAAAATAAAACTCACTTTGCAAACTCTGATGACTTGTATAAAATCAACTTTTAGTGTTTATCAACCACTTGTGTGCAAATTATAGACGTCTGCAGGGACCCACTTTTCCATCAGGCACATTCAAGGAAAAAGCCAAACCTGGGGGGGGGGGGGGGGAGGGGGGAGAGGAGGGCACAGCTGCACCCTGACATGGAGAAAGATGACAACAGAAGGAGGTTTCCCTAAGTGCTGACCAAACTTGAGCCTCGCTCTGCACCGGCACAAATCACAGTTTATGGATTTTCCTGCTGGATGCTGGCTGGACTTGGCACACATCCCACCCCCTCCCCCATACTCCCCCTTCAAAGGTCTTTTCATGAGCTGAGCAAGCAGAAATAAAGCCCAGCTCAAGTCCACTCGAGCTCAGGGCTTACCCCTGGGGAGGACACCTTAAAATGAAAAGGTTGGGGTTCTATTTCCCACGAGGAGCACCCACCGGCCCCAAGGACACTTGGGTGCTGAGCTGGCTTGGCCTCCCCTAGAACCATAGACTCATAGAATCAGGCAGGGTTGGAAGGGACTGCAAGGAGCAGCCAGTTCCAACCCCCCTGCCATGCCCAGGGACACCCTACCCTAGAGCAGGCTGCACACAGCCTCAGCCAGCCTGGCCTCAAACACCTCCAGGGACGGAGCCTCGACCCTGGGGCAACCGGGGATGGCTCAGGGGAACAGCACCAGTAAAAGGTCCCCGGCGGGTGCTGGGGGCTGTCTCTGGGAGAGCAAGGGGGCAGGAGGGAGAGCTGCCCACCACCAGCTGCCCACCACATTGCCCTCAGCTCCACAGCTGCACACGGGGGGTGAATGGGTGAATACAAAGAAAGAAAGGCACTGCCGCTTTATTACTGAAGAGTTGACTTCACAGCCTCACTCATGCAACTGCTGGGGGGTGGGGAGGTGCTCCTGGGGGGGGGGGTTGTTTGGTTTTTTTGTTTGGTTTTTGGTTTTGTTTTTAATCTTTTTTTTTGTCTTTTTTATGCTTTACTTTTTTTTATATATATATATATATATATATTTAACACTTATTTCCCTGGGGCTCTGCTGCCTGCACTCAGCACAGGCACTCAAAGCCAGGTAGGACTTTCCCGAACGCAACTGAAGCCACTTTAATTATTATTATTATTATTATTATTAATTATTATTAATTATTAATCATTATTAATTTTTTGGGGGGACCTATTGAAAAATAAAACATAACCAAACAAGAAACAGCAAACACAACCAAGTTGTTATTCACTTATATTCTGTCAATGGAAAATAAGCTGCTGCTTTGTGAGGGTTTTTTTTCTTTCCTCTCTTCTTTTTAAGCCAAAGGGGGGAAAAAAAAATAACCAAACCCAACCCAAACGACTGAGTTATTTGGTGGTTATTAATAACAGACATTATTATTAATCATGGTTACCAGCCATAGCAAGTTAATAGGTAATATATCCAAAATAACATCTCTAACAATCAGATAGCCTCTGTTTATTCTATAGTCAGTGAAGGAATAAATAGAATTTCAGCTCCCTAAATAACGTTGGAGCCTTCCCCTGGGGAAGGTTCCTGCTACAGGTGGTTGTGTCACACCTCGGTTTCATACAAGCCAGGGGATGCTCAAGGGGTGACCCAGCTGGCTCGGTCTCCCCTCTGGTCCCCACTTCACCATCACCTCCTCACACCTCTCCCCAACCTCCCCTTGCTTTCAGGTTTTCCCTTCTCTGCTCCTCCACCCAGCACACCCCCACGCCCAGCTCCTGCCCGCCAGGAAGCAGGGTACCAAGAGCAAACACAAGACACGGCGTGTGGCACCCAACTGCAAACACAAAACATGGCATTTGGCACCCAAGAGCGAACACAAAACATGGCATTTGGCACTTGGTTTGGTTTTTGGTAGCAAACGACTCCAAGGTGCTGCATGGCAAATGGCTTGACACATCTCCCACCACTGCCGGGCCAGCCCCGCTCCAGCTGCCCCTCAGCCCTGCTCCGGCCGGTCCCAGCACACGCTGCTGCCTGCAGGCGCTCACGGCCAAACCCCTCCTGCGACTACTGCTGCAACGCCCTCCTCCGAGGCTGCCGCTCCCGCTCATCACCGCCTTTCGATTTAACTCCTTTAAAAGTTATCACTGCTAATCCATCAGAGCACTCGGGAGCAGCATCAGGACCAACGGTGAAGCCATCGCTCCGCTGAGCATCACTGCGGCCGCCGGTGGCTTTTCTGGCTCCGGTCTCACTTTAAGCATGGGCTCAAGCAGCACCGTCTTGGAGTTAGCTTTTTTTGCGCCCTCAGCCCAAACGGAGCGCCTGGGTACAAAGAAAGCAGTGCAGCGACCGCTGAGGGGGCAGCAGAGACCCAGGTCTCCTCCCCAGCACACCTTTAACGCCAAAGAAATGGTGCCGTCGAACTGCAGTGGGGTGCTCCGTGGGGCTGAGGTCTGAGTTGGTGAAACGAAGTGCCACCTTTACTCCCAAGCCTCCTCCATCCCTCCTCAGGGCTAGAAGCCCCCAGCCTGGCCGAGGTTTAGGGGTGGATGTGTGAAGCCATGCATGCAGCACCTTCCCAGTACTCACACAGACAAGCCAAGAGACACAGAAACTCATCCCGCTTTCCCCCCACCTTTTGCTGACTAACCCCCGAGACCCTCACCCAAACCCTCCAAACCCATGTCAGGGGCAGAGGGACGCTGGGTGGAGGTTGATCCTGCACCCAGCAGGTGTCCACTGCCCCTCCACCTCCACTGCCCTGAGCACGACGCTGCCTCCAACCTGCGGGGGGATGCTCTTGGCTAAACTGAAAGGAAACGTTGGGGTTATTATTATCACTTTTCTTCCCCTCCCTTTTTCTCTAAACACCTGGGCTCGCCAGGCCAGGCCATGCCTGAACACAAGAGCAACTCAGCTTCCTGGTGGGCCAGCTCCTGCCCAGAGGGGGTTTTGGTCAGACACACCCAGGTGCTACTCCACAGTCACTCGATTCCTCATCCAGAAGCAGGGTTTTTGCCCTCGGTGCTCCGCTGAACCCTCCGTTGCCAGCACTCTCCTGCTGCATGCCCCCCCACCCCGCCCCCGACACCCTCCCCATGCTTCTTCATCCTCCTCATGGAGTTTGATTTGTTGTTGGTGGTTGTTTGCTTGTTTCTGTTTTGTTTTTTAACACAACCTCCCCCTCCCCCCCCCCCCCCCCAAGCCCAGCATGGATGTAATAAATGACAACACAAATTCCAAGTCTAATGATATGTTCACAAGGACAATCTACACATTCACAAAATTAAAACGAGAGAGAAAGGAGAGAGAGAGAGAGAGAGGAAGAAGAGGAGAGTGGAGAAAGGATGCAAGCTATTTCTGAGGCTCCCTGCAAGCCCCGACCTCGCCGCTGGACCCGCAGCAGTTGTTCTCCTGGCCAGCGCCCCCGTCGCGACGCCTTCTAGATTGTGGAGGTTCGGTCGACACCATCTGCAAGTTGCAAGAGAGAGTTAGGAGCAGCTCTGGCTGACCAGCTGCTTACATTACACCAATGCCCCAAGCTGGAGGGGGGAATGGACCCCCAAAAGCATCCCCAACCCACGGACCCCGTGGTGAGGTGGCGCCGTGGGGCTGTCCTCTCCAGCCGTATCTCGCCAGGGGGTGCAGGATGCTTCTGGGGAGGCGGCACTCTGTGTCCCAACCCCGTGGCAGCCCCTCCCCAGCCTCCCCAGGCTGCAGTCAGGCTTTCTGCTACATCCCCACAGCATCTTTTCCAGGAGCATGGGGCGGGATTCTGGGCTGGTGCGACTGAGACCACCCTACAGCGGGACAACTTCCTGACCTATGGTCTAGGAGGCCGGTGACAGGGATGGATCTGGTCTTGGGGCGCTGCCTTGACCCTCATTTATCCCAGCCCTCCAACACCTCCATCACAGAAGATGTGAAACTTCCCTCCAGCTGGGGATCCCAGCAGGAAAAGAAATACCCCAGGAGTTACGTCCTCTGTGTCTTGTGCCAGCAGGGGCACATACAGCCACTGCCCCAAGCCCAGGAGAGTGAGGTCCACATCCCATCCCAGAGCTGCACACATGACCCTGCTGCCAGCAGACCCCTCTCCACCCCCCAGACACCACCAGCTCTTATAGGGCCACAAATCAACATCCAGCAACATTTCCAGCCCTCCCACCCTCCCCCATCCCAAACTAACTCCTGTCCCCCATCCCAAACTCCCATCCCCAGGGATGGAGAGCAGCTGGGGAGCAGCTCACCCCCCCGAACAGAGCACTCTCTGTTATGCTGTTGGGAGGGACACACGACTGACCGCCACCTCCCTCCTCAAGACTGAAAACAAAGAGGTTTGTTACACCTTGCTGGGGATTTTTTTCCCCCCGAAAGGTTTATTTTTGGTAAGAGCTATTTATAGCACGACCGGTTTGGAGAGGCTGGGGATGTGAGACCTGGGAGAAACACCCCGGAGGAGCAGTCCCCTGCAGAGGAACAAGACAGCTAAGCCTCGCCTGGCCACACGCGGCGGAAGCGCTTCGGGTGACAGAGGTGTCCTTGTTTTCCCGGACGAGGATGCTGCCGTGGCACTGCCAGGGCCCTGCTGCCTCTTACTGTCCTGGCTCTCGCATCCCTCTCCCTGGGGACAGGCTGTGGCATCGCTGCGGGCAGCCCGGTGGCACTCGTCCTCCCCGAGGGCTCCCATCCTCAACCGTTCCATGCGGTCCAGGGATTGCAGGGGCCAGACCCGGGCTGGCTGCTCGGGAGGGTCTGGCTGACGCTGGTGGCTGTGCTGCTCCCATCGCTGGGGTCATCCTTCGCTCCGGTGAGGGGCACCAGCTGCTTCTGGGGCCGCTGGGTTTGGCTTCGCCAGGTTTCCCATCACGGTGCTGCTGACTTTTCCACCTTTCCTGTCTGCTTTTGCACCTGGTCCTCCTCCCACCCTGTGCCCGTTATCCGTTCGCCTGGGCTGGCACCCTGCAGCCACCCCAGGCGAGGGCAAGGAGCTGCCAGTGCTGCCAACACAGCTCCCAGCGCAGCCTCTGGCGTGGCACCAGGCACAGCGCCCAGCAGCCCACGGCAGGGTTTGAGGGCTCCTGCACCCTCCATGCCAAAGGGACATCGGTGACAGAAGGGTGAAGTACTCCAAAGCCTGCGAACCATCGGAGCGCGCCGGTGGCCAGGGCTTGATCAGGGAACAGTGAAAGACTAGGAGCCAGTACTGGTTATTATTAGCAAGCTAACTAGTGGCCAGTGAGCACAGACCCCACTGCTGCCGGCTGGACCCCTGCATTCAGTGTCACCCCAGCCCCAGCCACCTCGCTGAGAGAGGCCACTGTCCCCACTGGACTGCCCCACCAGAAGCATCCTCAGGAGCATCCCCGGGAGTACCTCTGCATCCAGCCCTGCCACCATACCTTCCCCTCAGAGCCACAGCCTGTCCCAGCTTTTGGGGGACAGAGGGCAGGGGCAGGTGCCGGGGGGCTCGGGGGAAGCGGCGTGGACGTGCTGGAAGAGCCCCAGGAGGAGGGAGTGCTCACCGCTGAGCGCGTGCTCCGTCATGCTCAGGCACAGGGACTCCAGCCTGTTGTTGATGTCAGGTTCAGTCACCGGCACCTGGAACTCTGCAGGGAGAGACAGACATGAGAACCTCGGTCACGGAACCTGGCAGGGACCCTCTTTGCCCATCCTGTACTCCCTACAGTCGCAGAGTCACTTTGGTGGGAATAGACCTTTGAGATCCTTGAGCCCAACTGCCAGGCTGCCGCTAAACCACATCCCTCAGCAACGCACCCACATGGCTTTGAAACCCCTCCAGGGACCCAGACTCCACCACTGTCCTGGGCAGCCTGCTCCAGGGCTCAACAACACCTTCAGGGAAGAAGGGCTCACTGAACTCATCACCAGCAGCAGCAGAACAGCCCTTCAGGTCAATGTTCAGCTATGGAAGAACGAGTAGGACATATCCATCAGCTGTCCTCAGCAGAGGACACCTCTGCTGGTTTCTCAGGACTGGACACAGCCCTCAGGCTGGGAGCTGGCCACAGAGGAGGAGTTTATTTCTGCTCCTCTGCACTAAGGGTTCATGCTCAAAGGCAGAGCAGTGGTTGCTCTCTGCAGAGCTTGGTGATGACATCACTGTAGTCCTGTGCACCCTGAACTCCTGTCCTGCAGTATATGGCAGGGATGTCCTGCTATCTGGGAATGAACATCCTGGCAGAGCCATCACTCCTGACAGCACTCTGCTGCCACCGGGGTGGGAAACCACCTGAAAAGCTGTCACAGGAGGCTCTGACTTCACAGCCAGACTCTGGCAGTGCTTTGCTTCCCAAGGCAATCACCTCTGGCAAGACACATCTGCAGCAGTAGTCATTGCTCCTGTTTCTTACTGATAAGGGCTGGAGCACTTCTGGATAGGTTGGACTGGATGGTCTTAGAGGTCTCTTCCAACCTGGTTGATTCTATGATTCTATTCTATGATTCTATGGGCTGCCCAGGGAGGTGGTGGAGTCTCTGTGCCTGGAGGTGTTGAAGCCAAGCCTGGCTGGGGCACTTAGTGCCATGGTCTGGTTGCTTGGCCAGGGCTGGGTGCTAGGTTGGGCTGGGTGAGCTTGGAGCTCTCTTCCAGCCTGGTTTTATGATTCTATGACTCCTAGGAGGACAGGCTGGGGAAGTTGTTCAGCCTGGAGAAGAGCAGAGTCCAGGGAAATCTCCTTGTGGCCTTTTAGTACTTAATGGGGACGCACAGGGAAGCTGGAGAGGGACTTTTTACTAGGGCTTGTGGTGATAGCAAAAAGCAGCCTGTGGACCTGGTGCTTAGGGATGTGGTTTAATGTTGACCCTTCAGTGCTGGGTCAAGGGCTGGACTGGATGATCTTTGAGGTCTCTCCAACCAGATGTACTCTGTGGCTCTGTGGTAGAACAAGGTGTAATGGCTGCAAACTGACAGAGGGGAGATTTAAACTAGACATTGGGAAGAAATTCTTCCCCACAAGAGTGGGGAGACACTGGAACAGAGCAGTTGCAGATGCTCCACCCCTGAAAATGTTCAAGGTCAGGCTGGATGGGGCTTTGAGCAACCTGGACTAGTGGGAGGTGTCCCTGCCCATGGCAGGGTGGTTGGAACTCGATGATCTTTAAGGTCTCTCCCAACCTAAACCATTGTTATGAAATCTGGGGACACTCAGCAGCTTTGCAGTAGAAAGTGGATGGAAAGGTAGGGAGGTTGAGGCCCCATGGCTGGTGGTGTTTAGGGCCAGGCTGGCTGAGGCTGTGTGCAGCCTGCTCTAGGGTAGGGTGTCCCTGGGCATGGCAGGGGGGTTGGAACTGGCTGCTCCTTGTGGTCCCTTCCAACCCTGACTGATTCTGTGATTTTATGATTCTAAATGATGTGTTCCAGGCTCCAGTTAGAGATGCTGGAGTGGGGAGCTGGGATGGTAGCAGGACCCCTCCCTTGGGAGGGGGCAGCCCTGGGCTGCTCAGGCCTCATAGGAATCCTCAATACATGTAACATGCTCAAGCTGGGCCAGACGCTGCCTGTGCAGGCAGCACGCAGGCAGGGTTAGCTTGGAGGTGGGATGGCAGCACAGACCAGCAGAGCCACCAGCTGGCTCTGCCATGGCCAGCTTGGCCAGTGCTCAATCACTCACAGTCCCACTGCCATGCCCTCAGGGAGGATGTGAGAGCAGAGAGAAGTGGGAGATGAAGCTCAGTGTGCTGCAGTGCCCTGGCCCGATCCACGCAGCACCAAAATGCCTTCCCCTTGGCAGTAAGAACTTTTGCTGCCAGAGGCCAACATCTCCTGCTTGCCACCAGCTTACAGCAATATGGGACGAGGTCCAAGAGGGTTGAGGTCCCTGATGAAAAGTGTTTCAGGAGACCAGCACTAACCAGCAACAGAACAAGGGGGGACAGCCTCAAGTTGTGCAGGGGGAGGTCTAGGCTGGATGTTAGGAGGAAGTTGTTGTCAGATGTTGAAGCCAAGCCTGGCTGGGGCACTTAGTGCCATGGTCTGGTTCATGTGTGCCAGGTTGGACTGGCTGAGCTTGGGGGTCTCTTCCAACCTGGTTGGTTTCATGATACTGTGATTCCTGCTTATTTTCCTCACTAATCAGTCCACATCTTGGCTCCCTCATATTCCTACACCCTCATTCACCAAGAACACATGGAGAGGAACAGACTTCCTCTCCTTCAGCACCTGCGAGATGTGGCCTTGCCCTAGTGCTGCACTGACAGCCGAGAGCAGAGGCTGCTTTTGCTGTACAGGACATTTGCTGCCTAAATGATGCAGCTAACACACTGCAGGCATGTGACCTGTGTGGAGCTGCCAAGCTGAAACCGTGGTGGAAGCTTATGGATGAGGTATAGTTTACTGGGAGTGGGCTAGGAGGGCTAACTCCCTGTCCTGCACACTGCTGTGGTGAGTGCTGGTAAGAAGAGGATAATGAGGGGATACACAGAGAGTCACAGAAACACAGAGCCCTTCTGGTTGGAAAAGACCCTTCAGGTCATTGAGTCCAACCATTGTCTCACTCTACTAAGTCTGGTGCTAAACCATGTCCCTCAGCACCACAGCTCTCTGTCTTATAAACACCTCCTGGGCTGGAGGTTCAACCACCACCCTTTGGAGCCTGTTACAGTGTTTGAGAATCCTTTCAGTGAAGTTTCTGCTTATGTCCCACCTCAGCATCCCCTGATGCAGCTTGAGATCAGTTCCTTGTCCTTTCAGACTCACAGCAAAGAGTCTGTCTCCATCCCCTTGCCCCTCTGCCCTTTAGCTCTTGATCATAGAACAGAATCACAGAATCAGTCAGGGTTGGAAGGGAGCACAAGGAGCAGCCAGTTCCAACCCCCCTGCCATGCCCAGGGACACCCTACCCTAGAGCAGGCTGCACACAGCCTCAGCCAGCCTGGCCTCAAACACCTCCAGCCATGGGGCCTCAACCACCTCCCTGGGCAACCCAGTCCAGCCTCTCACCACTCTCATGCTCAGGAACTTCCTCCTCACAGCCAGGTTCAACCTCCTCACCTCCAGCTTTGCTCCATTCCCTCCAGTCCTGTCACTCTCTGACAGCCTAAAAAGTCCCTTCCCAGCTCTTTTGTAGGCCCCCATCAGATCCTGGGAGGCCACAGTACTCTGCTTCTTACTTGGGAGAGGAGACCAACATCCACTTCACTACAACCTCCCTGCAGGAAGCTGTGGAGAGTAAGAAGGTCTCCCCTCAGCCTCCTTCTGTCCAGGTTAAACAACCCCAGTTCCCTCTGCCACTGCTCACCAAACCTGCTCTCCAGACCCTTCACCAGCTTCATTACCCTTCTCTGCACACACTCCAGCACCTCAGTGTGCTCCTGGCAGTGAGGGGCCCAAGGTGCACACAACCTTTCAGTGATGCCCCTGGTTCAATCCCCAGTAATCCAACTGCTGTTAAAGACCGGGTGCTGACTGCCATCACACTGTGTCCCCACGGGCAAGGCTCACCAGTGTGACTCTCCTCACCTTGCTGGGCTGTGGGTAAGTGAGGCAGCAGAGGTTTGCTTCCTACCTGGCTGCTGAAACATCAGCATGGTCTGTGGGGAGGTGTGGACCGGCAGCGAGCGCGTCCTCTGCACCGAGCTGTGGCTCCGGCTGGGCATGCTGTTGCTGCCCCCAGGGTTGGCAAACCAGAGGTTCTGTGGGAGGCAAGCAAAGAACAGGGGGTGGGAGATACACCAGAATCCTCTGTGCCATGTACTTATAACCCCCTTGGGCTCATCCCTCCACCTTCCAGTTTGCCCCCACCCCGCTTGTCTCTCTCCTGCATCCCACCACAGGGAGAGGAGCACAGCTCCAAGTCCTACCAACGGCTCAGGGTCGCCTGGCAAAGGGGCAGAAAAGGGAGACTCGGACAGGTCAGGGGAGGAAAAGCACAGGAAGCTCGTGGGGAAGGGATGGAAAAGGCTGGGGACGCCAACAGACCTGTCTGCCTTGCTTGAGGATGGCAGGGCTGGCGGCAGGGCTGCGCTGGGGGGTGCCCAGCAGCCCGCTGGGACCCAGCAGCCCCAGGCGGGCGGTGGGGAGGTTACGGGAGGGGATCTGGAACTGGCGAGGGTTGCGCCGGCCCAGCCCTGCCCCTGCAGATCCAGCTGTCGGCAAGGAGTTCGACTGGCCAAAGCCTCGGCTGTGGAGAGAGCATCACACAGTGGCAGAGTCACGGAGGCTGCAAGCCCTCTAAGCGCAAGCCTGTCAGCCCGACACCAGCGTGCCCACTAAAGCATCCCCTGAGGCACCATGCCCACACGGTCTGGGAACATCCCCAGGGATGGGGACTCCAGGACCTCCCTGGGCAGCCTGCTCCAGAGCTTCTACACTTTCAGTAGAAGAAGTTTTTCCACATGGAATCACAGAATCAGTCAGGGCTGGAAGGGACCACAAGGAGCAGCCAGTTCCAGCCCCCTGCCGTGCCCAGGGACACCCTACCCTAGAGCAGGCTGCACACAGCCTCAGCCAGCCTGGCCTCAAACACCTCCAGCCATGGGGCCTCAAACACCTCCCTGGGCAACCCACTCCAGCCTCTCACCACTCTCCTGCTCAACAACTTCCTCCTCACCTCCAGCCTCACTCTCTCCACCTCCAGCTTTGCTCCATTCCCCCCACTCCTGGCACTCCCTCACAGCCTCAAAAGTCCCTCCCCAGCTTTTTTGGAGGTCCCTTCAGATCCTGGAAGGCCACAAGAAGGTCACCTGGGAGCCTCCTCTGCTCCAGCCTGCACAGCCCCAACTCTTTCAGGCTGTGCTCACAGCAGAGCTGCTGCAGCCTCTCAGCATCCTCCTGGCCTTGCTCTGGACACTCTCCAGCATCTCCACAGCCCTCTTGTCCCAGGGGCTCCAGAACTGGATGCAGGACTCCAGGTGGGGTCTCAGCAGAGCAGAGCAGAGGGGGAGAATCCCCTCCCTGGCCTGCTGGCCACACTGCTGCTGCTGCAGCCCAGGCTCTGCTTGGCTCTCTGGGCTGCAAGTGCACACTGCTGGCTCCTGCTGAGCTTCTCCTCCACCAGCACCCCCAAGTCCCTCTCCTCAGGGCTGCTCTCCAGCCACTCACTGCCCAGCCTGCATTGGTGCTTGGCATTGCCTCCACCCAGCTGCAGAACCTTGCACTTGGTCTTGTTGAACCTCCTGAGCTTGGCTTGTGCCCACCTCTGCAGCCTGTGCAGTGCCTCTGGATGGATCCCTGCCCTCCAGCCTGGCTGCTGCACCACACAGCTTGGTGTGGGCAGCAAACTTGCTGAGGCTGCACTCAGTGCCTCTGTCCATGGCACCCACAAAGATGTTGAACAAGACTGGTCCCAGGGCTGATCCCTGAGGGTCTCCACATGTCCAACCTCAATCTCCCCTGCCTCAACTTGAAGGCATTTCCTCTTGTCCTGTCACTTGTTGCTTAGGAGAAGAGGCCAACCCCCACCTGTCTCTAACCTCCCTTCAGAGAGTTGTACAGAGAAGGTCTCCTCTCCCTCAGACTCCCTTTCTCCAGCTGAACAACTCCAGTTCCCTCAGCTGCTCCTCAGGTTTGTTCTTCATATCCTTCACCATCTTCCCTGTCATTCTGTCAACATGCTCCAGCACCAAAATGTTCTTCTTGTAGTGAGGAGCCCAAAACTGAAGCAGGTATTTGAGGTGTGGCCTCACTGGTGCCTTAGCTCTCCATCTGTGAGCTGCACAAAGCAGATTGCTCCTGTGTGGATTCTCTAGTGTCTGACAAACACTCAGCTCGTGGTGCTGGGGTTTCTTCACTGGCAGTGCTGGCAGAACTTCTGCCCTTACAAGAGGTTCATTGTTATGAACTTGGTTTCCTCAGGGACTTCTCAAGCTCTGGAGCATTTGGCTGAAGTGACTTAACAGGTCCAAGCTTTCCTAGGAAGAGGCTGAGTGAGAGACATGCTCCTGCAGTGGTGGGACTGGCTCTGTACCACAAACCCTCACCCAGCTCCCTGTGGTCAGAGCAAACCTACCTGGACCTCAGACTATGTGGCCACAGTTATGCTGAGATGCTGCTTTTAGGACACAAAAGCACTCTTTGGAGAGTGAGGACACAGAAACACTCCTAGGAGAGTGAGGACATAAAGCCACTGCTTGGAGGGAGTGCTAGTTTGAAGCTAGCTGGAATATTCTGGTGAGAAGAATCAGATGCTAGGCTGTGAAAAGGAACCAGTGGTGATGCCTGCTGCACTCACAGGCTTGCTGAGATGTGTAAGAACAAGAACAGAGATAACAGAGTCTCTCTGGGCTTTTTGGACTGCACTTCTCTAACCTGCCTGACTAAGCCACTTGCTTCCTAACCCCCCTGGCCGACCCTCCAAACTACCTTGAAGGATAAGGCAAAGTCTGGGATAAGGTAGAGGGGTGGGAAGGAGGTGTTAGGGTGGTTGGGAGCCCCTCCTGGGCACTCTGGTTTCTGGGAGGGCTGCTGTATGTCTGCATTACCTTTACCTTGTCTATTGCTGTCTGTAGCTGCAGATACTGCAAATCCCTGCTTGTGTCTTGTGCTGAGCTGTGAATATGAAGCTGCACTCTTCAATTTCCAGATCAACTGAATCTAGTCTGGGTGATTTTCCAAAGGGCTGGGGGGGAACACCCAAACCATCACAGAGGGTGAGGCTGGACATGCCACCATCCCTCTCCATCTGGGTCTTTGCATTTCAAACCAGAAGGACATAAGAGGCCTCAGGTGCTCCTTGGAAACACAGGCAGTGAGAGCGTCAGCTTAGCATCTCAGGACTGCAGCACCATTACCAGATTTAAGCACAGCCAAGGGTGGGAGTGCTCTGCAAACCCACAGCTGTGGCTCCTCTTATGCTCCCTGTTCCCCCTGCCCTTCTCCAGCACTTCATCACCCTCACAGCTGTTTCAGCTCACCTTCCTCCCAGCCCTCACCCCTGCTGCTTGTGCGGGCGGCTGCAAACGTGCTTCAGATGCCAGGAGCACGCTGGGGTCCCAAGCCCAGATATATTTACTAGGCAGAATCAGGATGGGCTTTCTTTAAAGCCTGTCCAAAGAAAGCTCTTGCCAGTAAGTCCCCATGAGAACAGCCATGCTGGCTGTGTGCTCCTTCTCCTCCTGCAGCTGCCCAGGAGCAGGAGAAACATAAAATGCAATCCACTCAAAAGCAGCAAGAAAATGAGACCATCCTGGGCAGCCCTGGGAGAGGGACTGGGACCATTTCCAGTTGGCAGCTCCACCTTGGGGCTGGCCTAGATGAGCAGTGAAAGCTCAAGAAAGGCATGGATCTGTTGGAGCAGGTCCAGAGGAGGTCACAAAGATGACTGGAGGGCTGGAATCCCTCTGCTGTGAGGACAGGCTGAGAGATTTGGGGTTGCTCAGGCTGGAGAAGAGAAGGTTCCAGGGAGACCTTTTTCTGTGGCCTTTCAGTACTTGAAGGGGTCAAGCAGGAAGCTGAGGACAGACATTTGAGCAGGGCCTGTTGTGACAGGCCAAGGGGTCACTAAAAGAGAGAGAATCAGCCTAGAGAGAAGAAAGACTTTTTCTTTCCCCTGAGGGTGGTGAAATTCTGTCCCAGGTTGCCCAGAGAGATGGTAGATGCCTCACCCCTGGAACTATTCCAGGTCAGGTTGTCTGGGGCTGTGAGCAATCTGCTCTCGTTGCAGATGTCCTTGCTGACTGTGGGGGCATTGAACCAGATGACCTTCAAAGGTCCACTCCAACCCAAACCATTCCACAATTCCACAAACTGCTGCATGAGTAATGGCCCAGAGCAAATGAGCACATCAAAATCCTCTGCTCCTTTTTTGCCTCTGCTTCAGACCCTGCTGTGAACACTAACATCACTTGGTTTTCTGTTCCAAACTGTTTCACTTAATTCCCCTGAGGTCCACTCTGGTTTTGCACTCATTCCTCCTGAACTCACATCCTGGCTGTCCCCAGTGCCCCCAGGAATATCCTGAAGACTTTCTTTCTGCAGCAAATAAAAAGAACTTGCACCAGGCTGCAATAAAACAGGCTCAGCAGAGTGAAACAAAAGGCTAAATCCCTGTTGGTCAACCTGACCTACAAATATTTCCCTCTTGTCATAACCCCAACAGCTTCTAGGATCACCCAAAATCCCAGCACCACCACCGAGGTGAGCAAACACTGTGCTCATAACACTTCCCCACCCTGCCTTTCCAACCACTGTCCCCAGGCTCTGCACCTTATTGCAGGCTTCAAGCCTTATTTTTGGCCACTTGACATCTTTCTGGTGAAGCTCCAAGGCAATCAGCAAAGGGCAGCAAGCAGGGACCAGAGCTGGCTGCCCAGTGCTGGGGACACACTGCACAGCTGAGACACACTGGGTTTGGAGCCAGGAAGGCACAGCAGGAATTGGTGGAGGTAGCACTGACCACACACAGAAGCCAAATGACTGCTGCTGTCCCTTCCCAGCCAGTGCCTGGGGGGTTATAGCTGAAGCTTTTCCAATCCTTCTCCCTCCCAAAATGTGCCTCTAAACCAGCAGGATCCATTTTTTTCTTTGCAGTGAGGGTGGTGAAACACTGGAAGAGGTTGCCCAGGGAGGTTGTGGATGATGCCTCCCTGGAGGTGTTCAAGGCCAGGCTGGATGAGGCCTTGAGTGACCTGTTCTGGCAGGAGGTGTCCCTGCCTATGGCAGGGGGTTGGAACTGGCTGAGCTTTGAGGTCCCTTCCAACCTAAGCCATTCTATGATTCTGTGATTTTTCCTTACTGGGAGACATCAGTCCTACCCAAGATCACAGAATTACAGAATGCACTGGGTTGGAAGGGATCCTCAGAGGTCATCTTGTCCAACCCTCCTGCAGTGAGTAGGGGACACCTCCAATTAGATCAGGTTGCTCAGGGCCTCATCAAGTTGAACCCTGAATGCCTCCAGTGATGTGGCCTCCAGCACATCCCTGGGCAAAGTGCTGCAGTTTTTCACCACCCCTACGGTGAAGAACTTCCTCCTGAAGTCCAACCTAAATCTATCCTGCTCCAGCTTCAAGCCATTGCCACTTGCCCTATCTAGGTTGGAAGGGACCTCAAGGATCATCCAGCTCCAACCCCCTGTCATAGGCAGGGACACCTCCCACTAGAGCAGGTTGCTCAAAGCCTCATCCAACCCGGCCTTGAACACCTCCAGGGAGGGAGCAGCCACAACCTCCCTGGGCAACCTGTGCCAGTGTCTCACCACCCTCACTGCAAACAACTTCCTCCTAACATCCAGTCTAAATCTCCCCTCTGCCAGTTCAGACTCATCACCCCTCATCCTGCCATTACAGGACCTTGTCAACAGTCCCTCCCCAGCCTTCCTGGAGCCCCTTTCAGATCCTGGAAGGCCACTCCAAGGTCTCCTGGAAGCCTTCTCTTCTCCAGGCTGCAGAGCCCCAACTCTCTCAGCCTGTCCTCATAGCAGAGCTGCTGCAGCCCTCTGAGCATCTACTGCTACAAGCCTTTCTAAACAGTCCCTCCCCAGCCCTCCTGTCGGTGCCCTTCAGATGGTCTTGCTGGCCCCTCCAGCTGCCTCATCCATCCCTCCCCTCCCCCCCCCAAACCCCACCTACCTCCTCTGCTGCCGGTAGCCTGAGAGCTCCAGGAGGGATTTCCGAGGGAAGGAGCGAAAGAGTTTCTGCACCTGCTGTTTCCATGACAGCAGCCGCTTCTTCTGCAGCTCTGTGAACGCCTGCCCACGGGGAGAGAAACAGGGAGCCTGAGTCCTCCTCTGGACACAGCCAGCAGGGATGGCTGCCTGGGAGTGAAGCAAACCAGTCGGAGAAGCAGCGCTGTGAGCTGAGCTCCATCAGCAAGCCCAGAGGATCTCCCTCAAGGAGTTACTCACTTGAGGTGGACAAAATGCTCCTCAGTGTTCCCTGCATGTGAGAGCAAGGGCCTGGCTCTGCACCCCTGAGGCTGCCAATTCCCTCCTGGGCAGAGCAAGGCTTTCCCAAAGCTTCTCCACCACCCCTCTCAGCCCCTAGACCAGCTGTCTCAAGTGCCTGCCTCCCTGCTAGCTGCTGGACTGTGAGCCAGGGCGTTGGTGCCTGGTGACAATTAGCTGTCACCTGGATGTGGCTCTAGAAATCACTACTGGGATGGATAAAAGCTGGGACTTGGAAGGCAGAGCTGCCCCATGGCATCCTGCACCCTACCCTCCTGCATCCTTTTTGAAGCTGGACAGAGCCCAGCATTGACAGCATGGATGGAAGCTCACCTGGGTTGAGCCCCATCAGCTGCCGAGGCTCCTTGTGAAGGTCACTCAAGCAGGGCACAGATCTCCTCCCAGAGCGACCTAAACCTCCGGGCAGGCAGTGTGGGTTATGGGGTCACCCACGTGCCCACCACTGCTAACTTTAGACACCCAACACATCTGTGCCACCAGTGAAGAGAAGCCAAGTCTCCAGAGGACAAGCTGGAGGCTAATTAGCATCTGACTCGACTGCTCCAAACCACCTTTCAGAGCAGACACCGTCCCAGGGCTGAGTACGGCAGAGCCAACACAGGCAGTGGTTCTGGGACACAGGCTGGCACCAGTGGGGTGATGCTGAATCACCACCTGGGTGCTCCTGCAAATTTAGACCCTCTGCAGGTTCCTGTCTTCCTGGCTTGGGCATCTGCTCCCACAGTCCTTGCTCTTCTCACCCAGTGATGCCCTCCTTGGCCATGCAGGAACTCCTGGCACAATGTGCAGGCTGTGATGCTGCCTGAGAGAGGAGCAGGTGTGAGCAGCCATGCTCTCCCCTCCACCTCCTACAGCTATTTTCCACTGCCTGTGCCTGTACTGAGCATTGGGGAGACCAGACCTGAGACTCTAAACCCATGTTGCAGCAAACCCAAACTGCAAGAGCCATCATCTCCACTGCACGGGGTCAAGCGTTGGCTGCCACTGCAGATGCTGCCAGTAAAACAGACTGAAGCCTCACTGTGATCAGTGGAGGTGTCCCAGAGCATCGTTCATAACACCACAGGACCACAGAACTGTTTTGGTTGGAAGAGACTTTTAAGATCATCAAGTCCAACCATTCACTCAGGACTGTCAGGTCACCACTAAACCATGCACCTCAGCACCGCATCTACACAGTTTCTCGACCCCTCCAGGGATGAGGACTCCACCACCTCCCTGGGCAGCCTGCTCCAGGCCTTGATAATCACTTCAGGAAAGGATTTTTTTCTGATACCCAACCTAAAGCTGCCCTGGGGCAATTTCTCCTCATCCTGTCCCTTGCTACTTTGCAGAAGAGACTCCAAATTCCTGCCTGGCTCCAATCTCTTTTCAAGCAGTTGTAGAGAGCAAAAACTTCTCCCCTCAATCTCCTTTCCTTCAGGCCCCATTCCCTCAGCCACTCTCCACTGGGCTTGTTCTCCAGACCCTTCACCAGCTTCCTTATTCTTCCTTGGACCTCCCCCAGCACCTCATAGAATCACAGAATTCACCAGGTTGGAAAAGACCTCTAAGATCATTGAGTCCAACCTTCATTAAGTCCAACCTATTGCCTAACCCTTCTAATTAACTAGGCCATGGCACTAAGTGCCTCATCCAACCTCCTCTTAAACACCTCCAGGCACAGCAACTCCACCACCTCCCTGGGCAGCCCATTCCAGTGCCAATCACTCTCTCTGACAACAACTTCCCAACAACATCCAGCCTAGACCTGCCCTGGCACAGCTTCAGGCTGTGTCCCCTCCTTCTGTTGCTGGCTGCCTGGCAGCAGAGCCCAACCCCACCTGGCTACAGCCTCCCTGCAGGCAGCTGCAGACAGCAATGAGCTCTGCCCTGAGCCTTCTCTTCTGCAGGCTGCACACCCCCAGCTCCCTCAGCCTCTCCTCACAGGGCTCTGCTCCAGGCCCCTCCCCAGCCTTGCTGCCCTTCTCCAAACACCTTCCAGCACCTCAGCATCTCTCCTGAATCGAGGAGCCCAGAACTGGACACAGCACTCAAGGTGCAGCCTGACCAGCTCTGAGTAGAGGGCCAGAAGGATTTCCCTCAGTGCCCTTCTTTGTAGTGAGTGCTACGAACTCAACCCAGGATTCCAGGCACAGCCTCACCAGTGCTGAGGAAAGGGAAACAATCACTTCCCTGGTCCTGCTGGCCACACTATTGCTGATCCAGGCTAGGATGCTGTTGGCCTCCTTGGTCACCTGGCTCATGTTTAACTGCCTGTCAATCACCACCCCAAGCTCCTCTTCTACCAGGCAGCTCCTACGTGGCATGCAGCACACTGCAGGGTTTGCAGCCAGCAGCCCACTCCAGAGGAGATTCTTCTGTGCTTTGGCAGCGTATTATTTATAAACAAACAGCTGAGACAGGTTCAGAGCCTGCAGCTCCTGGGAGAGGCTGTGCAGCCTCTCTCTGAGCCCTGCCATATGGGCAGGCGAGGAGAAGCAGCCTGTTCTGCCAGGGGCAGGGATGCCGCAGGGCAGCGGGGACAGCAGGCGTCCCTCCCTGCCGCCTGCCAGAGCGCTGCGGCACCGCCTCGGCCACCCCAAGCCACCACCTGCTGAAGGCAGGTCTTGCTGGGGGCAGAAACAGATGTCCCTGCTGCAAAATCCCCAGCCTGCAGGCTGCACCACAGGGGGTGGCAACGCCAGGGGATTCACAGCATCATAGCTGGGCTGGATGAGCTTGGAGGTCTCTTCCAGCCTGGTTCATTCTAAGATTCTATAGCATCAACCTCCAAGCTCATCCAGCCCAATCTAGCACCCAGCCCTAGCCAACCAACCACACCATGGCACTAAGTGTCTTCAAAGGGTCTTTGCTGGTCTGCCTGGTAGAAACCACCTGCAGCTTCCCCTTGGAATTCTCCCTCTGATCCAGCTGCTGCTGCTCAGGCCGCCAGGAGCCAGCTGCAATTCCCATCTCCAGACCTCGGCAATTAAAGCGAAGCGCAGGGAGGGAGCAACACTTCCACACACCACATGGCAGCTACCACCCACCCCGGCCCTGCTCTGTCACAAGGACTATTAATACCCCTCAAAAATATTTGTGTTAGAGACAGAAAAGGTTGACATAAACAAGACACTTGGGAAACAGTTTCCAGGCGATGAGAACAACAGCTCCCAGATGATCCCTCACGACTTACCTCGTGGATCAGACATTTGTCTATGAGCTGTAAATAGGAACTTATATTCTCTTCATCAGGTCGGGAAACTAAAAGCTGTGTGCATACTGGAAAAACAAAAAGGAAGAAGAGAAGAGAAATGGGCATGGGGACACCGAGCTGGGGCCCAGGGAGGTGCAGTGAACATCCTGGGTGCCCTCTTTCCCTTGTTTCACAGGCAGGTTTTCTCATCAGCAAGAAAAATAACACCCCTATCCCTCAATTCTTGCCATGCCCTACTATATTTAGGGTCAGATTTTGTTCTCTGCAATGGTGGTGTAAATCCAGAGTAACACCAGCATTGGAGTGGCCAAAATTAGACCTGAGCAGATCAGTGGTATAGGATGATTCCTGAGCTAGGGTTGTTCAGCCTGGCGGTGGCATTTCAGCATTTCAAAGGGGCCAGCGAGCACAGAACCACAGAATCATAGCATCAAAGAATCACACAGGCTGTAAGAGACCTCCAAGCAAGCTGGGGAGACATTTTTTACAAGGGATTGTGGTAGCAGGAAGAGAGGGAACAGAGTGAAGCTGGCAGAGGGGAGATTTAGACTGGAGATTAGGAAGAAGAGAGGGTGGTGACACACTGAA
Source organism: Pogoniulus pusillus (assembly GCF_015220805.1). Taxonomy (NCBI): domain Eukaryota; kingdom Metazoa; phylum Chordata; class Aves; order Piciformes; family Lybiidae; genus Pogoniulus; species Pogoniulus pusillus. The sequence goes on along the minus strand of NC_087264.1, from coordinate 1,472,440 downwards.
ACATGTTGCCCAGGAGAGACACTGAAACAGGTTGCCCAGGTGAGACACTCAAACAGGTTGCCCAGGGAGGCTGTGCTCCACAACCTCCCTGGAGGTGTTCAAGGCCAGGTTGGACAAAGCCTTCAGCAATCTGATCTAGTGAAGGGTGTCCCTGCCCATAGCAAAGAGATTAGAAGTAGATTGTCTTTAAGGTGCTTTCCATCACAAACCATTCTATGATTCCCTGTTCTCAGGCTGGAGGTGGGAATGCTCCTGCTCCTATGGCTAAAGTCTGATGCTGTTGCAAACACACTCCTACCCTTCCCAAAGGAATCAACCAGGTTGGAAGAGACCTTCAAGCTCGCCCAGCCCAACCTAGCACCCAGCCCTGGCCAATCAACCAGACCATGGCACTAAGTGCCCCAGCCAGGCTGTGCTTCAACACCTCCAGGCACAGCAACTCCACCACCTCCCTGGGCAGTCCATTCCACACACCAGTGTTACTCTCACACAAGCAGAGTAAGTTCAAGGGGTGCTACAGAAAACACCTGTGGACCAGTGAGGTTCTCCCAGGGTCCTAAATGGGAGGGCAGAGGATGCTCTCATCCCTAACTTAGGACACTGAGTGAATGCCATCCACTTCCAGCCTGGGGCAGGCAGACGATGCCATCCGCCCCTGACCCAGCGCAGGTGCAGAACCAGAGGATGCATTGGGTTGGAAGGGACCCCTAAAGGTCATCTAGTCCAACCCCACTGCAGCCAGCAAGGACGTCCCCCACTACATCAGAGCCCCATCTAGCCTGAGCTTGAATGTCCCCAGTGATGGGGCCTCCAGCCCCTCCCTGGGCAACCTGTTCCAGTGTCCCACCAATGATGCTACCCACTTCTGACCTTGGGCAGGCAGCCTGTCCCATTGCTGTCACTCCCAAAGGTCACTGCCCACTTCGCCAGCCAAGCTCTGACCTCTTACCACAGCACGAGGGTAGCTGCCCTAGGACTGTGACCTGCAGGGAAAGGCTGCTCAGCGCCACCACCGCCAGGGGCAGCCTAGCCCAGAGCAGCTCTCTCCCCAGCGAGGACGCCAGCAGGCAGCGCCGCGCACTCACCTTTGCCCATCACTCTGGTGAACTGTCCAGGCAGGTCACCGTCAGGCAGAGGGCCCCCCCCCGACTCGCCCTCGCAGCCCGCTAAGTGGTGCTGCGGCATCCCTGCCGCGGCAGAGTCCTTGCCCTCGGGGCCGTGGCTGTCGGAGCCCAGCAGGGAGGGGGGCTGCGAGTCCGCGTCCCGGCCGTGCTCCTCCGCGCCCGAGCTCTGCGCGCAGTAGGCTTTGATGGGGGTGAGGATCATTTGGTGCAGCTCCTGCAGCGGGACACGCAAGTTGCCACCTTCCAGGATGTCCTGTGGATTCAAGAGGAGAAGAGGGTTTGTCTCTGCGGGGACAGCTGCTACGACCCAGACTGCTACTTGTAACCCCCCACAAAGCCCCAGCAAAGCCTTGCTCCTGCTCCAGGGCACTAATGCAGCCTCTGGCTCACTGCCTGGGTCTGCTGCTTAGACCAGGGGAGCGTGCAGCTGCTGCAGGCACTGTGTCTGACTATCCATGAACGTGGAGAGACCTGAGTCTCCAGAGAAGAGCATGCCACACCAACCCAAAGCCAGCAACAACCCAGCTTCAGCCTTTCCAGGCTGTCAGCAGGAAGGTGGCAGAGCCAGGAGGGGGACTGAGCCTGTGAGACTCCAGTGCCCAGAGCAGCAAACACCCTGCTCCTTTCCCAGCAATCCACAATCTGCACATTTCAGCAGTGTTTAACTGGAATGGTATTTTGCAGTGTGGGCTTCTCTCCAGTTTCCTGCCCCCAGGCCTGGCCCTTCATGAACATCTCTGCCTTGAAGAGTTTGCTACAGCATCCTTATGCACTGCAAGCATCACGAAGCCCAGGATCACACTGGGGTGCAGGAGCATCCTGCAGCAGCCAAGTAGGAATGGTCCCATCCACTCTGGGAGGAGTGGAATGTCGAGAAGAAAGGGTGGGAAGCCAGGTGGGTTGTGATCACACACACAACGCTGCAGCTGAGCTTAGATCCCCATAGCAAAACCATTCAGCTTGGAGGTCCTGGGGGAGGTCCACGCAGCAAGGAGAGACACAGAATTATCAAGGTAGGAAAAGACCTCTAAGACAGAATGACAGACTCATAGAATCAGTCATGGTTGGAAGGGACCACAACGAGCAGCCAGTTCCAACTCCCCTGCCATGCCCAGGGACACCCTACCCTAGAGCAGGCTGCACACAGCCTCAGCCAGCCTGGCCTCAAACACCTCCAGCCATGGGGCCTCAACCACCTCCCTGGGCAACCCCTGCCAGCCTCTCACCACTCCCATGCCTCTCACTTCCTCCTCACCTCCAGCCTCACTCTCCCCACCTCCAGCTTTGCTCCATTCCCCCCACTCCTGCCACTCCCTCACACCCTCAAAACTCCCTCCACAGCTTTTTTGGAGCCCCCTTCAGATGCTGTAAGGCCACAAGAAGGTCACCTGGGAGCCTCCTCTGCTCCAGCCTGCACAGCCCCAACTCTTTCAGGCTGTGCTCACAGCAGAGCTGCTGCAGCCTCTCAGCATCCTCCTGGCCCTGCTCTGGACACTCTCCAGCATCTCCACAGCCCTCTTGTCCCAGGGGCTCCAGAACTGGATGCAGGACTCCAGGTGGGGTCTCAGCAGAGCACAGCAGAGGGGGAGAATCCCCTCCCTGGCCCTGCTGGCCACACTGCTGCTGCTGCAGCCCAGGCTCTGCTTGGCTTTCTGGGCTGCAAGTGCACACTGCTGGCTCCTGCTGAGCTTCTCCTCCAGCAGCACCCCCAAGTCCCTCTCCTCAGGGCTGCTCTCCAGCCACTCACTGCACAGCCTGCATTGGTGCTTGGCATTGACTCCACCCAGCTGCAGGACCTTGCCCTTGGTCTTGTTGACCCTCCTGAGCTTGGCTTGTGCCCACCTCTGCAGCCTGTGCAGTGCCTCTGGATGGATCCCTGCCCTCCAGCCTGGTTGCTGCAGCACACAGCTTGGTGTGGGCAGCAAACCTGCTGAGGCTGCACTCAATGCCTCTGCCCATGTCACCCACAAAGATGCTGAACAAGACTGGTGCCAGGACTGATCCCTGGGGGACTCTGCTTGTCCACGTCCTCCACTTGGCCCTGGAGCCATTGACAGTCACTCTCTGGGTGCAGCTATCAAGTCAACCCACAACCACCATGCCCACTAACCCATGTCCTGAAGTGAGATATGGTTTAGAGAAGTATCTAAACATTTTGGACTCCCCCCCAGGGATGGGGACTGACCACGCCTGGAGGCAAGAGATTTTTCCTCATAGCATTTGGGTACAGTTCCAGCTTTCCTCCTGCTTATACTGTGGGCTGAGAACTCCCTTTCTAAGGCAGATCCTGGTCCTACCAACAGGAAATAATTGCATTTTGGTTTTACTGCAGCCTGGACCAGAACAGCTCACTCTGGGCTCCTGCATGGTCTGGCTTGTGGAACACTGCTTGGAAAGAGGCAGATTTTGGAGTGAGTCCTGGCTGTGCCTCAGAAGAGGGTCAGAAAGTGGGCAGCTGAAGGGCTGTTCACCCTAATTCCTGCTGCATCCCAGCTTGTTCTTGGACATCTCAGCTTCACTCCTCTCCAAGATCCAGTGTCAGCCTGCTGGGCACTATTTTTTCAGGGAAAAAGCCCTGTTCTGCTAACCAGCAGAGAGGGGTGGAGCAGCTCTTTCCAAGAAAAGAGCAATCTTTAGTGGTGAGACACTGCCCAAAAAATAAAGCTGCACACATGCTCTTGCTTAGCAAAAAAAAAACACCCAGCATTTGGATGGGAAGCCTGGAAAAGCAGAGGTGGCTCCTCCCAAGCAAAGCAGCTCCCAGGCAGCTCAGAGCCCCAGAGCAAAGCCTTTGCACTTTCACTTTGTGACACATGGTTGAATCATTGCATCATAGAATGGTTTGGGCTGGAAGGGACCTGAGAGATCATCTAGCTCCAACCCCCCTGCCATGGGCAAGGACACCTTCCACTAGAGCAGGTTTCTCAGGGCTTTGTCCAATCTGGCCTTGAACACCCTCCAGTGAGGGGGCATCCACAAGCCTCCCTGGGCAACCTGTGCCAGTGTCTCACCACCCTTGCTGTAACAAACTTCTTCCTAATCTCCAGTCTAAATCTCCCCTCTGCCAGATGCACTCTGTCCCCTCTCATCCTACCACTGCAAGCCCTTGTAAAAAGTGTCTCCCCAGCTTTCTTCTAGCCCCCTTTTCAGGTACTGGAAGGCTGCTCTCAGGTCTCCCTGGACCCTTCTCCTCTCCAGACTGCACAGCCCCAACTCTTGCAGCCTATCCCCACGGGGAAGGTGCTCCAACCCTCTGACCATCTTTGTGGCCTCCTCTGTGGACCCACCCCAACAGTTTGATGGCCACAGTGGTGTTGGGTTGATGGGTGGAATCAACAGTCCTTGAGCTCTTCTCCAACCACACCAATCCTGTGATCTTCTGCAATCAGAATACAGTCACAGCTCTGCAGCCCAAAGCCACCCCAACGGGGGTCAAATGCAGCTCCTTCCACTTCCTTCCCATGTTTTATAGCATCCATCAATACCATATTTCAAATCCCAGGTGGAAGAGCAGGGCAAGAGGCTGTGCAATTGCCTGGAAAACATGTTGCTGAAGCAAGCTCAATCCAGAGGGCTGTCTCTTGGATCTAATCCTTATTATGAATAGAGGGAAGTAAATAATGGCTTTATTAGCTGCTGCCATACTCTGAGCACAGCCCCGTATGATAAATAAATAGCCAAGCCCTGAGCTAATGAAAACAACAATAAATAGCAACACACCACAGAAGTATTTAAAAGCCCCTAGTGGGAGGCTCTGTAAGTTGCTGCTTGAAGCTGGTGCAATTAAATCTAACACAATACTGTGATAATAAATTGGGGGGGGGGTGGTGGTGGTGAGCTGCTCCCAGCGAAGCTGCGCTGCTGCTGCCGCTTCTCCAACTGCCTCTTCGGCAGAGTTTAAGCTCTTGTGGAGGAGGCAAAAGAAGTTTCTATTTGAGTACAAGGTTTGACAAGGCCAAGTCCTGCATCCAGTTCTAAAGCCCCCATTACAAGAGGGCTGTGGAGATGCTGGAGTGTGTCCAGAGCAGGGCCAGGAGGATGCTGAGAGGCTGCAGCAGCTCTGCTGTGAGCACAGCCTGAAAGAGTTGGGGCTGTGCAGGCTGGAGCAGAGGAGGCTCCCAGGTGACCTTCTTGTGACCTTCCAGGATCTGAAGGGGGCTACAAAACAGCTGGGGAGGGACTTTTGAGGCTGTGAGGGAGTGCCAGGAGTGGGGGGAATGGATCAAAGCTGGAGGTGGGGAGAGTGAGGCTGGAGGTGAGGAGGAAGTTGTTGAGCATGAGAGTGGTGAGAGGCTGGACTGGGTTGCCCAGGGAGGGGGTTGAGGCCCCATGGCTGGAGGTGTTTGAGGCCAGGCTCAGGCTGTGTGCAGCCTGCTCTAGGGTAGGGTGTCCCTGGGCATGGCAGGGGCGTTGGAACTGGCTGCTCGTTGTGGTCCCTTCCAACCCTGCCTGATTCTATGACTCATGCTTCTATGGTTCTATGATTCTATGGTTCATGCTGCCAGGGCTAGTCCTGCATCATGGTTGAGTGGATGGGTGACCACCAGGACCCAGTGCCATGGGAATGTCACTGCTGCCATGCCACTTGAACCTCAGGTGGTTCTGAACACCCCGCAGCTGGCCAGGGCTTGTACCACTGCTACCAGGTGTATCACTGAATCTCAGAGCCATGAAGGCTGAAAGAGTCCAACCACCAACCCAACATCACCAAGACCACTAAGCCAGAGCCACCCCAGCTGAGTGGGTGCCAGACAAGGATTAGGGCCCACTCTGCAAAATCCAGCCCCAAATGAAACCAGTGTCTGCTGGAGAAGGGTTTGAGACATTATGCAGATGCGGCCAAGCCAACAACAGATTTCTCTGCAGAAGACCCCAAAACCATGTAACTGCAGAGAGCTTCAGCCCAGAATGAACTCCTGGTGTCTTGCAGAAGATGGAAGGTGGCTGTGGTTACTTACCCTTTCTAAAGACTTGAGCAGGTTTTGTCTTTCTTTTAGCTTTTGGATGCTGATGACTATTTTGTGTCTTGCGCCTTTGGTAACGTTCTGCAAGAAGAGCACAGAGCCTGGCATGAAACACTTCCAGAGGGCAGCTGGGCCAGCCCTCACCCTTCCTCCCCTCAACACAAAGGGCTGCTCTCAAGCCCAGTTCTCAGGGCAGGGATTAGCAGGACAGAATAAAATCACTGAGAGACTCGTGGAAGGTTGTCCCGCCCTGGGACACCTCTCATGGTGGGAGTAAAGGTGCTGGCTGCCCTTCTTCACCCTGAGGACAGTGCAGAGCTCAGCCTGCAAGCAGTTTCCAAAGGCTAAGGTGGCAACTGGCCACCAAAGCTCCTGGAGCTGGGCACTGTGGACTGTGCCCCTGAAACTCCTGACCTTAATTCCAGGTGGAATGAACTCCAGGTGCAGCTCCCAGGGGCAAGACTTCCCAGCTGGGGCTCCTGTCCAGAGCAAACAGCCTGAGCCCAGGCCTTCTCCACCGTGGGTTTCCTCACTCCCCCAAAACCAGGCTTGGTTGTTGCGCATCCACCCGTGGGTGCAACCCTTCCCCGTGGGGACAGCACCAAAAGAGGCGCTGGAGGGTCCCACCGAGCGCCCGCGCAAGGCTGGGGGCTGCGGCTGCGCGGGGCAGGGCAGGGGGGGACGTACTTGCGCCTCCAGCTGGCACTCGGTGAGGGCCATCATCTCCTCGTAGGTCATCTGCGAGAAGAGGGCAGCGTACTTGTGCAGCCGCAGGCTCTTCAGCCAGGCGGGGACGTCTGCAGCACAAAGGGAAGCAGGTGAGAGAGGCTCCCGCGGAGGTCACTGCGCCGAGCACACAGCAGCAGCGACAGCCACAGGAGGGGCTGAGCAGGTGACATTCACCGCCCCCACCGCTGCTTCAGACACCTCTCTGAACTTCACAGGCACAGGACACAGTGCTATGGACATGGACAGGGATGGCAGGAGAAACCAGCCCCCAGGTGAGGACACTGCTGTGCAGTGCTCTTCCTGCAGCAGAGGAGGCTCAGGGCAGAGCTCATTGCTGTCTGCAGCTGCCTGCAGGGAGGCTGTAGCCAGGGGGGGTTGGGCTCTGCTGCCAGGCAAGCAGCAACAGAAGAAGGGGACACAGCCTCAAGCTGTGCCAGGGCAGGTCTAGGCTGCATGTGAGGAGGAAGTTGTTGTCAGAGAGAGTGATTGGCATTGGAATGGGCTGCCCAGGGAGGTGGTGGAGTCTGTGTGGCTGGAGGTGTTGAAGCCAAGCCTGGCTGGGGCACTTAGTGCCATGGTCTGGTTGGTTGGGCAGGGCTGGGTGCTAGGTTGGGCTGGATGAGCCTGGAGGTCTCTTCCAACCTGCTTGATTCTATGATATGGATCATACAATCATAGAATGGTTTAGGTTGGAAGGGATCTCAAAGCTCATCCAGTTCCAACCCCCTGCCATAGGCAGGGACACCTCCCACTAGAACAGGTTGCTCAAGGACTCATCCAACCTGTCTTTGAACACCTCCAGGGAGTTTGTGGAGCACAGAAGCACCCAATGTGATCTTTGATCCACAACCTCCCTGAGCAACTTGTGCCAGTGTCTCCTCACCCTCAACCTGTGCCAGTGTCTCACCACCCTCACTGTAAAAAACTCCTTCCTAACATCCAGTTTCAGTCTCCCCTCTGCCAGGTCAAACCCATTCCTCCTCATCCTGGCTTTACAAGACCTTGTCAAAAGTCCCCCCAAAGCCCTCCTGTAGGCTCCCTTCAGACACTGGAAGGATATTACAAGGTCTCCTTGAAGCTTTCACTTCTCCAGGCTGGATCCTCCTGCATGGTAGCAGGAACCAGCCCCTGGATGAGGACACATTCTCAGAGGCTGAGTTTCTGCAGCTGAGCCACAGGGAATTAGCCTGTGGAAAGCTGGAGTCACACCACTGCGTGCCAAGCTTCTCACTGCCCTTTTCCCAGGAACATGGGAACCACTGAAGCTTAGGACTGAGCAAATGGCTGCTCTGCAGATGGCAGACACTGATTTATGGCGTGAGGGAGGATGGGATGTGCTGAAAATTCAAATGGCTGCTTAGAGAGAAGTGAAGAGATTTATGATGGGTTCTCGAGCAGGGGAAATCGATGTGCCAGCGAAGATGGTCCACAGCCTGCTACAGAAGGGTGAACTGGGACCTCAGAAAGCACTGCCTGAAATGACTCCTTCCTTCCCCCAGTTCTTATCTGCATTTGTGCCTGGCTGGATGGGTACCCATAAAGTACTTCCCTCCTCCTGACATCAGCATGGTTTCATGGGGAGGGATGTGAGAGAGGAATCCTTCTTCTGCAAGCATGCAAAACCCCACCAGACCCTATGAAGGGGAAGTCCTCCATGGAGAAGGCCTACCCCACTCCAGCCTACTCAGCAGAAACTCAGGGTATCACGGTTTTGGGGGACCCATGACAACACTCAACCAGTGATGGGAGGGCTCTGCAGGTAGCTGTGCTGCAGCACACCACCAGGCTCATGATGACACTTTTGCTTTGCACCATAAAGGCTTCCAGTGCTGTGCCAAGTCTAGACCTGCTTTATTTAGCGCCTGGCAATAGCATCCAGCAATAGCTCTGTCTTAGCCTACTGAGCTCACCTGCTTCACTCCCTTGTCCCACAGTCCTTGTCCCCTTCCCCATCAGCGAGGCACCCAGGAGTCCCATCTCCACCCACACCAGGTGTGGCACCAATAAACCCCAGTGTTTCAGCCCCACATCCCACCAAACCCAACACCCAGCATGGAGAGCAGTGGAGGGCTCAGCAACTGGGGTAGCAGCACCACCTGCCCTCATGTTGGCTCTGTGCTGTGTGAGTGGTGGAACCCACATCCCATAGCAGGCAGGGGCTGATGGTGTGGAGGAGCCTGAGAGGAAGGGGCACTGCACCATTCTGGGGGGGCATTTCTCCCCATTCTGTTCATGCAGCCAACCTGGGGTTGCTGTGGGCATTGGTGCTCTGCTCACCAGCCCCGAGGCCAGCACGAGGACAACCTCCAATAATCTTCACAATCACCACATGCAGTAACCTTCACTAACACAGCCAATCTCACAGGGATTCTAGGCTGATCTGACTGCAAAGTATGAGGCCAGAAAGAGATGAGAGAGGAGGACAGCCTCAGTGCTGGTACATGCCCAGAGAGCCCCAAGCTACTGAGTGTCAGATGGCAAGTCAACGACCATCACAGATGGTGAGCCAACACCTGGAGCAGACAGGGCAGGCTGGACCACTGGTGTGAGCCCCTAAAGCAATTCCTACATCTCCCAGAACTCTCCTGCTGCCACTGACTCCAAACCCAACTCTTGTCCAAGCAGAGGATGCAAAGAGCCCTGAGCATTTTGCTCAGCCTCTCCATCCTCTGACACACCTCAGGCCTCCTGTTTCAATAAAAAGTCCTTGGGTGCTGCACAAGAGAAGAAACTCACAGCACAGATGAGGGCAGAGGAGCTGCTGAGCATGGATGGGTGGGATTTGGCCATCTTCCACAGGTGCTAAGATGCAGCAGTCCCACAGGCTGCTACCAGAGCCCTCTCAAACCCAGCTTCTGCTGAAAAACACTAAAGGCTCTCAGCCTTCCAGGGCAGAACTGGCAGGCTCAGACCTCAATTCCATTTTAACACAAAATGACATCATTTTAGTGGTGACACACTACAGGTCTGCTTGATCCTGTGTCTCCTGGGGACATCTGCCTTGGGCACACATCTGTGCTGATGGCAAAGCCCACAGGGATACTCTGAGAAGAGAGGTGCAGCTGCACAGAGACATTAACTCCTGCAGAAGACCCACGTCCAACTTCCTCTGCAGAGAGTCAGAGCACAGAAGCAGCAGCTCTCCTCTCCCTCTGTATTAGGGTCCCTGGACAAGCTCCTCATCTGGGGAAGCTTCGATGACCCCGGAGCCTCCTTGCCAGCAGTGATGGCAATCACAGAATCACAACATAGCAGAGGTTGGAAGGGACCTCTAGAGATCACCCAGTCCAACTGGACTGCTAAAGCAGGGTCACCCACAGCAGGTTTCCCTGGATCACAATGCCCAGGTGGGTTTGGAATTCCTCCAGAGGAGGAGATTTTGCGACCTCTCAGGCAGCCTGCTCCAGGGCTCCACCACCCCCACGGGAAAGAAGTTTTTCCTTATCATAGGATCAGCCAGGCTGGAAGAGAGCTCCAAGCTCATCCAGCCCAACCTAGCACCCAGCCCTGGCCAGTCAACCAGACCATGGCACTAAGTGCCCCAGCCAGGCTTGGCTTCAACACCTCCAGCCACAGAGACTCCACCACCTCCCTGGGCAGCCCATTCCAATGCCAATCACTCTCTCTGACAACAACTTCCTAACAACATCCAGCCTAGACCTCCCCTGGCACATCTTGAGGCTGTGTCCCCTTCTTCTGTTGCTGCTTGCCTGGCAGCAGAGCCCAACCCCACCTGGCTACAGCCTCCCTGCAGGCAGCTGCAGACAGCAATGAGCTCTGCCCTGAGCCTCCCCTGCTGCAGGCTGCACCCCCCCAGCTCCCTCAGCCTCTCCTCACAGGGCTCTGCTCCAGGCCCCTCCCCAGCCTTGCTGCCCTTTTCTCAACACCTTCCAGCACCTCCACATCTCTCCTGAATTCAGGAGCCCAGAAGTGGACACAGCACTCCAGGGGTGGCCTGAGCAGTGCTGAGCACAGGGGCACAAGAACTTCCCTCGTCCTGCTGCCCACACTGCTCCTGAGCCAGCCCAGGATGCCATTGGCTCTGCTGCCCACCTGGACACTGCTGCCTCAGCTTCAGCTCCTCTCTCCCAGCACCCCCATCTCCCTCTCTGCCTGCCTGCTCTCAGCCACTCTGGCCCCAGCCTGCAGCACTGCTTGGTTATGTTCAGGCTAGGAAGGAGCCACTCAGCATATGGAGGTATCTAAGATGATTTCATGGTCCTTGGAAAGTCAAACTTCCTACCTCTCCCTGTGGAGCAGCAAACTGCCCACCCATGGAGCTACTCTTTAATTACCAATTACCAGGAGCTAATTGCAAAGTCACAGCACGGCTGCCAGAAACACTGCATCTGATGTGAGCAGCAAAGCGAGGACTGCCCTGCTGCTCACACACACCTTCCCCCAGACACATCCAGCACTGCAGCTTGGCCAGCAGAAGTACATCTACCCTGGAAACTCAGAAGGAAAACAGCTCCCCAAATAGATGTATACAGGCCACAGAGCATCTCCAGAAGTGTCCTTCTGATCCAAGCCATGCATGCACTCACAGCAGGACCCCCCAACTTCTACCCAAACTCTGCTCTGCTCTGTTGAGACCCCACCTGGAGTCCTGGAGCCCCTGGGACAAGAGGGCTGTGGAGATGCTGGAGAGTGTCCAGAGCAGGGCCAGGAGGATGCTGAGAGGCTGCAGCAGCTCTGCTGTGAGCACAGCCTGAAAGAGTTGGGGCTGTGCAGGCTGGAGCAGAGGAGGCTCCCAGGGGACTTTCTTGTGGCCTTCCAGCATCTGAAGTGGGCTACAAAAAAGCTGGGGAGGGACTTTTGAGGCTGTGAGGGAGTGGCAGGAGTGGGGGGAATGGAGCAAAGCTGGAGGTGGGGAGAGTGAGCCTGGACACGAGGAGGAAGTTCCTGAGCATGAGAGTGGTGAGAGGCTGGAGTGGGTTGCCCAGGGAGGTGGTTGAGGCCCCATGGCTGGAGGTGTTTGAGGCCAGGCTGGCTGAGGCTGTGTGCAGCCTGCTCTAGGGTAGGGTGTCCCTGGGCATGGCAGGGAGGTTGGCACTGGCTGCTCCTTGTGGTCCCTTCCAGCCCTAACTGATTCTGTGATTTTGAGCTGTGCCTCAGGAAGCGATGGACAAACAGACAGACAGGGCTCCACAGGGAATAAAGTGTCTGCATCTTCCCCTGGGGAAACCAGGAGCTGGGAGAAAGCCACAAGACACCCTTCCTTCAGCATGCAAACAGAGAAATAAGTGACAGAGGGTACAAAGATAGGTGGAAAGGAGGAGAACAGGTGACATCAGGGGAGGAAGAGAGGTGGACATGAATAGGTAATATTAGGGTAAGAAGGTAGCTGGAAAGGAGAGGAACAGGTGACAGTAAGGCCCAAAGATAGACAAGAAGTAGAGAAGTGACTTTAGAAGAGGAGGCTCAGGGCAGAGCTCATTGCTGTCTGCAGCTGCCTGTAGCCAGGTGGGGTTGGGCTCTGCTGCCAGGCAAGCAGCAACAGAAGAAGGGGACACAGTCTCAAGTTGTGCCAGGGCAGGTCTAGGCTGGATGTCAGGACAAAGTTCTTCCCAGAGAGAGTGATTGGCATTGGAATGGGCTGCCCAGGGAGGTGGTGGAGTCTCTGTGGCTGGAGGTGTTGAAGCCAAGCCTGGCTGGGGCACTTAGTGCCATGGTCTGGTTGCTTGGCCAGGGCTGGGTGCTAGGTTGGGCTGGCTGAGCTTGGAGCTCAGATGTCTCTTCCAGCCTGGCTGATTCTCTGACTCTAGGAGATGAACTGCTCAGCCATGTGGGATGGGCTGTGTCTTGGCCTCCAGCCACCCCCCTCTACTCCCGGGAGCCCTGGAGGGTACTGAAGAAGCAGCAAGCTGACCAGAGGAGCAGGTGACAGAAGCCATGAGAGCCTGCATGCTCCTGGGGAGACCTGGCTGCAATTCAGAGAAGGGACTTGGCAAAGGGAGCAGCAGGTCTGGATGCAGCAAGCTGCAGCCCAGTAGGGACGAGGAAAGCTGCGCATTGGTCCTGCAGGAATGAGGGAGCATGAAGGGAGGGCAGGGAAGGGGCAGTGCTTGGGCTGGCAGGAAAGCTGTGGGGTGCAGTGGGTCACAGGCAGCCCGTGAGGTGTGTTGTTTAAGAAGGATGAGCTCTAGAGCCACAGGAACACTGTCTGTATGGCAAGCTCCGCTCCCAGGCCCAGCTTTGGGGCAGATACCTGCAATAAAGCACAGGCTTTCTGGAGACAAACCCAGCAGAGAGAAGCAAGAACAACTCCAAGCTTAGAAAAGACCATCTGGGAAGGAGCTGGAATGGCTGTGTCTGAGTGAAATACAGTGCAAGGGGGAGGACATGGCACTTGTAGACACCAGAGGCTGCAGACATCTGCTTTGCACGTCCTTGCCCTATGGGACAAAAGCACCATGGCTTACTCAGCAGTGGAGGGAACCAGGTTTAGATGTTTGCACATCTTCCTCCAGAGAAGGAGGATGCCTGGGAATGGGTGCCCAGAGGAAGGGCAAGCATCTCCCCTGGGAGGGCTGTATGTGGGGCTTACTGGGTTGATTACTGCCCATGGCAGTACTACCTTTGGGTTTCACAGAGCTGCCACAGGGATCAATTGCACTACGCTTTACACACTGAGCTCCTGCGCCTGTAGCTGTGGCTCACAGGAACCCAAGCTCCCTGTGGCCTTCTCCCCTGCTCCAGCAGCAGAAATCTGGGGAAATGTAGTGTTAAACAGACCCCTCTGCACCCCTGGCTCCTCAGAAGGGTCTGCCAAACTGCAAGATGCAGCCCCAGGCATGGAAAGTCTTGGGGACCCTTCACGCTGATCACCACTTAGTCTTCAACAGGCTCACGGTGGCCCCTCCAAGCCTGCCTGCCTGCTGCTCCACCATTAAGATGGTGGTGGCACTTGCTGCACTGCTGGAGACAAAACACTCCCTGCCTGCACTACCTGATCAGATGCTTATCAGCTGAGAAGTAAGACATGGTTCTGTGAATGACAGATGACAGCAAGCTGGATGACACCAAGCTAGGAGCAGCTGTGGAGCTGTTGGAGGGTAGCAGAGCCCTGCAGAGGGACCTGGCCAGGCTGGATGGGTGGGCAGAGGCCAATGGGATGAGACTGAACAAGGCCAAGGGCAGGGTTCTGCACTTTGGCCACAACAACTCCAAGCAGCACTACAGGCTGGGGCCAGAGTGGCTGAGAGCAGGCAGGCAGAGAGGGAGCTGGGGGTGCTGGGAGAGAGGAGCTGAAGCTGAGGCAGCAGTGCCCAGGTGGGCAGCAGAGCCAATGGCATCCTGGGCTGGCTCAGGAGCATTGTGGGCAGCAGGACAAGGGAGGTTCTTCTGCCCCTGTGCTCAGCACTGCTCAGGCCACCCCTGGAGTGCTGTGTCCAGTTCTGGGCTTATCACTTCAAGGGAGATGTGGAGGTGCTGGAAGGTGTTGAGAGAAGGGCAGCAATGCTGGGGAGGGGCCTGGAGCACAGCCCTGAGAGGAGAGGCTGAGGGAGCTGGGGGTGTGCAGCCTGCAGCAGAGGAGGCTCAGGGCAGAGCTCATTGCTGTCTGCAGCTGCCTGCAGGGAGGCTGTAGCCAGGTGGGGTTGGGCTCTGCTGCCAGGCAAGCAGCAACAGAACAAGGGGACACAGTCTGGAGCTGTGGCAGGGGAGGTCTAGGCTGGATGTTGTTAGGAAGAAGTTGGCAGAGAGAGTGATTGGCATTGGAATGGGCTGCCCAGGGAGGTGGTGGAGTCTCTGTGCCTGGAGGTGTTGAAGCCAAGCCTGGCTGAGGCACTTAGTGCCATGGTCTGGTTGCTTGGCCAGGGCTGGGTGCTAGGGTGGGCTGGATGAGCTCAGAGGTCTCTCTTCCAGCCTGATCAGATGTTTACCAGCTGAGAAGCAAGACATAGTTCTGTGAAGGCAGAAAACTCTCCTGTCCCACCTGTATAGCCCACGGCCCTCACCCCAGAGCAACACTACTGTGCAAAGTCCATCCAGGTATTTGGGCTGAGCTCCAAGCACCTAAGGCACAGGGGAATCTCAAGAGGACTTTTCCATGCCCTCATTTCATGCACATCAAAGCCACACAGTGCTGAGTCAAACAGCTCCAGGTTGCAGAGATTTATACCTATCTAGATTTGTCTGCAATTAGACTAAACCCAGACCCTGACTTAACAAATGTGATTATTTCCTCCTCCTGATAGATCCTTGCTCTCCACACAACTGAGTTGTTCCATGTTAATGAAAACTGCAGTTGTTTAAATCAGTCTCTGATAGCTGCAGGTTCATTTTTACTCATTTTAGCTGCTGAACAGGAATTTACAGTCTGGTTCTGCCCAGTTTTCAGCTGTTTCTTCTCCCACAGCCTGAAGCTCACTCTCTGCACCTTTGACTGCAGCAAGGTTTCATTTCTGCCTTGTTTACCAATGGGAGCAAATGTATTTCTTACCAAGAGTGAAAGAGAAGTGCAATGGGGAGATCAGCTGGAATACAAAGGGCAAATTCACTGCTGACAAAGCTCCTAAGCCCCAACTTCCCCAAATGCTTCCCCAAATGAGAGTGGTGAGAGGCTGGACTGGGTTGCCCAGGGAGGTGGTTGAGGCCCCATGGCTGGAGGTGTTTGAGGCCAGGCTGGCTGAGGCTGTGTGCAGCCTGCTCTAGGGTAGGGTGTCCCTGGGCATGGCAGGGGGTTGGCACTGGCTGCTCCTTGTGGTCCCTTCCAGCCCTGACTGATTCTACATCCAATCACATGTGGCTTGCTACACTTACCCTGAGGTATTTTTCACCATACTAAAGAAGGATGAGAACAGAGCACCACTTGCAGCCAAAAGCCACAGGCTAGGTAGGGAACAAATCCAGCTTCTGGAAATAGCTGGCAGCTTGCAGGATTTGGGGGCAAAAAGCAGCCCAGCAGCACCCAACTGTAAGACACCAGCTGCTTAAGAAAAGCCCAACTCATCTCTTCACCTAAACCTGAACTGCTAAGCTAGGAAGAAAAAGCTGAAAGATCCAGTTTGGTTAGGAGGACTATTACAAGAGGGCTGTGGAGATGCTGGAGTGTGTCCAGAGCAGGGCCAGGAGGATGCTGAGAGGCTGCAGCAGCTCTGCTGTGAGCACAGCCTGAAAGAGTTGGGGCTGTGCAGGCTGCAGAAGAGGAGGCTCCCAGGGGACCTTCTTGTGGCTTTCCAGGAGCTGAAGTGGGCCACAAAAAAGCTGGGGAGGGACTTCTAAGGTTTTCAGGGAGTGGCAGGACTGGGGGGAATGGAGCAAAGCTGGAGGTGGGGAGGAAGTTGTTGAGCAGGAGAGTGGTGAGAGGCTGGAATGGGCTGCCCAGGGAGGAGGTTGAGGCCCCATGGCTGGAGGTGTTTGAGGCCAGGCTGGCTGAGGCTGTGTGCAGCCTGCTCTAGGGTAGGGTGTCCCTGGGCACGGCAGGGGGGTTGGCACTGGCTGCTCCTCGTGGTCCCTTCCAGCCCTGACTGCTTCTATGGTTCTATGACTCTCACCCCAAACTGCCATCCGAGCCCCACACTGCTGGGAAAACAGCTTCAGCTTTTCCCCTCCTGCCTGGGGGTGCTGGGGGTTGGGGAGGCATCTGGTTTTTCACTCACCTTTCATCCCACTCCCTTCCTCCTGGAATGTGTTACGAGCAGAAGGCTGATCTTCTAAATGTTCACTCCCACCACTTCCCGAAGAGGCTACACTGCTTTGTGGAGACAGGGGGGCATGATCGGAAGGGATGCACTGGGGTCCTCTAGCTCGTAAGTCCTCATGAGACATCCATCCATGTCCTAGAGGCTGGTTTGGCACATTCATGGGTGGGGTAAGGGACACAGAGCGTTTCAAAGGGCTGTGGTGTGTCTGGCCTGAGAGAACTGAAAAAAAAATAAAATCAAAGAGGTTATTCCCCCCTCGCGGCCCAGGAACGCAGCAGAGTCCCCCAGAAAGGAAAACAAAGGCAAAAAAAAGGGAAAAAAAGTGTTAAATGGAACCATCAAATGCGTGGAGGTTGGCCAGGGAGCCTCGCTGATGGCTTCGCCCTGCCCCTGCCTACCTGACCCTTACTCTGAGCTCTCTGCGCTGCCTCCCGGCCAAGGCCGAGGGGCTGGGGGTGCCTGCAGGAGATGGGGGGGGTGAGCTGTGCTGGGTGGCTTCAGGAAAGATTGCAGCCTGGGCAAAACAAAAAGGAGCAGTGCTGGAGGTTCTCCCCACGTGGAGTCATGTACTCATGGTGAGCTTGTGTCTATGGCCAGGCTGGGTGAGTCTCTGGCCAGCCTGATCTAGGGGAGGGCATCCCTGACCATGGCATGGGGGTTGGAACTGGATGATCCTTGTGGTGCCTTCCAACCCTGGCTGATTCCATGATTAACCTAAGCATGGGTCTGCTGCCTCTCTGCAAGCCTGGAGCCTGGGACTGCTGCCTCTCTCCAAACCTGGAGCCTGGGACTGCTGCCTCTCTGCAAGCCTGGAGCCTGGGACTGCTGCCTCTCTCCAAACCTGGAGCCTGGGTCTGCTGCCTCTCTCCAAGCCTGGAGCCTGGGTCTGCTGCCTCTCTCCAAACCTGGAGCCTGGGTCTGCTGCCTCTCTGCAAGCCTGGAGCCTGGGACTGCTGCCTCTCTCCAAACCTGGAGCCTGGGACTGCTGCCTCTCTGCAAGCCTGGAGCCTGGGACTGCTGCCTCTCTCCAAACCTGGAGCCTGGGTCTGCTGCCTCTCTCCAAGCCTGGAGCCTGGGACTGCTGTCTCCCTCCAAGCCTGGAGCCTGGGTCTGCTGCCTCTCTGCAAGCCTGGAGCCTGGGTCTGCTGCCTCTCTGCAAGCCTGGAGCCTGGGTCTGCTGCCTCTCTGCAAGCCTGGAGCCTGGGTCTGCTGCCTCTCTGCAAGCCTGGAGCCTGGGTCTGCTGCCTCTCTCCAAACCTGGAGCCTGGGACTGCTGTCTCTCTCCAAGCCTGGAGCCTGGGTCTGCTGCCTCTCTCCAAACCTGGAGCCTGGGACTGCTGCCTCTCTCCAAGCCTGGAGCCTGGGACTGCTGCCTCTCTCCAAGCCTGGAGCCTGGGACTGCTGCCTCTCTCCAAGCCTGGAGCCTGGGACTGCTGTCTCTCTGCAAGCCTGGAGCCTGGGACTGCAACCTCTCTCCAAACCTGGAGCCTGGGACTGCTGCCTCTCTCCAAACCTGGAGCCTGGGACTGCTTCTCTCTCCAAGCCTGGTGCCTGGGACTGCTGCCTCTCTCCAAGCCTGGAGCCTGGGACTGCTGCCTCTCTCCAAGCCTGGAGCCTGGGACTGCTGCCTCTCTCCAAGCCTGGAGCCTGGGACTGCTGCCTCCCTCCAAGCCTGAAGCCTGGGACTGCTCTCCCTCCAAAGCTGGAGCCTGGGATTGATGTCTCTTTCCAAACGTGGAGCCTTGCAGGGAAGACATCACTGCTACTGCAGGCATAACCTCAGAATCACAGAATTGTGTTGGTTGGAAGAGACCTTTAAGATGATCAGGTCCATCACTACACCATGTCCCCTCAGCACAACATCTACACAGCTTTCGAATCACTCCAGGAACAGTGATCCAACCACTGCCCTGGGCAGCCTGTTCCAGACCTAACAACCCTTTTTTGGGGGAACAATTTCCTCCTCATATCCAACCTAAACTTCCCCTGCAACAACGTGAGGCTGTCTTCTCCTGTCCCTTCTTATTTGGAAGAAGACACTGACCCCACTTCATGCCACCTCCTCTCAGGTCTCAAGGTCTCCTCTGAGCCTTCTTTTCCCATGCTAAACAACCCCAGACCCCTCAGCCACCCTCACAAATACTTGTGCTCCAGATCCTTCACCAGCTCTGCTGCTCTTCTCTGGACGTGCTCCAGCACCTCAATTGTCCTTCCTGTAGTGAGGGTCCCAATATTTGAGGTGTGGCCTTACCAGTGCCCAGTACAGGAGCAAATCACCACCTTAGTCCTGCAGACCTCACTCTTTCTCATACAACCTGATCTCCTTTCATGATCAGGTTCCTGCCTGGTGAATGTGGGGCAGGCTGTGGATGGAGTCTACCTGGACTGCAGCAAAGCCTTTGACACTGTCTGCCACAAGAAGCTCCTGGCCAAGCTGGCAGCTCATGGTTTGGACAGATTCACTCTGTGCTGGGTCAAGAACTGGCTGGATGGCAGAGCCCAGAGAGTGGTGGTGAATAGTGCCACATCCAGCTGGCAGCTGGCACCAGTGGTGTGCCCCAGGGATCAGTGCTGGGCACAGTCCTGTTCAATATTTTTACTGATGATCTGGAGCAGGGGATTGAGTCCAGCATCAGTAAGTTTGCAGATGACAGCAAGCTAGGAGCAGCTGTGGAGCTGCTGGAAGGTAGCAGAGCCCTGCAGAGGGATCTGGCCAGGCTGGAGGGGTGGGCAGAGGCCAAGGAAATGAGACTGAACAAGGCCAAGGGCAGGGTTCTGCACTTTGGCCACAACAACTCCAAGCAGCACTACAGGCTGGGGCCAGAGTGGCTGAGAGCAGCCAGGCAGAGAGGGAGCTGGGGGTGCTGGGAGAGAGGAGCTGAAGAGGAGGCAGCAGTGCCCAGGTGGGCAGCAGAGCCAATGGCATCCTGGGCTGGCTCAGGAGCATTGTGGGCAGCAGGACAAGGGAGGTTCTTCTGCCCCTGTGCTCAGCACTGCTCAGGCCACCCCTTGAGTGCTGTGTCCAGTTCTGGGCTCCTCAGTTCAAGAGAGATGTTGAGGTGCTGGAAGGTGTTTGGAGAAGGGCAGCAAGGCTGGGGAGGGGCCTGGAGCAGAGCCCTGTGAGGAGAGGCTGAGGGAGCTGGGGGTGTGCAGCCTGCAGCAGAGGAGGCTCAGGGCAGAGCTCATTGCTGTCTGCAGCTGCCTGCAGGGAGGCTGTAGCCAGGTGGGGTTGGGCTCTGCTGCCAGGCAAGCAGCAATAGAACAAGAGGACACAGCCTCAAGTTGTGCCAGGGCAGGTCTAGGCTGGATGCTAGGAGGAAGTTGTTGTCAGAGAGAGTGATTGGCACTGGAATGGGCTGCCCAGGGAGGTGGTGGAGTCTCTGTGCCTGGAGGTGTTGAAGCCAAGCCTGGCTGGGGCACTTAGTGCCATGGTCTGGTTGGTTGGGCAGGGCTGGGTGCTAGGTTGGGCTGGATGAGCTTGGAGCTGTCTTCCAGCCTGGTTGATTCTACGATTCTAAGCCTTGGTGAAGCCTACTAAGATCTGGTACTTAGCTGAGCTACCACCAGCAATGACAGCAACCCAGCAATGACAGCCACCCATGAGATGTGCTTCCCTTTTAACTCTCCACAAAAGCCAACCCTCAAAAGAACAGTGAAAACAAACCCATGGCAAAGAGGTGGGGCTGAAACTCCTCCAAAAAAATGATCTTTGGGAAAACTTGGGTGTTCTTTTTTCCTTCCCAGCTGTGTGAGGCTTTGTATTTCCTGGCTGAAGGTGTGATCCCACCGAGTTTGATTTGCTTCTTAGCAAATAGTAATTTCAACACTGCTAAGAGAAGGGGGATCCCCAAACTCCTCTGATTTGGAGCTACTCTCATCGCAGGCTTGGCAATGGGGAGTGTTGTGCCTGCTCAAGAGAAGAGTGGTCCCCAAACTCCTGTGATTTGAAGTTAATCTCAAGGCAGGCTTGGCAGTGGAGAGGTTTGTGCCTGCCCAAGAGAAGAGAATCATAGAATCAAGCAGGTTGGAAGAGACCTCCAAGCTCATCCAGTCCAACCTAGCACCCAGCCCTATCCAGTCACCTAGACTGCTTGCCCAAGAGAAGAGTGATCCCCAAACTCCTGTGATTTGGAGCTACTCTCATTGCAGGCTTGGCAGTGGGGAGGTTTGTCCTTGCCCAAGAGAAGAGTGATCCCCAAACTCCTCTGATTTGGAGCTACTCTCATTGCAGGCTTGGCAATGGGGAGGTTTGTGCTTGCCCAAGAGAAGAGTGATCCCCAAACTCCTGTGATTTGAAGTTAATCTGAAGGCAGGCTTGGCAGTGGGGAGGTTTGTGCTTGCCCAAGAGAAGAGTGACCCCCAAACTCCTGTGATCTGGAGTTTATCTCAAGGCAGGCTTGGCAATGGGGAGGTTTGTGCTTGCCCAAGAGAAGAGTGATCCCCAAACTCCTGTGATTTGAAGTTAATCTCAAGGCAGGCTTGGCAGTGGGGAGGTTTGTGCTTGCCCAAGAGAACAGTGACCCCCAAACTCCTGTGATTTGGAGTTAATCTCAAGGCAGGCTTGGCAGTGGAGAGGTTTGAGTTGGCCCAAGAGAAGAGAGCCATAGAATCACAGAATCAACCAGGTTGGAAGAGACCTCCAAGCTCATTCAGTCCAACCTAGCACTCAGCCCTGGCCAGTCACCTAGACTGCTTGCCCAAGAGAAGAGTGATCCCCAAACTCCTGTGATTTGGAGTCACTCTCATTGCAGGCTTGGCAGTGGGGAGGTTTGTGCTTGCCTTTCAAACAAGCACAAAGAGACATCTTATGTGGACTAAAAGCATTAAAAAAAATTCCAAATGATATGTTTCCATGAAAAGGTTTGGGCTGGAAGGGGCCTTTGGAGGTCACCCACCCCCCTGCAGCGAGCAGGGGCACCTGCAGCTAGATCAGGCTGCTCTGACAACTTTTGGTAGTTCTGGAACTGGAATAGATTTTCAAACACATTTGTCACTGACTGGTCTCCATTTTTCAGAGCTCTTCTCCCATACTGACTCACTGTTAGTTATCTCCTGGAAGATTTAGATAGCTTTGCCTCTGGCCTGTGCTTAGTCATGGTAATAGTTGGTACTTAATGGAAAGATCATAGATTCACAAGGGTTAGAGCACACCTCCAGAGAGAAGTCCAAGCCCACTGCAAAGGAGGATCATCTGGGGCAGGCCACACAGGAACATACTCAGGTGAGTCTTAGAATCATGGAATCAAGCAGGTGGGAAGAGAGCTCCAAGCTCAGCCAGCCCAACCTAGCACCCAGCCCTGCCCAACCAACCAGACCATGGCACTAAGTGCCCCAGCCAGGCTTGGCTTCAACACCTCCAGCCACACAGACTCCACCACCTCCCTGGGCAGCCCATTCCAATGCCAATCACTCTCTCTGACAACTTCCTAACAACATCCAATCTAAACCTGCCCTGGCACAACAAAAGAGCCCAACCCCACCTGGCTACAGCCTCCCTGCAGGCAGCTGCAGGCAGCAATGAGCTCTGCCCTGAGCCTCCTCTGCTGCAGGCTGCACACCCCCAGCTCCCTCAGCCTCTCCTCACAGGGCTCTGCTCCAGGCCCCTCCCCAGCCTTGCTGCCCTTCTCCAAACACCTTCCAGCACCTCAACAGCTCTCTTGAACTGAGGAGCCCAGAACTGGACACAGCACTCGAAGGGTGGCCTGAGCAGTGCTGAGCACAGGGGCACAAGAACCTCCCTTGTCCTGCTGCCCACACTGCTCCTGAGCCAGCCCAGGATGCCATTGGCTCTGCTGCCCACCTGGGCACTGCTGCCTCAGCTTCAGCTCCTCTCTCCCAACACCCTCAGCTCCCTCTCTGCCTGCCTGCTCTCAGCCACTCTGGCCCCAGCCCCAAGTGCTGCTTGGGGTTGTTGTGGCCAAAGTGCAGAACCCTGCCCTTGGCCTTGTTCAGTCTCATCCCATTGGCCTCTGCCCACCCATCCAGCCTGTCAGGGTCCCTCTGCAGGGCTCTGCTACCTTCCAACAGCTCCACAGCTGCTCCTAGCTTGGTGTCATCTGCAAACTTGATGATGCTGGACTCAATCCCCTGCTCCAGATTATCAGTAAAGATACTGAACAGGACTGTGCCCAGCACTGATCCCTGGGGCACACCAGTGGTGCCAGCTGCCACCATTCACCACCACTCTCTGGGCCTGGCCCTCCAGCCAGTTCTTGACTGATATCAGAGTGAGTCTGCCCAAGCCAGGAGATGCCAGCTGTGCCAGGAGCTCATTGCATTAGATGGTGTCAAAGGCTTTGCTGCAGTCCAGGCAGAGTCCTACTCAGCAGCGCTATTTTCAGTGTGCCTCTGGGTACCAATGTGGGGTTCATGCCATGATGGCTTACAAAGATCCACACAGCCCTATTAGCAGGGACTCCTTCCTAGAGGCAAGAGCCACTTTCTGCAGGGGAAGCCTCATTTCTCAGGGAGTGGCTGTGAGCTCTGCTGCAGGCAAGCTGAAATGGAAAGCAGATTCCCCTGCTGCAGGGAAACCTGAGGGCAGAAGGCTTAAAACAACCTCTCGGTCCTTAGCAAACTGAAGCAAAAGCACTTCCATCTGTCCTTCAAAATCAAAGTTCCTAACACTGCACAAACCCTGGTGGGGACTCATCCTTCTCCTTGTGTTTCCTCCTAAAGAAACAACGGACTAAAGCTCCCTAACCCCCTTCTTTTCAACCCTGGTAGGTGTTCAGGAGTTGCCATCCCTGGAGGTGTTGAAGCCAAGCCTGGCTGGGGCACTTAGTGCCATGGTCTGGTTGGTTGGCCAGGGCTGGGTGCTAGGTTGGGCTGGCTGAGCTTGGAGCTCTCTTCCAGCCTGGTTGATTCTATGATTCATCAAAACCACTTGCATCTCCTCCACATTTTATCTCCTAACACAAACAAGACTTGGAAAAGCCCCAGCCAGTTGCACCATGCTTTAAAAACGAAGCCAGGTTAATTCCAAGCTAAAGCCTGGGGGTTAAAACTCACCATAGAGCCATCTCTGCTGGCCAGAGGAGGAATGAAAACGAGCAAGTGGTGGGGTTATAAAAGGAGGAGAAAGAAAACCATCAAAGCTCATTTGCTTCTATTGAGCACCTGTAAAAAGCAGCTGGTGCCAGATGCAGCTGATGGATGAGGCCAAAAACCTGTGGATTTCTGGAAGGTCTCAATTATTCCTATTTCTGGAAGTGTTTTGTGCTCCCAGCGTGGAGCACTGACACCACACAGTGTGGGGAAGCAAAGAGATGGCTTCTGCTGAAGAGACATGGTCTAACTGACTGGATAGGGCTGGGTGCTAGGATGAGCTCAGAGGTCTCTTCCAACCTGGTTGATTCTATGATTCTATGGTTTGTTCCCTTCCCATTCAACAACTACAGAAACATCTTCCAGAAGTCTCCTGGCAAAAAAAAGATGTCAGGGAGGGGAACTTGGGATTGCTTTCAGAGCAGTGTTACATTTCCTGAAGCTGGGATGAGGCCTGGAATGAGAGACACAGTGAGAGGCTGGAATGGGCTGCCCAGGGAGGTGGTTGAGGCCCCATGGCTGGAGGTGTTTGAGACCAGGCTGGCTGAGGCTGTGTGCAGCCTGCTCTAGGGTAGGGTGTCCCTGGGCATGGCAGGGGGGTTGGAACTGGCTGCTCCTTGTGCTCCCTTCCAACCCTGACTGACTCTGTGATTCTATGAGAACATTTGAGCCCTTGGAATGAATGAGATGCAGGTGAATGGGTAGGGAAGGCAGGAGTGAATTGGTCCCCTTTTAGGAGGCAAACAGGTTGTCCTTTCATCCTCCCTCCCGAAGGCTGCACACAGCAACTGGTACCCTGCAAGCAGTTAAGCCAGCCTCTCTCCATGCCAAAATCCTGCAAATGAGGATATCTGTGGCTTAAATTCAGCCTGGAGTCCTTCCTGAGCAGAAATACCCTTACAAAGTGCTGCTCTTCCATCTTCATTCTCTGTCCCCTAATTAGAAGGCGGTGGTGGCTGGAGGAGGCATCTAATGAACTCCACACGACGGCCAGGAACAATTACAAACCACCCAGAGCAGCAGCTGACAATGAGCTCCACTCCTTCCCCCCACAGAACAGAGCTCTGCAGCCCAGATGAACTGCTTGGCTTTTTTTTCACTGAACTCTGAGTCAATTCACATAACTTTATGAGCTCACAGAATCACAGAATGGTTTAGGGGGGAAAGACCTTTTAAAGGTCGTCTGGTCCAACCCCCTGCAGTCAGCAGGAACTTCTGCAATGAGAGCAGGTTGCTCAGAGCCTCGTCCAGCCTGACCTGGCAGGTTTACAGGGATGGGGCTTCTACCACCTCTCTGTGCAACCTGACCCAGTGGTTCATAGAGTCATAGAATCAAGCAGGATGGAAGAGAGCTCCAAGCTCAGCCAGCCCAACCTAGCACCCAGCCCTGCCCAACCAACCAGACCATGGCACTAAGTGCCCCAGCCAGGCTTGGCTTCAACACCTCCAGCCACACAGACTCCACCACCTCCCTGGGCAGCCCATTCCAATGCCAATCACTCTCTCTGGGAAGAACTTCTTCCTGACATCCAGCCTAGACCTGCCCTGGCACAGCTTGAGGCTCTGTCCCCTTGTTCTGTTGCTGCTTGCCTGGCAGCAGAGCCCAACCCCAGCTGGCCACAGCCTCCCTGCAGGCAGCTGCAGACAGCAATGAGCTCTGCCCTGAGCCTCCTCTGCTGCAGGCTGCACACCCCCAGCTCCCTCAGCCTCTCCTCACAGGGCTGTGCTCCAGGCCCCTCC
Organism: Pogoniulus pusillus; assembly: GCF_015220805.1. Taxonomy (NCBI): domain Eukaryota; kingdom Metazoa; phylum Chordata; class Aves; order Piciformes; family Lybiidae; genus Pogoniulus; species Pogoniulus pusillus. Next base: position 1,447,186 of record NC_087264.1, on the reverse strand, counting down.
CCAGCCTTGCTGCCCTGCTCCAAACACCTTCCAGCACCTCAACATCTCTCCTGAATCAAGGAGCCCAGAACTGGACACAGCACTCCAGGGGTGGCCTGAGCAGTGCTGAGCACAGGGGCAGAAGAACCTCCCTTGTCCTGCTGCCCACACTGCTCCTGAGCCAGCCCAGGATACCATTGGCTCTGCTGCCCACCTGGGCACTGCTGCCTCAGCTTCAGCTCCTCTCTCCCAGCACCCCCAGCTCCCTCTCTGCCTGGCTGCTCTCAGCCACTCTCTCCCCAAGCTTTTAAGCTCTCCTGGCTGTAACAGACACCAGTAAGCAACACAATTTCTTGCACACCATCTCAGCAGCTCTGTCAGCACCCAGGCTGGCATCTGCCTGGCACATACACACCTCTCCCTCTTTTAACCTGCAGCCCTCAGAAAGGGGATCAATCAATGTGCACTTTCATCAATGCTGCTGCTGGTGTCCATCCCCTCAAGCTCTCTGCCATGGCTCAGGACTTTCACTGTGTCACTTTAGCACAGGTCCTTCCTTCCCTGCCTTTTCACAATGCTGTGGTTTTTGGCTGGTCCAAGGTGAATCTGGGGCTGCTGACAGCCAAGCTGGAACTTCCCATCAAGACAAATCACTTAGTTTCCTGCTAAAACAAATGGTCCTTGGGTGCCTCAACAGCAGCAGAAGCGAACCAAGTGTGAGTTTGCAGCCTTGTGCTCCACTCTCTCGGCTGTAGCTTTTTTCATCAGAAATATGAAGCATTAATTCAAGAAGGAAATGTAATACATTCTTCTGGGCAAGGGAAGCTTCCAGGAGGTGGCCAGAGGCAAGCCTGCCTTTCTGAGGGCCACGGTGGTCCAAGCTGGGTGAACAAAAGAGGGAAACCACGGCTCTGAAGTGCGAGCTACGCTGGCACACCGAGCCCCTGTAACTTGTGAGCGTGCCCCACTTCTGCTTTACAAGTGCTTCTCCTCTCAGCCACAGGCTTGCTTAGATGGTGCAAGAGCAGATGCTCCCCAGGGACTCACCAGTCACTCTCCACAGCCTGGTCCAGCTCCTTCCACCCGGGTATCTGATGGGATGGGGGCCAGAGCAGGTCAAGGTCCTGCCCGCGATAAGCAGGCTGGTATTGCTCACTGCTTTATCATCATGGCTCTGAACAGCTGAGGGGCTGCACTCAGCTCACACCAGACCATGTCTCCTTGCAAGAAAGCTCCTCGTGGCCTCCAGACCAGGGTCAGCTGCAACCCAGCAGATGCTGCTAAATATAATGGTGTTGAGATGAGCTGAGGATGTTTGGCATCCCAGGGAAAGTCATTATAAATAACCCAGAGATGTTGCTGCAGTGCCCTCAGGCTCCAAACCGAGCACAGCTTAGAATTTAGAGCCACAGAACCACTCGGGGCTGGAAGGGAGCACAAGGAGCAGCCAGTGCCAACCCCCTTGCCATGCCCAGGGACACCCTACCCTAGAGCAGGCTGCACACAGCCTCAGCCAGCCTGGCCTCAAACACCTCCAGCCATGGGGCCTCAACCACCTCCCTGGGCAACCCACTCCAGCCTCTCACCACTCTCCTGCTCAGGAACTTCCTCCTCACCTCCAGCCTCACTCTCCCCACCTCCAGCTTTGCTCCATTCCCCCCACTCCTGCCACTCCCTCACACCCTCAAAACTCCCTCCCCAGATTTTTTGGAGGTCCCCTTCAAATGCTGGAAGGCCACAAGAAGGTCCCCTGGGAGCCTCCTCTGCTCCAGCCTGCACAGCCCCAACTCTTTCAGTCTGTGCTCACAGCAGAGCTGCTGCAGCCTCTCAGCATCCTCCTGGCCCTGCTCTGGACACTCTCCAGCATCTCCACAGCCCTCTTGTCCCAGGGGCTCCAGAACTGGATGCAGGACTCCAGGTAGGGTCTCAGCAGAGCAGAGCAGAGGGGGAGAATCCCCTCCCTGGCCCTGCTGGCCACACTGCTGCTGCTGCAGCCCAGGCTCTGCTTGGCTCTCTGGGCTGCAAGTGCACACTGCTGCCTCCTGCTGAGCTTCTGTCCCACCAGCAAACGCTTCCTATTAACATGGGAAACAAAAGTAAGAGGATGGAGAAGCAGTCCTGCTGCTGCTGCTACAGCCACCTTGGTGGCAGGGCTGGAGCCCCCAGCAGCACCCCTATGGGGCCACCACTTCCTCAGGCGAGCGCAGCTTTATCAGGGACCAAACCCTGGCTGGGCTGGCAGGCACCACAAGGAGCTTACAAAGACCCTGAGCCTGCAAGTGCTTTCCACATGAAGCCCTGGGGTAAGGGTGGGGCTTTTTTTCCCTTTTTTTCCCCTCTCTCTTGCTTTTTGAAGTGGTGTTGCCTATTTTGGTAGGCAAGGGCTGCTTTCAAGGAGGTTTTTATTTGCTGAAGACCATGTGGAACAGCGTCAGACATTTGTGTTGTGGTTTCTCAGGGGTTTGGGCCAATTCTTCAGCCTGAGAAGGGAAAAGCCACCCATTCCTGTAATTAGAGCTGAGGAATTGGGCCCTGCAGGCAGACCTTCCTCCACACGGCGTGTGACAGCTGGCCAGGCGCTCACCCTGCCTCTGCCTCTTCGTTCAGCTTGGCTTGAAGTGCTGCAGAAGTCCTTGACAAGATGCAGGTGGGGCTGGAGCGCTTCCCCTGAGAGCCAGGCCCACTGCTGAGAACACAGAAGTGTTCAGATCACAGCAGCACAGAAGGGTTTGGGCTGGGAGGGACTTCTGATGTCATCTGGACAAACCCCTTGAAGTAAGCTGGGACATCCCAAAGCACATCAGGCTGCTCTAAGCCCCATCAAGCCTGACCGTGGGTGTCTCTGGGGATGAGGCTTCCACCACCTCCCTGGGAAACCTGTTCCAGTGTTCCACCACCCTCATCATCTCCAGATATGGCATATCCTCCACTGCTTCATGGTCCCCATCAGGTCCTTCCTAGAGTCACAGAATCAAGCAGGCTGAAAGAGACCTCCAAGCTCATCCAGCCCAACCTAGCACCCAGCCCTGGTCAACCAACCAGACCATGGCACTAAGTGCCCCAGCCAGGCTTGGCTTCAACACCTCCAGCCACACAGACTCCACCACCTCCCTGGGCAGCCCATTCCAATGCCAGTCACTCTCTCTGACAACAACTTCCTAACAACATCCAGCCTAGACCTCCCCTGGCACAGCTTCAGACTCTGTCCCCTCCTTCTGTTGCCGCTTGCCTGGCAGCAGAGCCCAACCCCACCTGGCTACAGCCTCCCTGCAGGCAGCTGCAGACAGCAATGAGCTCTGCCCTGAGCCTCCTCTGCTGCAGGCTGCACCCCCCCCAGCTCCCTCAGCCTCTCCTCACAGGGCTGTGCTCCAGGCCCCTCCCCAGCTTTGCTCCCCTTCTCTCAACACCTTCCAGCACTTCAACCTCTCTCCTGAATCGAGGAGCCCAGAACTGGACACAGCACTCAAGGGGTGGCCTGAGCAGTGCTGAGCACAGGGGCAGAAGAACCTCCCTTGTCCTGCTGCCCACACTGCTCCTGAGCCAGCCCAGGATGTCCTTGACACCCAGAGGACCTTTGCAGCCCTTTATAGCATAGGGCAGCTTGCAGGGGAATGCAATTCAGAGTCACCTCCTCCCCACAGCTGGAGAAAGGGAAATGTGCAGCGTGGTGCCTGCTCACCTCTCTGGGAGACAGGCTGCTTGCTTTTAGCCTGCCAATGGCAATTTTTGGCTACAAAGCTGCTTATGGTGCATCCTCAGGCAGTGTCCACTCACAGAACGGTTTGGGGTGGAAGTGATCTTTAAAGGTCATCTGGTCCATCCCACCTGCAGTCAGCAAGGTCATCTTCAACCAGAGCAGGTAGCTCAGCACCCCAAAACAGCCTGACCTGGGATGTTTCCAGGGATGGGGCATCCATCACCTCACTGGGCAACCTGGGCAAGTGTCTCAACCACCTTCAGCATCAACAGTTTCTTCCTTCTCTCCAGCCTGAATCTCCCCTGGTGTACCTTAATCCCATTGTCCCTTCTCCTGTCACAACAGGCCCTGCTAAAAAGCACAATTCCCCTCCTGGTCTCTAGGTACCTGGAGCAACAGCCTGACCTCACTCTGATGTCTTTCACCCCCTGAGGCCACACAGTCTCTTGTGTGGCCCAGAGGCAGGCTCACAGAGGGGGAATACAGAGCAGCCCCTTGCAAAGCAAGCACCAAGTTCAAGTGGGTTCTCTGCTCCGCCTCCTCCTTGCTACCCCAGTCACGCAGCACCCAGCCCTCCCCCCCAGCAAGGCTCCCCCAGGCTGGCAGATCAATGCTCTCAGCTCTTCCAGCCTCTCTGTGCTGAGGACCCTTGGAAACAGCTGCCGGTGGGTCACGCTGCCCAGCTGGCACCCAGCCTCCTTCCTGGGCACCTCATTCACCCGCTGCCCGCGGCGCTGCTGGCACTTCCAGTGTGACCAGGGCAGAACCTGATGGAACATTTTTCAGCTCAACATCCCCTAACCCTTGGAGCCTTTTCTTTATGCCTTTTTTTCCTGTCTCCCTGGGGTTTGTGGCTGCATCTTTGGCTGTCTTAGGGCAGTGCTGCACAAACCACGTCCCTGCTTCTGAAGCAGGCTGACAGCAGTCATGGAGGGGGGAGGGGAAAACAGGGGTCCCAAATGCAAGAGGCCACTGGGCAGATGTGTGCAAAAAAGGCAGCTCTAAGCAGGTGCTGCCTCAGGCAGAGAAATTAGAATCACAAAATCAAGCAGGTTGGAAGAGACCTCCAAGCTCATCCCACACCCAACCTAGCACCCAGCCCTGGCCAACCAGCCAGACCATGGCACTAAGTGCCCCAGCCAGGCTTGGCTGCAACACCTCCAGCCACAGCCACTCCACCACCTCCCTGGGCAGCCCATTCCAATGCCAATCACTCTCTCTGACAGCAACTTCCTAACAACATCCAGCCTAGACCTGCCCTGGCATGGCTTGAGACACTGTGTCCTATTACAGGTGCTGCTTGCCTGGCAGCAGAGCCCAACCCCAGCTGGCTACAGCCTCCCTGCAGGCAGCTGCAGGCAGCAGTGAGGAAGCACAGACACAAAAATCCCATCAAACAAACTTTCCTTGCTATGAAAGTGAGGGGCTTAGAGGCAGTTTCCTGCTCAAGAAACTGGACAGAGAAACAATAACCTGTTTGTGGCTGTTCCCCCTGAGGTCCCATCTAGGCTCAGCCGGGGGAGGGGATGCTCCTGCCGACCCAGAAGGGTTCAGAAGCCCTCACACACCACGAGCACTGACGGAGCCACTGCTGGGTTCTGGCAGCAGTTGCTGGTGGTGTTGTTTACTCCTTTGTGTGGCAGGAGGAGTGGGGCTGCATCTGAAGATGTGTAAACACAGCTCGTGGTGCCTTCAGCCATCTGACAGGATACATTTTTGGAAGGAAGCCCAGCTTGTCTCATCAAGGAACAGGAGGCAGGGAGCTGCTTCTGAGATCCTCGTGTGAGGCTTTTCACCAGAGCTTCCAGCACGGTGGGAGCAAGAGAGAGCAGGTGAGAATCCTGCCTGGGATCCTGCTCACAGAGCAAAGGATGCACAAAACAGCACCCAGAGGTGCACAGAGTGCTTTGGCTTGGAAGTGACCTTTAAAGGTCAGCACTGCTCAGTGTCCAGTTCTGGGCTCCTCCACTGCAGAGAGATGTTGAGGTGCTGGAAGGTGTTTGGAGAAGGGCAGCAAGGCTGGGGAGGGGCCTGGAGCAGAGCCCTGTGAGGAGAGGCTGAGGGAGCTGGGGGTGTGCAGCCTGCAGCAGAGGAGGCTCAGGGCAGAGCTCATTGCTGTCTGCAGCTGCCTGCAGGGAGGCTGTAGCCAGGTGGGGTTGGGCTCTGCTGCCAGGCAAGCAGCAACAGAAGAAGGGAACACAGCCTCAAGCTGTGCCAGGGCAGGTCTAGGCTGGATGTTGTTAGGAAGTTGTTAGAGAGAGTGATTGGCATTGGAATGGGCTGCCCAGGGAGGTGGTGGAGTCTGTGTGGCTGGAGGTGTTGCAGCCAAGCCTGGCTGGGGCACTTAGTGCCATGGTCTGGTTGCTTGGCCAGGGCTGGGTGCTAGGTTGGGCTGGCTGAGCTTGGAGCTCTCTTCCAACCTGCTTGATTCTGTGATTCTATGAAAATACAGGAGGACAACAGACAGGACTTGATGTCCCACAGCCATCACCCAGCCACCACCAGGGATATTCCACTCAGGGGACATTTCACTGCTGCTTTTCACACCTTCACTGAGTGATGTGGCATTTTGTCCTCCCTGTCACTTTCACTCTTTCAGCCCAGCCATGTGTCCTCTTTTCTTGTAGGTACCATGGCCAGGATTGTACAAGACAAATTCCTCTGCACTTCAGCCTCATGAGCTTCCTTTGGCCTCCAGCTCTCAGGAGCTTCCATGCCCTGTCTCAGGCACCCTCCATCTAGGCTGGTGATGTTTTATTCCTTCTCTGTTCTCCTTCCCAAACCATAAAATCTTGCCCTCTCCAGAAGGCAGGAAAAGCCTGCTGGGTCTCCTAGGCCACTGAGGGGCAACTGCAGAATTCAGTTCCCAGCATGAGGAGATGCAAATACACTGCCAAGAAGACCTCCAAGTACTGCTATTGCCACAACCTGTGCCTGGAAACTGCCTGGCAGGATAGGACCTGAGGGTGCTGACTGACAGCCAGCTGAAGATGAGCCAGTGTGTGTGCCCAGGTGGCCAAGAAGGCCAACAGCATCCTGGCTTGGATCAGCAACAGCGTGGCCAGCAGAAGTAGGGAACTGATTGTCCCCCTGGACCTGGCAGTGGTGAGGGCCACAGCTGAATTACAGGGTTCAGTTTTGGGCTCCTCACTCCAAGAAGGACATTGAAGTGCTGGAGTGGGTCAGGAAAAGAGCAACAAAGCTGGCAAGGGGTCTGCAGCATGAGTCCTGTGAGGAGGGGCTGAGGGAACCAGGGTTGTTCAGCCTGGAGAAAAGGAGGCTGAGAGCAGACCTTGAGACATGAAAGGAGGCTGTAGTGAAGTGGAGCAGAGCTGGAGGTGGGGAGAGTGAGGCTGGAGGTGAGGAGGAAGTTGTTGAGCAGGAGAGTGGGGAGAGGCTGGACTGGGTTGCCCAGGGAGGTGGTTGAGGCCCCATGGCTGGAGGTGTTTGAGGCCAGGCTGGCTGAGGCTGTGTGCAGCCTGCTCTAGGGTAGGGTGTCCCTGGGCATGGCAGGGGGGTTGGAACTGGCTGCTCCTTGTGGTCCCTTCCAACCCTGACTGATTCTACGATTCCAAGCAGGGGTCAGTGTCTTCTTCCAAGTAACTCTCTACAACTGCCAGAGAGCAGGCTGGAGTGAAGTGGCTGTGGCCATGTCTCTCAGGTAAGAAGCAAGAGGACAAGAGAAAGCAGTCTCAAGCTTGTGCCAGGAGAGGTTTAGGTTGGACATTTAAAACCATTTCTTCCCTGAAAGGGTTGCCAAGCCCTGGAACAGGCTGCTCAGGGCAGTGCAGGAATCACCATCCCTAAAGGCATGTAAAAGCTGTATGGATGTGGTGCTGAGAGACGTGGTTAAGAGCTGGACTTGGCACTGCTGCAGTACCAGTTGGACTTGATGATCTCAAAGGTCTTTTGCACCCATAATGATTGTATGATTGAGTGATCTGTGATCTGTGTCAGATAGTACTGTCCTGCTCTGGCAGGGGGGCTGGACTTGATGATCTCCTTGGGTCCCTTCCAACCCCTAATGTCCTGTGATCCTTTGACCTTGTGAAACACTGAGCTCTACCCTGCTCCCCACAGCACCCAGCAGCAACAAGACAGCCATGGCTGCTATCACAAAAATCACAGAATCAAGCAGGCTGGAAGAGAGCTCCAAGCTCCTCCAGCCCAACCTAGCACCCAGCCCTGGCCAAGCAACCAGACCATGGCACTCAGTGCCCCAGCCAGGCTTGTCTTCAACACCTCCAGCCACAGAGACTCCACCACCTCCCTGGGCAGCCCATTCCAATGCCAATCACTCTCTCTGACAACAACTTCCTAACAACATCCAGCCTAGACCTGCCCTGGTACAGCTTGAGGCTGTGTCCCTTTCTGTTGCTGCTTGCCTGGCAGCAGAGCCCAACCCCACCTGGCTACAGCCTCCCTTCAGTTTTAATTTCATGTTTTAATTCTTTCCCATCACTGCTCCAAATGAACTCAGCCCCCAGCTTCCAGTCCCCTCTACACACCAACAGCTTATGCCTCCTAAAACTCTGCCCTCATCATCCTCCCAAGCCCTTCTCCTTGCTCAGACATTGCCTTGCACTCGAGTTACGACACAGATCTCTGTGCCAGCAAACACCAGGCCACGCTGCTCAGCAGGCTGAGGCTGGAGGGGACCACTATGGCCACACAAGCAAGCACCCAATACAGAGCAGCCAGCCTGGAGTAAAACTGCAGAAGGAATGGGAGCAGCAAAGGAGAGGGGGAAAGCAAAATAACTAAATGAAAATTCCAGCTTGGAGGCTGCCAAAACTGAGCCATTGATTACAGCAAGTTGGATCCATTTGCATGCAGAGAGCTTTGCCTGGGAGCAGAGATGGAAACAAGAGTCTTAATATAGCTGGAGTGAAAATATCCTTCTTGCACTCTCCTAACTGCACTTTGATAGGAAGCAGCCACAGAGCAGATGGTGCCTATATATAATCACCAGACCTATTATCCCAGCCTCTTTTAGTAATTTGAAGGATGTGATAACCACAAGGAGAGCAGCAAATATTCCCCCTCCCTCCTTCCCTCCCTTCCCCCTGCTAAGAAAAATATTCACACCAAAAAAAAAAAAAGAAAAGAAAATAAAAAGGGAAAAAAAAAAGGAGGAGGAGGCTGTAATTATGGCAGGGATTGAAAGACTTTCCAAATGAAGTAAATAACTATTTTGTGCACTGCTCCTTTAAACCAGAAGTCAAAAGTTAATTAAATAGCAACATGTTACTGAGTCAGAAGCCAGCAAGTCTCCATGCAGTGGGGAAGATGACTGGAGGCACTTGGGATGAATCCAGACCCCAGCACTTCCTTCCCTGCTTGCTGCCCTCCTGTCATTGCTCTGCAGCTGCTGTTTGATGGGGGGGGGGGGGAATCACAGTACCATAGAGTCAGCCAGGCTGGAAGAGACCTCCAAGCACATCCAGTCCAACCTAGCACCCAGCCCTGCCCAACCAACCAGACCATGGCACTAAGTGCCCCAGCCAGGCTTGGCTTCAACACCTCCAGCCACACAGACTCCACCACCTCCCTGGGCAGCCCATTCCAATGCCAATCACTCTCTCTGACAACAACTTCCTAACAACATCCAGCCTAGACCTGCCCTGGCACAGCTTGAGGCTGTGTCCCCTTCTTCTGTTGCTGCTTGCCTGGCAGCAGAGCCCAACCCCACCTGGCTACAGCCTCCCTTCAGGGAGCTGTAGACAAAACCTCCTGGTCAACCAACCCAGGAGGCTGCCAGGGGGGTCTCAGAGAAGGACTGAGGATGTCCTGACTTTGCTCCACAGCCCAGAGAGCATCAATCGGCTGTGCTGGCAGCTTCTGCACCGCTCCCAAGTCAGAAGCATGATTCCTGGTGTCAGGAATCCCAAAGGATAGTGCACAAAACCATCACTGCTGCTTCTTTATGACCCTCCCCAAGACACTGGGGCTGCTGTTCGGGAAGCAGCAGAGGCAGCAGAGCCACAAGCTTCAAGCATCTCCAGCCTCAGCCTGCAGGCCCAGGATGGTGTCCTGCTCTCCACCCTCAATGGCTAAGCAAGGTGCCAGTGGCCACGCAGAACCAGGGCAGGCAGTCCTTGCCCCCAGTGCTTCCAACCGGTGGCTGCAACAGGATCTCACACGCAGAGAGGGTGGGAGTGTCCCTGGGTGCTGCTGGAATAGACTTTCCCAAACCAGGGGGCCTGATTCCAGCCAGGAAGCTGCGGAGCCATCCCTGTGCGAGCAGGGTCCAGGGATCTGGGAGTGGTGCCCTGTAAGGAGGCACAGGCAAGGATACAGCCTTGAGCAGACCTGCGTCAGGAGCAGCAGCGGCACGGCCCCAGGGGATGCATCTGTGACACAGCAGCAGTGTGGCCCCAGGGGATGCATCTGTGACACAGCAGCAGTGTGGCCCCAGGGGATGCATCTGTGACACAGCAGCAGTGTGGCCCCAGGGGATGCATCTGTGACACAGCAGCAGTGTGGCCCCAGGGGATGCATCTGTGACACAGCAGCAGTGTGGCCCCAGGGGATGCATCTGTGACACAGCAGCAGTGTGGCCCCAGGGGATGCATCTGGCACAGCAGCAGTGTGGCCCCAGGGGATGCATCTGTGACACAGCAGCAGTGTGGCCCCAGAGGATGCATCTGTGACACAGCAGCAGCAGTGTGGCCCCAGGGGATGCATCTGTGACACAGCAGCAGTGTGGCCCCAGAGGATGCATCTGTGACACAGCAGCAGCAGTGTGGCCCCAGGGGATGCATCTGACACACAGCAGCAGTGTGGCCCCAGGGGATGCATCTGTGACACAGCAGCAGTGTGGCCCCAGGGGATGCATCTGACACAGCAGCAGTGTGGCCCCAGGGGATGCATCTGTGACACAGCAGCAGTGTGGCCCCAGGGGATGCATCTGTGACACAGCAGCAGTGTGGCCCCAGGGGATGCATTTGTGACACAGCAGCAGCAGTGTGGCCCCAGAGGATGCATCTGTGACACAGCAGCAGCAGTGTAGCCCCAGAGGATGTATCTGTGACACAGCAGCAGCAGTGTAGCCCCAGAGGATGCATCTGTGACACAGCAGCAGTGTGGCCCCAGGGGATGCATCTGTGACACAGCAGCAGCAGTGTAGCCCCAGAGGATGTATCTGTGACACAGCAGCAGCAGTGTGGCCCCAGAGGATGCATCTGTGACACAGCAGCAGCAGTGTAGCCCCAGAGGATGTATCTGTGACACAGCAGCAGCAGTGTAGCCCCAGAGGATGCATGTGTGACACAGCAGCAGCAGTGTGGCCCCAGAGGATGTATCTGTGACACAGCAGCAGCAGTGTAGCCCCAGAGGATGCATCTGTGACACAGCAGCAGCAGTGTGGCCCCAGAGGATGCATCTGTGACACAGCAGCAGCAGTGTGGCCCCAGGGGATGCATCTGTGACACAGCAGCAGCAGTGTGGCCCCAGGGGATGCATCTGTGACACAGCAGCAGCAGTGTGGCCCCAGGGGATGCATCTGTGACACAGCAGCAGCAGTGTGGCCCCAGGGGATGCATCTGTGACACAGCAGCAGTGTGGCCCCAGAGGCTGCATCTGTGACACAGCAGCAGTGTGGCCCCAGGGGATGCATCTGTGACACAGCAGCAGTGTGGCCCCAGAGGCTGCATCTGTGACACATCAGCAGCAGTGTGGCCCCAGAGGATGCATCTGTGACACAGCAGCAGTGTGGCCCCAGGGGATGCATCTGTGACACAGCAGCAGTGTGGCCCCAGAGGCTGCATCTGTGACACATCAGCAGCAGTGTGGCCCCAGAGGATGCGTGTGTCATGCCCTCTCTGCAGACAGCCGTGTGCCACCTGCTGGCACCCAGGGCTACCCCTCCTCTTGGCCAGCCGCCCAGCCCAAGCACACCCCCTTAACGAGGGGGCTGTTTGCCAGGGCTATGGCAGCCCAGCTCACATGAACTACTTAAGTGCCCATGAGCACTGCTGGGTGTCACGAGGGCTGGCTTAGGAGCACCCACACAGGACTCCATCCACCAGCAGCCAAAAGCAACTGGTGACTTCCACACGTGCTTCTGTGCCACCCACACCATCACCTGGCACGAGTCACTGCTGATCCCAGCCCCATGTCCCCTCATTTTCTTTGTGACTACTGTAGCACCCTTCTACATTTTGGTGCCATCTCTGCCTCAGAGCACCACAGCTGGTGAGGGGCCTGACCACAAAACCCAGCCCACTGCCCACGTGAAAACCCACTCACTGCAGCACGCTGGTGGGAAGCTTCTTCCCTCCTGCCTCCTCACTCTGCTTGGCAAGCAGGCATCCACCACCCACCTGACACCCCACCCACGGCAGGACAGGCACACAGCCTGCTGCAGGCTGCACATCTGCCCCTCATCATCACCTGCTCCCACGAGGGAGAGGAGCAGGCAGTGAGGAGCACTGCACCCCCTTTGCTGTCCAGTCCTTGGGGGAACACCACCTCTGCTCTGCTAACCTCATCCCACCACAGCCATACACACCCACACCAAAGCCATCCACTGCAGGCAAGAAACTCCTTCATAGCATAGAGTCACAGAACCAAACAGGTTGGAAAAGACCTCTGAGCTCATCCAGCCCAACCTAGCACCCAGCCCTGGCCAACCAACCAGACCATGGCACTAAGTGCCCCAGCCAGGCTTGGCTTCAACACCTCCAGCCACAGAGACTCCACCACCTCCCTGGGCAGCCCATTCCAATGCCAATCACTCTCTCTGACAACAACTTCCTAACAACATCCAGACTAGACCTGCCCTGCCACAACTTGACACTGTCCCCTTCTTCTGCTGCTGCTTGCCTGGCAGCAGAGCCCAACCCCACCTGGCTACAGCCTCCCTGCAGGCAGCTGCAGACAGCAATGAGCTCTGCCCTGAGCCTCCTCTGCTGCAGGCTGCACCCCCCCAGCTCCCTCAGCCTCTCCTCACAGGGCTCTGCTCCAGGCCCCTCCCCAGCCTTGCTGCCCTTCTCCAAACACCTTCCAGCACCCCAACATCTCTCTGCAATTCAGGAGCCCAGAACTGGACACAGCACTCGAGGGGTGGCCTGAGCAGTGCTGAGCACAGGGGCAGAAGAACCTCCCTTGTCCTGCTGCCCACACTGCTCCTGAGCCAGCCCAGGATGCCATTGGCTCTGCTGCCCACCTGGGCACTGCTGCCTCAGCTTCAGCTCCTCTCTCCCACCACCCCCAGCTCCCTCTCTGCCTGCCTGCTCTCAGCCACTCTGGCCCCAGCCCCAAGTGCTGCTTGGGGTTGTTGTGGCCAAAGTGCAGAACCCTGCACTTGGCCTTGTTCAGTCTCATCCCATTGGCCTCTGCCCACCCATCCAGCCTGGCCAGGTCCCTCTGCAGGGCTCTGCTACCCTCCAACAGCTCCACAGCTGCTCCTAGCTTGCTGTCATCTGCAAACTCACTGATGCTGAACTCAATTCTGCTCCAGATCATCAATAAAGACATTGAACAGGACTGTGCCCAGCACTGATCCCTGGGGCACACCACTGGTGCCAGCTGCCAGCTGGATGTGGCACCATTCACCACCACTCTCTGGGCTCTGCCATCCAGCCAGTTCTTGACCCCTGTCTGAGTGAATCTGTCCAAGCCAGGAGCTGCTCCTGAATCACCACTGATAGTGCAAATCCTGAGTGATTCCTTCACAGCACTGCAGATCTCCTCTGCAGAAGCTGGAGCACTCCAGCAACACCTCCTCAAACCCTGGCTGACACCATCCAGTACCCTCAGGAGACAGCTGGCAATGAATCAAGCCTGAAGCAAGTCTGAAAGCCCAGGTCTAGGCCAGGTCAAAGACAAGGACAGCTCAAACCAAACTGTCCCCCCATTTAAAGCCTGTTCAGTAACAGCATTGCACCCAGCGGCGCTGCAGGGTCAGAAGGGAGCACTTCAGGCAACCACCACTTTACCCCTCTGCTGCCGGGAACAGGCTGTGCCTTTGCAGGGACAGGTAGGGGAAGGCTGTGCCTTGCACGGGTGTTGGTTGCTGGACTGAGCCCCTGCCCAGATTAACACCTCCAAGTAAGAAGGAGAACTTCAAACTAGTAAGACTAAAACCTGAGCAGAGGGGAGCGGTGTGAAGGCTTCACTTAGGAAGAAGAGTCCAATGGCCACATTGATTGCCTCCAGGGGCTGGGACAAAGGCTGACAGCCCTGTTTGTCTCCTAGCATCTGCCTGTGGACTTCCTGAGCTCGCACCCAAGCAAACACCATGTTAGGGAAGCTTCAAGCCCAGTCAAGGTGTCTCCAGCTCAGCCCCCAGGGCGTCTGAACACCAAAACGCCTTAGCAGGGATGACTGCAGCTTAACACTGGGAAGTGGTCGAAGCTGAAGGTGTGTTCAGATGCCTCTGCAAAGCCACCCAGTCTTGGAAAGGTGAGCTGACCCCAGGGGGATGCTAGAGGGGAAGGTTCCCTGAATGTTGGCTCAGAAGGTGGCAGCTCAGCTGCCCCAGGGCCGCCGAAGGAAGTCACTGCGGTGCTGGGACTTACGGCAGGGGATGCTGCAGCCAAGCAAGCAGCAGAGATGGAGGAGGGATGTGGTCTTCCACCAGGAGACCAGGTTAAAGTGCAGGGCTGTACAGACCCACAAACACTCCCACTGCTGTGCTGCACACACCTAACTCTGGAGAACTCAGGGAAATGCTCAAAGAAACACAAAAGGGTTTCTGAAAAGTACCCTTCAAGACCTAAGGCATCTTGCAGAACCCCAGCCACTGCCAGTGATCAACCTGCTGAGCTCCTCAGACCTGCCTGCTTCCAGATCTCAGCATTAGGAACCAGATCCCTTCTGAAGCCACCCATTCCCCCTGCCCCCCGGTGTCCAAACGCTGTGAACCTCCAGGAAGGCACAAACCACAAGAAGAATCCAGCAAAATAATCCCTTGAGGCATTTAAGAGACCCACTGCAGATCCATTCACAGCTCTTTTCACCTCCTTGCTAAGCTTTTCCCACGCAGCTTGGTCACCCAGAGGCAGTTCTCAGCAGCGCAGGGAGCTGACTCTTGGAGCAGCTGAACATCACACAGTCCCGTGGCAGCAGAAGCCAGAGCTTCACGGCCAGGGACAGGGACTTGGTGGAGAAGTTGAGACCCTCCTGCTGAATGCCTATGTGGCAGAGCAGGCAGCACTGCCTGCAAGGATGGGGACAAGGGAGCTACAGCAACCAACCCCGAGCCACATTTCCTATCACTGTCGATTTGAAACGCCACCTAAAAGAGCTGCTTATTACAGCAGAGGGAAAAAGCCAGAAGCCTTAAGTGACCATTTGAAAGCTTTCAGCTACTTAATTGCGGCTTTCCACAAGCTGGCAGAGCAGCCAGCACCCTCACCACAAGCCTCTCCTCCCCACAGTGCTCTCTGCACCTCTTACACCTAGGCAGATGCTATGTACCTTGGAGAGACCTTCTGAACGCCCCAAAGTGAAAGAGGACACCCAGCCTCGCAGGTGGGGTGGTGGCAGTCACCCAAGGTGACAGCAAGGGAGGAATGACAGCCCCCCACAGAACCAGCAGGTAGGTAGAGAAGCTACTGAACCTTAGTCAGAAGATGCTTTAAGCTTCTCCTCTCCCAAAGATGGCTCACAGGCATCAAGAGCCACTTTAAAACCAGCTAGAGCTGTTCTGCATCTCCACACAAAACCAGTAGCAAATCTCCACCCGTGCTGCTCTGCAGCATCTCCAAGTGTCCAAGCCTCCAGCTGGGCTCTGCACCACCCAGCACTCCCAGCAAAGCCTGGCAGGGCCTCCATAGCAGAACTCTCCTGGAAAACACTGAGGACTTTGCAGCTAAGCCCCCCAGTAGCCATGAACTTCACACCTCTATGTGCTGCAGATACAAGGAAATGTTTTCAGACATGCCCTGAGGATCGTGGATTCCAGCCCTGCTTCCAGAAGTGATGCCTGAGCTTCAGGGCCCCAATCCCATTTCCTTCCAGTAAGTTCCCAGCTCACTTTTGGACTCTGCTTAAGTCCTCCGACTCACTTTTGGACACGAAGCATCAGCTCTTGAAACATGAAGTGCAAATCTAGATGGAGCTATGTGAAATGAAAGGGGCTCCCTTCTACAGTGAGCATTATTTGCTCTTAGAGCTTGGCTGGTTTCCCCTCCTCTCCAGCTGCCAGGTTGTTAAAATCCCACAGGAGCAGAGAAGAAAATCCCCCCCCCCCAAAAAAGGGCAGGCAGGAAATAAACCAGAAGGTAGGGGGAAGGAAAAAAGGAGTTTTCCATGAGGCAGATGAACACAGCCAAGCAATGGATTCTAGAGGCATGAGCGGGGACCATGCTGGGCAGAGCGGCGGCGGGCGGCCGCCCCCGGCGCGCCCCGCGGGTACTCACTGGTGCTTGTGCTAGTGCCGATGGTGTTGATGGTGGTGGGGACGGAGGAGGAGGAGTAGAGGGGCAGGTGTCCGTTCTCGCACGCCAGGCTCTTGTCCTGCCAGCTGGGCGCGCTGACGCTGATGCCCGAGTCCCGCGAGCTCTGCCACCCGTTCAGCTTGTCGTCGGAGTTCTGTCTTTGGTGATAGTAGTGCGCCTGGCCGTAGTCCACCGAATCCGACCGGCCTCTGCTCTGGCCGCCGAAGCCGCCCGACGTGCGGTCCTCCAGGTGGTTGAGCCACATGGCCAGGGCGCTCCTGTCCTCCAGAGAGGTGGCAGGGTGGATCAAGGCGTAGGACAGCAGCTGCCTGCTCTCCTCGATGTGTTGGTTGTGTTCGATCGAGTGCGCCAGGATCTTAGGCAAGAGTTTCATGTACTCGACTTTAGCCTCGATGTTCCCAGGCTTCAGTAAAGGCAGGTGGGTTAGCAAGAGGGAAATCACTTTATCCTTGGATTCCTGCTGCCACTGGTTAATGATTCCTGTTGAAGGAAGAGGGAAAACAAAAAACAGAGGTAAGAAATGGGCAAACAAAGCCAATAAAGGAATAACCAGACCCTGGCAGGGTAAACACAACGTGCCAAAGGGATGCACGCAGATGTGCGCCCAAGAGTGCAGCCAGCGTGTTGAGGAAGGTTCTGGTCCCTCTCATCCCCGCCTCAGTGAGGCCACAGCTGGGTCCAGCTCTGGGCTCCCCAGTTCAAGAAAGTCTGGAAACTACCAGAGAGTCCAGTACTGGAGGGTGGAAAGATGCTGAGGGGCCTGGAGCATCCCTGTGAGGGGGAAAGGCTAAGAGACCTCAGCACTGGTGAGACCACACCTCGAGTACTGTGCCCAGTTTTGGTCACCACAGTACAGGAGGGACAGAGGTGTTGGAGCAGGTGCAGAGAAGGGCAGTGAGGCTGGGGAGAGCCTGGCAAACATGGCCTATGAGGAGCAGCTGAGGGAGCTGGGGGTGCTTAGTCTGGAGAAGAGGAGGCTGAGAGGGGACCTCTACAACTGCCTAAAAGGAGGTTGTAGTGAGGCTGGAACTGGTCTCTTCTCCCCAGTTACTAATGATAGGACAAGAGGAAATGGCCTCAAGTTGTGTCAGGGGAGGTTTAGGTTGGCTGTTGGGAGGAAGTTCTTTCCTGAGCAGGTGGTCAGGCACTGGCACAGGCTGCCCAGGGAGGTGGTGGAGTCACCATCCCTGGAGGTGTTTAAGAGGAGAGCGGATGTGGAGTTTGAGGCTATGGTCCAGTGATGAAGGATGCTGGGATGAAGGCTGGACTGGCTGATCCTGGTGGTCCTTTCCAACCAGAGTGATTCACAGTGACTGGAGGTCGTGCTGAGGGGTTTGGTTTGGTCAAGGACTCGTCAGTGTGAAACTAAGGATTGGACTCCATGAGCTTGGAGGTCTTTTCATTCCTAAGAAATTCTGTGAGTCTGTGACCTGGGGCTGCTGAGCCTGGAAAAGAGCAGACTGAGAGGGAAGCTTCTCACTGCTGAGCAAGAGCTACAGGGCAGAGGGGGATGGGGACAGACTCTCTGCTGCAGTGCCCAGTCACAGGACAAGAAGCAGTGGGCACTAACTGGAACTCAAGAACTCCCACCTCAACAGGAAGGAAGACTTCTTTGCTGTGAGGGTGCCAGAGTCCCGGGGCAGGCCACCCACAGAGGTTGTGAAGTCTTCTCTGGAAAGATTCCAAACCCACCTGGACACTGTGATCCTGGGAAAGCTGCTGTGGGTGACCCTGCTTTAGCAGGAGGGCTGGACTGGAAGACCTCCAGAGGTTCCTTCCAAACCTCCCCCACTCTGTGTCACTAAAAATGCCAAATGACACCCAGCTCCTTGACTGCACAGCTCCATTCCTGCTGCTCTCACGTTGATCAAAGCCATGATTTGAGCCACATAGTCTGTACCTTTGAAGACACACAAACCCACTCTGTGGATAACCTTTTAACCACTTCCAACTTTCCAACTAATGCCTGGAAAATGGAAAAGGTCAGGATTCAAGGGAGCAAGAGCCACAAGGATCACAGGCTCACAGGATATATCAGGGGTTGGAAGGGAGGGACTCAGGGAGATCACTGAGTCCAACCCCCCTTGCCAGAGCAGGACCATGCAATCCAGCTCAGGGCACACAGGAACACATCCAGACAGGCCTGGAAAGGCTCCAGAGAAGGAGACTCCACAACCTCTCTGGGCAGCCTGTGCCAGGGCTCTGGGACCCTTACAGGAAAGAAATTCCCCCTTGTGTTGAGCTGGAACCTCCTGTGCTGCAGCTTACACTCATTGCTGCTTGTCCTATCCCAGGGAGCAGTGAGCAGAGCCTGTCCCCCCCTCCTGACCCCCAGCCCTCAGATCTTTATAAACATTGACCAAATCCCCTCTCAGTCTTCTCTTCTCCAGACTAAGCAGCCCCAGGTCCCTCAGCCTCTCCTCATCAGCCATGCCCTCCTGTCCCCTCATCATCCTCATAGCCCTCCGTTGGACCCTCTCCAGCAGAACCCTGTCCCACTTCAAGTGGGGAGCCCAAAACTAAGGCAGTACTCAAGATGAGGTCTCAGCAGGGCAGAGCAGAGGGGGAGCAGAAGCTCCCTTGATCTGCTGGACACACTCCTGTTAATACACCCCAGGATCCCATTGGCCTTCTTGGCCACAAGGGCACATTGCTGTGCCATGGGTAACTGTTAGCCACCAGCATCCCCAGGTGCCTCTCCACAGGGCTGCTCTCCAGCAGTCACCTGTAGAGGCGAAGGGAAGAAGCCTCTCAGAAGAAGAATAACCAAACCAGGGCATTGGTCTATCCACCAGCTGGGAGCAATAAGCTGCTACTGAGGTATTGAGGAGAGTATCACAGTGTCAACAAGGTTGGAAGAGAACTCAATAATCATCAAGTCCAACCCTTTACCACAGAGCTCAAGGCCAGACCATGGCACCAAGTGCCACGTCCAATCCTGCCTTGAACAGCTCCAGGGACGGCGACTCCACCACCTCCCCGGGCAGCCCATTCCAGTGCCCAATGACTCTCTCAGTGAAGAACTTTCTCCTCACCTCCAGCCTAAATCTCCCCTGGCACAGCCTGAGGCTGTGTCCTCTTGTTCTGGTGCTGGCCACCTGAGAGAAGAGAGCAACCTCCTCCTGGCCACAACCACCCCTCAGGTAGTTGTAGGCAGCAATAAGGTCACCCCTGAGCCTCCTCTTCTCCAGGCTAACCAATCCCAGCTCCCTCAGCCTCTCCTCGTAGGGCTGTGCTCAAGGCCTCTCCCCAGCCTCGTCGCCCTTCTCTGGACACGCTCAAGCATCTCAATGTCCCTCCTAAACTGGGGGGCCCAGAACTGAACACAGCACTCAAGGTGTGGTCTAACCAGTGCAGAGTACAGGGGCAGAATGACCTCCCTGCTCCTGCTGGCCACACCATTCCTGATGCAGAGGTCTCAGCTGAAGCAGTCCCAGAGCTGTTGCTCCTCTGTCAGCTCACAGCAGATAGGAGAGGTTTAGATGACCAGAAAAAGAAACATCCAGGCAAGCAGCAACATAAGAAGGGGACATAGCCTCAAGCTGTGCCAGGGCAGGTCTAGGCTGCATGTGAGGAGGAAGTTGTTGGCAGAGAGAGTGATTGACATTGGAATGGGCTGCCCAGGGAGGTGGTGGAGTCTGTGTGGCTGGAGGTGTTGCAGCCAAGCCTGGCTGGGGCACTTAGTGCCATGGTCTGGTTGGTTGGCCAGGGCTGGGTGCTAGGTTGGGCTGGCTGAGCTTGGAGCTCTCTTCCAGCCTGGTTGGTTCTATGAATCTACGACTAAAATTAACAACCATGGGGTCGAGCTTGAAAAACATGCCAAAGGAAAAGCCTGGGCATTAGAGACTGGTCACTTAACTGCAGTGCTGGCGAAGTGCTGGCACAGCTGAGGGCACAGCCCTGTTTGCAAGCACTCAGAAGATAACAGGATGATAAGTGACTGCCGACGCCCATTTGTCAGGAGCAATTCGGTTCGCCCTGCGCCAGATTAAGTGTCCTGTGAGCAGCTGGGGAGCAGCTGGGGAGCAGCTGGAGCTGTAGGTCTCGATGGTCATTAGGTGCTGCCGCACACGGCTGGCTCAGCAGCGCGCCAGAGACACAGGCTCGGCTGGAACGGCTCTGTGGGCACACAGCTCATCAGCAGAGCAGGCAGAGAGAGTCCCTGCTGGTGCTTCACTGGAGGCCGGGAGGGTGTGCTGGGCAAGGAGACCTGTCCCGGCGCTGGCACGGCTCAGTGTGCCACTGGCGATGCGGCAGACCTGTTCCACACCTGGGGATCGTGCTGGGGAAACGAGGATGTGCCTGAAGGATGGACCAGAGCTCCGACAGCGCTGACTGACTGCAGCAAAGGTTGGGCAATGGAACCAAGCTGGAAATGGGTAGATTCAGACTAGATGGTAGGAAGAAGTTATTGAGTGTGAGGGTGGTGAGACACTGGCACAGGCTGCCCAGGGAGGTGGTGGAAGCTCCATCCCTGGAGGTGTTTAAGGCCAGAGCCCAGATGAGGGTCTGAAAAGCCTGATCTGGTAGAATCATGGAATCAATCAGGTTGGAAGAGACCTCCAAGCTCAGCCAGCCCAACCTAGCACCCAGCCCTGGCCAATCAACCAGACCATGGCACTAAGTGCCCCAGCCAGCCTTGGCTGCAACACCTCCAGCCACACAGACTCCACCACCTCCCTGGGCAGCCCATTCCAATGCCAATCACTCTCTCTGACAACAACTTCCTAACAACATCCAGCCTAGACCTCCCCTGGCACAGCTTGAGGCTGTGTCCCCTTCTTCTGCTGCTGCTTGCCTGGCAGCAGAGCCCAACCCCACCTGGCTACAGCCTCCCTGCAGGCAGCTGCAGACAGCAATGAGCTCTGCCCTGAGCCTCCTCTGCTGCAGGCTGCACACCCCCAGCTCCCTCAGCCTCTCCTCACAGGGCTCTGCTCCAGGCCCCTCCCCAGCTTCATTGCCCTTCTCTGGATGCCTTCCAGCACCTCAACATCTCCCTGGAACTGAGGGGCCCAGAATCGGACACATGTAGTGTGAGGTGTCCCTGCCCATAGCAGGGGGGGTTGGAACTGGCTGATCCTTGTGGTCCCTTCCAACCCTGACTGATTCTGTGACTTTATGACATCTAAAGTTAGCAAAACCCCAGCTGCATTAAGTGGGTGCAAACACCTGCATGCAGGTGGGAATGAAACTGAGTGCAGCACCAGGCAGCCTGCCAAGTGTCTGAGAAGTGAGGACCAGCGTGGACAGGCTACTCCTCCAGTCTGCTAGGGACTGCAGTAACATATTTGAACTGCAGCAACAGTGAACAAGGTCAGACATGAAAAGATGACCTCCTAGAGGTAAGGCAAGTGAGGCACAGAGCTCTAGAGACTCCTTCCAGGCACTGAGAAATCTCCATCACAGAAGGTTTCTCTGAACAGCTTAAACACCAGCCAAGGACAGCTCAGGATCTACCTAGATCAACCAACTGATGCTTCCCAGGTCAGTTTCTCCTTCTGCATTCATCAAACCCTGCTAAGAAGCCTGAAGATTTTCAGTCTCTTTATCAGGCTGTGTCTAAGGATTCCACAACTGAGCCATCTGGTGAAAAAGGACTTCGCACTCTGTGCCCAAAGCTTCACCAAAGGAAATGCCCTGAGCTCTCTGTTGTTAAAAGAAACCCCAAACTTTACTTTCTCTCTCCTCATCTGCAGGGAAAGCTGCTCTAAAGCACTGATTAAACCTATGTTCTTTGAGCTAGGGCAAACACACACACACCAGGGAAATAAAGATCATAGAATGCTTTAGGTTGGAAGGGACCTCAAGGATCATCCAGTTCCAATCCACCTCCCACTAGAACAGGTTGCTCAAGGACTCATCCAACCTGGCCTTGAACATCTTCAGGGAGGTTGTGGAGCACAGAAGCACCCAATGTGATCTTTGATCACATTGGGTGCTTCTGTGCTCCACAACCTCCCTGGGCAACCTGTGCCAGTGTCTCACCACCCTCAACCTGTGTCAGTTTCTCACCACCCTCACTGCAAACAACTTCTTTCTAACATCCAGTTCAAACCTCCCCTCTGCCAGTTTAAATCCATTCCTCCTCATCCTGTCATTACAAGACCTTGTCCCTCCCCAGTCCTCCTGTAACTGGAAGGCCACTCCAAGGTCTCCTCCAAGCCTTCTCCAGGCTGCAGAGCCCCAAATCCTGTACCCTGTCCTCATAGTTGAGCTGCTGTAGCCCTCTGAGCATCTTGGTGGCCTCCTCTGGACTGGCTCCAACACTTCCATGTGCTGCTTGTGCTGGGGGCTGCAGAACTGCACCCAAGACTGCAGGTGGGGTCTGAGGAGAGCAGAGCCAAGGGGCAGAATCCCCTCCCTTGCCCTGTGCCCACACTGCTCTTGCTGCAGCCCAGCACACAGCTGCACTCACACTGCCAGATGTGGACATCCACTTGTAGAACCATGCAAGAGGTTTGGTTTTGGGAAGACTCCACTGCCATCCAGCAGCTAATGAATGGGCTGCCCAGGGAGGTGGTGGAGGCACCGTCCCTTGAGGTCTTCAAGAAAAGCCTGGCTGGGGCACTCAGTGCCATGGTCTGGTTGACTGGATGGGGCTGGGTGCTAGGTTGGACTGGATGAGCTTGGAGGCCTCTTCCAACCTGATTGATTCTATGATTCTATGATTCTTTCCTCCAACCCATCATCCAGAAAAGGGCTATTCCAGAAGGGCCTTTCCCCAGTTACAACCAAACCCTGCACATTACAACAAACCTCTCTGCCACAGCTGTGGTGGGGAGCATCACTCCACCCTCCAGCTTTGCCTTCCCAGTTTCAAGGCATGCAACCGTTTTAATAGGAAGCCACTAGATGGCTTGCTGCAAACGCCGACGGCTCCCACTGGAACTTTCTGCAGTGGTATTTAATTCTCCCCAGACCCACCCCCTCCTCCCAAGCCACTTCCCAACTCAAGCAACGGCTCCCCCGAGCCAGCTCCTGCTGCTGCTGCTGCTGCTGCTGCTGCTGCTGCTGCTGCTGCTGCTGCTGCTGCTGCTGCCAGAGGCGCAAGGAGCGCAGAGTGGCACAGCTTGGCTGGGAAGGAACTGCTCTGTTTACAGGAGAAGAGAATTCTGCTGCTCTGGGGCTTACCCTGTGCCCACAGAGATGATGCCAAGTTGTTTGGGGGCTCAGAGATGTCATTTAGGAAAGCAACACTCCATCTCAGTGAAGCTGTAGAAGACACCCAAGCATAGCAGGACTCGAGGTCCAGCTCCCTATTTTCCACATGCAGATATTACTTCTCCAGGCAAAGCTTCCTGGGGTGCCCAATCTGACTCCTTGGTCCTGTCTCTCAACCCCTGCCTCTCAACCAGCTGCATATAGGTTGAAGACCCATCTTATTTTCTCCCTTTCACAGAATCAAGCAGGCTGGAAGAGAGCTCCAAGCTCAGCCAGCCCAACCTAGCACCCAGCCCTGGCCAAGCAACCAGACCATGGCACTAAGTGCCCCAGCCAGGCTTGGCTTCAACACCTCCAGCCACACAGACTCCACCACCTCCCTGGGCAGCCCATTCCAATGACAATCACTCTCTCTGACAACTACTTCCTAACAACATCCACCCTAGACCTCCCCTGCCACAGCTCCAGACTGTGTCCCCTTCTTCTGGTGCTGGCTGCCTGGCAGCAGAGCCCAACCCCACCTGGCTACAGCCTCCCTGCAGGCAGCTGCAGACAGCAATGAGCTCTGCCCTGAGCCTCCTCTGCTGCAGGCTGCACACCCCCAGCTCCCTCAGCCTCTCCTTTTTCTCCTCTTCCCAAGAGCCTCTCCTCTTTCTCCTGCAGAAGGATGTCACCCATACCCTCATCACTCCTGCACACTATTACTGCTGTTGGGGCAATTCAGCAGCATTGTTCAGCCCAGCACAGCCAAACCCCAGCCTGGCACCATCTGCAGCTTGGATGGGCTGAGAAACCCAAGGATCACTGAAAAAAGGCAAATGAAAAGAAGCTGGGGTCACCTGTACTCAGGAACTAGCAGCAAAACACACACGAAAGACAGCAGAGACTGGGTCAAACGGCACAGAGGAGGAGGAGGAGGAGCAGACAGGTGGCCATGGCTGAGCACCTCCCTTACAGGGACAGGCTGCAAGAGTTGGGGCTACTCAGCCTGGAGAAGAGAAGGCTCCAGGGAGACCTCAGAGCAGCCTTAGAATCATAGAATCAAGCAGGCTGGAAGAGAGCTCCAAGCTCAGTCAATCCAACCTAGCACCCAGCCCTGGCCAAGCAACCAGACCATGGCACTAAGTGCCCCAGCCAGGTTTGGCTTCAACACCTCCAGCCACAGAGACTCCACCACCTCCCTGGGCAGCCCATTCCAATGCCAATCACTCTCTCTGCCAACAGCTTCCTCCTAACATCCAGCCTAGACCTCCCCTGGCACAGCTTGAGGCTGTTCCAGCACTTGAAGAGAGCCTACAAGAAAGCAGAGACTTTTTACAAGGGCTGTAGTGCCAGGATGAGAGGCAATGGATTGAAACTGGAAGAGGGGAAATTCAGCCTGGAGATTAGAGAGAAACTCCTTACAGTAAGCATGGTGAGACACTGGCACAGGTTGCCCAGGAAGGTCACCTCCCTGGAGCTGCTCAGGGCCAGGCTGGAAGAGGCCTTAAGCAACCTGCTCTAGTGGAAGGTGTCTCTGCCCATGGCAGGGGGCTTGGAACTAGATGATCTTTAAGGTCCCTTCTAAGTCAAACCATTCTGTGACTCTTCTTCCTTACACAGTGTGAGGCTGAGGTCACCACTGGAGAAAACAGAATGGTGCCAGAACTGCTTCTTGGGAAACCTACCTCAGAGCTCTGTGGGATGTGTGGGTTTGAAGAGGCAACACCAAACGCTGGAGCACTGGTCTGGAAGCCTGCAGCTGGAGGGACCCTGCCCTCCTCCCCTGCATGGGCCTGCTCTTTCCCTCATCCACTAGCAGGATGTGCACAATTAAACAAGATGGAAAATAATCAGATTTGAAAGAGGTTTTGCTCTCTCTGAGATGGGGCAGAAGGTCAAGATTAATCCTATCTGCCAGAAAATAAAAGGGATCTGGAAAGGGCAGAGGGAAGGAAGGAAACTTGGAGCTGCTTCTGGGCAGGAGGAAAGGGGGCAGTGACCTCTTTGAAGCCTCTCTCCACCTACCTCTGAACACAGGAGTTCATGCTCCATCTCCCTACCTACACTTCATGACATCTGGGGCATCTCATGCTGTATTGTCAGAACAAGCCCCGTGGTTAGAATCATAGAATCACCCAGGCTGGAAGAGAGCTCCAAGCTCATCCAGTCCAACCTAGCACCCAGCCCTGCCCAACCAACCAGACCATGGCACTAAGTGCCCCAGCCAGGCTTGGCTTCAACACCTCCAGCCACACAGACTCCACCACCTCCCTGGGCAGCCCATTCCAATGCCAATCACTCTCTCTGACAACAACTTCCTAACAACATCCAGCCTAGACCTCCCCTGGCACAGCTTGAGACTGTGTCCCCTTGTTCTGCTGCTGGGTGCCTGGCAGCAGAGCCCAACCCCACCTGGCTACAGCCTCCCTGCAGGCAGCTGCAGACAGCAATGAGCTCTGCCCTGAGCCTCCTCTTCTCTAGGCTAAACATCCCCAGCCTCTCCTCATAGGGT
Organism: Pogoniulus pusillus; assembly: GCF_015220805.1. Lineage (NCBI taxonomy): Eukaryota > Metazoa > Chordata > Aves > Piciformes > Lybiidae > Pogoniulus > Pogoniulus pusillus. Next base: position 1,421,448 of record NC_087264.1, on the reverse strand, counting down.
TTGTGTTCCAGGCCCCTCACCAGCTTCGTTGCCCTTCTCTGGACACCTTCCAGCACCTCAACATCTCTCTGGAATTTAGGAGTCCAGAAATGGACACAGCACTCAAGGTGTGTCCTGAGCAGTGCTGAGCACAGGGGCAGAATAATTAGGATGTGGCCTAGTTTTGGGCTGCCACATGCCAGTGTCCTGGCACACTACCTGTATCATAGAATCAGCCAGCTTGGAAGAGAGCTCCAAGCTCAGCCAGCCCAACCTAGCACCCAGCCCTGGCCAATCGACCAGACCATGGCACTAAGTGCCCCAGCCAGGCTTGGCTTCAACACCTCCAGGGAGGGTGACTCGACCACCTCCCTGGGCAGCCCATTCCAATGCCAATCACTCTCCCAGTCTCTGTAGTGGTGGCACTGATGGGAGCCTCGTTAGACTCTTCTCAGTGGTGCCCAGTGACACGACTAAGGGGAACAGACACAAAGTGGAACCCAGGAAGTTCCACCCGAACAAGGGGAGGAATTTCTTTTGTGTGAGGGTGCCAGAGCCCTGGAGAAGGCTGCCCAGAATGGTTGCAGAGTCTCCTTCTCTGGAGGTATTCCAAATCCACCTGGCCACTGTGATCTTGAGCAGCCTGCTCTGGGCGACCCTGCTCTAACAGGGGGGTTGGACTGGATGAGCTCCAGAGCTCCCTTCCAACCCCCAGCACTGTGTGGTTCTGTGATGCTTTCTGTCACGAGGCTTTTGCTGCTCTGAGGGGTGCCAAGGTAACTGACACTTCCACCAGGCAAACCTGTGCACAGAGAATGTTCCAAAGTCAGAAATTCCATCTCCAAACTCCCCCAAATCCACCCTGCTTGGTTTTGCCACTGCACCAATACTTCAGAGATGAGCTACACCAACAGCTGGCTATGAGCACACCATGGAGCCAGCTCCCATCCCATCCTGTGCCCCTGGGAAGGGATGGCAACTGCTGGACTCCTCTGAGGTGAAAATCCCAATTTTTTATTAGGAGACTTTTTTCTCCTGGGTCAGAGGCCAAAGGAAGGTCAGATGTGAAAGTCACCTCCTAGCACAGCCTCTCTGAAGCAGCAGGGCTCTGCTGCTACCCAGCACCGCCGGTGCACGGGCAGGGTGTCTGCAGCCGAATCCAGCACCAAATATAGCCAGGTTCTGCTTCCAAGGCTGAAACCTGTGCTGTGCTATGAACAGGTGCAAATCCAGTCCCAAAGCTGGGTCTTTCTGGCTTGAGAAAGAGGTGCTTTGTCAAGTTAGAATCATAGAATCAGTCAGGGTTGGAAGGGATCACAAGGAGCAGCCAGTTCCAACCCCCCTGCCATGCCCAGGGACACCCTACCCTAGAGCAGGCTGCACACAGCCTCAGCCAGCCTGGCCTGAAACCCCTGTCAATAATAACCTGTTTAATTAATAAGCACTTCTCATATTTCTCTGTCACAAGTCTGCTTCATCACTTCTGGATCTCTGCAAGCTGCCAATTGCCTTCATGTCCTGTGCTGATGGGTCCACCTCTAATGCTGTATGAAGGATCTGGCTGACTTGACTCTGAATCTGCCTCCTGGCAGGTGACTGGGCTCAGTCAGCTGCCAAAGAGGCAGGTGGAGGTCCTGAAGCTGTGAGTGATGTACTGGGAACAGCCCTGGTTTGCTGAGGGCAAAGCCAGCCTGGACAGACAGAGGCAGAGACAGACATAGTCCCTGTGGACACCTCTAGATAGAAACCTACCAGTACCTAAGGGCTGTTTTTAGCTTCTCATTTAGAGTTCTGCAAATAGACCTCTGGTCCCCAACTCAGAAACACTGAGCCTACAGAGGGGTGGCAGTGAGGAGCTGTCAGCACAGCACAGGACAGTGCATGTCTCACCAAGTGAGATGTCTCCAAGGAACCACAGCAGTGCAGGACCATAGAGTCACCCTAGCAGGTGCTGGATGGGACTTTGGGGAGCCCTCTAGTCCAGCTGCCTGCTAAAGCAGGGTCACTCACAGCAGACTGCCCAGGACCATGATGTCCAGGTAGGCCTGGAAGCTCATTAGAGAAGGAGACTACACAATCAGCCTGGGCAGCCTGCTCCAGGGCTCCAGCACCCTCACAGCATAGTCTTCAACTATGCTCACAGTCTTCAATCTCTACAGCTGCCTGCAGGGAGGCTGTAGCCAGGTGGGGTTGGGCTCTGCTGCCAGGCAAGCAGCAGCAGAAGAAGGGGACACAGTCTCAAGCTGTGCCAGGGGAGGTCTAGGCTGGATGTTGTTAGGAAGTTGTTCAGAGAGAGTGATTGGCATTGGAATGGGCTGCCCAGGGAGGTGGTGGAGTCTCTGTGGCTGGAGGTGTTGAAGCAAAGCCCCTTCAGATCCTGGAAGGCCACTCCAAGGTCTCCTTCAAGCCTTCTCTTCTCCAGGCTGCAAAGCCCCAACTCTCTCAGCCTGTCCTCATAGCAGATCTGCTGCATCTCTCTGAGCATCTTGGTGGCCTCCTCTGGACTGGCTCAAACAGTTCCATGTCCTTGTGTTGGGGGCTGCAGAACTGCACACAGGACTGCAAGTGGGGTCTGAGGAGAGCAGAGATTTATCTGGTTTAAGCTCAAATTTACCTTGTTTCTGCTTCCAGATAAATTCCAGCCTGAATTAGAGCTCCTTGATGCCCTCTGCTTTCTCAAGAGAAGGCACCCAGGACTCAGCACTCAAGTCACCTTCCACTCCTGTTCCTGGGCAGCTCAGCAAAAGCTCAGTGTCCTGTCTCTAACAGCTCATGGCTCTATACTCATTAAATGTGAGCCCATGGCAACACTTCTGGTGACTCTATGATTTGCAGCACCTGTGTGTATCAGCTCTTACTTGGCTTGGTGAGCAGCAGGAGTGGGGTGCACAGACCATACTCCACCTCACAAAGGGAGGACTGCAGCAAAGTTCACAGAGTCCCAGAATTGTTTTACCTGGAAGTGATCCTTACAATCATCAAGTCCAACTGCTAACCCAGCACTGCCAGGTCACCACTCAGCACCACCTCTGCACAGCTTTTCAATCCCTTCAAGGATAGGGACCCCACCACTTCCCCTGGCAGCCTGCTCCGGGGCTTGAAGGCTCTGTCAGGGAATAATTTCTTCCTAATATCCAACCTAAACCTTCCCCAGCACAACTTGAGGTCATTCCCTCTTGCTTTATCACTTGTTACTTGGCAGAGACCAACCCCCACCTGACTCCAGTGTCCTTTCAGGGAGCTGCAGAGAGCAAGGTCTCCCCTCAGCTTCCTTTTCTCCACACTGAACAACCCCAATTCACAGAATCACAGAATCAGTCAGGTTGGAAAGGACCACAAGGAGCAGCCAGTGCCAACCCCCCTGCCATGCCCAGGGACACCCTACCCTAGAGCAGGCTGCACACAGCCTCAGCCAGCCTGGCCTCAAACACCTCCAGCCATGGGGCCTCAACCACCTCCCTGGGCAACCCAGTCCAGCCTCTCACCACTCTCCTGCTCAACAACTTCCTCCTCACCTCCAGCCTCACTCTCCCCACCTCCAGCTTTGCTCCATTCCCCCCACTCCTGCCACTCCCTCACAGCCTCAAAAGTCCCTCCACAGCTTTTTTGAAGGTCCCTTCAGATCCTGGAAGGCCACAAGAAGGTCCCCTGGGAGCCTCCTCTGCTCCAGCCTGCACAGCCCCAACTCTTTCAGGCTGTGCTCACAGCAGAGCTGCTGCAGCCTCTCAGCATCCTCCTGGCCCTGCTTTGGACACTCTCCAGCATCTCCACAGCCCTCTTGTCATATGCAGTGCTCCAGCTGGGGTGGGCAGAGGGAGTGAATCACCCCTCTTCACCTGCTGGCCACACTTCTCCTGCTGCAGCCCAGGCTCTGGTTGACCTTCCAGTCAGATTTCAGGCACAAGTCACAATCTGCTCCAAGCTAATTGACCAAGGGCAGGTTGCTGCCAGTCCCTGCCTTCCTGCATCTGGGTTTACTGGTCTGTGAGATGGTCCAGCTGTCCACCACCCTCCTTCCCACAAAGACCTCTGCCCTGGCTCCTAGCACAGCAGCCTGACTGCAGGTGAACTGTGCTGTGCTGCCACACAAAGGCATTTAATTACTATTTGCAGTAATTACCACCTGCACTTCCAACCCATTCACAATGCCTCCTCTGGGTGAATTCACAGCACTCTTCCCAAACCAGCCTCGCTCAAAGGAGCAACAGTAAAGAAATAAAGTGAGAACCCTGTTGAAAACCCTTCTCTGAACCCCATCCAGAGCACCTCAATGCCCTGGACATTAAACCTGGCAGCCTTCTCCTGCCATCAGAAGCCAAATAAGCAGAATTTCAGTCTGTGCTTTTCTGTTATTGCAACTGATGCTAATTAAGGAGCAAAAACAATCTCAAAGATAAATGCTCCTGCAGGCCTGCCAGGATGGAATCACAGAATCCATGGGGCTGGAAGGAACCTCTACATGACATCTAGTCCAGCCCCCTGCAGTCAGCAGTGACACAGAATCATGCAACTGTTGAGTTTGGAGGAGACCTTTGAGACCATCAAATCCCACTGCTCCTCAAGAGCTTGCAATCCCACTGCTGCTGCTAAGCCACTACACCACTAAACCACAGAAGCACAGAACCAGTCAGGCTTGGAAGGGACCACAAGGCTTAGCCAGTGCCAACCCCCCTGCCTTGGGCAGGGACACCCTACCCTAGAGCAGGCTGCACACAGCCTCAGCCAGACTGGCCTGAAACACTTCCAGGGATGAGGCTTCCAACACCTCCCTGGGTCTCAGCACCCTCATGGTGAAGAGCTTTTTCCTAACATCCAGTCTGAATCTCCCCATTTCTAGCTTGGTTCCATTCCCCCCAGTCCCATCATGTCCCTCAGCACAACATCCACACATCTTCGGGATGGCAACTCCACAAACTCCCCTGGCTGCCTGTTCCCATGTCCCACCAGACACAAAAAAGGCAGACAAAAGACCTGCTGAGGGTCCTGCAGCAGAGCACAGGGCAAATGTGACCTTCAAACAGATGACTCTCAGTGTAAATACATCACCTGTGCAACTGCAGGGAACAGGTTCCACAAGCTGATGGAAAAGGGTGAAGTGACTGCAGTTAGGCAGCCAACCTTGGGCTCAGCAGGAGCTTACAAAATCACAGACTTGGCACCCCCCCACCAGACCACAGGCTGCTCAAGGCCACCTCTAGGGCAGATTCTGTGCACATTTATGTGCACAGGGGATGCAAAGATTGAGAGCAACCCTGTGGAGAAGGACTTGGGGATACTGGTGGATGATCACCACACTCAGCCATGGCAGTGGATGAAAAGCTGGACACAATCATGGAATCCACCAATCCAGGCTCAGCCAGCCCATCCTAGCACCCAGCCCTGGTCAAGCAACCAGACCATGGCACTAAGTGCCCCAGCCAGGCTTGGCTGCAACACCTCCAGCCACAGCCACTCCACCACCTCCCTGGGCAGCCCATTCCAATGCCAATCACTCTCTCTGACAACAACTTCCTAACAACATCCAGCCTAGACCTGCCCTGGCACAGCTTGAGGCTCTGTCCCCTTCTTCTGTTGCTGCTTGCCTGGCAGCAGAGCCCAACCCCACCTGGCTACAGCCTCCCTGCAGGCAGCTGCAGACAGCAATGAGCTCTGCCCTGAGCCTCCTCTGCTGCAGGCTGCACCCCCCCAGCTCCCTCAGCCTCTCCTCACAGGGCTGTGCTCCAGGCCCCTCCCCAGCCTCGCTACCCTTCTCTGGACACATTCCCAACTACATCAGGTTCCTCAGAGCCCCATCAAGTGTGACTCTGAACGTCTCCAGTGATGGTGGCTCCACCATCTCTCTGTTCCAGTGTGCCACCACCTTCACAGTAAAGAACTGGTGATGGAAGCAGACAGTGAGATGCAGTGAACCTGCCTCCTGCTCCTCGTCTCACCAAAGCTGAAGCAGAAGGGTGGCCAACAGAGTGAGAAGACAGCAGTGATGTGTCTGAGCTCACCCATGGCTGCAGTGCTGTGTGCAAACCCCATGGGCCTGCCCCTGCCACAGTCAGACGGGTTGGGATTTATGCCTGCGCCAGAGCTGAGCTCAGCACAGAGTGGCAGGACCGAATCCTGAAGGCAGCAGGAGCTGTGCCAAACAGCACTGTGCCTGCTGCAGCTGGCACCTGGGGCTTCCCAGCGCCTCCCATCTCTCTGCTGCAGCAGCAGGGAGGGGTCAGCTCTGCACCCTGAGGGCCACTTCTTCCCAGATACCCAACATCACTTGTCCCAGTGGATAATGAATGTGGGGTTTGATAGGAGGAAGAGCCAAGAAAACCCTGGAGCTGGGTTTTTGCTTTCATTCCCTCCAATGCAGTCTGACTTGCAGAGAAATGTGGGGGGTAGTGCTGAAGCTCTTCCCTTCTAACAAGCCATGGCTAGGAGCTGGAACAGCCAGAAGGCCTGCAAGCAGGTCCTGGACAAGAGGAAGGCTTGGGGACTGCTCTGCATTTGCTCTCCTGCAGCACTCAGCCCAGCAGGCATGAACCTCGAGATTCACAGGTTCTTAGAAGGGGTTAGGTCGGCAGGGATCTGAAAGATGATCTAGTTCCAGCCCCTCTGCCATGGGCAGTGACACCCTCCACTAGACCACAGGTTGCTCAAGATCCCGGGCAGATTGATGTGCACAGGGGATGCAGGGGTTGAGAGCAACCCTGTGGAGAAGGACCTGGGGATACTGGTGGATGATCACCACACTCAGCCACGGCGGTGGGCGAAAAGCTGGACACGATCATAGAGTCACAGAATCAACCAGGATGGAAGAGACCTCCAAGCTCAGCCAGTCCAACCTAGCACCCAGCTCTAGCCTGTCAACCAGACCATGGCACTAAGTGCCTCATCCAGGCTTTTTCTGAACACTTCTCAGAACCAGGCATGTCCTGGGCTGATCCCCAGCAGCGCAGGCAGAAGGTGGAGGGACAGGATTCCACTGGGACCAGCTCTGGAGTCCTCAGCACAGGAGAGACATGGACCTGCTTGAATAGGGCAAGGGGAGAGACATGAAGATGATTAGAGGGTGGGAAGCCCTCTTCTGTGAGGACAGGCTGAGAGAGTTGGGGTTGTTCAGCCTGGAGAAGGCTCCAGGGAGACCTTACTGCAGCAGTTCATACCCCTCTAATGTCCCTTTACAGGTCCTTTACAAACTAACCCACTTTATTTTTCTATGACCCCTCTGAAGAACAAAAGGACCTTTTGTTCATCAGCACCCATAAGGACAGGACAAACAAGCACCTTGTATCATATGCAAGGGATGTACATAGAATCATACCATCAGTCAGAGTTGGAAGGGATCACAAGGACCACCTAGTTCCAACGCCCCTGACATGGGCAGGGACACCTCACACTAGATCAGACTACCCACAGCCTCATCCAGTCTGGCCTTAAACACCTCCAGGGATGGAGCCTCAACCACCTACCTGGGCAACCCATTCTCAAAGCCCTCATGGTGAAGAGCTTCTTCCTAACATCCAGTCCCCACAACCCACCCTGCACCCTGACTACTCCACAGCGGTGCCGAGGAGCAGCAGCACTCCAGGGGAAATCCACCGGTGATGTGCTGCAACCTATCTGCTCACAGGGTGCTGGCTCTTCTCTGTTTCCAGCAGCTGCATCACACTCTAAGAGGCTAAAAATACATCAAACACTTCCCTAATATTTCTTTTCCACCCGGGCAGTTTGTGCAGAGCAGCTCTGAGCAGGAGGGGAGGTGAACAGGCCAGAGTGGCTGCAGGGAAGAGATGCCATAAAAGTGGAGCAGTAGGCACAGCATGTCCCACAAAGGGAGGTGGCCAGGGAAGTCCCTGCTGCAGGCAACTGAGCTTCCTTGTAAAAGCAAAGGCAAAGGCTGCACAGTCATCAAAAGCAAAGCACTTCTGATTATGCTGCAGGATTCAGCACTGACAACAGCAGAGAGGACTTCACAGAGGAGCATCTCCTCTATCTTGAATGACAGAGATGAAGAAGCTCTACTGTTCTGCACTTTGGCCACAACAACAACCCCAAGCAGCGCTACAGGCTGGGGACTGAGTGGCTGAGAGCAGCCAGGAGGAAAGGGACCTGAGGGTACTGATACATAGCAGGCTGAAGGTGAGGCAGCAGTGCCCAGGTGGCCAAGAGAGCAGTGTGGCCAGTAGGACAAGGGAGATTCTTCTGCCCCTGTGCTCAGCACTGCTCAGGCCACACCTGGAGTGCTGTGTCCAGTTCTGGGCTCCTCAGTTCAAGAGAGATGTTGAGGTGCTGGAAGGTGTTTGGAGAAGGGCAGCAAGGCTGGGGAGGGGCCTGGAGCACAGCCCTGTGAGGAGAGGCTGAGGGAGCTGGGGGGGTGCAGCCTGCAGCAGAGGAGGCTCAGGGCAGAGCTCATTGCTGTCTGCAGCTGCCTGCAGGGAGGCTGTAGCCAGGTGGGGTTGGGCTCTGCTGCCAGGCAAGCAGCAACAGAAGAAGGGGACACAGCCTCAAGTTGTGGTGGGGGAAGTATAGGCTGGATGTTGTTAGGAAGTTCTTCACAGAGGGTGCTTGGCATTGGAATGGGCTGCCCAGGGAGGTGGTGGAGTCACCATCTCTGGAGGTCTTCAAGAAAAGCCTGGCTGAGGCACTTAGTGCCATGGTCTAGTCGACTGGACAGGGCTGGGAGCTAGGTTGGACTGGATGAGTTTGGAGCTCTCTTCCAACCTGCTTGATTCTATGATTCTGATTCTACAGACATGAACTGTGCAGCATTGCTTTGGCTTGTTAAATGTAACAGTGTGAATTTACCCACTCAAAACAATTCTGCCCCAAAGACACAGCCTTCCTGCAACCACCCCTAGCACCCTCCCTGTGTCCAGGCTCTTCATCAGCCATGGCCAAGGCAGCATGGGCAGATTTGCTGGCACAGCTGGCACAGGTTGCAAGAAGCACACTGGCTAGCGTTGGCCTTGCTTTGCCTGCTTCATAAAGGTGTGTCCCTGCTGGACAGTGCTCTGAAACGAAGCACAGGAGCACAGAATGCTCTGGGTTGGAAGAGAAATCCAGTTGAATCTTACAAGTGTCCACGTCTGTGGGAAGATTACAAGCAATAGGGCAGAAGGAATTAGCCTCAGGTTGGTTGCACCAGCTTGCTTCAAACTAGCACACTGAGAAAAATTTCTTCACAGGAGAAGTTGCTGGAACAAGGTGTCCAGGCAAGTGGTGGAGCCCTCACCCTCAGAAGCACTCAAAAGATGTGTGGGGGCTGTTCAGTTTGAGAAAGAGCAGACTGAGGGCAGACCTCATCGCTGTCTACAGCTGCCTGAAAGGATGCTGGGGAGAGCTTGGTGCTGCTCTCTTCTCACAGTGACAGAACAAGAGGGAATGGCCTCAAGCTGCACCTGGGTGGGTTTAGACTGGACAGTAGGAAACACTTTTTCATGGAAAGAGTGGTCAGGCACTGGGAGTGTGCTGCCAAGGGAGCTGGTGTCTGGACACACAACCTGCCCTGAATGTGTTTAGAAGTTGTCTGGATGAGGTGCTTGGGGCTATGGTTTAGGCTGAGCCTTGTAGAGTAGGGTTGTGGGTTGCACTGGGTGACCCTGGGGGTCTTTTCCAAGCTGAACATTTCTGTGACTGAGATCTTTAGTGGTCATCAAGTCAAGCCCTTGTATGCTAACATGGCCAATCTTTCTTCCTCCCCTTTTAAACACGGAGAGGCCTCAAGGTGGTCTCCCTGGAACCTTCTCTTCTCCGGGCTGTACAACTCCAGCTCTCTCAGCCTGTCCTCACAGCAGAAGTGTTCCAGCCCTCTGATCAGGTTATGGTCAGAGGTTGCCTGATGCAGAGATGAAGTGGATGTGGATGAGCACCAGGGGAGCTGGCTGCTGCATCCTGAATGCACTTCACTTCTGAAAACCAGAATTCTCCTAGGGAAGCCATGTTCAGGAGCAGGCAACCATCTGACATAGAGCTTCTGGGGGACAAAAAACCCAAACCAAACCAACAAAAACAAAATCCAAAAGCCAAGAGAAAAAAAAAAACAAAACAATCAAAACCTAACAAAGTAAACCCCTCAAACCCCCGTGGGGCATAAGGCCCTGCTCTACTCACCACCCTTTGAAAGGCAGCTCTCCTAAGCAGGCAAGTTCAGCTGCTTGTTATTGGCAGCTAACCTCCTCTGTCAAGATCTCCAAAGCAAAGGCAGCCCCATCAAGGGTCCATTTACAGTACTGGTTCCTTCCTTCTGTGGTGGAAATGACTGGAAAGGATGACCCCAGGCTGAGCATCTCAAGCTGGGGCTGCACTGCTTGATCTCACAGCAGAGCGAGTGTCAGCAGGAGATGGGAATTCTGGCACTGAAGATGACCTTCCCTCACATCTTCTCTGGTGGAGAAGGGCTGGGTGCTAGGTTGGACTGGATGAGCTTGGAGGTCTCTTCCAACCTGATTGATTCTATGATTCTTTGATTCTCATCCCATCACCCCAAACAGGCTGACAACTCCCTGCCAGCAGAGCACAAAGCTCATTGCTCTTTGTCAGAGTTCTAAATTCAAAGGGAAGCAAAATGCCCTTTCTTTTTGGTCAGAGAGCAGCAAACTCATTGCTGTCTGCAGCTCCCTGAAGGGAGGCTGTAGTCAGGTGGGGTTGGGCTCTGCTGCCAGGCAAGCAGCAATGGAAGAAGGGGACACAGTCTCAAGCTGTGCCAGGGCAGGTCTAGGCTGGATGTTAGGAGAAAGTTGTTGTCAGAGAGAGTGATTGGCACTGGAATGGGCTGCCCAGGGAGGTGGTGGAGTCTCTGTGGCTGGAGGTGTTGAAGCCAAGCCTGGCTGGGGCACTGATCTGGTTGCTTGGGCAGGGCTGGGTGCCAGGTTGGGCTGGATGAGCTTGGAGGTCTCTTCCAACCTGGTTGATTCTGTGACTCTATGAAACTGGGAGATCCCTCAGCAACACATCTCTCCGTCCATGCCGACAGCCACAAGGACAGAAGTGCCTGGGCATTACCATGCTGAAGTGAGTGGCAAGCAAAAGGCCTTTCCCATTTTTGATGCTGTTTTCCCTCTCTTACACAGCAGCCTGCCAGCACTCCAGCTCCCAGGAGGCTGTTTGTGCAGACCCAGGAGCAGTGTATTTTTAGCTCTGGAGAACTGCATGGCACAATCATTAAGCGACCTTCTGCAGACAGCAACAAGAGCAGGGATTCCTCCTGCTCTAACTTGGCTGCAGCCACTACAGTTTTCAGCCCAAAGCAGACTTTCAGGAAACTCCAAAGGAGCAGGAGTCTTTTTTTTCCATGACATATGTAACACCAAGCTGGAACACACTCTGCTTCCACACCGTGCCTCTGATGGGAGGTTCTATGGCTCTGTTTTCCAGGCCCTGCCTAGGTGCTCTGCACACCAGGAGTGTAACACCAGGCACTGGCACAACACTCCCTAGCAACATGACTTTTCATGTAGTGCAGAGCTGTGCCACGTTGAGAGCATCTCACTGACTCAGAGCAGAGGCGACATGCTGGGGAACCTTATCCAAAGGCCCACAGGTGCCAAGGAAGCCTACACTGCATGTGCAATGGCATCTGAGCTCCTCAAGACAACGTGGCTGGCACGGGAGAACACCTTGGGAAAGACAAATCTGCTTCACTGATCTCACAAGCCACGGACCAGCCAGCCTGGTCTTGTGATGACTACACCGATGACAGCAGTACCGATGGGGGTGAAACAGGAGGGACAATGCCACCAGCTCTGAGTGCTCAGTGTCTGAACACGAAACCTTGGGAAATGATTCAGTACCAGAAATAAGAGATCAGGGCCAGCAGACCACAGAAAAGTTTGAGTTTAAAGGTCATCTAGTCCGACCCACCCTGCAGTGAGACTGTTCTCAACTGGAGCAGCTTGTCCAGGGCACTACAAACCCACCTCTAATGTGTCCAGGGATGAGACAGCTACCACCTCTCTGGGGCATCAGTAAAGGTGAGGTATGACCTCCTCACCTCTCACCCAAAGACCAGGATGAGGACAGACATGGCAGAGAAACCAACCAACAAACCAGTCTCCTAAGACAGTTGTTCTGAAGAGTAAAACCAGCAGTGTGCCCAGGTGGGCAGCAGAGCCAATGGCATCCTGGGCTGGCTCAGCAGCAGTGTGGGCAGCAGGACAAGGGAGGTTCTTGTGCCCCTGTGCTCAGCACTGCTCAGGCCACCCCTGGAGTGCTGTGTCCAGTTCTGGGCTCCTCTGTTCAAGAGAGATGTTGAGGTGCTGGAAGGTGTCCAGAGAAGGGCAGCAAGGCTGGGGAGGGGCCTGGAGCACAGCCCTGTGAGGAGAGGCTGAGGGAGCTGGGGGTGTGCAGCCTGCAGCAGAGGAGGCTCAGGGCAGAGCTCATTGCTGCCTGCAGCTGCCTGCAGGGAGGCTGTAGCCAGGTGGGGTTGGGCTCTGCTGCCAGGCAAGCAGCAACAGAAGAAGGGGACAGAGCCTCAAGCTGTGGCAGGGCAGGTCTGGGCTGGATGTTGTTAGGAAGTTGTTGTCAGAGAGAGTGATTGGCATTGGAATGGGCTGCCCAGGGAGGTGGTGGAGTCTGTGTGCCTGGAGGTGTTGAAGCCAAGGCTGGCTGGGGCACTTAGTGCCATGGTCTGGTTGCTTGGGCAGGGCTGGGTGCTAGGTTGGGCTGGATGAGCTTGGAGCTCTCTTCCATCCTGGTTGGTTCTATGATTCTATGACATTGGGCAAGGTCTCACAGCAACTGTTCCTCTTTAATTGCTGGAGCACAAGAGCTCTGAGCAACAGGATCACCATGCTCCCAAGCCTTAGATGGGGAGGATGGTGTTTTGAACGCAGACGAAAGTAGTGTCTGTGTCCCTCCTGACAACAGCAAGCGTGTGAAGCTGCAAAAGCACCCTCAACAGTGTGGACACCGTGAGCTGTGGTGTTTCTGCACCTCTAGCCACTGTGCAGGAAAGCAGAAGCCAGCAGGAGCATCAGCCACACCAGCAGAGAGAAATAGCACAGCAAAACCGAGATGAAAACACTGTCCCTGTGGAGCAGTGGAGTGGGGGGGAACTCACCATGCAACCAGGAGACAAGCACCAGAGCACCCGTGCCAGCTCTGATGGGACAAAGATATCCCAACCAGATCCTGGGTCAAGTGGCCTTTGTTGGCTGCTGTGCAAAGCTCGCTGAGCTTAGCTGGCCTGCAGAGGCAGCTTGGCCCACGGCAATGGCATGGGTCAGAGAGGATTAGAAGTACAATCAAACAGGGAGCTGCAGATTGCTTCCAGAAGTCCCACCACTTTTTGGAGCTTGCCAGCTCAGCAACTGCAACACACTGCTGGTTTTGCTGCTCCTGGGGCCTGGGGGGCACAGGTGGGAAATGAGTGCACTGCCTGCTCTCACTTACACTGGAGGTTATGTGGCTCATGTGCCTCCACACCCCCCCAAAGCTGCAGTCCATCAGGCTGGAGGGGAGGAGGAAGTTCCTGAGCAGGAGAGTGGTGAGAGGCTGGACTGGGTTGCCCAGGGAGGTGGTTGAGGCCCCATGGCTGGAGGTGTTTGAGGCCAGGCTGGCTGAGGCTGTGTGCAGCCTGCTCTAGGGTAGGGTGTCCCTGGGCATGGCAGGGGGGTTGGCACTGGCTGCTCCTTGTGGTCCCTTCCAGCCCTGACTGATTCTGTGATCCTAGTCTATGATTCTATGATTTTCAGTAGCACCTCCCAGGATGCAGGAAGCCAAAGAAATAAACAGGTGATTGCTGCATCTCTTCTCTGAGCCTAATCCATCAAAACACCCAAATCCTGCTGGCTTTCAGTGAGAAGACTACCAGGCACAACCACAGGCACGGAGGAAACACTCCTCTGACTTTTTCATTTCAATTGCAAAAGCAATTTGAGCAAAGCTGAGCCTTCAGCAAAAGCTCAATTGAAATGCAGATAACTTTTTTTTTCCCAAGGGCTAAAAAAGAACTAAAATGATCTGAACATCATAACTATGTTGCCTAACATGGATAAAGGATTTAGGAAAGGGGGGGGGGGGGGGGGGAGGAGGGTGGGAAATAAATACTAAAAATAAGTTATGAAGGGTATGTAAAGTATTGATACACAGCACATGGTTTAAACTGTTAATCACTGAACAGATTCCAGTGTAAAAATAAAGAGCCTGAAGCTGCACATCATGGAGGAGCTGCTCTATTTATAAACTTGTCTGTGCAAAGGGCAGGCGAGGGCTGGGACCAGCAGGCACTGGAGGCAGAGAGTCGCTGCTACAAGGACCCATCTCGGGGGGGGGCAAAGAAGAGATAATGATTTTAATTGATAGTATCTATATATTCTTTTCAAGCTTTGTCAACACAATCGACCCGAGCTGTCCGCCAGCCTGTGTGCCCCAGCCATGTGAGCAGCATCTCCAGCCCCTGCATGTGACAGCTCTCCCGATTTAGCCAGTAACCGACTCCCTCTGACCTGTAATAACACCGCTCCCAAATTAGAGCCCTCCATTTGACTTGGCTTCGGTCCCTCCCTCCCAGCGGCAGAAAGCATCCTTCCTCCCGCCCCGCTCCCCTGCACACTCCTAGTCCCATCCTTCCGAAGCGCAAACTCAGGCTCACATTTAGCCTCTTCCCATTTATTTGGGAGGGGTGCGGAGCGAGCCCGGGGCGGTGCAGGCAGCGAAGGGCTGAGGGGAGGGGGAAAGCCCGATGGAAAAACACCAAGAGACAAAAACAACAACAAAACCAGAGCGAGAGGATTCCAAGTTGGTGACATTCAGCTGGAAGAGCTCAATGACTCAGAGGCGAATGAAATCTGCCTAACTTCACTGCTGCGTGACGCAGGCCACCGGGCTCCGAGGCGGGGGGAGGGGGAAGAAAAAGGGGCAGGATGAAATCATCCACAAGTCCAGTGGGAGCTGGGCAGGGCTCGCCAGAGGCAGCCGCGGCCGCGCCGCTCCCCCGCCTGCACGGGGGGCGCGAAGGGAGGAAGCTCAGCGCGCCGAGAGCGGACCCCGCACAGCACCCCGCGGACCCGCACAGCACCCCGCGGACCCCGCACAGCACCCCGCGGTCCCCGCACAGCACCCCGCGGACCCGCACAGCACCCCGCACAGCACCCCGCGGCTCCCGCACAGCACCCTGCGGACCCCGCACAGCACCCCGCGGTCCCCGCACAGCACCCCGCGGTCCCCGCACAGCACCCCGCGGCTCCCGCACAGCACCCCGCGGACCCGCACAGCACCCCGCGGCTCCCGCACAGCACCCCGCGGCTCCCGCACAGCACCCCGCGGACCCGCACAGCACCCCGCGGACCCGCACAGCACCCCGCGGCTCCCGCACAGCACCCCGCGGCTCCCGCCCCGTCCCACCGACACCTCCAGCCACCCCCGGCCCCGCACACGCCGGCGCTCCGCTGCGGCAGGCGGCTCGCTGGCAGGCTCCTGCCAGCTCTTAATGGGCTTTCCTGGAAGCCCGGCTCATAAGTTCAGTGCCAACAGATGCGGCTACGCAGGAAGGCAGCCCCCACCGCCAGGAGGCCTCTGCCCGAGGTCTCAGCCCTGGCAGAACCGCAGCGCTCGCTGTGAGCTCAGCAAAAGCTGAGTCCTGCCTCGGACGGGTCACGGCTCGGCACTCGGCAGGGTGAGCCTCTGCCAGCGCTTCTGCCGCCTCTGTCAGCCACCGGCTCTAGCGGGAGGTGTCCCTGCCTATGGCAGGGGGTGGAACTGCACTGGCCAGGGCTGGGTGCTAGGTCAGAATGGATGAGCTTGGAGGTCTCTTCCAACCTGCTTGATTCTATGATCCTTGAGGTCCCTTCCAACATAAACCATAAACTGGCTGCTGGAGAGCAGCCAGGCAGAACAGCACCCAGGGGTGCTGGCAGATGGTAGCTGAAGCTGAGGCAGCAGTGCCCAGGTGGGCAGCAGAGCCAATGGCATCCTGGGCTGGCTCAGCAGCAGTGTGGGCAGCAGGACAAGGGAGGTTCTTCTGCCCCTGTGCTCAGCACTGCTCAGGACACCCCTTGAGTGCTGTGTCCAGTTCTGGGCTCCTGAGTTCAAGAGAGATGCTGAGGTGCTGGAAGGTGTTTGTAGAAGGGCAGCAAGGCTGGGGAGGGGCCTGGAGCACAGCCCTGTGAGGAGAGGCTGAGGGAGCTGGGGGTGTGCAGCCTGCAGCAGGGGAGGCTCAGGGCAGAGCTCATTGCTGTCTGCAGCTCCCTGCAGGGAGGCTGTAGCCAGATGGGGTTGGGCTCTACTGCCAGGCAAGCAGCAACAGAACAAGGGGACAGAACCAGAACCAGGGAAGGTCTAGGCTGGATGTTGTTAGGAAGTTGTTGTTAGAGAGAGTGATTGGCACTGGAATGGGCTGCCCAGGGAGGTGGTGGAGTCTCTGTGGCTGGAGGTGTTGAAGCCAAGCCTGGCTGGGGCACTTAGTGCCATGGTCTGGCTGGTTGGCCAGGGCTGGGTGCTAGGTTGGGCTGGATGAGCTTGGAGGTCTCCTCCAGCCTGACTGATTCTATGACTCTCTGATTTGCAGCACCTGTGTGAATCAGCTCCTGTCTGGCACAGACCATACTCCACTTCACAAAGGGTGGACTGCAGCAAAGTTCATAGGATCCCAGAACTGTTCTACCTGGAAGTGATCCTTACAATCATTGAGTCCAACTGTTGCCCCAGCACTGCCAGGTCACCACTAAACTGTGTCACTCAGCAGCAGCACATTTACACTTCTCAATCCCTCCAGGGATGGGGACTCCACCACTGCCCCAGGTAGCCTGCTCCAGTGCGTGACAATGCTTTCAGGGAAGAAATTTCTACTGACATCCAACCTAAACTCCTCTGGCACAAGTTCAGGGCATTTCACATTATCACTTGTTCTTTGGAAGAAAAGAGCAACATCCACCTGCCTCCATCCACCTGTCAGGGAGTTGTAGAGAGCAATGAGGTCTCCCCTCAGCCTGTTCTTATCCAGACTAAACAACTCCCATTCCCTCAGCTGCTCCTCATAAGAGTTGTGCTCTAGAATCAGAGAATCAAACAGGCTGGAAGGGAGCTCCAAGCTCATCCAGCCCAACCTAGCACCCAGCCCTGGCCAAGCAACCAGACCATGGCACTCAGTGCCCCAGCCAGGCTTGGCTTCAACACCTCCAGCCACACAGACTCCACCACCTCCCTGGGCAGCCCATTCCAATGCCAATCACTCTCTATGACAACAACTTCCTAACAACATCCAGCCTAGACCTGCCCTGGCACAACTCCAGACTGTGTCCCCTTCTTCTGCTGCTGCTTGCCTGGCAGCAGAGCTCAACCCCACCTGGCTACAGCCTCCCTGCAGGGAGCTGCAGACAGCAATGAGCTCTGCCCTGAGCCTCCTCTGCTGCAGGCTGCACACCCCCAGCTCCCTCAGCCTCTCCTCACAGGGCTGTGCTCCAGGCCCCTCCCCAGCCTTGCTGCCCTTCTCCAAACACCTTCCAGCACCTCCACATCTCTCTGGAACTGAGGGGCCCAGAACTGGACACAGCACTCAAGGGGTGTCCTGAGCAGTGCTGAGCACAGGGGCAGAAGAACCTCCCTTGTCCTGCTGCCCACACTGCTCCTGAGCCAGCCCAGGATGCCATTGGCTCTGCTGCCCACCTGGGCACTGCTGCCTCAGCTTCAGCTCCTCTCTCCCACCACCCCCAGCTCCCTCTCTGCCTGCCTGCTCTCAGCCACTCTGGCCCCAGCCTGTAGTGCTGCTTGGGGTTGTTGTGGCCAAAGTGCAGAACCCTGCCCTTGGCCTTGTTGAGTCTCATCCCCTTGGCCTCTGCCCACCCATCCAGCCTGGCCAGGTCCCTCTGCAGGGCTCTGCTACCCTTGAAAAGAAGGCACCGCTTTGTGGTGGTAACCTGGGGGAGGATAGGAGAAGTGATGGCACCCCCCAGCTGCATGGGTGACACGGTGGTGGTGGTGATGTGGGTGCTCTCGGTAGCTCGTTAGTGCCTGAGGGTTAGAGGAGCAGACAAGAGCATCTCCCCGCGGCGTGGAGCCCCGATTTGGACTTCCTTTAAGAAGGCAGTGGTGAAAGGGAGGGCTTAGCCAAAAATAAACGAGCATCTCAAAGGCAGATGGTCCTATTCACAGGCCTAAATTTACACCAGCAGAGGAGCAAGAGGGATGAAAGGAATTAGCATCTGGTGGCAAAGGGAGGGCAGCGTCAGCGCGCAGGCTGGGTGACCAGATGGCCCAGGCTCTGCCGGGTGTCCGCCCGCAGGCACTCGCAGCCCTGCCCTGCTTGCAGGCCCCTCCATATTATTTATATATATATATATTGTTTTTCTGCTTTCAGAGGAGGTGCAGATTCCTCTGGAGCAAATGTAGGCTTGCTGGTAGGAGGCTTGCATCTTTGGTTACCTTTTATGGGGAAGAGGAGGCTCAGGGCAGAGCTCATTGCTGTCTACAACTACCTGGAGGGAGGCAGTAGCCAGGTGGGGTTGGGCTCTGCTGCCAGGCACCCAGCAACAGAACAAGGGGACAGAACCAGAACCAGGGGAGGTCTAGGCTGGATGTTAGGGGGAAGTTATTGGCAGAGAGAGTGATTGGCATTGGAATGGGCTGCCCAGGGAGGAGGTGGAGTTGCTGAGCCTGAAGGTGTTGAAGCCAAGCCTGGCTGGGGCACTTAGTGCCACGGTCTGGTTGTTTGGCCAGGGCTGGGTGCTAGGTTGGGCTGGCTGAGCTTGGAGCTCTCTTCCAACCTGCTTGATCTCTCTGTTCACATGGCCCAGCACAAGGCACTTGATCCACGCCAGCCATGAGTCACCCTAAGGAGACTTCTCATTTCACCCACTTTGATCCTGCCCTGAAGTACCAACGTCAAAGAGGAGGGAGGGGAGAGCTGGGGGCAGCATCAGGGAGGAGAACAACCTGAGCACCTTTAGTAGAGACATTCCAAGCAAATCAAACTCCTCTTCTCACAAACCACAACACCAAGGCCAGGCCAGCAGCAGGCTGGAAGTGCTGACTCCTGCCAGCTAACAGCTCGTACCAGAGTAGCAGTACCAGCACGTGGCTGACTCCCTGTATCTTCAGCTGCAACAAGCACTCCCCAGGGCAGAGACAGCAGCTTCAAACACACCTTCCACGGGCGGGGGGGATGCAGCACGTGTCAGTGCTGCCCCTGGCTGGCACGCAGCTGCCTTGTCTCTTCTTTAGAACCAGCTTCATATTTTGCTTGTCATATGCCCACAGGATGCTGCAGGACCTCAAAACAAAGAGTGACGTTGTTCCTTCAGAAGAAAACTGCTGCTGCTCACCCAGGTTTTATTTATACTTCGTGGAAATAGCCCAGGAGCTGCAGGGCTTCCTTTGGGAGGGCAGAGGGGGGGCACTAAAAGGATCTGACAGTGCTGCAGTTGGAACTATTTCAGTGAGAAGGTTTCTGTGCCACTCTTTTCATCATGAACACAACATGACATGGGTCAATGTGGACACTTAACCCGAAGGACCAGGCAGAACACTGGGCCTGGCAATCACAGCTGCTCACTTGCTTGCTTTGGCCACACATGGTGCTGAAGGCACCGAGCTCCTTTTGGCTGAGTGCTGTGCTGCTGTCCAAGGAAGGCCCTAAAAGAAAATTCAGGAGGCCCAAACACCTTTATGGCCCTGTTTTGCCACTTAATGCAGTTAGGGGGGTTGGAGACATTCAGCAGCAGGTGATGTAGCTCCAACAGCTAACAGTGGTCCAAGCATCAGTGTTACTAATGCTGACTTAGAACAAAGGAGGCGAGAATCAGAGAATCACAGAAGCAGTCAGGGTTGGAAGGGAGCACAAGGAGCAGCCAGTTCCAACCCCCCTGCCATGCCCAGGGACACCCTACCCTAGAGCAGGCTGCACACAGCCTCAGCCAGCCTGGCCTCAAACACCTCCAGCCATGGGGCCTCAACCACCTCCCTGGGCAACCCACTCCAGCCTCTCACCACTCTCCTGCTCAGGAACTTCATCCTCACGGCCAAGCTGAACCTCTCCACCTCCAGCTTTGCTCCATTCCCACCAGTCCTGGCACTCCCTCACACCCTCAAAAGTCCCTCCACAGCTTTTTTGTGGCCCCCTTCAGATGCTGGAAGGCCACAAGAAGGTCACCTGGGAGCCTCCTCTGCTCCAGCCTGCACAGCCCCAACTCTTTCAGGCTGTGCTCACAGCAGAGCTGCTGCAGCCTCTGAGCATCCTCCTGGCCCTGCTCTGGACACTCTCCAGCATCTCCACAGCCCTCTTGTCATAGGGGCTCCAAAACTGGATGAAGGACTCCAGGTGGGGTCTCAGTAGAGCACAGCAGAGGAGGAGAATCCCCTCCCTGGCCCTGCTGGCCACACTGCTGCTGCTGCAGCCCAGGCTCTGCTTGGCTTTCTCCAGCCACTCACTGCCCAGCCTGCATTTGTGTTTGTCACTGTCTCGACCCAGCTGCAGGATCTTGCACTTTGGGTGCTTCTGTGCTCCACAACGTCCCTGGAGGTGTTCAAGGCCAGGTTGGCTGAGGCCTTGAGCAACCTGTTCTAGCAGGAGGTGTCCCTGCCTGTGGCAGGGGTTTGGAACTGGATGAGCTTTGAGATCCCTTCCAACCTAAACCATTCTATGATCCTAAGACACCTGAAAAGCTTTTACCAGTCAATGCAGGTTTTCAGACAAACCAAAATCCTTCCTCCTCCTCTTCCCCCTGCCTGGCTAAAATGTCCATTTCTAACCACCCAAAAAAAACCCCAACCCCACAAGAAGCATTTGATATTTCATCCTCTTAACCAAATTCCATCCTATTTGGGAAGGAATTTCCAACAAAATGGGAAACAGGTGGTTTGGGTTGGTTTTTTGTTTGTTTTTTTTTTTTTTTGTGGAGAGGGAGGAACAAATTTCCCATAGAGGAAAATCCCCTCCCATGCATCCTGTTGTTTTGCCCTGAAGGGCAGCAACACGTTGCAGTAACCTACATGGAAAGATTCAACCTACGCTACTCAGAAGTCACAGAACGGTTTAGGTTGGAAGGGAGCTCAAAGCTCAGCCACTTCTAACCCTCCTGTGTTAGGCAGGGACACCTCCCACTAAAACAGGTCACTCAAGGACTCATCCAGCCTGGGCTTGAACACCTCCAGGGAGGTTGTGGAGCACAGAAGCACCCAATGTGATCAAAGATCACATTGGGTGCTTCTGTGCTCCACAACCTCCCTGGGCAGCCTGTGCCAATGTCTCACCACCCTCACTGCAAACAACTTCCTCGTAACATCCACTTTCAATCTCCCCTCAGCCACTTCAAACCCATTCCTCCTCACCCTTGCATTGCCAGACCTTGTCAATAGTCCCTCCACAGTCTTCCTGTAGCCCCCTTCAGATACTGGAGGGTCACCCCAAGGTCTCCTGGAAGCCTTCTCTTCTCCAGGCTGTAGAGCCCCAACTCTCTCAGCCTGTCCTCACAGCAGAGCTGCTGCAGCCCTCTGAGCTTCTTGGTGGCTTCCTCTGGACTGGCTCCAACAGTTCCATGTCCTTCTTGTGTTGGGGCTCCAGAACTGCCCCCAGGACTCCAGACTGGATGTGAGGAGGAAGTTGTTGAGCATGAGAGTGGTGAGAGGCTGGACTGGGTTGCCCAGGGAGGTGGTTGAGGCCCCATGGCTGGAGGTGTTTGAGGCCAGGCTGGCTGAGGCTGTGTGCAGCCTGCTCTAGGGTAGGGTGTCCCTGGGCATGGCAGGGGGGTTGGAACTGGCTGCTCCTTGTGGTCCCTTCCAACCCTGACTGAGTCTGTGATTCTAGGTGAGGTCTGAGGAGAGCAGAGATGAGAAGTGAACAGGATTTCTGGAGCCCCTGACCCCTCCTTTACCCTCCAGGCGATTGATTACAACCCATCAGCGACTCTGCTCCTCAAGCAACTCAGAGCTGAGCTACAGCAAAACCAGGGGAGACTCCTAGAAACCCAGGACATGAGGAAAGCTACGCAACCTCCTCCGGGGTTCTGCAGCAGGTAGGTGCTCCCTCACCACTCCTCTCTGTCCCTCCAAGCTGCTGTCCCTGCCATGTCTCAAGCCCTCATCACATCCCTGCAAGCACAGAAAGGAGAAGTGAGTGGGGAGAAAACTGTACCCCTGGATCCTCAGATCTGGTGCTAGCAGCTTCTCTTGGCTAGCAGTAAAGGTGGGAGGAACACAGTAAGAGGAAGCACCACCAGAAATACAGCTGTACTTGTGCAAGTAGTAGCTCATGTACTGCAGGAGAAAGTCAAGGTGGCACAGTGTGGTTACAGCTGTGGCAGGGCAGGGTTTGACTGGACATGAGGAAGCATTTGTGACTGAGAGTGATCAAACACTGGAATGGGCTTCCTAGAGAGGTGGTTGATGTCCCAAGCCTGTCAGACTTTAAGAAGCATTTGGGCAGTGCTCTTAATAACCTGCTGTAACTTTTAGTCAGCCTTGAACAGTCAGAGGGCTGGGCTAAATGATCATGGTAGGTCCCTTCCAATGGAAATAGTCCTCTGGCAGCTGGGCCCTGCTGCAGGCAGGTCTTCCCTGAAGAGCCACCTCAGTTCCAATCATCTCCAGCCATGTGGACTCAGTCTCAGGAGGTACAAACTGCACCCACCCAGGACTGCAGAGCCAGAGGAAGGCTTTGCTGTGTCACGACATGACAATACCATAGTCCCACTCAGTAATACAGCTCCAACTTCCAACTCAGGGGGAGATCTGGACTACATCCTGGTTCCTCATTGAGCAGCAAGTCCTGCTCTACTGCTCAAGTCCTTCATGTCTCCTGCTGTCCCTCTGTGGTGTGAAGGGAAACTTTAGGATGGGGTTTATGCAACACTAAGTTATTATCTGCCTTTCACAGAATCTCAGACTGTGAGGGGCTGGAAGGGACCTCCAAAGCTCATCCAGTCCAACCACTGCCAGAGCAGCATCTCCTAGACCAGATCACACAGGAACACATCCAGGTGGGTTTGGAATATCTCCAGAGAGGGAGACTCCACAACCCCCTGGGCAGCCTGTTCCAGGGCTCTGTCACCCTCACAGGGGACAAAAATCCTCCTCATGTTTTCATGACACTTCCTCTGCCTCAGCTTCCACCCAGTGCCCCTTGTGCAAGTCTCCTCCACCTTTCCACTGCATTTTCTCCTATTATTAGGAGGAAACCCTAATTCTTAGCAAACATACATAGAGAGCTTTTGCAGTCAGCAGCCCTCCACTAAAGCCTGTGGACAACTCTCTTCCACCAACTACTTCAGGTTTGCTCCTTGAGGAGAAATGCCTTAATTAGAGGGGCACTGGAGGCTGCAGCTCTCCTGCATGCTGGCAACCCCCTTAAGAAAAGCACTAACTCGAGTAACACTTGCAAAGCCTCTGCTCCTCTTCTGGGCTCCTTTGCAACAGCATCACAGCAAGAGACTTGTTAAAGGCAGAAAATTGGACAGCAGGAACAAATTCCCTGAGCTGGTGCTTTGCACAGTCCCTTTGCTGCCGTGGAATATGCACACGCGGACTGCGGACAGCAAAGTGCAGCACTCAGTGCGAAGCAGCACGACAAGGAAAGCTGCAACACAACCAGTGAGCACCCTGAGCAGCAAAGGCAGCAGGAGGGAATGCTGCTCCCAGAGCTGCTTCTCCATCGGATGCTGACAAGCAGTTCAGGGCATGGAAACGGCTCCAGCTTCAGCAGAGGGAGGCGGTGGGGAAGGCAGTGAGCAGCTCTGGTTTTCCACTCCCACCGAACACCACTGAGGGGAAACTGGCAAATGGTGTTTTGGAGAGGAGATGAGAGATGCAATAAATTCCTGGTTCCATAAAGCAACCAAGGCGAGGCCAGGGCCGTTGCTCAGGTTTCAGCCCTTCCAACAGCCACCACTGTTTGCAGAAGAAAGCTATTTCGGGATGAAATCTGATCTCTCAGGGCAGCCAGCACAGAGGATGGGAGAAGCACCTCACAGTTCTCCTTGGGATGCAGCTGTCAGGGGCCTGCCTCAACTGCAGTGATGGCACTACCTGCTGCCCTGCACAAGATAGGAGGGAGGAGAGGGAGAGAGGGGAGGGGGAGGAGAGAAAGAGAGGGGAAAGGAAGGGGAGAGGGGAAAGGAAGGTGAGGGGGGAGAGGAGAGAGTGGGAGAGGAAGGGGAGAGGGGAGAGAAAGGACAGAGGAGAGAAGGGAGAGGGGAGAGGAAGGAGAGAGGGGAGAGGAGAGAGCAGGAGAGGGGAGAGGAAGAGGAAACTGGAGAGGAGGGAGAGGGGAGAGGAAGGAGAGAGGGGAAAGGGGAAAAGAAGGGGAGAGGAAGGAGAGATGGGAGAGTGAGAGAGGGGAGAGGAGAGAGCGGAAGAGGGGAGAGGAAGGAGAGAGGGGAGAGGAGAGAGTAGGAGAGGGGAGAGGAAGAGGAAACTGGAGAGGAGGGAGAGGGGAGAGGAAGAAGAGAGGAGAGAGGAAAGAGAGAGGAGAGAGGAAGGGGAGAGCGAGAGCGGGGAGGGAGCAGAGGGCGGGCGGAGCAGCAAGGGCTGCGGCTGGGAGGAGCTGATGCACTTCGTTAGCGATCAGCAAACTACCTGCAAAAGCTGCGGAGCTGGAGCCTGCCAGCATCTCCTTTATCCTCGGCCCAGACTTTCCTCTCAAGTACTCTGAGAGGAGTTTAAAGCCTTCTCTGCCTTTGAGTGGTGGCGCAGGAGCTGTGAGAGGACAGTGGAGGATGAGAGATGAAGTCAGAGCTCTTCAACCCCTGCTGTCCTCGACATCGAGGCTGCCGTTCGCCACCGCTCTGAGTCACCAAGATTCCAGACGGTACCGGATGGATGCAGACGAGGGTTAAAACAACATTCCCCCCTCCCCAGCCACCCCATTCAGGGGTGTGTAAGTCAACGCCCAGCAGGGTGATGGAGAATCATCTCCCTGTGATTCAGACCTGCCTCCAAGTGGGTAATGCCCACGAGGGTCCATGCACCGCTGGGGGTGACGCTGCCTGCTGCTGGTGTTGCACAGGGCTCTGGGGGTTAGCAGCCAGCCTCCCACCCAGGTTAAGCAGGGTGCCAGGCAGCCAAAACTACTCCTGCAGCAGCTCACCCTTGCCTGCAAGGGACCTACAACCACTTGCCAGAGGAGAGGAACTGCGAAACGTGGCAAGGGGATGGAGAAGCATAAAATGATTTTGGTTGGAAGTGACCTTTAAGACCAACAAATCACAGAATCAGTCAGGGCTGGAAGGGACCACAAGGAGCAGCCACTTCCAACCCCCCTGCCATGCCCAGGGACACCCTACCCCAGAGCAGGCTGCACACAGCCTCAGCCAGCCTGGCCTCAAACACCTCCAGCCATGGGGCCTCAACCACCTCCCTGGGCAACCCCTGCCAGCCTCTCACCACTCTCCTGCTCAACAACTTCCTCCTCACCTCCAGCCTCACTCTCCCCACCTCCAGCTTTGCTCCATTCCCCCCACTCCTGACACTCCCTCACAGCCTCAAAAGTCCCTCCCCAGCTTTTTTGGAGGCCCCTTCAGATGCTGGAAGGCCACAAGAAGGTCACCTGGGAGCCTCCTCTGCTCCAGCCTGCACAGCCCCAATTCTTTCAGTCTGTGCTCACAGCAGAGCTGCTGCAGCCTCTCAGCATCCTCCTGGCCCTGCTCTGGACACTCTCCAGCATCTCCACAGCCCTCTTGTCCCAGGGGCTCCAGAGCTGGATGCAGGACTCCAGGTGGGGTCTCAGCAGAGCACAGCAGAGGGGGAGAATCCCCTCCCTGGCCCTGCTGGCCACACTTCTGCTGCTGCAGCCCAGGCTCTGCTTGGCTTTCTGGGCTGCAAGTGCACACTGCTGACACCTCTTGAGCTTCTCCTCCAGCAGCACCCCCAAGTCCCTCTCCTCAGGGCTGCTCTCCAGCCACTCACTGCCCAGCCTGCATTGGTGCTTGGCATTGCCTCCACCCAGCTGCAGGACCTTGCACTTGCTCTTGTTGAACCTCCTGAGCTTGGTTGTGCCCACCTCTGCAGCCTGGCTGCTGCACCACACAGCCCAGTCCTTAACTCAGCACTACCAAGTCACCATTGAACTGTGTCCCTCAGCACTAGATCTACATGGCCTTTCAAATCCTCCCAGGGAAGGTTTGGCCTTTGAGAAAGCAAAATAACATTAAATGCACTCAGCCTCTAAGATCAATTCTGTTTTCTTCTGTTTGAGGCATTTTCTGGGTTCATCCATGAAACTGGAGGTACTCACCAGCCCCACCAGCTTCTGTGTCCTATGGAAAGCTTGTATTAAATAAGCTTCTTCTCCCTCAGCTCTTGCAACAAGCAGTTGTTTTCTCCAGCCTGGCTAAATGATTTTGCTGCACTGAAAACCAATCCACTTCCAGCTCCCTCCAGTGCTGGGGGTGACTGGGTTACAGATATGTGGCCTTGCCACACAAAACCAGCTTCCTGGATACTTGCACCACAGCCTCCAAGCTCTGTTGTGGTCTGGGCTGCACAGGCTGCTAGGTTATATTTTTGGATGCTGAACACAAGGCAAAGCTCACTGCGAGCCACAGAATCATAGAATCAGTCAGAGTTGGGAGAGACCACAAGGATCAGCCAGTTCCAAGCCTCCTGCTATGGGCAGGGACACCCTACCTTAGATCAGGCTGGCCACAGCTGCATCCAGCCTGGCCTTAAACACCTCTGGGGATGAGGCTTCCACCACTTCCACGGGCTGTTGAGGCCCCATCCCTGGAGGTGTTTAAGGCCAGGCTGGCTGAGGCTGTGTGCAGCCTGCTCCAGGGTAGGGTGTCCCTGGCCATGGCAGGGGGGTTGGAACTGGCTGCTCCTTGTGGTCTCTTCCAACTCTGACTGATGCGATGATTCCCCTACCAAGCACAGAAGGACTGTGCACATTCCCACGTATCCTCTGCAAAGGTGAAGTTAAACTCCACTCCACGGAGGTGCAGAGGTCCTCCTTGGCAGAGCTGGACTATTGGCTTTGCACCCCTCCAGAGAAGCCAAGCAATTCACACCTGCTGAGGGAGTTCCTCACCTCTGGCAGCTGAAACCACGCACGCCGGTCAGACGCTTACAATCAACAAGTTCCTCCACCACCTTGGCAGTCCAGCACAAATCTTTAAACGATCCTTTGTCCAGAACAGCCACAATTACTGCAAACTAAATAAGCAGGAGGAGAAGTGCCTTTGCTGAGGCAGGTGGGTTTGATTAGGAGGTGTAGAGCTGCCGGAGAGGGGAGTCTTGCCGAACCGCTGCAGTAGGTGCTAGGACCGAACATCTGAAAGGCTGGAAGAACAGCTTCAGAAGGCATTAGCTCCCACACTTCCATGTAATCAGATACAATGCTAGCCAACAGAATCCTGGGTTTAATAGCCAATCCAAGCTTTACTTGGCTGACAGCCCAAATTTGCTTTCTGTTTTTTAACTCCAGCATAAGTCACTCTTGAGAAACAGATTTTGTCTGCACCGTATTTTAAACAAGTCAATAAAAATGTGATGTAGAGGAGCTAGCATGAGAAGGTTGGGGTGAGCTGTTTTCCATCTCCTATTCCTGAGCAAATGTTGCACTCCCATCTCTCTCTGTCTGGCACGTGCAAAGCCTGTCTAGAGCAGCTCCTCTGGTGTATGTGTGAACCCTCGTTGATGAATGATTTTCCATCACTCCAAGTGGGAATATTCTGGTTTAGAGCCACCTTATTCATAGAATCTTAGAATCAACCAGGCTGGAAGAGACCTCCAAGCTCATCCAGTCCAACCTAGCACCCAGCCCTGGCCAAGCAACCAGACCATGGCACTAAGTGCCCCAGCCAGGCTTGGCTTCAACACCTCTAGGGATGGTGACTCCACCACCTCCCTGGGCAGCCCATTCCAATGCCAATCACTCTCAGGAGGTTTCCGCCCTGCAGTCCCCCTCCCTGCACTCCAGGACTGCCTTGGCACGTGCAGAGGTCCCAGCACAGGATGGTTCACCTGGCCACCCTGCTTGGAGACCATCTCTGGGCAGTGAGGGAGCTGGGCTGGCAGTGGGACGAGCACAGGTAGCTGGCCCATGCAAACCACACTCCGTGCTCCAATCACACAATGACAGCTGCTGCCTGTTCTGCATGAGGGGAGGGGTCCAGCACAGGTCATCCACTGTAACCCTCATGCATGCCAGCTGCACGCTGCTGGTCTACAAGCACCTACCAGAGCAAACCCCCAGGGGCTGCTGTGTTTTGTGGAGAAGTTACACACCAAATGGGGCAAATCTCCTCAGCTACATTTACCTTGCCAAGCTCAGTGGTGATGCAGGTACACAAACATCTCCTATGTAACTGGCCAGGTCAGTCTCTTAAAAAGGAAGTATGTATCACTGACTATTATTGATGCTCTCTGCATCATGCCGCCCTTGCTCTCAAGATCTTCACATCTGCACAGGTGAGACAGCAGCTTGCAGAGAAGACTCTACACAGAGGAAAAAATGTGTGTCCATCTGAGCAGATTCTGTGCTGGGCACTGGAGAGAATGTACCTCTAATACTAGGTTCAGCTATGGGCACCCTGCCACAAGGAGGACACTGAATGGCTGGAGGGGTGAAGGGCCTGGAGAACAGGCCTAGCAAGAAGCAGCTATGGGAACTGGGGTTGGTTAGTCTGCAGAAGGAGGTGGCTGTGGGGAAACCTCACAGCCTGCAACTCCCTAAGAGGAGGCTGGAATGAAGTGGGGATTTGGCTTGAAAGTTCTTCACAGAGAGAGTGGTTGGCATTGGAATGGGCTGCCCAGGGAGAGGTGGTGGAGTTGCTGCTCCTGGAGGTGTTCATGCAAAGCCTGGCTGGGGCACTTAGTGCCATGGTCTGGTTGGCTGGATGGGGCTGGGTGCTAGGTTGGACTGGATGAGCTTGGAGATCTCTTCCAACCTGATTGATTCTGTGATCCTTGAGGTCCCTTCCAACATAAACCATGAACTGGCTGCCGGAGAGCAGCCAGGTAGAAAAGCATCTAGGAGTGCTGGTAGATGGTAGCTGGTTGATTCCATCCTATTCCAATTGTAATTGTCTAAAGACAGTCCCCATTTGTACTGCAGTGTGCTCTTACAAAACATTAGCACAGGATGCATCACCACAAGTGAGAGCCCTTTTGCCTTCACAGGTCAGTTAAAGACCTCCAGAGGCTGCTGGGAGCCCTAGAAGGCTTTATTTTTGAATTGTTCTCTTTTTAGCCAGCCATCCATGATCAGGGAAAAGGACCCACAAGACCAGTAACCTGTCAGGGAAGCTGGCATCCCTGTGACCAGCTGGGCAGGAGGCACAGCAGCACATTAGATACAGCAAACACATGACCACAGCTCTAAAAATACACTCTCGGTACCAGAGCAGGCCAAGAATAAAGCAGGGAAGCAGGAAGGGGGATGGATGAAGCTGCTGCAACAGGATTTTCTTTGTTTCATCTTCTCAGACCTAACAAAGGCTGCAACTGCTGAAGACCAGCCCTGTGAGATGGATCCACATGTGTGGCTCTGTGCAACACCCATCCCTAGGGAAAGCACCAGCAAGCTCTGCTGGCTCCTCCAGCTGCACCAGTACCTGGGAAAGCTGCAGCAGGACAGGCTTCTTGGGCATCACTGCTTTGGGCTCATGTGCTCCTCTTGTTCCATGGAGAGGGGTAATGAATTTGCTGAAGGGTCTGGAGAACAAGTCCAGTGAGGAGCTTCTGAGGGAGCTGGGATTGTACAGTCTGGAGAACAAGAAGCTGAAGGGAGATCTTCTTGCTCTCTACAACTCCCTGAAAGGTCAGAGCCAGGTGAGGGCTGACTCGCGGCAGGTTGTGCCACACCCCCAGAACAACTCCAGCAGGATCTGAGTGATCAAGGCTGATCCTGCAGGGCAGTGGCAGGGGCTCTGAGTGCGCCTCAGTAAGGGCAGAGGGTACAAGGTGACTGTCATGAAAGTTTAGGAACAACTTCTGTGCTGACAGTGCAGCAAGGGATTGGCACAGGCTGCCCAGGGAGGTGGTGGAGTCCCCATCTCTGCAGGCGTTGAAGAAACCTGTGGCCATGGCACCTGGGGACAGAGCTTGGTGGCCATGGTGGTGTTGGGTCACTAGTTGGACTGGAAGACCTTGGAGGCCTTTTCCAGCCAA
The DNA here is from genome assembly GCF_015220805.1 of Pogoniulus pusillus. Classification (NCBI taxonomy): domain Eukaryota; kingdom Metazoa; phylum Chordata; class Aves; order Piciformes; family Lybiidae; genus Pogoniulus; species Pogoniulus pusillus. The sequence goes on along the minus strand of NC_087264.1, from coordinate 1,391,451 downwards.
AGCAGTTCTGTAATCCTAAGTCTTCTTAAAGCTGACAATTCTTGCCAGAGAGAGTGATTGGCATTGGAATGGGCTGCCCAGGGAGGTGATGGAGTTGCTGTGCCTGGAGGTGTTCAAGCACAGCCTGGCTGGAGCACTTAGTTCCATGGTCTGGTTGCTTGGCCAGGGCTGGGTGCTAGGTTGGGCTGGATGAGCTTGGAGGTCTCTTCCAGCCTGTTTGATTCTCTGATTCTATGAAATCCCTGCAGAATCCACTCAAGCCCCTGATAAGCTGCTGCAAAGGTTAATTACAACACGACCTAAACCCCAAATCCCATCTTCAGCTTGAATGTCTTTAGCATCCACTTCCAATTCTTCATGTTCCTAAAACCAGCTACCACCCATCACTGAAACCATCAGTGCTTGAAGAGGAACAGATCAACTCTTCCTGTCCTCCTGGATAAATTAATGGGCTGTCTCCTTAATCCTTCCTTTAAATGCAGACTGGCACAAACACTTCTCCCAGGAGCACTAACTGCAGACATGGGACCAACACAGAGATCTATCAGAGCATCACAGAATGCTCTGGGTTGGAAGGGACCTTTAAAGATCATCCGGTCACAGAATCAAAGATGCTCAGAGTGTTAGGGGTCAGAAGGGACTTTGAAAAGGTCACCTTGTCCAGCCCCCCCTTCTTGGCCACAAGGGCACACTGCTGCCTGATGACTAGCAGCAATGTGCCCTTGTCATGCTCACCAGCACACCCCAGCTCCCTTTCCTCTATGCTGCTCTCCAAGTGGTCAGCCTCCAATCTCCCTGCAGTGAGCAGGGACCACCCCAACTCGACCAGGTTATACCCCAAGGTAGAGCACCTTTTATTCATCACTTTAACCCTGGCTGAAGTGTCCCTTCCACCTCGGCTGCAAGGACTGAATTCGGCAGCTTGCTCCGAGGAACCAGCGCTTCACACAGACACCAGACAAGCCAACTTTCCATTCCAGCTCACCAGCAGTTAAACAAGGGCAGGTCAGGGGCCTGTGACTGGCTGCAGGTCTAAGAGTAAGGGGAGGAATTACAAGGACTGATCACACATTCAGTGGGTCCATCACCCTGACATGCACCTGGCTCCAGATGAGCATCTCCAGCAGCTTGTGCTCTTCCAGTTTGCTGCCACCACACCTGCCCCAGAGCCTCAATGTGCTGCAAGGGCATTTATTGCAAGATTGGGAGGGAAGAGGTCTCCCACCTCTCCCTCCTCCCAGCATGCAGCCCCTGTGCAACCCTGACACTTGGCATCCCAGCTGTAACCTGGGCTCCATCTGCAGCATCGTGGGCAGCAGGTGAAGGGAGGAGATTCTGCCCCTCTGCCGAGACACCACCTGCAGAGCTGGGTTCAGCTCTGAAGTCCTCAGCACAGGAAAGACACGGAGCTGTAGGAGTGGGGCCAGATGAGAGCACAACTCTGATGGGAGGGCCGGAACTGCTCTGTTGTGAGGACAGGCTGGGAGCTGGACTTGTTCAGATTGGAGAAGAAAAGGCTCCAGGGAGACCTTCTGGTGGCCTTTCAGTACTTTAAAAGGGCCTTTAAGAGAAATGAAGACAGACTTAGAGCAGGGCCTGCTGTGACAGGACACAGGGGGATGATGTTATTAAACTAAAAGAGGGAGATTCAGACTAGAGAGAAGGAAGAAATAAAAACTTTTACAGTTGGTGGTGAAACACTGGCCCAAGGTGTACAGAGAGGGGGAAGAAGCCCCATCCCTGCAATCAATCCAGGTTGGGTTGTCTGGAGTTCTGAGCAACCTGAACTAGCAGGAGGCATCCCTGCTGACTGCAGGGGGGTTGGGCTACCTGACCTTTAAAAGTCCCTTACAACCCAAACTGCTTTATGATTGATCTCTTAGTTCCACACGGAATTACTCTTCTTTGTCAGAGGGCATCACCTCACCCCCTGCCACCTCCCTAGCTCCCCACATCCCTCCCTCCCAGTTTTTTCCCACATAACTGGGTAATGGGAGACAAAGTTTTTCACACTCAGCTTCAAGTCTGAAGCTGAGGCAGCAATGTGCCCAAGTGGGCAGCAGAGCCAATGGCATCCTGGGCTGGCTCAGGAGCAGTGTGGGCAGCAGGACAAGAGAGGTTCTTCTACCCCTGTGCTCAGCACTGCTCAGGACATCCCTTGATTGCTGTGACCTGTTCTGGGCCCCTCAAGTCAAGAGAAGTTGCAGTACTGGAAGGTGTCCAGAGAAGAGTGACAAAGCTGGGGGGGGGGCCTGGAGCAGAGCCCTGTGAGGAGAGGCTGAGGGAGCTGGGGGGGTGCAGCCTGCAGCAGAGGAGGCTCAGGGCAGGGCTCATTGCTGGCTGCAGCTGCCTGCAGGGAGGCTGTAGCCAGGGGGGGTTGGGCTCTGCTGCCAGGCAAGCAGCAACAGAAGAAGGGGACACAGCCTCAAGCTGTGCCAGGGCAGGTCTAGGCTGGATGTTGTTAGGAAGTTGTTGTCAGAGAGAGTGATTGGCATTGGAATGGGCTGCCCAGGGAGGTGGTGGAGTCTCTGTGCCTGGAGGTGTTGAAGCCAAGCCTGGCTGGGGCACTTAGTGCCATGGTCTGGTTGATTGGCCAGGGCTGGGTGCTAGGTTGGGCTGGCTGAGCTTGGAGCTCTCTTCCAACCTGGTTGATTCTGTGATTCTATGAAGTCAGCAAACGGGCTGCTCTGCAGCTCAATCCCAACCCTGGGTGCCTATGAGGGATGGACACAGCAGAGCAACCTAACATCTGGGAGAAGTCCTGCCAGCAGCATCATTGCCCAAAGAAAGAACTAGGGAGAAGCTCCAAAGCAGATGCCACAACCAGGCTGTGCAACAACTTTTTATCTGGTGAGACACTGGTACAGGTTGCCTAGAGAAGCAGTGGACACCTCATTCACTGGAAGTGTTTAAGACCAGGATGGATGAGTCTTTGAGCAATGTGGTCTAGTGGGAGGTGTCCCTGTCCATGGCACACAACTAGATGATCTTTAAGATGACTTCCAACTCAAGCTGTTCTCTGTTTCTAGGTGAAGATCTGACTGCCACAATCAGCAGGCAAGCAAGAATCATAGAATGGTTTAGGTTGGAGGGGACCTCAAGGATCATCTGGTTCCAGGGACACCTCCCACTAAAACAGGTCACTCAAGGACTCATCCAGCCTGGGCTTGAACACCTCCAGGGAGGTTGTGGAGCACAGAAGCACCCAATGTGATCAAAGATCACATTGGGTGCTTCTGTGCTCCACAACCTCCCTGGGCAGCCTGTGCCAGTGTCTCACCACCCTCACTGCAAACAACTTCTTCCTGACATCCACTTTCAGTCTCCCCTCTGTTAAGTACTAAAGTTGTTGTTGCCTGGAGCTGAGGAGTGGTTTGTCTTCTACGTCGATTTTAAGGACCAAAACCGTAACATTAGATGGAGATTGTACAACTGAACAGAAAATCTTTTCCTGCTGTCCAACCTGGTCCTGAACACCTCCAGGGAAGGAGTATTCACAACCTCCCTGGGCAACCTGTGCCAGTGTCTCACCACCCTCACTGCAAACAACTTCTTCCTAACATCCACTTTCAATCTCCCCTCTGCCACTTCAAACCCATTCCTCCTCATCCTGGCATTGCCAGACCTTGTCAATAGTCCCTCCCCAGCCTTCCTGTAGCCCCCTTCAGATCCTGCAAGGCCACTCCAAGGTCTCCTGGAAGCCTTCTCTTCTCCAGGCTGCACAGCCCCAACTCTCTCAGCCTGTGCTCACAGTAGAGCTGCTGCTCTCAGCATCTTGGTGGCCTCCTCTGCACTGGCTCCAACAGTTTCTTGTGCTGGGGGCTCCAGAACTGCCCCCAGGACTGCAGGTGGGGTGTGAGGAGAGCAGAGCCAAGGGGCAGAATCCCCTCCCTTGCCCTGTGCCCACACTGCTCTGGCTGCAGCCCAGCACAGGCTTGTGTCTGGGCTGCACTCACACTGCAGGCTCATGCTGAGCTTTGCATCAGCCCAGACCCCCAGGAACTGTTCCTCAGGGCTGCTCCTGGAAGCCTTCTCTTCTCCAGGCTGCAAAGCCCCAACCCCCTCTGCCTGTCCTCACAGCAGAGCTGCTCCACAGGGGCTGAGCTCCTCCTTGTCTCCACTCTCACCCCCTTCCCTCTTCAAGGGCTTGCAAAGCTCCTGACAGCAGAAGATGCCGTGACGGCAAGAAGAGAAGCCCCTCAGCAGAAGTAGGTCAATCGGCTCCGGGGCGTGAGGAGCCCGGAGCGGGGAGCGCCGCGCTCGCAGCGGGCTGAAAGCGGCGCCGAGGCGCGGCCGAGCAGGGCGCAGTGAAGAGGCCTTTGAGAGCGGCGCTGCCCGCCCGGCCGCGGCCGGCCCCGGCGCACCGCCGGCGCTGCTCCACCTCAGGGCGCAGGAATGCGCTGGCGTGCCGCGGGCCGGCCGGGAATGCGGAGTTTCCGTGGGCTGGGAGCGGATCCCGAGCGGCAGCGGCTCCCGCATTCCTGCGTGGGTACATCACCGCTAGCCAGCGACACGGCATGGCAACGAGACCGGCCCGGGGGCGGCCTGCGGCCCGCGCCCCGGCTGCTGCTCACGGACAGGGTCTGGAGAGCAGCGCGGCCCCGGGAGGCAGGCACGGACACAGCGGCAGCCAGGGGCGGCCCCGGGAGGCAGGCACGGACACAGCGGCAGCCAGGGGCGGCCCCGGGAGGCAGGCACGGACACAGCGGCAGCCAGGGGCGGCCCCGGGAGGCAGGCACGGACACACAGCGGCAGCCAGGCTGGAAAGGATCCCCAGCATCGCCGCGGCCAAGCTAGAGCCCTGCTCTGCAAGAGTCGCCTTAAACCACAGCCCCGAGCACCACAGCAACCCACCCTGAAACGCAGCCAGGCTGGGGGGCTCCAGCGCCTCCCGGGGCAGCTCACTCCAGTCCCGGAGCACTCTCTCTGTGAAAAGCTCTTTCCTAACGTCCAACCTAAACCTCCCCAGCCTCAGCCTGAGGCCATTCCCCCTTCTTCTGTCTCCAGCTGAGGAGGAAGTTGTCCAGCAGAGAGTGGTGAGAGGCTGTGCAGGCTGGAGCAGAGGAGGCTCCCAGGGGACCTTCTTGTGGCCTGCCAGCGTCTGAAGTGGGCTACAAAAAAGCTGGGGAGGGACTTTTGAGGCTGTGAGGGAGTGGCAGGAGTAGGGGGAATGGAGCAAAGCTGGAGATGGGGAGAGTGAGGCTGGAGGTGAGGAGGAAGTTGTTGAGCAGGAGAGTGGTGAGAGGCTGGAGTGGGTTGCCCAGGGAGGTGGTTGAGGCCCCATGGCTGGAGGTGTTTGAGGCCAGGCTGGCTGAGGCTGTGTGCAGCCTGCTCTAGGGTAGGGTGTCCCTGGGCATGGCAGGGGGGTTGGCACTGGCTGATCCTTGTGCTCCCTTCCAACCCTGACTGATTCTGTGATAGGTTGAGGTTGGACAGTAAGAAAAATGTCTTTACAGAAAGGGTTACCAAGTACTGGAAGAGGCTGCCCAGGGGGGTGGAGTCTCCATCCCTGAAGGTAGTTTAAAAGCACATGGATGTGGTGCTGAGGGACATGGCTCAGCAGCAGTGGTTTAGCAACAGTTGTGGGCTTGTGAACTCTAGGTGAGCACTCACATGATGATCTGAAAGGTCTCCTCCAACCTCAACAGTTCTGTGTTCTGGTGATTCCATGGGACAGCCTAGCGATGCTCTCACAAAGCCCAAGAGCATTCAACACAGCCCTCACTGATTCTATGATTCAACTACCTGTGAGCAGAGCCCAGCAGCAGCCTCTCCACAATGTCCCTTCAGGTAGTTGTAGACAGCAATGAGCTCTGCCCTCAGCCTCCTCTGTTTCTAACTGAACAGCCCCAGCTGCCTCAGCTGCTGGACCAGGATAAAGATTAGATAATGAGAAGGGTTAGGCTAGATAGAAAGAAAATATATCTCTACTGAAAGAGTAGTGGAGACCTGGAACAGGCTGCCCCAGGGAGGTGGTGGAGTCACCCCCCTGGAGGTGTTCCAAAGACCTCTCCACGGTGCCTGCGGTGCCATGTAGCCATGGCACTTCAGGACATGGCACTGGAGGCAGCATGGGCACCGACAGCTGAACTTGGTGATCTTAGAGGTGTTTTCCAACCTTCCTGATTTGGCAGTTTCTTGCTCGAGGCTCTCCCCACGGATGGCCCAGGAGGACCTGCAACGAGTACTTATATAACCAAGGCACCTTTCAACAGTGCAAAAACCAGCTTCTTGGAAGAAAACTCTGCCCTAATTAGATGCAGACGTCCCAGTTCCAACAGACAGGGGACACAGCTCAGGAACTGCCAAGCGGAGATCTCCAGCCCCGCGTTACACAAGCGGTGACGCCAAAAAACCCTCTGCCTCCCTTTGGACCCCAAATCCCAAACCCAAAACCATGGCCTGGAAGAGGAAAGGGGACTTTCCTGGATTCTCCTGGGGCGACACAAGATAGTTACAGCATCAAGGAATCATTTTTGGTTGGGAAAAAAATTCTAAGATCATGGAGTTCAGCCATAAACATCACCAAGCAGAAGCCCTGAGCCCTGTACCCCTCAATGTTTGCTGCAGCCCAAGGCCATAAGCTTGATGCAGGTTCTGTAGCTCCAGAGACTGGGCAAACAGCTCCAGTGAAGCCACTGTTCTGTGTCCAAGGACACTGACAGGCTCTAAAAGCGTCTCTGTGGCCATCCCCACCCACTCTGCTCTGCCAGAGAGGAACAAAGTGGATGAGTCAGACCCAGAAAGTTCATTCCCTCGACTTCTGCTCCTTGCTGTAGTTACTTTTTGGAGCAATTTGATAAGCAGCCCTCCCTTTAATCTTGCCACAGCTACACTGCCTGTGGTACCACCCACTTTGGTGGCTGGGGGCTGCTGCTTGAAGCTCCTGCACTCCTTCCTGATGAGGAAGTGTCATCCCTTTTCATCTTCATCCATCCCAAACCGAAAGCCACTTGGGAAAGTGCAGTGTGCACTTGCAGCCCAGAAAGCCAAGCAGAGCCTGGGCTGCAGCAGCAGAAGTGTGGCCAGCAGGGCCAGGGAGGGGATTCTCACCCCCCTCTGCTGTGCTCTGCTGAGACCCCACCTGGAGTCCTGCATCCAGCTCTGGAGCCCCTGGGACAAGAGGGATGTGGAGATGCTGGAGAGTGTCCAGAGCAGGGCCAGGAGGATGCTGAGAGGCTGCAGCAGCTCTGCTGTGAGCACAGCCTGAAAGAGTTGGGGCTGTGCAGGCTGGAGCAGAGGAGGCTCCCAGGGGACCTTCTTGTGGCCTTCCAGCACATGAAGGGGGCCACAAAAAAGCTGGGGAGGGACTTTTGAGGCTGTGAGGGAGTGGCAGGAGTGGGGGGAATGGAGCAAAGCTGGAGGTGGGGAGAGTGAGGCTGGAGGTGAGGAGGAAGTTGTTGAGCATGAGAGTGGTGAGAGGCTGGCAGGGGTTGCCCAGGGAGGTGGTTGAGGCCCCATGGCTGGAGGTGTTTGAGGCCAGGCTGGCTGAGGCTGTGTGCAGCCTGCTCTAGGGTAGGGTGTCCCTGGGCATGGCAGGGGGGTTGGAACTGGCTGCTCCTTGTGGTCCCTTCCAACCCTGACTGATTCTATGATTCTTTGAGTCCTCCTGCCTAATATTACCAAGGAGAAAGCAAAGGAAACAGAAGATGACCCTAAGGAGTTCTTACACTGCTCTGACAATGACAGAGGAGCACAGAGAAGCCTGCAGAAGAAATCCATTCATCTTCTGAGGGTCCCTCACTCAGCCAAAATAAGATGATTCAGCTTAAAAGCAAAGAAATCTTTCTATTAATGCCACAAACAAGTCCACTTTGTTGCAGAACGATGCAGGGATCTTATCTCTGAAAAACTGGTATTGGAGGTATCAAACCTGCTCTGAGTGTTTCCACCCTGCCTCCTCTATGGTAGCTGCAGCTGCACAATGTTTCCAGAGCTTTGGAAAAACAGTTTCAGGTTCTCCTGCCTCTACCTTGGCTCCTAACCCAAGTTTCCATGCGTTAGAGGCTGAGAGGATGATTTCACTTCAGAGATGAAATGGGGAAACCAGCAAAATGATTAAGATGAATCATAGAATCATAGAATCAAGCAGGTTGGAAGAGACCTCCAAGCTCATCCAGTCCAACCTAGCACCCAGCCCTATGCAGTCACCTAGACCATGGCACTAAGTGCCTCATCCAGTCTTCTCTTGAACACCTCCAGGGACGGTGCCTCCACCACCTCCCTGGGCAGCCCATTCCAATGCCAATCACTCTCTCTGTGAAGAACTTCCTCCTAACATCCAGCCTATACTGAAACATCCCCCTGTGGCTTTTCTTAAGCCCACACTGAAAAATGCAGGGGTTAACCAGCCTTATTCTGGGGGGAGCATCTTCCTCAGTAGGCATGGGGAGATGCTTTCAAAGTGGACTCTGAGCCACCTTCCTCAATAGGCATGGGGAGATGCTTTCAAAGTGGTCTCTGAGCCACCTTCCTCAATAGGCATGGGGAGATGCTTTCAAAGTGGTCTCTGAGCCACCTTCCTCAATAGGCATGGAGAGATGCTTTCAAAGTGGACTCTGAGCTGTGTGCCAGCAAACACACCAGCATCAAAGATCATCAGGGATGGTGTGGGGACAGCCAGCATGGAAGGAGACAACCTGGGATGGTGCTCAGGAGAGTGCTGGGATGTCCCAGGATGAGCAAGGGTATAAAGAGAAGAGGATCTAGGCCAGGAAGACACCCTGGGTTCCCAGGTCTTTCCCAGATAGCAAGGATGCAGTACCACAGCAGCCAGGGAAGCTGATTTCCACCTCCCTGCCAACAATACGGAGGTTATTCACATCCAAACAAGTAATTCCTCTATAAATAAAACAACTGTTCTGACTTCCTGAGTCAATCCCATCTCTTCTGCAGCTCAGAGAGGTGGAAGGAAATGATGCTGGCTTGAGGAGTTCATCACCAGAAGCTGAACTCTGCAACACTCATGGGACCAGAACGATGACCTGTTCCTCCCTGTCCCCCTGGTGTACACACATCTGCCAGGTTGTGCATGTATGACACATGCAAGCTGCTGTGCAGAGCAGCTCAGGTCCTGCACAAGGACAGGAAAACTTGTTTTTCCTTCTTCCTGGAATTTCTCCTTCTTTTTACACATCTACCATGAGCTCAGCAGTGCAAGGCATTAAGGGACAACATCTCACATACACCGAAGATCCCCTTTATTAGGCACCACTTCTCTGATCTGGCATTACAAAGGCATCTTGGAGTCAGCAAGCAGCAAGACACAATCTCAGAGAGAAGGTGGAACATTCTGATAGCTTCCCCGATCAGCAGGGACCCAAGGAAGACCCAGGTCAATGGAGGGGTGGGAATGGTGCAGGTGTTCCCCATGAAATGATTCCTTTCCCCTGCACCCATAGAATGGTTTAGGCTGGAAGGGAGCTCAAAGCTCAGCCAGTTTCAACCCCCTGCCATAGGCAGGGACACCTCCCACTAGAACAGGTCACTCAAGGTCTCATCCAATCTGGTCTTGAACACCTCCCTGGGCAACCTGTGCCAGTGTCTCACCACCCTCACTGCAAACAACTTCTTCCTCACATCCACTTTCAGTCTCCCCTCTGCCACTTCAAATCCATTCCTCCTCATCCTGGCATTACCAGACCTTGTCAATAGTCCCTCCCCAGCCCTCCTGTAGCCCCCTTCAGATACTGGAAGGCTATTCCAAGGTCACCTCAAAGCCTTCTTTTCTCCAAGCTGCAGAGCCCCAACTCTTGTAGCCTATCCTCATAGCAGAGGTGCACCCAGCAGAAGCAAACCCCACAGGCTTGCAGGCTGTGTGCATTTAGCCTTCCTCCAGTGAAGCCACCCTGAGGATGCCACCATGGAGAAGGGCTTAGTCTGAGCACAGGGGAGCACTCTAAGCTGTGATTACCTTTGAGGCATCCTGCTCCTCTTCCTCCTGGGTTGGTTGGTCATGAGCCTCCCCTCTCCCCAGGGTACAAAAATAGCAGTGGTTTGGTGCACCTTAGTCCTGCCCCAGGGGAGCTGGTGAAGCCATTCCCCAGTCAGAACCATCTGTCTAGACAGAGGACATTCCTCACCCCACTAGCAGCCTGGCAGCTGGTACCAGTCATGTCCTCACTTGTCAAGGTGAAATCCCCTGGGGCAGCCAGAAGCAGCACCCTGATCTTCCCAGGAAAGTCAACAAAGCCCTGAGAAGCAGTTTTGGCAGCTGCATCCCCTGACTATGGAAGGTGTGAAATGGAATCACTCAGGCATCTCCTGCAGCCCCAGGAGCTATTTCATGGAATCTCAGAACTGTTTTGGTGGAAAAAGAAGACCTCCAAGACCACTGAGTCCAATGGTGCCTGGCAAGACACTTTGGATATCAGGGTTAACCAAAACCCTGCCCAGACACCCAAGAGGACCCTTGGTAGATGCAAGGCCAACTGGGGGAAAATGATGGGTCCTGAACCACTGTCCAGGCTTCAGGTGCTAGCAGAGTTGGAGGTGCTGGGAAAAGCAAGTCATGACACCTCCAGATAACAGAATCAGAGAATCAGTCAGGCTGGAAAAGACTTCTTAAGATCATCCAGCCCAACCTAGCACCTAACTCTTTTATTTAACCAACCCAAGGCAATAAGTGCCTCATCCAGCCTCCTTTTAAACACCTCCAGAGATGATGACTCCACCACCTCCCTGGGCAGCCCATTCCAATGCCAATCACTCTCTCTGCCAGCAACTTCCTCCTCACGTCCAGTCTAGACCTGCCCTGGCACAGCTTGAGACTGTGTCCCCTTCTTCTGCTGCTGCTTGCCTGGCAGCAGAGCCCAACCCCACCTGGCTACAGCCTCCCTGCAGGCAGATGCAGACAGCAATGAGCTCTGCCCTGAGCCTCCTCTGCTGCAGGCTGCACACCCCCAGCTCCCTCAGCCTCTCCTCACAGGGCTCTGCTCCAGGCCCCTCCCCAGCCTTGCTGCCCTTCTCTGGACACATTCAATGTCCAGGACTTCATAGGAAAACACTGAAGATGCTCACTAAGAGATGTGAACCATCTCATTTGCTCTCCAGCCAGGAGAAGAAAAGCAGTGCAGGTGATACTCCAGAGCAGCACAGCAAACCCAGAGTATTTTAGCCTCTGCTTTTAAGGAGAACTGGGCCCACAAAGAACCAAAGGGTTCCCAACTCGCCCCTGAGCTTCCTGTTGCCAACAGGCACTTTCTGGCACGCTCATGACAACCTCCTGACTATGCCTTTCCTGCAGAGAGGATCTCTTTCCATCACTGACCCTTGGAAACCATGGAACTCAAGGCTTTGGCAAGTGAAAAAATGGAGGCTGATGAGCCCTCCCCTTTCCAGTCACCAGTGGTGTTCCTCAAGGATCAGTGCTGGGCACAGGCCTGGTCACTGTCTTTACTGATGATCTGGAGCAGGGGATTGAGTCCAGCAGCAGTAGGTTTGCAGATGACACCAAGCTAGGAGCAGCTGTAGAGCTGTTGGAGGGTAGCAGAGCCCTGCAGAGGGACCTGGCCAGGCTGCATGGGTAGGCAGAGGCCAAGGGGATGAGACTCAACAAGGCCAAGTGCAGGATTCTGCACTTTGGCCACAACAACCCCAAGCAGCACTACAGGCTGGGGCCAGAGTGGCTGAGAGCAGCCAGGCAGAGAGGGAGCTGGGGGTGCTGGGAGAGAGGAGCTGAAGAGGAGGCAGCAGTGCCCAGGTGGGCAGCAGAGCCAATGGCATCCTGGGCTGGCTCAGGAGCAGTGTGGGCAGCAGGACAAGGGAGGTTCTTCTGCCCCTGTGCTCAGCACTGCTCAGGCCACACCCTGAGTGCTGTGTCCAGTTCTGGGCTCCTCAATTCAGGAGAGATGTTGAGGTGCTGGAAGGTGCCCAGAGAAGGGCAGCAAGGCTGGGGAGGGGCCTGGAGCACAGCCCTGTGAAGAGAGGCTGAGGGAGCTGGGGGTGTGCAGCCTGCAGCAGAGGAGGCTCAGGGCAGAGCTCATTGCTGTCTGCAGCTGCCTGCAGGGAGGCTGTAGCCAGGTGGGGCTGGGCTCTGCTGCCAGGCAAGCAGCAACAGAACAAGGGGACACAGTCTCAAGCTGTGCCAGGGCAGGTCTAGGCTGGATGTTGTTAGGAAGTTGTTGTCAGAGAGAGTGATTGGCATTGGAATGGGCTGCCCAGGGAGGTGGTGGAGTCACTGTCCCTTTGAAGTGTTGAAGCCAATCCTGGCTGGGGCACTTAGTGCCATGGTCTGGTTGCTTGGCCAGGGCTGGGTGCTAGGTTGAGCTGGATGAGCTTGGAGCTCTCTACCAACCTGCTTGATTCTATTCTATTCTATTCTATTCTATTCTATTCTATTCTATTCTATTCTATTCTATTCTATTCTATTCTATTCTATTCTATCCTATTCTGAAGCCTTCTCCCCCTTGGCAGCTACCCTGTAAGTATGACTGCACTCAGGTTCCTAAACCTCTGACCATTTTCCAGTCCCTCTGCCATGCCACACGTTGCAGAGTTATTTAAAGCACCTGTGAAGTATTAATTAGCATTTGCCTTACAGAGGGGTTGGGGGAAAAAAAGAGACCAAGATAGGACCCTCAGGGATCCAGCTGATCCAATTTTGGGCACCTAATTAAGATTAAATTTCAATTCATTGCCAATTAAAGTGATTTTTTGTTTCTATTTTATTGTTGTTGTTGTGAGTTGCCTAAAAAATGGCTTCATCCCTTTGGTTGCTTTTCCATTCACTATCATCTTGACACTCAAATTACTGATTTGATTTGCTGCACTGGAGAGTTTGAATCCAAGGACTTAGGAGAACTTGACAGACATTCCCCACCTCCCCTTTTTCACTGTGGCAGGAAGGATGAATCACTTTATTTACTACACACTCACTCCTATGTGTTAAACTTCCCTCAAGTGGAAACCAAAGAGCAGGATAAGAAGGTAGCTTCAGCACTGCCAATTACAGATCACAGACAAGTAGGGGCTGGAAGGGACCTCTGGAGATCCTCTAGTCCAACCCCCTCCTGCTAAAGCTGGGCCACCCAAGAACAGTTTGCCCAGGATCACGGTGTCCAGGTGGGTTTGGAATCTCATCAAAGAAGGAGACTCCATGAAGAGTCCATGGACTCTTCAAAGAAGGAGACTCCATGACCTCTTCTGGGCAGCCTCACACACAGATGGTACCTCTTGAGTTCCACTTTGTGCCCACTGTCCCTTGGACTATCACTGGGCACTACTGAAAATAATCTGGCCCCATCCTCTTGCCCCCCAGCCTTTAGCTAGTGCACAGCACTGATCAGATCTCCTCTGGGGCTGCTCTTCTCCAGGCTAAATCAGAGGGCTGCAGCAGCTCTGCTATGAGGATAGGCTACAAGAGTTGGGGCTCTGCAGCCTGGAGAAGAGAAGGCCTCCAGGAGACCTTGCAGTGGCCTTCCAGTATCTGATAGGGGGATACAGGAAGGCTGTGGAGGGACTACTGACAAGGTCTGGTAATGCCAGGATGAGGAGGAATGGGTTTGAAGTGGCAGAGGGAAGACTGAAAGTGGATGTGAGGAAGAAGTTGTTTGCAGTGAGGGTGGTGAGACACTGGCACAGGTTGCCCAAAGATCACATTGGGTGCTTCTGTGCTCCACAACCTCCCTGAGATGTTCAAGGCCAGGTTGGGTGAGTCCTTGAGCGACCTCTTCTAGCGGGAGGTGTCCCTGCCTATGGCAGGGGGCTGGAACCAGCTGATCCTTGAGCTCCCTTCCAACCTAAACCATTCTACGATTCTAAACAGCCCCAGGTCTCTCCCAGCCTTTTCTCCTCACAGAGATGCTGTTCCAAGCCCTTCAACAACTTTGGAGCCTCTGCTGGACTCTCTCCAGCACTTCCCTGTGTCTTGAACTGCCATGTCCAGAAGCAGTATTCCAGATATGGCCTCACTAGAGCAGAGTGGATGGAGAACAGAATCTCCCTTGACCTTATCTGGAGTCCTGCATCGAGTTGTGGAGCCACAATTACAAGAGGGCTATGGATGTGCTGGAAGGTACCCAGAGAAGGCCCAGGAGGATGCTCAGAGGGCTGCAGCACTTCTGGTATGAGCGCAGACTGAAAGAGTTGGGGCTGTTCAGTCTGGAGAGGAGAAGGCTCCCAGGTGACCTTACTGTGGCCTTCCAGGATCTTTAAGGGGCCAACAAGAAAGCTGGGGAGGGACTTTTTAGGGTCTCAGGGAGTGAGAGGACTGGGGGGAATGGAACCAAGCTAGAAATGGGTAGATTCAGACTGGATGTTAGGAAGAAGTTCTTCACCATGAGGGTGGTGAGAGCCTGGAATGGGTTGCCCAGGGAGGTGTTGGAAGCCTCATCCCTGGAGGTGTTTAAGGCCAGGCTGCATGAGGCTGTGGCCAGGCTGATCTAGCATGAGGTGTCCCTGCCCATGGCAGGGGAGTTGGAACAGGCTGATCCTTTGTGGTCCCTTCTCACCCTGAGTGATTCTATGATTATCTTCTTACAATAAACCCCACTTTAAACAAACAAACCTTCCTTGTTATTTACCTGCCCTGTTCCTTGCAGCCATCCTGCACCCTGCCCCAGATCCCCAGCTTTATACAAAGGCAGGCAGCTGCTGGGGAGAAGCTGGATGGCTCCTGTGGAGAAGCTGGATGGCTCCTGTTGTGATAAATACCTGCAGGCTCTCTGCCATCACTAATGAGCAAAACCATGTATAGAACTAGAGGAAAACACCCAAACCCTAAAGCTTCTGAAGAGCTGGAGTTCGAGCGCTCCTCTTTGGAAGGATCCCTGCCTGCTTTTGGAAACGCACACCAGGGAGGAAAAAAACCCACCCAAAACCAGAACCCAACCAAAAAGTGTGGGTGTCTGAAGCCACCTCATCTTTGGGAGACTGAAGAGCTGTTTCTAAATTGGCAAAAACACCCTTCTGCAGAGAGACAAACGGCAGACAGGCGCAGCCTGCTGCTGCTCCAGAGAGGAGCCCCGCGCCGTGCCCGCAGCGCTGCTGGGAGGCAACCAACGCACAAGGTGCAAGGGCAGAAAGAGACTCGGCGGTGGTGGGTACCAGAAGCACCACCACAGGCTCTGCACCAGAGCCCCTGCACTCTCTGATCTGCAGTAGGTTTTTTTCTGAAGGCAGGTTGTGGAGTCTCTCCCTCTGGAGATATTCCAAACCTACCTGGACATGATCCTGTGTGATCTGGGCTAGGTGATCCTGCTCTGGCAGAGGGGTGGAATGGATGAGCTTTCGAGATCCCTTCCAGCCTCTGAGATTCTGTGATCATGTCCTTCCTCTTTTCCTCTTCCTCCCCTCTCCCCTCCAAAAATATTTGTGCCCAGGTGGGCAGCAGAGCCAATGGCATCCTGGGCTGGCTCAGGAGCAGTATGGGCAGCAGGACAAGGAAGGTTCTTCTGCCCTTCTGCTCAACACTGCTCAGGCCACACCTTGAGTGCTGTGACCTGTTCTGGCCTCCTCCATTGCAGAGAGATGCTGAGGTGCTGGAGGGTGTTTGGAGAAGGGCAGCAAGGCTGGGGAGGGGCCTGGAGCACAGCCCTGTGAGGAGAGGCTGAGGGAGCTGGGGGCGTGCAGCCTGCAGCAGAGGAGGCTCAGGGCAGAGCTCATTGCTGTCTACAACTACCTGAAGGGAGGCTGTAGCCAGGTGGGGTTGGGCTCTTCTGCCAGGCAAGCAGCAGCAGAAGGGGACACAGCCTCAAGCTGTGCCAGGGGAGGTCTAGGCTGGAGTTGTCTCCTCTTCAGGCTCAACACCACCAAGTCTCTCAGCCTGTCCTCTCAACAGAGCAGTTCCAGCCCTCCCACCATAGCTGTGTTCTCATCTGGCCCCAGTCCAACAGGTCCATGTCTCTCCTGTGCTGAGGACTCCAGAGCCAGAGCCAGCACTGCAGGCAGGGTCTCAGCAGAGCTGAGCAGAGGGGAAGAATCCCCTCCCTCCACCTACTGCCCATGCTGGTCTGCAGTGGCTCCCACATCAGCAGTAAATGGGCACAAAGGGGAAGAAAATCCACCCACCTTGTCCAGTGCAAGGCAGTTCAAACAGCAGCAGAATAATCAAGAATCCCTCAGTACTTTCAAAGCATCAGTGCACAGCCTGAGGAGTCATGTCAGCACAACTGCAAAGCACAGGCAAGCTTTCAACGTGTGCAAGCAACAGCTCTTACAAATTCAGCTTCTCCCCAGGTTTGGGGTTTTTTTCTCTGCATTTAGAAATCTATCCATGTGAATCACTTCTCCAGGAAAGAGCTTTAGGATCCTGCATCCCCTCAAAACCCAGCTCTGCTCGTAGCACCTTCAGAAAGACAGACAAATCTTGATGCTCTCTTATTCCAGCCTCAAAGAGGCAGGTTTGATTCCTGATGCTCCAGCAGACTTCTGTCTTTTGCCATACTTTAAGGGCTATTTTCTCCCTGCCAAAATACTCAAGGAAAATCAACACAAGCCCTGCAGCTGTGGGGGAAGGGCTCCAGCCCTGCAGCTCTTATTATCTTTGGATGGGAAGTGGTAGAGAGACAGAGAGAGGCTGTTAATGCCTTGGATGTTTCTAGATCCTACCACTGTCCTAACCAAGGGAGCCTGAAACATCAAATGCCTTTGGAAACATCATATGGAGCATTTAAGAGGGAAAAAATCCATCACCAGAAGAGACTAATTGGATCTGTTATCAGCATCTAGAGCCTCTTGAACGAAGACTGCTTAAAGATCAGAGTTATGCAGCTTACACACTGCTCCTTACACAGCCAGACTGGCACCAAACCTTCACCTGGAGGGTAACATCCACCCAAACATGTCTCTGGTGTCAAACATTTTATGGGCTTGAACGTTTCATTGCACTGGGGACGTTTGGGGATGGAACACAACCGCCAGCTGCGCATCCAGCCCAGGGAAGAGCGAGCCAGGGCAGGACTCGAGGTCTGAGTCACTCTCCTGTGGTTCACAATCTGCTCCACAACTTTGTGACTGAGCAGATCAAAGTTAACAGCATTTACTAGCTCTGATGGTTTGGGAGTTACCTGTGTCCTGCCCCCCTCCCCCCCCCACGAATTCACCCAGACTAGCCTCAGCCAGCTGGAAGCTAAGGAATGAAGCTTTATATTCACAGCTTAGCACAAGACACAAGCAGAGATAGACAGCTACAGACAGACATATACAAGTTACAAGTAATAACGACACACAGCAGCCCTCCCAGCAATCAGAGCCCAGGAGGGGCTCCCAACCACCCTTCCACCTTCTTTAAGCCCCTCTACCTTATCCCAGAGCCTGCCTTACATGCAAGGTGAGCAGGAAGGATTGGCAAGGGGAGTTACAAGCAGAATCATTAGCTGGGTTACACAGATCCAGGCAAGAGTTCAAAAGCCCAGGGAGGAAAACACAGACACCAGCTCTGACAGACAGAGACACTGCCTTATCTATGTTTATGTCCTAGTCTTTGTATGTCTCAGTGAATTGTAGAATCAACCAGGCTGGAAGAGACCTCCAAGCTCATCCAGTCCAACCTAGCACCCAGCCCTGCCCAACCAACCAGACCATGGCACTAAGTGCCCCAGCCAGGCTTGGCTGCAACACCTCCAGCCACACAGACTCCACCACCTCCCTGGGCAGCCCATTCCAGTGCCAATCACTCTCTCTGACAACAACTTCCTAACAACATCCAGCCTAGACCTGCCCTGGCACAGCTTGAGACTGTGTCCCCTTGTTCTGCTGCTGGTTGCCTGGCAGCAGAGCCCAACCCCACCTGGCTACAGCCTCCCTGCAGGCAGCAATGAGCTCTGCCCTGAGCCTCCTCTGCTGCAGGCTGCACACCCCCAGCTCCCTCAGCCTCTCCTCACAGGGCTTGTGTTCCTGTGAGAGAAGCAAATATCAGCAGTGCTTTCACAGCCTATAATCTCCCTCATTAAAATACTCCAATTAGCCTCAAACCAGCACACCAGTTCACAGCTGTGTGACACTTTGAAGACACAAAGCATGGAGCCTGTGCACATCGTTTTTCACAGACAGAGTGACTGGCATTGGAATGGGCTGCCCAGGGAGGGGGTGGAGTCACCATCCCTGGAATTGTTCAAGCCAAGCCTGGATGAGGCACTCAGTGCCATGGTCTAGATGACTGGATAGGGCTGGGTGCTAGGTTGGACTGGGTGAGCTTGGAGGTCTCTTCCAACCTGGTTGATTCTATGATTCTATGATTAGTCCCATCTCAAGGCACAGTGAAGTGGCCTTACTGTTGTTGGGTTGATGGTTGGACTTGATCTTAGGGGTCAGAGAACCATAGAATCAAGCAGGCTGGAAGAGACCCCCAAGCTCATCCAGTCCAACCTGTCCCCCAGCCCTGTCCAATCAACCAGACCATGGCACTAAGTGCCTCAGACAGGCTTTTTCTGGTCTTTTCCAGCCTCAACGATGCTGTGATCTCTTCCAAGCTGCAGCCTTGAATGGCAAACACAGAATGTGCCAACTGCAGTCTGCATCATGCCCAAACTGCTAAGGCTGTGATGATCCATCCCATCTAAATCTATGGAGTGATACCATGGATGCTCTTCTCCGAGGACAAACTTAGGAGGGGGGGGTTATGTTAAGGGCTGTGCTTAAGTCAGAGAGCAAGCAAAGTTTCAAAGGCTCACTGACTTCCCTCAGAATGGGAAACAAAGTCCTTAAGTCTGCTTTCCATTAGAAAGAAGCAGCCCAAATATCTCCCCATTGTTGCTCTGCGCAGGGGGTGGGTTTCCTACACAACATCCCCAGCGCAGTTAGTCTGAATAGAACTTAGGGAAGTCCCCAGAAACGCTGGGGGCGGGAGAAACCAGAGTTTGTGCTGGGAAAGCATCACTGCAGAGCCCTGCTGCGGGGAGGACTTCTTGCACCTGCTCATCAGCCGTCCCCGCGGCTGGGCGCAGCTCTGACCGCGCTCAGGGCAGGTCGCACCGAGACCAGGGCAGCTCTGACCGCGCTCAGGGCAGGTCTGACCGAGACCAGGGCAGCTCTGACCGCGCTCAGGGCAGGTCGCACCGAGACCAGGGCAGGTCTGACCGCGCTCAGGGCAGGTCTGACCGAGATCTGGGCAGCTCTGACCACGGTCAGGGCAGGTCGCACCGAGACCAGGGCAGGTCTGACCGAGACCTGGGCAGGTCTGACCGAGACCTGGGCAGCTCTGACCGAGACCAGGGCAGCTCTGACCGAGATCAGGGCAGGTCTGACCGAGATCAGGGCAGTTCTGACCGAGACCAGGGCAGGTCTGACCGAGATCAGGGCAGCTCTGACCGAGACCAGGGCAGGTCTGACCGAGATCAGGGCAGGTCTGACCGAGATCAGGGCAGGTCTGACCGAGATCAGGGCAGGTCTGACCGAGATCAGGGCAGGTCTCACCGAGATCAGGGCAGCTCTGACCGAGACCAGGGCAGGTCTCACCGAGATCAGGGCAGGTCTGACCGAGACCAGGGCAGGTCTCACCGAGATCAGGGCAGCTCTGACCGAGACCAGGGCAGGTCTCACCGAGATCAGGGCAGGTCTCACCGAGATCAGGGCAGGTTTACGTCAGACTTTAGGGAAAATTTCTCTACTGAAAGAGTAGTCAGACGTTGGCACAGGCTGCCCAGGGAGCTGGTGGAGTCCCCTGAAACACCATCACTTTAAACACCTCCAGGGATGAGACCTCAACCACCTCCCTGGGCAACCCACTCCAGCCTCTCACCACTCTCATGCTCAGGAACTTCCTCCTCACCTCCAGCCTCACTCTCCTCACCTCCAGCTTTGCTCCAGTCCCCCCACTCCTGGCACTCCCTCACAGCCTCAAAAGTCCCTCCCCAGCTTTTCTGTAGCCCCCTTCAGATGCTGGAAGGCCACAAGAAGGTCACCTGGGAGCCTCCTCTGCTCCAGCCTGCACAGCCCCAACTCTTTCAGGCTGTGCTCACAGCAGAGCTGATGCAGCCTCTCAGCATCCTCCTGGCCCTGCTCTGGACACTCTCCAGCATCTCCACAGCCCTCTTGTCCCAGGGGCTCCAGAACTGGATGCAGGACTCCAGGTGGGGTCTCAGCAGAGCACAGCAGAGGGGGAGAATCCCCTCCCTGGCCCTGCTGGCCACACTGCTGCTGCTGCAGCCCAGGCTCTGCTTGGCTTTCTGGGCTGCCAGTGCACACTGCTGCCTTGGTGGCTCAGACTGCAGTGCTGACCAGTAACCCTGGCTGGGTGCTCCTCTCATACCTGGGCCATGCCCAGCTGTTATCCTCCACGCACTACAAACAAGGGAAAGACCTCAGGTTTTCCTCCACAGCTCCACAGCACAATGAGGATCTGTTCACTGCCTCCAACAGGACGTGAGTCCAGACTTTACCAAGTTTATCCACAGCAATTCTTTCCAGCTTAGCAAAACCAAGGCTTGCCTGGCTGGAGCAGCCACGCTGCTGCTGTGCACGTCACCCCTCCTGCAAACCACCCCCAGCAGCAGGGCAGGCTGTGAAAACACTGAGTACTTCTTTTGCTCCTCTTCTGAGGCAGGCAGGAGTGTTACAGTGAGACAGCCTCAGAGGGGGAGCCTCACCCAGCTCTGGAGACCAAGCGTAGGTCTGACAGGAACACGACTTGCCACGTAGGTGGCATGGGAAACCTCTCCTGCCCCTCCACAGATGCTCCTCCACACACTTCTGGTCACTGAACTGGCACCTCCCTCCTTGGGTGAGCATATGGCAGCATCTGCAGCAGCAGACACCAGAGGAACTGTTAAAGCCACCAAAGTGCTTTAAGGAGAGGCTGGACTGCTAAGCTGTCACTACAGACCTTCTATGGAAAGAAAGCAGCAAGTAAGCTTTAGTGTTTGAGTTTCACTCAGCAGAGTCTGACCACCAGTGCTAGGGTCAGGTGCAAGCCCTGGAGCTGTGGTGCAGGGGCCCAGCTCGAGGACAGTCATTCCCTGCTTCCACAGGCATCCAGCTGGAAAAGCTCCAGAGAGCTCTAATTAACCAAACTGCTCATTACCTTTGCAGAGCAGCTCTGCCCCTGGGCTCTCCCAGAGATGAGGGAGGGATGTTGTGCCTTGTGGGGTGCAATGGACATGGAGCTCTCAGCTCACACTGGTGCCAGTGTAACCAGACTCTCCCTTTCACTGCTTTTATGGCCTGGAGGACAAATAGGATTGTTGGGAAAAGGCAGTGGGGAACATGAAAGCTCATGGAGGCAGAAGAAGCTCCACCAAGCCCCAGCAGAATACCAGGAATCATCACAGAATCAAGCAGGTTGGAAGAGAGCTCCAAGCTCTGCCAGCCCAACCTAGCACCCAGCCCTGCCCAACCAACCAGACCATGGCACTAAGTGCCCCAGCCAGGCTTGGCTGCAACACCTCCAGCCACAGAGACTCCACCACCTCCCTGGGCAGCCCATTCCAATGCCAATCACTCTCTCTGACAACAACTTCCTAACAACATCCAGCCTAGACCTGCCCTGGCACAGCTTGAGGCTGTGTCCCCTTCTTCTGTTGCTGCTTGCCTGGCAGCAGAGCCCAACCCCACCTTGCTACAGCCTCCCTTCAGGTGGCTGCAGACAGCAATGAGCTCTGCCCTGAGCCTCCTCTGCTGCAGGCTGCACACCCCCAGCTTCTCACCAGCTTTGTTTCCCTTCTCTGGACAGCAAAAGAACCAGGACCAACTCTCAAGAGAAGGTTTTAGCACAGAAAAAACAACATGCTAACAGAGTTAAACCAGGAAAGGTATCCTCCAGGAGAGAGAGGCCACGAGGAGCTTGGAGCCCATCTAACACTCTCCTCTGCAGGGGCCCAAGCTGGCTGCAGAGCCACAGCTGGTCAGAGGCACCAGGAGCTGCTAAAAGCAGATGTGTGCAGCTCCTCCTTCCATCAGCTAGAGGCTTGCTCGGTCATGTCCTGCAGCCCACAGGGCTGGAAGCCTGCAGGTTGAAGCCAGAAGGGGTGCCAAGAGGGCAGAAATGCCACCTTCTACAGCAGCATGGCTGGGGTGTGGGGTTCTGCCAGGAAAAGAACGTGGGTGATGGGGACCAGAGGAAGCAGGGCTGAAAACACAGGCAAGAAGCAAAGGGCAGGAGAGTGGAGATGGCCCTTAGGAGGGATGCAGAGCTGGCTCCAGTGCCCTGGACCCTTAGTTTTCTGACTCATGAACACAAAAATGCAGCCTTCCCCCAGGCTGCCAGGTCCGGGGAGTTACACGTCTGGATACTCGGTAAACAGAAGGAAAGCTGTGGAAACATAGCTTAAGGCAACATGCACTAACAAGGGGGCCTTTATCACTCAACCTGGCTCTTCCCGGCAGAGCAGGACTCCTTGGCCTCAGCTGAAGTCCCTGCAACTGCTGTGTTCCTCAAGCTGCAAGCCAGAGTCACTGCCAGTGGGAATATGCTCAGCTCTATTTAGGTACCTGCCCCTCGTGATGCAGATGGGACCCACGGGGAAAAGGCAGCTGGAGGGCAGGGAGAAGGGATGCTGCTACCCATCACTGATCCTTGGAATCACAGAATCAGTCAGGGTTGGAAGGGACCACAAGGAGCAGCCACTTCCAAACCCCTGCCATGCCCAGGGACACCCTACCCTAGAGCAGGCTGCACACAGCCTCAGCCAGCCTGGCCTCAAACACCTCCAGCCATGGGGCCTCAACCACCTCCCTGGGCAACCCCTGCCAGCCTCTCACCACTCTCATGCTCAACGACTTCCTCCTCACCTCCAGCCTCACTCTCCCCACCTCCAGCTTTGCTCCATTCCCCCCACTCCTGGCACTCCCTCACACCCTCAAAAGTCCCTCCCCAGCTGTTTTGTAGCCCCCTTCAGATGCTGGAAGGCCACAAGAAGGTCACCTGGAAGCCTCCTCTGCTCCAGCCTGCACAGCCCCAACTCTTTCAGGCTGTGCTCACAGCAGAGCTGCTGCAGCCTCTGAGCATCCTCCTGGCCCTGCTCTGGACACTCTCCAGCATCTCCACAGCCCTCTTGTCCCAGGGGCTCCAGAACTGGATGCAGCACTCCAGGTGGGGTCTCAGCAGAGCAGAGCAGAGGGGGAGAATCCCCTCCCTGGCCCTGCTGGCCACACTTCTGCTTGGCTTTCTGGGCTGCAAGAGCTTCTCATCCACCTTGCTAGGGCAGCAGAAGGGATGGAGGCAGCCACAGAATCATAGAATCAACCAGGTTGGAAGAGAGCTCCAAGATCATCCAGTCCAACCCAGCACCCAGCCCTATTCAGTCAACCAGACCATGGCACTAAGTGCCTCATCCAGGCTTTTCTTGAAGACCTCCAGGGATGGCAACTCCACCACCTCCCTGGGCAGCCCTTTCCAATGCCAATCACTCTCTCTGACAACAACTTCCTAACAACATCCAGCCTAGACCTACCCTGGCACAACTTGAGACTGTGTCCCCTTGTTTTATTGCTGGTTGCCTGGGAGAAGAGGCCACCCCCCACCTGGCTATAGCCTCCCTTCAGGTAGTTGTAGACAGCAATAAGATCACCCCTGAACCTCCTCTTCTCCAGGCTAAACAACCCCAGCTCCCTCAGCCTCTCCTCATAGGGTCATCAGTATGTAGAAACCACCTTCTCCCCCAGTGCTGAGCATCTGCTTTCATCTGCTGATAAAGGCCCCACATGCTGCTGACACATCAGTGAGGTTCACTGCAAGAGAAGAGTTCCTGCCAGAGGAGCACATCACCACCGCAGACAGCAGCAGGCAGGAGCTGACCCCATTCTGTGGAGCTGATGGAAGATACTAAACCAAATCCAGCTCACAGACATCCCAGGAGCTCAGCGATGGGAAGGCTGGGAATTGCCTGTCCAGACTGGAGGAGCAGCATGCTCCACTCTGGTCTCAGGATCTGAAGATGTGAAACTGCTTTCCAGACCAAAGCCATTCTTATCTTTCTTCAGCCTTCTGTTAAGCCCAGTGTTGCTCCTACAGCCACAGGCTCCTGTCCCTGCTGAGAAGCAGCAGCAAGCCTCAGTGTAAGAACAGCAAAGGGGTCTGAAAAGCAGTTTCACCTTCACCCACCATCTGCGTGGTGGCGAGGAGGCAAAGCAATGCTTCTGGTTTGCTGGATGAATGAGGAGGAGCTGACATTATTTGGCCAAGAGGTCTATGGTCATGTGCAGGCAAACCTCAGAGCCAGGTAGAAAGGGACCTGGGGGTGCTGGCAGAGAGGAGCTGAAGCTGAGGCAGCAATGTGCCCAGGTGGGCAGCAGAGCCAATGGCAGCCTGGGCTGGCTCAGGAGCAGTGTGGGCAGCAGGACAAGGGAGGTTCTTCTGCCCCTGTGCTCAGCACTGCTCAGGCCACCCCTTGAGTGCTGTGTCCTGTTCTGGGCTCCTGAATTGAAGAGAGATGTTGAGGTGCTGGAAGGTGTTTGGAGAAGGGCAGCAAGGCTGGGGAGGGGCCTGGAGCACAGCCCTGTGAGGAGAGGCTGAGGGAGCTGGGGGTGTGCAGCCTGCAGCAGAGGAGGCTCAGGGCAGAGCTCATTGCTGCCTGCAGCTGCCTGCAGGGAGGCTGTAGCCAGGTGGGGTTGGGCTCTGCTGCCAGGCAAGCAGCAAGAGAAGAAGGGGACACAGCCAAAAGCTGTGCCAGGGCAGGTCTAGGCTGGATGTTGTTAGGAAGTTGTTGTCAGAGAGAGTGATTGGCATTGGAATGGGCTGCCCAGGGAGGTGGTGGAGTCTCTGTGGCTGGAGGTGTTGAAGCCAAGCCTGGCTGGGGCACTTAGTGCCATGGTCTGGTTGGTTGGCCAGGGCTGGGTGCTAGGTTGGGCTGGATGAGCTTGGAGCTCTCTTCCAGCCTGGTTGGTTCTATGATTCTATGCTGGTACTCTGACTTCAATCCATGCCTGCAAGGCAGGAGCTGCATTCTGAACTCCACACCAATGCAACATTTCAAGCCAAAAAGAACATTTTATGGCCCAAGCTAAACTGTACACCAGGGATGTGGATGCACAGACCTTGAGACCCTGCAGGAGCTGCTCTTGCCACTGCTTCTCTCTCCCCAACATAAAAGTTCCCTCTAAAACCTCTCATTTCCAATGACTTGGGAACAGGAGTAGGGATGCCCCAGGTGATGGGGAAATACAGAATTGGACCAGGGAGGGTGGAGGATGAAGGAGGAGCAGCAGGAGCTCCTGTGGACATTCCATCCCACCCCTAACCCACAACACAGCTGCTCACAGCCTGGTCCTTAATGAGTAAGCTCCTAAATTTATAACAGCCAGAGAGCAGCTCTGAAACCACAGCCAAGCCTGAGGGCTGTGTGTGTGCCGGGGGCGGCAGGGAACGCATCCCCACACGTTCCTTCTGCTTATCTCATCATGGTCTTGGCCAGGAGGAGCAGCTCTGGAACGCACCAGACAGGGCCTTCATCCAAACCTTGCCCATTTTCCCCCTCAAAAGCAGCACAGCAGCAGCTGTAGGAGGCCCAGATGAGGGGCATCACTCTGGGAGCTTTCCCTTGGCACATGGCACACAAGATGATGCTTCCCTGGAGGGTCTCCAAAGGATGCTGAGGCAGAGCTGGAGAGGACTTCTGCACTGAGCCAGTGAAGGTGATACAAAGTGGGTTTGACCTGGAGATGTGTTCATTTAGGAGGCTGCAGCTCTTCCCCCACACCTGCATGCCCTCTTCCCACTCCCCTCAGCATGACTATGGGGTGGTCCCCCCAGAACACACTCTGAGTTTATGCTTGCACCAACGTGCATGGGAAGAAGGAAGCAAACAAAGCCAGCAGAAGATGGAACAATTGTTGGGAATAATAAAACTAAGTTAAATCTGCATCTTTTGAACAATGGTAGGATATGCCACAGCACATCACCACCACAGCCATCATCATCATCATCCACAGAGGCAGGAGGGACCTTACAGCTGAGGGCCTTTTTGTTGCTGTTGTTTTTAAAAGAGCTTATGGGGAATGGATTCACAGAACCATAAAATCAATCATGATGGAAGTGACCTCCAAGATCCCCCAGTCCAACCTGCAGAAGCTGACAGAGGGAGACTTAGACTGGGGATTAGGAAGAAATTCTTTACAGTGCAGGTGGTCAGACACTGGAACAGGTTGCCAGGAAGGTCATGAATGTCCCTCCCTGGAGATCATAGAATCAGAGAATCAGGCAGTTTGGAAGTGACCTCCAAGCTCAGCCAGTCCAACCTAGCATCCAGCCCTGGCCAACCAACCAGACCATGGCACTAAGTGCCCCAGCCAGGCTTGGCTTCAACACCTCCAGCCACAGAGACTCCACCACCTCCCTGGGCAGCCCATTCCAATGCCAATCACTCTCTCTAACAACTTCCTAACAACATCCAGCCTAGACCTGCCCTGCCACAGCTTCAGACTCTGTCCCCTTCTTCTGTTGCTGCTTGCCTGGCAGCAGAGCCCAACCCCACCTGGCTGCAGCCTCCCTGCAGGCAGCTGCAGACAGCAATGAGCTCTGCCCTGAGCCTCCTCTGCTGCAGGCTGCACACCCCCAGCTCCCTCAGCCTCTCCTCACAGGGCTCTGCTCCAGGCCCCTCCCCAGCCTTGCTGCCCTTCTCCAAACACCTTCCAGCACCTCAACAGCTCTCTGCAATTCAGGAGCCCAGAACTGAACACAGCACTCAAGGGGTGGCCTGAGCAGTGCTGAGCACAGGGGCAGAAGAACCTCCCTTGTCCTGCTGCCCACACTGCTCCTGAGCCAGCCCAGGATGCCATTGGCTCTGCTGCCCACCTGGGCACTGCTGCCTCATCTTCAGCTCCTCTCTCTCAGCATCCCCAGGGCCCTCTCTGCCTGCCTGCTCTCAGCCACTCTGGCCCCAGCCCCAAGTGCTGCTTGGGGTTGTTGTGGCCAAAGAACATGCTTGGATGCTCCAGGCCAGACTGGATGAGATCTTGAGCAACTCAGTCTAGTGGAAGATGTCTCTGTCCATGGCAGGAGGGTTGGAACTAGATCATCTTTAAGGTCTCTTCCAATCTAAACCAATCTATGAAAGACTCAGAGGAGTCCCCACAGCCTCAGCATGGGCCAAAAGACCAAGACCTGCTTATCCCTCCCAACTACCCAGGAAAGCTCCTACAGCCACAGCTATTATTTCAGAGAGCAAATGTTGCCTCTATCATGGCAATAGCAAATCCTGAGTTCTTTGTGGGGCTCCTGCTTTGACAGGAAAATGGCTGAAGCCAAGATGCATGTGGGCACAGTGCAGCTGGTGTGAGCCCTTCTCATGCTCCCCTGCCTGGCTCCAGCTCAAGGGACAAAGCACTTCTCTTAATCCCCAAGCAGGATTTCCCTTCTTTTGTTCCTCCTCTTTGTCACACGTCACCAAAGGGACATCTGAGGGGAAGGATTAAAAAGCTGAGTTTTCAGAAGCTATTTAAATACTTCATGTCCCAGTTCATTTTCTGTTTGATACAGAATTGTCCTGGTTATAATCACAGGAAGCTGAAACCCTTTGGGCAGCAGGAGGATCACTGCAGCAGTCCCATCCCCAAGCTCATCCACTCAGTTCTATGCCACAGTCCTGAAACTCCTTTTGCTCAGGAATGGGGATGCATGGCCTGTGCTGAAAACAGCTAATGCCACAGAGGAGAGGTGCTGCAGCATCCCTCTTCCATTGACAGCAGCTACAGGCTCCTCCTAGGATGCAGGACATAACAAGCCAGCTGCCCTCAAAGAGGCTGGCAGGGAAAGAAGGAAGGAAAAGCTCTGTCCACAGATTCTCCATCTTAGAATCATAGAAGCAGTCAAGGTTGGTAGGGACCACAGGGAGCAGCCAGTTCCAACCCCCCTGCCATGCCCAGGGACACCCTACCCTAGAGCAGGCTGCACACAGCCTCAGCCAGCCTGGCCTCAAACACCTCCAGCCATGGGGCCTCAACCACCTCCCTGGGCAACCCACTCCAGCCTCTCACCACTCCCATGCCTCTCACTTCCTCCTCACCTCCAGCCTCACTCTCCCCACCTCCAGCTTTGCTCCATTCCCACCAGTCCTGGCATTCCCTGTCAGTCTCAAAAGTCCCTCCTCAGCTTCTTTGTAGCCCCCTTCAGATCCTGGAAGGCCACAAGAAGGTCACCTGGGAGCCTCCTCTGCTCCAGCCTGCACAGCCCCAACTCTTTCAGGCTGTGCTCACAGCAGAGCTGCTGCAGCCTCTCAGCATCCTCCTGGCCCTGCTCTGGACACTCTCCAGCATCTCCACAGCCCTCTTGTCCCAGGGGCTCCAGAGCTGGATGCAGGACTCCAGGTGGGGTCTCAGCAGAGCACAGCAGAGGGGGAGAATCCCCTCCCTGGCCCTGCTGGCCACACTTCTGCTGCTGCAGCCCAGGCTCTGCTTGGCTTTCTGGGCTGCAAGTGCACACTGCTGGCTCCTGCTGAGCTTCTCCTCCAGCAGCACCCCCAAGTCCCTCTCCTCAGGGCTGCTCTCCAGCCACTCACTGCCCAGCCTGCATTTGTGCTAGGAAGCAGCAGGAAGATGCAGGACAGAAGCCTTGTGCCCATGTTTGATGCACAAGGACCACTGCAGACACAAAGGAGGTGAGTCAGGATCCCAGAACAGGCAGCACCAGCAAGCTGCTCAGCATCAGGAAAGCCTGGTGAGAAGCACCAGGGATAGGGGTGGGAAAAACCCCACTGCATACATTCCCTAGTTTCCATGGAATCATAGCATGGGTTCAGTTGGAAAAGACCTTTACAGGTAATCCAGTACCCACTCCCCTGCCATGGGCAAGGACACCTTCCACTGGAGCAGGTTGCTCAGAACCCTGTCCAACCTAACCTGGAATAGCTCCACAGAGGGGATACCTACCATCAGCCTGGGCAACCTGTGCCAGTCTCTCACCACCCTCACTGCAAACAACTTCTTCCTAGCATCCACTTTCAATCTCCCCTCTGCCACTTCAAACCCATTCTTCCTCATCCTGGCATTGCCAGACCTTGTCCATAGTCCCTTCACAGCCTTCCTGTAGCCTCCTTCAGATCCTGCAAGGCCACTCCAAGCTCCCCTGGAAGCCTTCTCTTCTCCAGGCTGCACAGCCCCAACTCTCTCTCAGCCTGTGCTCACAGCAGAGCTGCTGCAGCCCTCTCAGCATCTTGGTGGCTTCCTCTGCACTGGCTCCAACACTTCCATGTGCTGCTTGTGCTGAGGGCTCCAGAACTGCCCCTAGGACTGCAGGAGGGGTGTGAGGAGAGCAGAGCCAAGGGGCAGAATCCCCTCCCTTGCCCTGTGCCCACACTGCTCATGTTGCAGCCCAGCACAGGGTTGTGTCTGGGCTGCACTCACACTGCAGGCTCCTGTTGAGCTTTTATCAGCCCAGACCCCCAGGAACTGTTCCTCAGGGCTGCTCTCAGCCATTTGTCATCCTCTGAAATAACTCCTCAACCTTCTCCTCCCCAACCTGCCTTCAGTTTCAGCTGCAGTTGCTCCTTCCAAAATCACTCTTCCTTAAATAGTCTCCCTTCCTCTTTCCTGGGGGAGGATTTGCCCCACGGGATGACAGCAGGAGGAAGCTAAAATAGTCTTTCACTAAGATTAACATCCCACTAGCAGCTGTATTACAATGAAATGCAGTCACCTGGAGGCTTAATATACAGATGGATTACTATATAGACTGAAACTTATAAATAGGCTGAATCTTTGGTGTCTGTGGTGTGCTCCCCAGGCAGGGGGAGGGGGCAGCACCCACAAAATAAGGAACAAAGCACCCAGGCAGAACAGCTGTGCACACCACAAAGCAATTCCTCCACGGCTTCACCATGAGCTCCCATCCATGATGGTAGAGAGAGAAGAAGGAGCTAAGGTATCTGTCACCTCCACCACCCAATGCACAAGCCTACAGCTAATAAAGGAAAGCAAAGAGCTCCCAGATGCTTTTTTGAGGCAGAAGGCACTGGAAGTAACCAGAAGGCAGGGGCTTGGGTATCCCAAGTGGCCTGAGTTAAAAACGCTGTGGCCAGCAGGAGGAGGAGGTGACTGTCCCCTTGGACTTGGCTTTGGTGAGGCCACAGCTCAAGTACTGTGTTCAGTTTTGGGCACCACGATACAAGAGAGATGTGGAGGTGCTGGAGCAGGTCCAGAGGAGGGCAACAAACCCAGGGAAGAGCCTGGAGAATAAATCTGATGAGGAGTGACTGAGGGGCTGAGGGCAGACCTCATTGCTGTCTACAGCTACCTGAAGGGACATTGTGGAGGGGCTGCTGCTGGGCTCTGCTCACAGCTAACTGGAGACAGAAGAAGGGGGAATGGCCTCAAGCTGAGGCTGTTTAGATTAGACATTAGGAAAGAGTTTGTCACAGAGAGAGTGCTCAGGGACTGGAATGAGCTGCCCAGGGAGGTGCTGGAGTCACCCAGCCTGGCTGTGTTTCAGGGTGGGTTGGATGTGGGAGATGGTTTAAGGTGAATCTTGTAGAGCAGGATTAGAGGTTGGGCTTGGTGATGCTGAGGGGCTTTGCCAGCCTGGATGTCTGTGATTCTGTATCCAAAGCTGTTCCAGGTATTTCCTAGGGAGATGGCCACCACAGCCTGGCCACTAAAAGAGCCTGAGAGCAAGTGCTGCAGATGAAGCACTAACACTGCAGCAGCAGCTGTAAGCATGCCTGCCCCCTGAACCTGCTGAGGGGGAAAGGAAACCAACCCAGAGATCAACATTACACTTGGCAAAGCCAGCCCTGCCCTGCCAACCAGCAGAAGCAGCAGCCAGGACTACTTGCTGCAGACAGAGACACTAAGTGAGGCTAGGAGAGTCACAGAGTGCTTTGGGTTGGAAGTGACCTTAAACACTCTCTAGTTTCAACCCCCCTGCCACGGGCAGAGACACTCCCTACTAGACCATATTGCTCAAGGCCCCATCCTACCTGGCTCTGAATTCTTCCAGGCTTGGAGCCTGCACAACTTCTCTGGGCAACCCACTCCAGTGTCTCAGCCCCCTCATGGGGAAGAATTTCTTCCTACTGTCTAACCTAAATCAGGCTTATTCCAGTCTGCAGCCATTCCCCTTCATGCCTTTCTACAATGCCCTCCTCCAGCTCTGCTGCTCCAGTGCCTCTTCCAGCCTGCAGCCATTCCCCTTCATGCCTTTCTGCAAAGTCCCTCTCCAGCTCTCCTGCTCCAGTGCCTCTTCCAGACTGCAGCCATTCCCCTTCATGCCTTTCTGCAAAGTCCCTCTCCAGCTCTCCTGCTCCAGTGCCTCTTCCAGACTGCAGCCATTCCCCTTCATGCCTTTCTGCAAAGTCCCTCTCCAGCTCTCCTGTAGTCACTTTCAAATACTGGAAGGCTGCTCTAAGGTCTTCTTGGAGCCTTCTTTTCTCCAGGCAGAACCACCCCAACTCTCTCCTCTCAGCCTGTTCTCACAGCAGTGGGGGTCCAGCCCTCTGATCATCTCCAGCACATTCTCTGGACCAACTCTTAACAGTTCCATGTCCTTCTTGTGTTAGAGGCTCCAGAGCTGGAACCTGATATGCCAATCCAAGCAGGGTCAGACAGTTTGTCCTCAAGCTGTGGTTTACCACCCAAAAACCCCAAAAGAATCCATCTTAGGAAAAGCAGAGCAACTTGTTGCAGGATGACAGACTCAGAGGATGTCAGGGGTTGGAGGGGACCCGAGGAGATCACCCTGTCCAACCCCCTACCAGAGCAGGACAATACTAACAGAGAGCACAGAGGAACACATCCAGACAGGCCTGGAAAGGCTCCACACAAGGAGACTCCACAGCCTCTCTGGGCAGCCTATGCCAGGGCTCTGGGACCCTTCCAGGAAAGAAGTTCCCCCTTGTGCTGAGCTGGAGCCTCCTGTGCTGCAGCTTACACCCATTGCTGCTTGTCCTATCCCAGGGAGCAGTGAGCAGAGCCTGTCCCCCCCTCCTGACAGTCCTCAGATACTTATGAACAGTGATCAAATCCCCTCTCAGTCTTCTCTTCTCCAGACTCTCAGCCCCAGGTCCCTCAGCCTCTCCTCATCAGGCAGTGCTCCAGACCCCTCATCATCCTCACAGCCCTCTGCTGGACCCTCTCCAGCAGATCCCTGTCCCTCTTCAGCTGGGGAGCCCCAAACTGAAGGCAGTAGTCAGGAGGAGGTCTCAGCAGGATCAGATAGAGTTATCTTCAGAAGCTGTGCTGTTATCTGGTTTCAGCACACAGTTCCTCCCCGTGGTACCACCGTGGGGGGATGTGATAAAGCAGAGGAGCCATCCTCAGCAACATCAAGGGATTGCATCTAGAAAATACCCATCTTGTGTAAGCAAGCCAGCACACAGCAGGGAAAAGCAGTTGGTGTTGTGAAGGGTGGGGGGGGAACCCAGCCCAGAAGACAACACTTCCTCGAGAGGATTTATTTTTAAGTGGTGGTTGCTCAATCCTGCTCGGGAAAGCAGCATGGCAGGAGCAGCTCCCCTGCAAGAGCATGAATGGTGACTCAGCAGGTAAAAGCTGTCAAAAACATGTCCAAAATTGGAAGGGTAAGGGGAAAAAAAGAGATATCACAAGGGAAAGCTATAAATACTTCAAGCAGCTTCGCTTTGGGCACTGGCTGGATGCCTGGCGCTGCAGAAGATGCTCTGCGAGGCGAGCAGGGGAACCCCATCCTCACGCTGCAGGGGGTTGCTCCTCCCAAAGCAAGAGCTGCTGGGGACAAAGGGAGCTTTGCCACCCATGTCAGCAGGGCCCTCAGCATCCTTGGGCATTAGGAGCTGCTTTGGGCCCCATATCTGCCACAAACATAATGTGAGAGGGGATCCAGCTGGGGAGTGCTCAGCACACGAGACATGGACCTGTCTGATGTGGGCCAGAGGGGACCACAACAGTGATGCAAGGGCTGAAGCCTCTCTGCTGAGAGGCCAACCAAGAGACTTGGGGCTGCTCAGCCTGGAGAAGAGAAAGCTCCAGGAAGACCTCCTTGGGGCCTTTCAGTAATTAGAGGAGGCACTGAGGACAGCCCTTGCAGCAGGGCCTGTTGTGGGAAGGCAAGGGGGGGTGGTTTTATACTGAAAGAAGAGAGGTTCAGACAAGGACTGCTACTGGTAGATAGGAGCTGAAGCTGAGGCAGCAGTGCCCAGGTGGGCAGCAGAGCCAATGGCATCCTGGGCTGGCTCAGGAGCAGTGTGGGCAGCAGGACAAAGGAGGTTCTTCTGCCCCTGTACTCAGCACTGCTCAGGCCACCCCTTGAGTGCTGTGTCCAGTTCTGGGCTCCTCAATTGCAGAGAGAAGTTGCAGCACTGGAAGGTGTTTGGAGAAGGGCAATGAAGCTGGGGAGGGGCCTGGAGCAGAGCCCTGTGAGGAGAGGCTGAGGGAGCTGGGGGTGTGCAGCCTGCAGCAGAGGAGGCTCAGGGCAGAGCTCATTGCTGTCTGCAGCTGCCTGCAGGGAGGCTGTAGCCAGGTGGGGTTGGGCTCTGCTGCCAGGCAAGCAGCTACAGAACAAGGGGACACAGCCTCAAGCTGTGCCAGGGCAGGTCTAGGCTGGATGTTGTTAGGAAGTTGTTGTCAGAGAGAGTGATTGGCATTGGAATGGGCTGCCCAGGGAGGTGGTGGAGTCACTGTGCCTGGAGGTGTTGAAGCCAAGGCTGGCTGGGGCACTTAGTGCCATGGTCTGGTTGCTTGGCCAGGGCTGGGTGCTAGGTTGGACTGGATGAGCTCGAAGGCCTCTTCCTACCTGCCTGATTCTCTGATTCTAAGAGGGGAGAAACAGTTTTTTTACAGTGGCAGTGGTGAAACACCAGCCCAGGCTGCCCCATCCCATGAACCAAATCCAGGTCAGGCTGGATGGAGCTCTGAGCAACCTGCTCTAGTTGAAGATGTCCCTGATGTCTGGAAGAAGTTCAGACTTCAGAGTTTTGAGGACCCCTTCCCAAACCATTTTGTGATCCCCACTGCTGCTGGGTTTCAGCTACAGAGGCCAAAGGCTGCCTTGCACCCCTAAGGCTCACCCCTCTGCAGCCTCCCCCTCGCTTGGCGCATCCCTACGCCGAAGACAGGAGCAGGACTTCCTAACGCAGACAAAAATACTTCTTTCTGCACTGCCTTTTCCTCTTTTTTTTTTCTTTCTTCCCCTTACAAGTGAAAAGGCCCAGCCAGGCAGCATGAAAGGCTGCACAAACACTCCTCCTTTCCCCCAGCAGAAATGACAAAAATGCCTTTGAATTTGTTTTGGCAAGAAACAATGTTTTTTATGAAAGAGCCTCATTGAAAAGTCACAGTTTGGACTGCTCTCCTATTCTGCACTGAGCCTCCTTTTTTCAGAGTTAAAAAAGAAAAGGAGTTTTAATTACCACCTCCAACAGTATTTTGACGTGGTTTAGGCTTTGTTAGACCATTACAAACTCCAACAGCACCTTTTGGAAGGTCCTGCACCGCCGTTAGGGTTTTTGTGTCGCTGAGTCTTGTGTCAGCAGCTGGAGGAGAGGTGGGGGGGGAGGGAAATAATAAATGAATTCCATTTGGAGAAAATGCTGCCATTTATAACCCAGCAATTAAGAACAGATTTAATTTTAGATATTGCTGCATTCTTCAGCTTATTGAGTTACTCACCACCAACACTGCCACTATCAGTACACGCTCAGCTCTTAAACAGACCCAGGCCACTTCTCTCACCCCTAAAATTAGCAGCAACACAGATGAGAAAGTTAAGGCTGTTCTCCTCCCTCCTGGGGGCTGCAGCACACAGTCTCTGCTGCAGAAATAAAGAGAGCAGGCACTGGGATTTCCACCACAACAGGGCAAATTCAGGGAGTGACAGGACTGGGGGGAATGGAGCAAAGCTGGAGGTGGGGAGGTTCAGCCTGGGCATGAGGAGGAAGTTGCTGAGCATGAGAGTGGTGAGAGGCTGGAATGGGTTGCCCAGGGAGATGAGAGTGGTGAGAGGCTGGCTGGATTGCCCAGGGAGATGCCCCATCCCTGGAGGTGTTTAAGGCCAGGCTGGCTGAGGCTGTGGGCAGCCTGATCTAGGGTAGGGTGTCCCTGCCTGTGGCAGGGGAGTTGGAACTGGCTGATCCTTGTGGTCCCTTCCAATCCTGATTCTATGAGATTATGTGAGCCAGGGGCACCTAAGGAGTTAACATGCAAAACCCACCCAAAAATCTCAATAGAGCAAGTCAGAGCTGGCTGGACTCACAATCCAGGGTGTGCAGGCATTTGAAGAGAGACGAAACCAGAGCGAGGCATGGCTGGAGAGATGGCCACAGCCCCAGCTCCCTCCGTGCAGTAGGTGGGAAATGAAGAAAGGAGAATGGGTTTTATTCAGCTGGGACTCTGGCAGCTCAGAGGTATTGCCCAGGGAGGTCTGGTGCTGCTGGCAAGGCTCCAGATGGCACTCACAGGGGACAAGAGGCAGCTGGCTGCACCCCACACCTGGAAACGTCAGAGCGGTCCAGAGAGGCACACCTGCAGCCCAGTGGTGATGGGCAGACCTGGGGCTCCCCAGCAACTGCCACTGGGGAGGACTGCTGGAGAGGGGCTCCTGTCTGCACAGCCTCCCTTTGGGCACGTGGCAGAAAATGCTCCCTGTGAGCACCAGCAACCTCTGTGCCATGAAAGCAGGCCCTCTGGAGAAGCAAAGGAGGGGGAACAGGGACAAGGCAGCTACCCCTCCTCACCCCTGCTCACGGTGCCACCAAGCTCCTGCCCACCTCCAGCAGGAGGAGACCACAATGTAAAGAAGCAAGCAGCATGCATGGGCTGTGGCAGCATTCAGACTTTGAAAGCTGAACTAGTGCATGCAGTGGGTGACAAGTTCTGAAACTGCTCTCTAAAGATGACAGTGGAGGACCCTGGCACCACCTGAAACCCTGAGGTGACTTGGTGACAGTTATTTGCTGGTAACAGCATCCACCAGGGCAGCACTGCAGCTGGGGCAGGCCACAGGATGCCCAGAGGTGACCTGACTAAAGCAAGACAATGCTTTGGCCAAGATTTGAGCTGCTTGTTACACAGGAGGCCAGAAGGGGTAGCACACTAAGAGCTGTGAAACACCTAAGTCTGGGGAGGTTCTTTTGACACCAGGATGATGAAGCATCCACACAGCTCATTCACAAGTCTTAAAGGTGCAACAGAATGGTTTTGTACAACAGCAAGGTGATGGCCCCCCAAAGGCCCAAGGTCTGGCTGGGATGGAGAGCCTGGGCTCACACAGCAGCACCACACCACCTCAGGCTCCACCCAAAACATTCACAGCACCTTTCAGACCCTGTCTCAAACCCAGACAAAACACAGCATCCTAGAACAGTGGGGGACGGAAGGGACCTCTAGAGATCATGTAGCCCAACCCCACTGCTAAAGCAGGGTCAGCTCAGAGCAGGTCGACCAGGACCTGCTGCCTGGTGTTGGCCACAACCCCAAGCAGCACTGCAGGCTGGGGCCAGAGTGGCTGAGAGCAGGCAGGCAGAGAGGGAGCTGGGGGTGCTGGGAGGGAGGAGCTGAAGAGGAGGCAGCAGTGCCCAGGTGGGCAGCAGAGCCAATGGCATCCTGGGCTGGCTCAGCAGCAGTGTGGGCAGCAGGACAAGGGAGGTTCTTCTGCCCCTGTGCCCAGCACTGCTCAGGCCACACCTTGAGTGCTGTGTCCAGTTCTGGGCTCCTCAGTTCAAGAGAGATGTGGAGGTGCTGGAAGGTGTTTGGAGAAGGGCAGCAAGGCTGGGGAGGGGCCTGGAGCACAGCCCTGTGAGGAGAGGCTGAGGGAGCTGGGGGTGTGCAGCCTGCAGCAGAGGAGGCTCAGGGCAGAGCTCATTGCTGTCTGCAGCTCCCTGCAGGGAGGCTGTAGCCAGGTGGGGTTGGGCTCTGCTGCCAGGCAAGCAGCAACAGAAGAAGGGGACACAGCCTCAAGCTGTGCCAGGGCAGGTCTAGGCTGGATGTTGTTAGGAAGTTGTTGTCAGAGAGAGTGATTGGCATTGGAATGGGCTGCCCAGGGAGGTGGTGGAGTCTCTGTGGCTGGAGGTGTTGAAGCCAAACCTGGCTGGGGCACTTAGTGCCATGGTCTGGTTGCTTGGCCAGGGCTGGGTGCTAGGTTGGGCTGGCTGAGCTGGGAGGTCTCTTCCAGCCTGGCTGATTCTAGGATTCTATGACCACAGCATTCAGGCAGGTTTGAAAAGTCTCCAAAGGACACTGCAGAGGAGGACCCAAGTGCTGAGGTTTCAGAAGAAGACAGCCCCCTCAGAGATGTCTGAAGGATGCAAAGGGAACCTCTGCCACATCCTGACCTCCTGCCACAGTCCTCTTGGGTCAGGAACCAGGCAAAGCAAACCTTGGTTTTTAAAGGGTCCCCACTTGTTGTGTTTAAGAAGAATAAAATCCCCAAGCAGAAGTTTTTATTCACCAGGATTCCAGCAGTCTCACTCCCTGCTACAGCCCAGCTGAAGGCAGGAGCATTGCTGGGCTCATTGTTAAGTCCATTAAGAATCAAACTTCCCTCTGCCCCCAGACTGGCCTTAGTTATGCTGGGTCTGACCTCACCTTATGTTGAAGCACTGCAACATGGAAGGAAGATGAGAGTGACCTGTCAAACCCTTGACAAGGTAAAACACACACCCCCCAAAACCCAACACAAACCAAACCCCCAAACCAAAAAACAAGCTCTTAAATCACCACTGCTGCTTTAATGTGGTAGGATTTTGCTCTTCTATTTCCAATTCATTCATCTCTCCTTTGGCTGAGCAATCACACTGGCTTCAATGAGCCCTCTCCCAGTGAAAACTGCAAGCACAAAGGAGCATGTTTACTCCTGCTGCACAGCTCTGCACACCTAGGAAGGAAGCCCTAAAGCATCATGTGCTCCTCTGCAGCCAGATTACTGGGCTTTAATCCTCTCTTGCAGATGCATTTGTTCATCTTTGTGTATAATAAAGCAAATGAAGGTAATTGTATGGGCAAACTGAACCAGAATGTGCACATCAGACTGAAGGAAAACAACCAAACAACCACCAGTTATGTTTTGCAGAGCTGGAGGGTTGAGTTCAGCTCTGCAGGCACTGGAAAAGGAAGAAGTTGCTGCAGGGTGAGCAAGGACTTGCATCATAGAATCACAGAACCAGTCAGGGTTGGAAGGGACCACAAGGAGCAGCCAGTTTCAACCTCCCTGCCCTGCCCAGGGACACCCTACCCTAGAGCAGGCTGCACACAGCCTCACCCAGCCTGGCCTCAAACACCTCCAGCCATGGGGCCTCAACCACCTCCCTGGGCAACCCATTCCAGCCTCTCACCACTCTCATGCTCAGGAACTTCCTCCTCACCTCCAGCCTCACTCTCCCCACCTCCAGCTTTGCTCCATTCCCCCCACTCCTGGCACTCCCTCACAGCCTCAAAAGTCCCTCCCCAGCTTTTTTGGAGTCCCCTTCAGATCCTGGCAGGCCACAAGAAGGTCCCCTGGAAGCCTCCTCTGCTCCAGCCTGCACAGACCCAACTCTTTCAGTCTGTGCTCACAGCAGAGCTGCTGCAGCCTCTCAGCATCCTCCTGGCCCTGCTCTGGACATGCTCCAGCATCACTCTTCACCTGCAGCTCACAGGCTCCTGTTTCTCCCCAGGTGGCCTGTGAGGGACCATGCCAGGTCACAGATCAGCAATGCAATCTTGCAGTTGTGGAAAAGCAGCAACTGGTAAGGACTTGAGCACTAAGCATGGCACTGCTGGTCCACAGCAAGTTCATACTGCCCATGCACAGAAACTGATCCCTTCAGATCTACATCTGCCTGCCCATCTTGGGCCTCCTCTAAACCACCACCCGAGTCCTTTGCTATCCATCACCAGCCCTGGTAAGCTACACACTGCCATCCTCATACCCCAAGCTGAAGCACAAGAGTCATCCAACTTCCACACACCAACCAGAAGGGTAAAACTCATCACAGAGCACCAAGTGCCTGAGGAGAGCCCTCGGGTGAGGTGGGCACCTTGGAACCCCTGGGCTTTCACCAGCAAGCCCAGGAACACAGCTCCCAGCCAGCAGGACCAAAACCAGCTGCAGCTCCCCACCCAGGGCTCAACATCTGCACACCATCTCCATTTCCAACAACTCCCTACTGCCCAAGAGTGGTGTGCCCAGGGCAGGAAAATGCATCTGCCAAGTTCTCTCAGGCAGACAACTCTGCAGCAAAGAGCTCTGCCTCTCCAGAGCCACCATCACCCAGCTGTTAGCTGCAGAACACCTTGACTGGCCAGCACAGAAGAGATCCCATTGGACCTGATGATCTTAGAGGTCTTTTCCAGCCTTCATGATTCTACAATTCCAAGAACCTGAGTAATTTGATGCAGTGGAAGCTGTTCCTGGCCATGCCCAGGAGTTGGAACTTGATGATCTTTAAGGTCCCTGCCAAATCCAACCCTTCTGTGAGTACTACAGAGTGTTTTCTCCAGATCAAGGAGATTGCTGCCAGATTCAGTGTCCCTCGTGGGATTAGGGAGGGGGTTCCTGTTTTCCACCAGTGCCAGGGATGCAAATTCAGCAGGATAAACTCAGGATAACCAGACTGAATCCCCCCCAAAAGCTACTTTCTAATCTATTTCATTGTTGAGCAGGACTCACCCACTGGGATTAAATCCAGCTAAAAGTATCACTGCCTTCAGCAAGCAGCAGACTGCATCCCTCTTCATTCCCATCCTTCAGGTGGAACTTGCTCACACTGCACTTTGGCACAGGAGTCCAAGCCTGGCCAGCAGTGGGGAAAACCAAGGAGGAGTCAGGATGTAAGCATCATCTGTGTGATGTGGCCCTGGGCAGCCTGCTCCAGCTGAGAGGTGTCCCTGCTGACTGCAGGGGGCTTGGACAACATGACCTGTGAGAGCTCTTTCCAGCCTGATGCAGCTGTGACCCTGGGTGAAAGGACAGTCCTCACTTTCCATGCAGGATGGTTCTGCACTTCGGCCACAACAACCCCAAGCAGCACCACAGGCTGGGGACAGTGACTGAGAGCAACAGCAAGGTGATGGCCCCTCAAAAGCCCAAGGTCTGGCTGGGATGGAGAGCCTGGGCTCACACAGCAGCACCACACCACCTCAGGCTCCAGCCAAAACATTCTCAGCACCTTTCAGACCCTGTCTCAAAGAAACCCAGACAAAACACAGCATCCTAGAACAGTGGGGGATGGAAGGGACCTCTAGAGATCATGTAGCCCAACCCCACTGCTAAAGCAGGGTCAGCTCAGAGCAGGTCGACCAGGACCTGCTGCTTGGTGTTGGCCACAACCCCAAGCAGCACTGCAGGCTGGGGCCAGAGTGGCTGAGAGCAGCCAGGCAGAGTGGGAGCTGGGGGTGGTGGGAGAGAGGAGCTGAAGAGGAGGCAGCAGTGCCCAGGTGGGCAGCAGAGCCAATGGCATCCTGGGCTGGCTCAGGAGCAGTGTGGGCAGCAGGACAAGGGAGGTTCTTCTGCCCCTGTGCTCAGCACTGCTCAGACCACCCCTGGAGTGCTGTGTCCAGTTCTGGGCTCCTCAATTCAAGAGAGATGTTGAGGTGCTGGAAGGTGTTTGGAGCAGGGCAGCAAGGCTGGGGAGGGGCCTGGAGCACAGCCCTGTGAGGAGAGGCTGAGGGAGCTGGGGGGGTGCAGCCTGCAGCAGAGGAGGCTCAGGGCAGAGCTCATTGCTGTCTGCAGCTGCCTGAAGGGAGGCTGTAGCCAGGTGGGGTTGGGCTCTGCTGCCAGGCAAGCAGCAACAGAAGAAGGGGACACAGCCTCAAGCTGTGCCAGGGCAGGTCTAGGGTGGATGTTGTTAGGAAGTTGTTGTCAGAGAGAGTGATTGGCATTGGAATGGGCTGCCCAGGGAGGTGGTGGAGTCTCTGTGGCTGGAGGTGTTGAAGCCAAGCCTGGCTGGGGCACTTAGTGCCATGGTCTGGTTGCTTGGCCAGGGCTGGGTGCTAGGTTGGGCTGGCTGAGCTGGGAGGTCTCTTCCAGCCTGGCTGATTCTAGGATTCTGAGAGCCCAGGACTGCACAGACTCACTCACTGCTGATCATCTCCTGGGAAAAACTTCAGCAACCTTTTTGGAGTTTTTAAGCAACAAGTGAGCACACAGAAGTCACCCCAGCAAAGGCACACTCTGCTGAGATGTTTCTTGCAGGGAGTGGCAAAGGGCTGGAGTGCATCTCAGGGGAGTAGAGAGCACTGCAAGGAGCTCTGCCAGGGCTCAGGCTGCAGGATGGAAATAAACGCAGGGAGAAGGACACTTCAAAAAGGTCTGCAGAGAGGTAACCAAGGCATGCACGTTTCAGAGCTGAGGGAGGGTTTCCTTCCCCACTTGCTGCATCTAAGCCACATGGCTTTTGTACCAAATACTCCTCCTTTTCCAGTTTTCTGGACAGTTTTCTTGTGATTATTCTCTATGAGGCCATCAGACATATGGGCTGCCTGTGCCAGCTGCATCCCACCACAGCCCTTCTGGAATGGTCCCACGAGCCCCTGCAGCAAGGAGCCTGCTCCACAGCAGCTTGCAGCACTTCTCCTCCAAGGAAGGGTACAGAGGTGGCACAGGATCAGATCTGGGCCACCAGCTTCAAAGAGAGAGGACTTCCCCTCACAGCTGAGTTGGGCACCCAGGAACCAGTTGCCAACTGAAAGGCTGATTTTGGCAACATGCAAACAGCATCAAATCCTTGGTGTGAATCTGCCAAAATCAAGGGTGTTAGGACAGCAAGGAGATGGACCTTGCAGTCTGTGAGAGCACAGAATCAACCAGGCTGGAAGAGAGCTCCAAGCTCACCCAGCCCAACCTAGCACCCAGCCCTGGCCAACCAACCAGACCATGGCACTAAGTGCCCCAGCCAGGCTTGGCTTCAACACCTCCAGCCACACAGACTCCATCACCTCCCTGGGCAGCCCATTCCAATGCCACTCTCTCTGCCAGGAACTTCCTCCTCACATCCAGCCTAGACCTGCTCTGGCACAGCTTGAGGCTGTCCCCCCTTCTTCTCTTGCTGCTTGCCTGGGATACCACAGACTCACAGAATTTCTTAGATTGGAAAAGATCTCCAAGCTCCTCAAGTCCAATCCTCAGTTTCACACTGACAAGTCCCTGACTGACCCAAAGCCCTCAGCTCAACATCTCATCACCATGGATCGCTCTTCTTGGAAAGGACCACCAGGATCCTCCAGTCCAACCTTCATCACACACCAGGGCAAGTCCAAAGCCTTGGCCAGGCTCTGTGCCCTCTGTAAGGCAGGACCAAGCCCACCAATTGTTCTGGGTGGGGGACAGCAGTTCTATTTTAAAACCAGAAACCAGCTGAAGACGAGTGCTAACATCCAGTTTGGCTTTAGTAGGGATTTAAGGCACCTGGGCTTCCTCATGCCTTAATCCCACCCCACTAGCAGGCAGTATCCACTTCCAACAACGCAGAAGCATCTGCCCACATTTTTGCAATGACTGCAGAGCCAGCAAAGAGCAACCTCCCCTTTCTTTAGGGTTAAGAACAGTTGCCAAAATGCTGCCAACACAGTCGAACAATAGCTCCTCTGGGGAAATTCCTTCACTCCGTGCAGAACCCAGTACCCTCCAGCTGCTGTGGCTTGTCCAGAGAGATCTCCCAGTGCTGACCCCCCAAAAAATAGAAAGGGGCGAAGAAAAGATGGCAACGTTGGGCTGCAGCTTGCAGAAACAACAGTTAATGCAGAGCTCTCCAACCTAACCACAGCACAGCCTTCTTAGAACCATAGAATCAGCCAGGGTTGGAAGGGAGCACAAGGAGCAGCCACTGCCAACCCCCCTGCCATGCCCAGGGACACCCTACCCTAGAGCAGGCTGCACACAGCCTCAGCCAGCCTGGCCTCAAACACCTCCAGCCATGGGGCCTCAACCACCTCCCTGGGCAACCCACTCCAGCCTCTCACCACTCTCATCACCAACAACTTCCTCCTCACCTCCTGGCTCAATCTCCCCACCTCCAGCTTTGATCCATTTCCCCCCACTCCTGCCACTCCCTCACACCCTCAAAAGTCCCTCCCCAGCTTTTTTGGAGCCCCCTTCAGACGCTGGCAGGCCACAAGAAGGTCACCTGGGAGCCTCCTCTGCTCCAGCCTGCACAGCCCCAACTCTTTCAGGCTGTGCTCACAGCAGAGCTGCTGCAGCCTCTCAGCATCCTCCTGGCCCTGCTCTTGACATACTCCAGCATCTCCACAGCCCTCTTGTCCCAGGGGCTCCAGAATGCCCTATTTGCTTTGTGTGAAATACAAACCTGGGACAACCACAGCAGGAGGGCAATGCCAGCCACCTGTCCTGGGGGTAGAGACTTGTTCTATCCTTATCAGTCCAGAGACCACTTTTAGCAGCCCCATCCCTTTAAATACTCCTGGTGAGTG
This sequence comes from Pogoniulus pusillus, assembly GCF_015220805.1. NCBI lineage: Eukaryota > Metazoa > Chordata > Aves > Piciformes > Lybiidae > Pogoniulus > Pogoniulus pusillus. Next base: position 1,348,272 of record NC_087264.1, on the reverse strand, counting down.
GAATCTCTGCTCAGTCATTTCTAAGAGCTGGACAGCTGAGTTACAGCAGCTATTATCCACCTCTGCCTGGGCCCAGGCAGACACCTTTATTTATAAAGGCTCTCCGCCTGACCGAGATTTGACATCAGCTGCAGAAAGCATTCAGCATGCAACTGACTGCTCTGGGATAATGTGCTGAAGGGCTAGCCTGTGCAGCCTGAGCAGACACCTTTACCAGTGCTCAGAGCTGTCATTAAAGGAACCCATGCTGCTGCAATGACTCTTTTAACCAAGCTTTAAGCAATTGATTTCCCGAGCAGACGCACCGAGCTGCGCGCCTTTGTGTCTGCTGCTGGTGGGTATTCAAATGGATTCTATCTTCTTATCCCCCCCAGACCTAATTCTAAGGCATTCAATTATTTGTGTGGTTTATCAGGCCTCTCCCCTTTCCTTTTAGACCTCTGTGGTCCTCCGAGCTGCTGCTGCCTCTTGCTTTGTTCAACTTCCAGCTGGCCCCCACCTGAGAGCCACGAGCCCTCCACGCTGCCCAGACGTGGGAACCCACAGCACGCAGGTAATCAAAGGGACACAGGCAATGGAAGTGCAAACAGACGGAGGAGGAGGAAGAGCAGGTGGTAAGAAAAATCCATTCCTCACAGTTGGGCGTCCTTAGCTCTAATTGCCTCAGTGGCAACCCCTGATAACAGAAGGTAACCAAGTCCGCGGTGGAAGCAGGGACTCTGATTTGAATTGACAGTGTCCCCAGGGGCAGCACATGCAAATACACCTAGCAGGGCTCAGCTGGGCGAAGGCAGGCAGTCAATACCTGTGTGTTCTCTTCAGGCTCCTGAGTCTCTTGGAATAACGCAAAACAGGCACCAGAACCTCTGCTGGAGCAGAGAGGGGACTCAGCTCCCAGCACAGCTTCCCAGGCTGCACTGTGCCTTGCCGGGCACAGTAAGGAAGAGCCTTCCTTGACTGGTTCCTCATTTCTTAAGCAAGAACCACCAAGACTATATTCGTTTGCTTCCCAAAGCATCCTTCCTGCTCCCAGCACCTTCTCCCCCTGCACCACCCACCCACGTCCAACGACACCAGACTCAGCAGCAAGGACTGAGCCTAAGCACAGCTCTCCAGCTAAAACCCCCTGGTGAGGACGAAATCTCAGGGGGCTGAGAGCACAGGAGGAGCCAAGTAACCGCAAGCATCCCTAGCAGGACTAACCTGGAGCTTGAAGGAGGTTCCTCAGAGTCCCTCGAGGGGCTGCGGAACGAGGTCCCCACGGGGCCATCCCAGAGAGCCGGGCAGCAGCGTCAGGAAGGAGCTGTGCGACTCGAGTCCGTTGTTATGGTTACTGAGGGCTTGGCTGAGGATGTTTCCCCTCCTCTTTTCAAAAGAATTCTTATCAGTTTAACATAATGGCACCAGCCACTAACAGTCCTTATCTGAAAAGGTCACTCAGGTACTTCGGACTCAGCATTTCATCTCCCTTCACATTATCTGGAGGGAAACAGCCTGGTGACTTTGTATGATTTTCTTCATAATCCTTTCCTGGAACGGTAAGGCTGAAAGAAAACTGTACCCAGCAGCAAGCTGACCCCAGGGGCAATCTGAGCACACCGGGGAAGAGAGAAAGGCAGAGGTAACCACACCGATTTCTGCAGGGAGAAACAAGAGCAACGTCCCAGCAGCAGAACCCTGGAAGCCAGGCAAGTACACGAAGGCAGACCACAGCTGCTGCAGAAACACAATGTTCTGCTGGCAAACGTCAGCCCAGCCAAGCTTCTCCACAACAAAAAGTTGTGAGGGTTTTTCCCCTCCCCATTTCTCTCCTGATTTGTCTTCCTTTTTCACTTCCCACTGCAGAGCAGAGACAGAGAGAAGAGGACAGTAAGAGAAACCCAAGGACAAGAACTCCTCGTCTGTAACGCTGAAGGTTTTATCCTTGGGAGGGGAAGGAAGGGGAAAAGGGGGAGCATCCACCAGAAAACAAGGAGAAGTGGCATGCAAAGTGAGTTTCAGAACGTTTCAAGCTAAACCTGGTCACATCTGAATTTTATCCACCCACTCAATTCCTCCCTGTAACGACAGCAAAACTCCAAGCACAACACACATTGTCCACAGCCCAGGCAGGCAGCAGCGCAGGCGAGGAGCAGCAGAAAGAGCTGGTTAAAAGTCAGGCAGGTTTGGGCTTTGTCTGAAAGGAGTTTGGTCAAAAAATAAGAAAGAAAGAAAGGAGCAATCTGGAACTAATTACTTGTGAGGATCAGTAACAGAAGAACTGCTTTTGAAAGCAGCCTATGCTTCTACTGCAGGGCTGCCTGGCTTGGGAGCGGAGCATCGAACCGAGCTGCTGCATCCTGCAGATGACTCTCACAATATTAGCCTTACTTTAAGTAAAAGACCTTCAGGCATGGTAGCTCAACCTGCTGGGCCACAGCCAGCTCCTGTCAGGGTCAGGGAAGACTGTGCAGACTCATAAAATGGTTTGGGTTGGAAGGGACCTTAAAGACCATCTAGTTCCAAACCCCTTGCTACGGGAAAGGACACCTCCCACAGCTTGCTCAGGGCTTCATCCAACCTGGCCTTGAACACCTCCCCCAAGGGGGCATCCACGACCTCTCCAGGCAACCTGTTCCAGTGTCTCATTCACTACCCTCACTCTCCCTAATATCCAGTCTAAATCTGTCCTCCTCAAAGCTCAATCCAGTCTCTCTCACCCTACTATTACAAGCCCTTGTAAAAAGTCCCTCCCCAGGTTTCTTGCAGCCCTCTTCAGGTACTCCTTGGAGTCCTCTCCAGGCTGAACTGCCCCAGCTCTCTCAGCCTGATGCCCACAGGGTGAGTGCTCCAGGCTCTGATCATCCTCACGGTTCTCCTCTGGACCCACACCAGTCTGACAGCCTGCAGCAGAAGCTGGCTCAGCTCTCGTTCCAACAGCGCCAGCAGCACCATTCATCCATCCCTTTCCTAGCAGGAAGTCCCACACTCAACACAAAACAACCCTGAGTCTGTTGGAGCACAGCAGCAAGCACAGGAGAAAGGTCTTTTTCTGCCCCGAGGATTACTGTCAGAGAATACAAAAAGGTTTTGTGCTCAAGCACTGCACATGTCCTAAACAGCCCACAAAGGGCAGAAGCCAGACTTCACAGCAGCAGAGCACACAGTCATCATCCCAGCTTCAACTCGAGGTCTTAAGTCTACAGACCGTGAGAGTGGTGAGAGGCTGGAGTGGGTTGCCCAGGGAGGTGGTTGAGGCCCCATGGCTGGAGGTGTTTGAGGCCAGGCTGGCTGAGGCTGTGTGCAGCCTGCTCTAGGGTAGGGTGTCCCTGGGCATGGCAGGAGGGTTGGAACTGGCTGCTCCTTGTGGTGCCTTCCAACCCTGACTGATTCTATGACCTCATCAGAGGAGTGGAGCCCTTGGTCACACCAGAGAGGAGCCCCCAGCCCAGGCAGCCTTAGATGAAGTGCCACACCACATCTTCACACAGCTCTGAAGGCACAGAGCCCCATCAGAAAAAGAAACAGGCTATAGTTCAGACACCTTCACCAAAAGCTTCCATGCAACCATACCATGGAGCTGCTACATGCACATACACAGATCAAACTGCAAGCTGGGCACCAGGCATACAACCACAGAGCGATCTGGGTCGGAAGAGAACTTTAAAGGCCATCCAGTCCAGCTCCTCTGCAGTCAGCAGGGACATCCGCAACTGGAGCAGGTTGCTCAGAGCCCTGTCCAACCTAATCTGGCATGGCTCCAGGGATGGGGCAACTACCACCTCTGCAGGCACCCTGTGCCAGTGTTTCACCACCTGGTGAAGCCATGCTGGTAATCCTTAGCTCACATCTTGCGCTGGATGTGTTTGCCTCCTCCATGGCAAACCTGGCAAAAGCCCACACACCTGCCTACGCAGCCAGGTACAAAGCAGGACTGGGATTCCTCCCTCCAGAGCTGCACCCCCTCCCCCAGCCAGGCCCATTTCCTGCTCATCACCCAGAATCAGAGAAGACTGCACAGAGCAGCAGCACAACCACCATGTCACAGAATCAGTCAGGGCTGGAAGGGACCACAAGGAGCAGCCACTGCCAACCCTCCTGCCATGCCCAGGGACACCCTACCCTAGAGCAGGCTGCACACAGCCTCAGCCAGCCTGGCCTCAAACACCTCCAGCCATGGGGCCTCAACCACCTCCCTGGGCAACCCAGTCCAGCCTCTCACCACTCTCCTGCTCAACAACTTCCTCCTCACAGCCAGGCTGAACCTACCCATCTCCAGCTTCACTCCATGGATAAGATCATCCCAAGCTCCAGGACAGGAAACCCAGCTCACAATCCCCTCTGAGAGAAGCAACTCCCTCTGCCCTTAAAACCCCTTCCAAAGCAAAGCCAGCATCACATTCTCCAGCAGAGAAACAATCCCGACCTTGTTTTGAAGAGGTCCTGCCCCTCCACATCAGGCATCTGCTACAGAGGAGGAAACAGAAAGCCGGCAACGGATCTGCTCACTCCAACCTCCACTTTATTTGTCACTACCAGGGCCAAGATGGAAAGGCACCAGCTTGGCTCTCTGCCACAGCCAAAGTTGTGCTCAGCAGTGGCCTCTGCAAATCGCTAGGTCTCCTTCTTAGGACTGCAAAGCTAAACACATCAGCGCTTCAGAGAACAGCAGGGAGCATTGGAGCCTGCACATCTACCCCATCAGGGACCACAGCCTCTTTGAGCATCTTCTGGATGCCTGAGTAGCTCCTGCATCACCAGGACAGAACACAAAGCTCCAGCTTGTTCACTGAAAACACAAAGGAAACACAAAGGGCACTACCACAACTCAGAGGTACATGGAAGAGCTTCACAGAGTCGTTTTGGTTGGAAGAGACCTTTAAGATCAACGAGTCCAACTGTTAACACAGCACTAGACCACATCCCTCAGCACCACATCTACACAGGTTTTAAAGCCCTCCAGGGCTACTCTACCTCCTCTACCTGAGGTAGAGCCTCAGGGAGGCTGTGCCACTTCCCTGGACAGCATGTTCCAGGCCTTGGCAACCTTTTAGGAGATGCTACTTTATCTAATGTTCACCTAAACCTCCTGTCACAACCTGAGGCTAGAGCCACGTAAAGGTTTGTTCCAGCTGCACGGGCACAGGCTCCCCAGAGAGGCTGTGAGTCTCCTTCTCTGGAGACTTTCTAGGCCTGTCTGGATGCATTCCCCTGTGCCCTGAGCTACACTGTGTGGTCCTGCTCTGGCAGGGGGGTTGGACTCGATCTTTTTGGGTCCCTTCTGATCCCTAACATCCTGTGATCCTGTGACCCCTTGCTGCCAAGCCCCACTCCTGGTTTTCTGCAGACAGAAAGAGTTTCAAAGATGATGACCTGTGCTTTGCTGCAGGCTTCTGCACACCCTTAGCACCATGCAAGTGGGGAGAAAACTGCTGTTATCAGGTGGGAACCCTAAAACCCAGCCCAGCAGCCACTTTAGCTTCTCCACACTCTGATGAATCCAACCCTTGGAGCTGTCAGCTCTGACCCCTGGGGTTCAGGTGCAGTAGATGTGCAAAGGGTGTCCTCACTGCCAGCAGTTCTCTGTGGTAACATTAGACCCAAGCATGAAGCTGCAAAGCTAAAGCACTGACGAACGCACCCTAAAATAAAGCAAGTGCTCACACTAACTACTATTTCAGTTACACCAACAGCAAGCAACTGTCAGCTTGGGAAGGAAAAATTGCTTTCACTGGCCACAGACTAAAGGAAGGGGTTTTTTTTTGATAGAAAATGGAGAGGGGAAAAAAAGGCTTGGAAAACTGTAGGAAGATGGAAGTCTGCACCATGATCCATCAGGGCCACAGAAACCTTCACCAACTGCTTCAGCAAAAACTTTGCTGAGCAGAGCTTCAGCTATTTCCAAAGCAACTGGCCCAAAAGCAAAGGTGTAACACAAAACTGGTGAGACAGGCCTGCAGCTCTGGCCAGGTGCTGAGGTCTGCCACGCTCAGCTCTAACTGCGCGGATGATCATCCACTGGCAACAGCCTGAGCTACAAGCAGAGCACTTTCCCCATCCATCCATTTAATCTCATTTGAAGGTAAGTGTATTTGTAAATTAGATTGTTTTAATCGATGGCTCCACAGTTGGTTCTCACTCAGCTGCTGAGCTAAAGCTCTCCTTGACCTCTCTCATCAATCTGTACCTTGATGGATTGAAGACAGCCACCCACCATCAGTGATGCCCCATGTAGTTCCTGCCCCTCAATGTGTACAGCCTCACCACACCCTGAGTGCTGGGGTAGAACTTCATCTCAGCTGCTTTTTCAATCTCAAAGATGAGGAGAGGCTGAGGGAGCTGGGGGTGTGCAGCCTGCAGCAGAGGAGGCTCAGGGCAGAGCTCATTGCTGCCTGCAGCTGCCTGCAGGGAGGCTGTAGCCAGGTGGGGTTGGGCTCTGCTGCCAGGCAAGCAGCAACAGAAGAAGGGGACACAGCCTGGAGTTGTGCCAGGGCAGGTCTAGGCTGGATGTTGTTAGGAAGTTGTTGTCAGAGAGAGAGATTGGCACTGGAATGGGCTGCCCAGGGAGGTGGTGGAGTGGCTGTCCTTGGAGGTGTTGCAGCCAATCCTGGCTGGGGCACTTAGTGCCATGGTCTGGTTGGTTGGCCAGGGCTGGGTGCTAGGTTGGGCTGGATGAGCTTGGAGCTCTCTTCCATCCTGCTTGATTCCATGACTCTATGATTTTAAGTCTGCACAAAAGGGTGGCACTTGAACAGAAATCAAGGGGCATCAAGCTGGTCCTAGCACAGGTCTCCAGCTTAGGTCTGAGATGATGCACAAAATGCTTCTCTGCATCTTTTGCACACACTTCAGCAGTGGGATTGTTCCCAGCTGCAGTCAGTGGAGAAATGAATCCTGATGTCTGGCATTGAAAATGGTTAAAAGGATACTATAAAGTATAGAAGTCCCTTTGGGAGACAGCAGCCCACCCACGGACAGAACTGCTTGCACCACACAATGCTCCAAGGCAGCTACCCAGGCTGTTCTCATTACATTTCCCCTCTCGTCTTAAGCACTGCTACCTAACAGAAATCCCCCCCAGCGAGCTCTGTAAGAGACACAGGAGCTGCCCAAACGAGCTGGCCCTCACTGGCTCTGTCCTGAGGAGGAAACCTCATCATTCACACTGCAAAAGGCAGCAACCCACGGGGAGCTTCTCCCTTCTCTAACTGCAAGGGCCACATGCCAGGAACCTCAAGCAAAGGCATTTTTAAGCAAACATAAGAAAATACAGAAAAGTTAAGGACAAGCCCAAAGGCATCTCCTCTAGGTCCCAGGAACAGGGCAAGAGCAAAGGAGGAATCTTCACACCATGCCTCCAGCCAGGGCTGGTGCGAGCCAACCACTGGCCTGCAGAGCTTCCCACAGCTACTCTGCAAAAGCATCTTTAGAACCAAAAATGCCTTTCAAGTGCCAGAGAATCGGGGGTGTGCAGCCCTGCCCAAAGCCCCTGGCTAACACTGCTCTCTAGCCTTACACCCCTCCAGTGCTACTCCCCAGAAACCCTCAGCACAGGCAGCTTCTAACCCCAGGTTTGCAAACAAACCCTGGGCCAAGGGCACGGCAGCAGCTGGGGCAGGCAGAGTCTAAGGAGCCAGCGCCCAAGAGCCCAGAGACCTCTCCACTTAACACTCCCAGGCCCATGGCTTTAAGGAGTGGAGCTGGCAGGGCTGCTCACAGCCCTCTTCGGGCAGAGGCCACGCAGTGCCAACACAGAGCTTCACTTCAACCTTCCCATCGAGGCCACCAACTACAGCGCTTAGCTCCTCCTCACCCTCTTCTTCTTCCTGGCCTCCACATTCCCCTCCCACAACAGCTCCACGTTTTGACAGGGTGGGCTGAGAGGAGACCTTGAGAGCTGCAAGGAGGTTGTAGGTGAAGTGGAGCAAAGCTGGAGGTGGGGAGATTCACACTGAAGGTGAGGAGGAAGTTGTTGAGCAGGAGAGTGGTGAGAGGCTGGCATGGGCTGCCCAGGGAGGTGGTTGAGGCCCCATGGCTGGAGGTGTTTGAGGCCAGGCTGGCTGAGGCTGTGTGCAGCCTGCTCTAGGGTAGGGTGTCCCTGGGCATGGCAGGGGGTTGGCACTGGCTGCTCCTTGTGCTCCCTTCCAACCCTGACTGATTCTATGATAGGTTGAGGTTGGACAGTAAGAAAAATGTCTTCACAGAAAGGGTTACCAAGTACTGGAAGAGGCTGCCCAGGGGGGTGGAGTCTCCATCCCTGAAGGTAGTTTAAAAGCACATGGATGTGGTGCTGAGGGACATGGCTCAGCAGCAGTGGTTTAGCAACAGTTGTGGGCTTGTGAACTCTAGGTGAGCACTCACATGATGATCTGAAAGGTCTCCTCCAACCTCAACAGTTCTGTGTTCTGGTGATTCCATGGGACAGCCTAGCGATGCTCTCACAAAGCCCAAGAGCATTCAACACAGAGCTCAGCACTGCCACACAAGAGTAAGCCAAGGAAAACAACCATCCCCAAACTGGGCAGTGAGATGATTTCCCATCACAGGATTGTTTTGTTTGGAGAAGACCTTCGAGATCTTCAAGTCCAACCATAAATCTAAGACCACCATGGCCATTAAAACATGTCCACACATTTCCTGAACACCTCCAGGGATGCTGACTCCATCACCTCCCTGGGCAGCCTGTTCAGATGCTTGACCACTCTTTCAGGAAAGAATTGTTTCCCAATAGCCAAACTAAACCTCCTCTGGCACAATTCCAGGCCATTTTCTCTCACTCTAACACCTGACAGTAGGGAGAAGAGATCGACCCTCACCTCACTCCAACCCCTCAGGGAGTTGTAGAGAGCAATGAGGACTCACCTCAGCCCCCTCTTCCCTGGACTAAACCAGCCCAGTTCCCTCAGCCACTCCTCCTAAGACTTGCTCTCTAGACCCTTCACCAGCTTTGTTACCCTCCTCTGCACACGACCCATCAGTGGGGCTCACTAGGGGTGAACTCCAAAACGCACATGAAGAGGCTGGAGCTGCCCCATGAGCTGGGACACAGCCTGCAGCTGAAGTGGGCAGCACCAGGCAGAGAGCTGGAACCACAGAGACCTAAGGAAGCTGGAGGTAAAGGTCTGGAAGAACATGTAATACCTTTTAATAGCCTGGCTGCTACCACCAGGGAGGGAAAAACACCCCAACACAACCACACAAGCCCTCCTTTGAGCTGGTACACCTTCGTGCTTGCCCATTTTTCCCAGCTGCATCACTTGGTCTAAATAAAGACATTACAGCTCCCCACAACCCTTGTCTCTTCCTCCAGCCAGTTCTCCCCAGGACAAGAAATCTAGGTCATTCTGATGCTCTCACTGTGGTACTTGACAGCCTGCTGAAACGAAATAAAGACTTTGGCCTTAACGTGCAAAGTGTGCACAGGGCACCAAAAGCTTTCCTGTCCTTCAAGGCCAAGAGCTTAAAGCTCTTTCATCGGTGCAGATGGGTGTCTGGGTGCCTGGAGGGCCCCAAGGAGCTTCTGGGCATCTCTCATCAACCAGCAGAGGCTGCAGGGGCAGGGAACAGGATCACAGAATCACAACAATCTTTGCACCACCTCTCTGGGCAGCCCCTCCAGTGATCCACCACTCTCAAGACAGAGACTCTCCTCATGCTAGGTGGAGCTCCCTGTGTTCAAGCTTTTGCTCGTTACCTCTTGCCCTGTCACTCACCCCTCTGGCCATCAGAGAGGAGATGCCCAAGCAGGTGAGAAGAGCAGCACATCTCACACTCGATGCCAAAAGCCTACAGACTGCATTTCGTGTGTGTCCACCCCGTGGAGAGGCCATACCCAACACAGAATCAGAATCCACCAGGTTGGAAAAGACCTCTAGGATCACCGAGCCCAACCTATCACCTGTCCCTTCTCATTAACTAACCCACAGCATTAAGTGCCTCATGCAGGCTCCTTTTAAACACCTCCAGGGATGGGGACTCTACCACCTCCCCGGGCAGCCCATTCCAATGCAGAACTTCTTCCTAAACACCCCTCAGTGTCTCAGCCCCAGCTGGTGGGCACGGGAGGAGCACAGGTCCTGTTCCCACCACAGCAGGCGTTATGCTCCTGCCTGACCTTTACCAACAGCTTGGAGGAGGTTGCCATGTCCTGACAGCTCCAAGCAGCTGGGACTGAAGGCCAGGCTGGAAAGAAGGAAGGAATCTACAGCAGGCTTTTAAATAGCACTGTACAATACCTGAAACTTCTATTTCTGTGCATGGAGAATATGGTTTCCATAGTCTTCTCCACACACAGCAGTTTGGCTTGACCTGACAATTCAAACTGAATTAGCAGCATTCTTCACCAGTTAAACCATCAAAGCTCCATAGCTTACCACAAAGGACAACCACAAGCTGGATTCATAGAATCAAGCAGGCTGGAAGAGAGCTCCAAGCTCAGCCAGCCCAACCTAGCACCCAGCCCTGCCCAACCAACCAGACCATGGCACTAAGTGCCCCAGCCAGGCTTGGCTTCAACACCTCCAGCCACAGAGGACTCCACCACCTCCCTGGGCAGCCCATTCCAATGTCAAACACTCTCTCAATCTCACTCTCTTCTCCTAGTAAAGAAACTTGAAGATTTCCTTCCATGTTTGCTTCTCACTTCTAATTTACCTTTATAATCAAGAAGCACCACTCAACACACTACAGATTGGATCCCATAACACATGCAGTTACCACAGCTCTGATCTGCAGGAGGCCCATGTGGTTCTATCTGCCCCCTCCAAGCCTGAGCAGGTATCCAAAGAGCCACAAAAGCAGGAGGCTCCTCAGAGCTGTTCTGAGAGTCACACACGGCTGTACACAGCAGAGCCAGGTCAGATGTGCAGTTCTAACAAGGATGGCTCAGCTGTCACCAGCAAAAACACCTTTACACTTAGAAAACAGCAGGAGAACTCCTTCCAAACAAACATACCTGCTTCTCTATGTCCTTTACCTTCCTAAGAGCTGGTTTTACTTCCCTGAGGTTTTACCACCTCATCTGGCACTCAGCAGACCTCTCATTTGGCATCTGCCAGGCAAGAAACATCCTGCACACTTCTGTTGAGAGGACTGCTCTCCCATGCCTGGTCCACGTTACCTGAAGGCTCACAAGGCCAACTCCATGAGCTTGTGAGGACTTCAGCTCTGGTCTTCCTTGGGAGTCCCTACTGATCTCAGTTGTCGGTGAGACACCTAAGAAGGTACTCAACCACCAAAGAACACAGCAGGGCTGCCATCTCCTCCTAACAACCATCAACTAGGGGCAATAATTCAGCCCTCCCAGCTTCCCAACAGGGCTGAGGCAAGTTAACAGGCCCTGAAGGTACCAAACCACTTGCTCCTCGTGAGGAGCCACCACTTAGGCCAATCCAGACTCTTGCTCCGGCACGTCCGACCAGCACGCAGCGGCCGGACCAGCACTGCTTGAACTCCTGGCAACTCCCCTTGCCAGGCAGTGGATTTCACCCACACTTCACTGAAGATAACCACACCACATCTTACAACCAGGTCCTACATCTCATTTAAGCTGTGCCCTTCCATTACCCCACAGTTCCTTGCACACTCCCACTGCCATGTCCCCAGCATCAAGGAGGATGTTAAGGGGGTGCCTGCAAGCAGAGAGTCACTTACTCCCAGGTCAGCAAACACCAGGAAAGCATACCAGGAGCCACCTCAGCCCCCCAGTCTGGGAGGGAATTGAGCCCAAATTAGTTCAGCAAACACCAGGATGCAAACAGTAAAGCATAATGCAAGGTTGGAGGATGACACTCTGCTTTTCAGAAGATCCTGGTGTGATTCCATTGCCAAGCAAGTCACGGAGTGGGAAACGGGCACAGAACAGGAAGGATTCCAAAATGACAAGAGGTTTAGTGAAGAAGGCAGCATTAACACTGGAGACTAAAAGCTATCTCCCAGCAGTTCTGGGTTGGAAAGAGCAGCTACCCTTCCTTCCTTCCACCACCACACTGCATGCCTCAGAAAACAACATGTCCTGTTCGATGGGTTAGACCTGACAATCTCAAAGGCCTTTTTCCAACCTGACTCTGTGACTCTCTAACATGCCCCCCCCAATGGGAAAACTGTTGTGGAGGGGTGTTTGGCAAGAAAGAGGAACTCAGCAGACCCAGGTTGTGCTATCGGGAGTACAAACGCCCTGGAGGAACAGCTTGTTTTTGGAAGGAATGTCAGGGAAAGCACAGGCAGCTCCACAAACACACCAAGGGAAGGGTAGGAGGCTGGATGCCAAGTTTCACTTGCAGGAGAAATCCTCATGCCAGGCAAGGTCAGTGGGATTACAGGGACAAGCAGGGATTGCCTGCATGAGTAGAGATGGGAAGGGTCCAACCCCTGGTTTCCACCTTGGCTTACAGCAAGCAAATGCCACCACAGAGATGGTTGTTCATGACTTTTGAGCTGCAAAGACCTCATAACTCTTATTTTCCTCCACAATTCACTTCTTCTGTAGTCTGGAGGCACATCACACCCCCCCCATCCCCCCCAGCATCTGCCCAAGCCAGGGGACACAGCTACCACCATGCCCACAATCAGAACAAAACCCTACAGTGCTGATAAACAACTAGAAGCTAAAAATACATCGTTGGCAGCAACGAGCAGCAGGAATGGCTGTGCTAAGGCCAGGATGGGAGGCTGAACATCTCTCCTGGAGCAGCTGAGTTTTGAGAGCATGGTCCCTCCCTGCTCTGCGTGTGTGTCCCCGGGGCCTCCCCACCCAAATGGATGAGGTTCAGCCCTTCAGCTGTTTATAAAACCAGCAGCACTGCGCCCAGACGCACTCGGCAGCATTCCTCCCTCTCATTCCTGAGAGCTATATATGGGAACGGCCAATTCCAGCCTTGCTCCCCCCCGGAGCCAGACCCGATCCTGATCCCTTCGTGCCGGCGCAGCCCCGGGCTCGGTTTCCTGCAGGAGGATTTAAATCCGTCCTGGGTGGAAGGCGGCACTGAGCTGGACCTTGTCATCAAATGGCAGCGCAGGCAGCTGCCAAACCCTGCCGGCGCGGTGCTCTAATGGGGAACAGCTGGAGAAGGACCCAGCATTCCTCCCATCCCACCAGCGCCGGGGGCTCCGGTTGGGATCTGCGGACTCTGTATGGGATCCAGGGAGGAGGTTCTGTATGGGATCCAGCCACCCCCCCCCCCCCCCACAAAATTTCCTCCTATCGTCAGGTTTCAGCTGGTTGCTCCCCATTTCAACACGCACAACCCAAAAAGCAACAGCAACCCGGAGACTTCCCTCCCCAGGGTTTTAAAACAAAAGGGATTCTCTGCCACGGGATGAGCTTTTAGATTCACTTTTTTTGCCTTTTCTTGATTGATTTTTTTTTTCGGGGGGAGGGAGCGAGCGCGTTAAGAACCAGAACTACGCAACTCGCAGGCAGGTTTCGCCCTCCCTCAGCCGTAACTCCTCTCGCAGCAGCTCCGCCGAAAGCCCCTCGGAATGCCTGCATGAACCCGCACACACAGCTGCGGGAGGCACAGACGTGTGGGTCACAGCACACCCATAAACAAAACGCGTTCGTTCCCCCGCGGCGGCGCAGCAGCAGCCACTCACAACCTCACTTGTGCCATTTTCACCCTGCTCCAACTCCATCGTCGACTTACTACGGGAGTTGAGCAACTCGGAATTGGCGCAGAAATAACAAACACCGCCACCCCCACCCCCAGACTGAAAACAAAAAACCCAACAACTAAAACCAAAAACCCACCCCACCACTGCCCCACGCTCTCCCGTGGCCACGGTTATGTTCAAGTAACATAAACCAGCCTGGCTCCGAGCTCCAGTGAAACACAAGGGGGTATTCAGAGCCGCAGGGAAAGAGAGGGGGGGGGGAAAGGAAAGGGAAAAAAAAAGAAGCGTCCAAACAGGATCTGAATGATGAAATCGGAATTGCCACATTTATACATTGAACGCACACCAAAAAAACAACGAAGTGGAGCCGAGGATCGTTCCTGAAGGGCTGGGCAGCCCAGCGACCAGTTTGTCTAAGGCAGCGCCGGGGCTTCTCCCGCACGCTGCAGAAAGCCAAGCGAGCCACGTTGCCCAAAAGAAGCCGAGAAAATCCAGACTCTACGTGACCTGACTTACTTATTGCACAGGAAACTGCATGGAAGGAGGAAAGGGGAGGGGGGGAAGGAGAAAAAAAAACCCACCCTCACACACCAATCATTCACGCTACCGTAGTTACATCACACCACAGACTGGAGTAGTTTGCTGTGAAAAATCTAACTGAAATAAGCCACCGTCGTTCGAAAAACAGCCTGTGAGGAGACGTTAGTGTAGTGGAGCCGAAGAGCTCCAGCTCCCCGACCTTGGGCGGGGGGGAGGGGGGAGGCTTCGTGGATGATTCGGGGTGGTTTAGGGTAGGTTTTTGTTTTGTTTTAATTTTGCCCGCGTTTGAGCGTCGTTCGAAAAGGTCTGCGGCAAAAAGCCACCACTCACCAGGGTTGTTGGCTTCCCCTTCGAGGATGTGGAGCTCGGTGCAGTCTGCCAAGGAGTGCTCCAGGCAGAGCTGGAGGAAGCGAGCCTGGGTCCGGCTGACGCGTTTGAGCAGCGAGAGCAGCGCAACAGTCTGCTCGCACTCGTTCCAGCCCTTGAACCAGCCGGCCAACACGCCAACCTGGTCTCGAAACATCATGGTGAGCCGGCGGCCCCCCAAGGAGAAGACACCTCTGCAGGGTTGGGGGTGAGGGAGGTGGGGGGTAGAGAATAAATAACCAGGGAAGCCTCCCTGACCCAACTCTGCTTCCTCCCCTGCGATTCGGGGGCGGGATTAAAAAAATGCTAATAATAAAAAAAAAAAGAAAAAAAAAGCCACCAAACCAAAAAAAAGAGCTCCCCGCGCCCCTCCCCCTCCTCTGCTCCGATCCGAAGGGTGGGCTTGGGCTGGACGCAGCTTTCAGCCTGGGGCTGGGTTCCTCTGGCTTCTGTGCGGTGCTGGATTCCCTGACGGCGAGGCGAGAGGGAGGGAAGGAGCAAGGAGGAGGACTGAGAGGGGGTGGGGGCCGAGAAGGAAAAAAAAAAATATATATATATGTTTAAAAAAAGCCCAAAATAAGGAAAACCCCAACGGCAGGGGTGCCCCCAGCAAGGAGGCTGCGGGGAGCTGCGGGGGCTGACTCGTCCTGCGGTGGAGGTGGGGGGGGGGACACCAAGGGCCTCACACCTGGAAGAGGAAAAAAAGGGGGTGTCAGTGGGGGTGGGAGGAGGAAGAGGAGGCGGAGGAAGGCCGGCCCTCGGCCCTGGCACGCAGCGGGCCGGGCACCGCAGCCCCGCTGCCTCCCTCCCTCCTCCTCCTCCGACACCCCCTCCCCCCGCCAAGCCCCAGGCTGGGGAGGTGGGGGAAGCACTCAGGCTCCCGCTGCACCCAGTACCCCGCACCCGGGTACATCCAGGAGCACAGGCGGGAGTGTGGGATGGCACAACCCCCCCGCGCAGTACAGCCAGCACGCCGTGGGGGAGGAATCAGCAAGCCCACTGTGCACCCAGCACCCCAACCTCGGGGGCGGGGGAAATAAACAACCCCTGCAATGCATACGGCACCCCGAGCTAAACGACCCCCCCATGCACACGGACCCGCAGCGGGGGGAGAGTGGGAATCCACGTCCCCACGCACACGGCACCCCCATTCAGGGGACAGGAGAGGAAGAGGGCAGCCGGGAGGGAGAAGTACGAGTTTCTGCCCCCCCCCCGATGAAGAAAAGTTCCCTCCCCGGCCCTACCCCACTCACCTGACTCGTAGGGGCGCCGAGGCGCGGGGGGGGCCGGCGCGGCGCCGGGGGGGGCCGTGCCATGGTGCGGGGTTAGAGGGGAGGGAGGGAGGGGGGGGACAAAGTGAGGAGCGGGGAGGAGGAGGGGGGGCGGGGGGGGCCGCGGGGCGCGAGCCGCGGCGGCGCGAGACTGAGCCCTGCCGCGCGCCGAGCCCCCGCTCCCCACATGCCGCTCATTTGCATAGCGGTGACGTCATAGAGCAGAGGGGCGGGGCGCAGGGAGGCGAAGGGCAGGCTGCGCCCCCCCCCCTCCCTGCGCGGCGCGGTGCGGGCCTGGCGCGGCCCCTGCGGTGCTGCCTGCCGTGCGCGGCAGCCCAGGCCGCTCGGGGCACCGCGCGGGACCGGGGGCGCTGGAGATGGCCTCGCTGCCCTGTTCCCCAGGTCCTCCCCCCCGCCCTGCGTGGGTCCTTCCCCCGCCCTGGCTCCAGCTGCGGATTTCCCGCTGGAGAAAACCACCATCTAGTGGGCTGCGGGGTAATGACACCGTCGGCGCGGTGCGGGGGTAGGAAACGCCACTTTTGGGTCTGGCGGATGGCGTAGCACCGGCAAAGAAAGGGCGTTCTTGGAAGGCAGCATAAGTTTTTGGGGAATGAGGAGTAAACGCTGCCCTGTGGTTTCGGGGAGAGGCCGGGGGAGACGGATGGAGTTAACCACTGTTAGGGAGCAGAGATCCCTTTTCAGGATATTGGTCTCCCTTGTGGATTCTGTATCCAAGGGATGAGTGATCCAGGGGTCCAGGGGATTACTGGTCCAGCTATGTGCAAGAGCAGCAAACGTGGACCAAAGCGCTCCAAGCACGAGCAATTGCAAGAAGGTGGCAGATGCTGAGCAGGACCTAAGCATATAAAACCTGCGCACAGCAGGTGGAGGGAGGGGACTCCACCCCTCTGCTGGACCTCTGGGTCCAGTTCTGGAGTCCTCAGAAATGCATGGACCTGTTGGAGCAGGGTCAGAGGAGGCCACAACAACGATCCAAGAGATGGAACCCCTCTGCTGTGAGACCAGGCTGAGAGAGTTGGAGTTGTTCAGTCTGAAGAAGCTGGAAGGCCTCCAGGGAGACCTTCTTGTGACTTTTCAGTACTTAAAGGGGCTACAAGAAAGATGGGGACAAGACTTCTTAGCAGGACCTGCTGTGACAAGACAGGGGGTGATAATTTGAAAGTAAAAGAGGGAGATTTAGACTAGAAAGGAGGAAGAAATTTTTGACACTGAGTGTGGTGAAACATTGGCCCAGGTTGCCCAGAGAGGTGGTAGGTTCCCCATCCCTGGAACCATTCCAGGTCAGGTTGTCTGGGGCTCTGAGCAACCTGTTCTAGCTGATGATGTCCCTGCTGACTGCAGGTGAGTTGGACTAAATCACCTTTAAAGGTCCCTTCCAACCCAAAATGGTCAGTGATACTATGAAGGGTGTAAAGCAGGTTTATTTGTGGGCACAGCAAAGTGGTGTCAGATGTCTGACCTACACAGAGTTGGTGCTTTAGGGAGCAAGCAACACTGGTACCTTTGCAGCAACTCCTAGTCCCCATTGCTTTGCAGACAGGGAAGCTTGGAGATAAAAGATGTGCTCAGGTGTTGAGGTGCTACACTGGTGAATCCACTCCTCGGAAGCATCTGTGTGCTGTAGTGGGTACTAGAGAAAAGTCCAAGTTTTGGCTTAAAAAGCAACGGATGTGGATGAATCCATCTCTTTTTGGGGGAAAAAATATAACAAAGAGATAACAGTTGCCTGAAGCCACCAGGAATGCCTGGCAATGTGTGCAGGAGCATCACTCAGAGGTTCACAGGCTCAGAGGATGTCAAGGGTAGGAAGGGACCCAAAGACATCATCCATTCCAACCCCCCTGCCAGAGCAGGACCATCCAATCTAGCTCAGGTCACACAGGAATGCATCCAGACAGGCCTGGAAAGGCTCCAGAGAAGGAGACTCCACAACCTCTCTGGGCAGCCTGTGCCAGGGCACTGGGACCCTTACAGGAAGGAAGTTCCCTTTGTGTTGAGCTGAAACCTGCTGTGCTGCAGCTTACACTCATTGCTGCTTGTCCTATCCCAGGGAGCAGTGAGCAGAGCCTGTCCCCCCCTCCTGACCCCCAGCCCTCAGGTATTTATAAACATTGATCAAATTCCCTCTCAGTCTTCTCCAGACTAAGCAGCCCCAGGTCCCTCAGCCTCTCCTCACCAGGCAGTACTCCAGTCCCCTCATCATCCTCATAGCCCTCTGCTGGACCCTCTCCAGCAGATCCCTGTCCCTCTTCAACTGGGAAGCCCAAAACTGAAGGCAGTACTCAAGATGGGGTCTCAGCAGGGCAGAGTAGAGGGGGAGGAGAACCTCTCGATCTGCTGGACACACTCTGCTTGATACACCCTTGGTCGAGGATCACCAAGTCACTTCCCACAGCTCCCGCACGTCGGGCACAAACAGTGCATCTCATCTCACCTGGGCGCTTGCCTGTGGCACGCTCGAGCTTTCACCAGGTCTGGTGACTAATTAAACAAACAGGAGGGGAGTTCCCTGCCAGCAAACCCCAGCCATCTGTCTCACCCTCCAGCTCCATCCCAATAAATGGTCAGCCAGAGAGTCCCTTTCCCCTCTTGGGTGCTGACAGTGCTCCCGCTGCCCGGGCGTGCCGAGGGCCAGCCCACGGAGCTGCAAGGATACACCATCTGCACGTCTTGCATGGGAACGCGGAGCAAGGCTCGTTACGCCGCCGGCGTTAACGGCACCAGCAGCTCCAGGCGGAACGCAGTGCGCCTGCACGTTGCTAATTTAAGGGTTGCCAAGCTGGCTTTGCCCACAACGCCTCTCAGGCTTTGCATTTCACACATCTAAAGTGGTAACAGCAGTGAGCAGAAGAGTATTTAGGGCTGAAACACCAAACGCAGCCCTCCGCGAGAGGTGGTGTCCCCCTGAACTCAGCAAGTCACCCTGTGAGGATGACAGGGCTGAAGCTACAGGGTCTGTCCTGTGCTCCAGCAGCTATCAAGGTAATCTGATCATAGACCCAAAATAGTCAAATGCCACTTGAGACCCCACAGTACCTATTCCCCACATGTGCCCACTTGGAACTCCACAGTACCTATTCCCCGTAAGGGTCCCCCTTTGGGACGCCACAGAACCTGCCACTCCCCAGGAAGCAGACATGGAAGAGTGAGATCCTGATGTAGCAGCAGATACTGTAATGTTTGGAGGCTTCTATGGTAAAACTAAATCTATGATCCATGGAAGAAACCTCACCAGGTGCACTGTGGGGTGGTGCTCATGTAGGGCAGTGCAATAGAAGAATCCCCAGGCTGGATGGAAACAAATTCTCTTTTCTTGGGCTAACTGTGGATGGAATTGTTTGTGTGTGTGTGTATGAAGGACTCCTTAACAGCTCCATGGTCAACTCCTCCCCACAGACAGAGCATCCAACAAGCAAAGACTGTGTCCTGGGAGAAGATCCACCCCAGCCAGCTCTGCATAAGCACAAGGCAGAGCAAGGGGAGAAGCAGGATAAATCTATTTTATATAGCAATTCCTGGAGGACCTTGAGATCCTCGTGGATCCAGAGAGAGCATTTCTGCAGGGCTGCAAGTCCCAGGGCAGGAAACAGAGGCTGGTAGTGGGGCTTTGTGCTGTCCATGCCCCTTTGCTTGGTCGGTGCAGAGCTGATGGTGTGGTCTAGCCGACCTCCCCTGCTCAGCACAGAAACATATAGGCACCAACTAGGTTTCTGCTTCCCACTACAGAGAGAAAACAACAGGCCTCTGGGACTGTTAGCCAAGCAGGTGGTCTAGGCAAATTAGTTAATCTTGATGGTTCATGAGTTCAAAGGAAGCAGTTGCTCATCTCAGTGGAAGCTCTCAGCTAACATATTTTGCTGAAGGAGGGATGAGCTTTCTTCACCAGCACGCAATGGCCCAGATTTCCTAGCTCATTAAACCCCAGTATTAATGAAAATACCATGGTAGGCAGGCTGAGGTAATTACACACATCTCTTCAGTCTGTTCTTCAGCAAAGGGTGGGAAATGGCCACTGGGATCTTAGTGTTTTCCTCACCTTGGGTGGTGAAGTGGAGCTGTGTAATTCATCCAGCTAAGCCCTCCTGAAAATGAGCACACACACACAAAAGAAACAGAAAGAAAGTAAAAATTAAACCCAAACAATAAAAACTAAACACTAAAACATAAACCTGGGTCTGCATTTCCAAACTGGATGATAAAAATCTGTATTTATATCCATGCTTCTGTGCCCATACTGGGACTTGAGGATGACCTCAGGTCTGAATCCAAGGGAGGGCAACAAAACTGGTGAAGGGTCTAGACCACAAGTCCCCTGTGCAGCTGTTGAGAGAACTGGGGGTGTTTAGCCTGGAGAAAATGAAGCTGGGTGGAGCCCTTCTCCCTGTTGTACAACTTCCTGAAAGTAGGTTGGAGTGAGGTGGGGGTTAGTGCCTTCTGTCAAGGCACAAGGGATAGGACAAAAGGAAATGGCCTCAAGTCGCACCAGGTGAGGTTGAAGTTGGACATCAGGAACAATTTCTTTGCCAAAAGGGGTGTCGAGCCCTGGAACAGGCTGCCCAAGGCAGGGAGGAAGTGTCCATCCCTGAAGGGATTTAAAAGGATGTGGTGCTGAGGGACGTGGTTTCGTGGTGGACTACTTCAGCAGGGCTATGTTGGACTTGTGGATCTTAAAGGTCTCTTCCAACCAAAACACTACTATGAGTCTACGAATTCACCACGCGAGCAGCAGTGATCTTCCAAGAGCTATCCCACCTGGGGCTGGGGCAGGAGAACACAGATCTTTCCTGTGCTGAAGAGAGCTGAAAAGGCAGTGCTGAAAAACCTAAGCTGGCTCTGTGTGCACTGCTCTGGTGACACTGTGCTGGGGCAGGACATGGAATGCTCATCTCCCAGCCTTAATGTGTGACCCCACCAGCTCTCAGTTGGGGTGTAGAACCCTTCCTTAAGCTTCAAGGGTGATAAATTAGGTGTTGCAGCCTAAATCCTCTTAAAAGCAGCATGGTGCAGAAGGCAGTGATCACCAGGCAATGGTGGACAAGGGCTGGGAAGGAGTGTGTTTAATCCTCTGGTGTCAGCTACAGCAGGGGATGGATGCAGCTGAAGGGGAAAAGAAGTGGCAGCATCTAGGTGCTAGAGAGACCACTGGGAAATAGAACTCTATCTAGCTCTGTATAGCCTGAATGATTCTACAGACTAGAACTGTAGAATCGTTTGAGTTGGCAAAGACCCTTCAGACCATCGAGTCCAACTGTTAGCAGCCAAGTGCATCCCTACACCAGGTCCTTCAGCACCACATCTACATGCCTTAAATCCTTCCAGAACTGGGGACTGCAGCACTTCCCTGCACAGCCTGCTCCAGGACTTCACAGCCCTTCTGGGGAGGAACTTTTTCATTATGTCCAACCTAAACCTCCTCTGGTGCAGCCTGAGGCTGTTTCCTTTTGTCCCCACAAGAGAAGACCAAGCACCTAGGTTGGTTGGCATGGGAATCATTGCTCACATGGTGTCTGTTTAGCCACCGTTAGGGAGTTGCTTTGAGAAGACCTCGTTTCATCTCCTCAAACACCATCGTGTGGTGCTGGGAGTGCACTGGCATCTGCCTCTCCAGTGATGTCTGCTCTGCCCTGTGCACTTGATGTGTTGGTTCACAGGCACCCCAGGGACACAGAGTGAACAAAATAAATCAGCTTAACTAATGGCTCTCTAAAAAGCATCCCTGGCCAGTGTGTCACAGGCTGCTCTCATGCCCGGTGACACTTGGAGAATCAGCGACAAAGAGGAGCTGAGGAAGAAGAGGATGCTGCAGCTCACGTGGTAAGAGTTCAGATGGGTCTGCAGCAAGATTCCTGAGTGGCTCTGGGCCCCTCGTTGTGCACACTAACACCCCTTACATGCCTGCCAGTGAGGTAGCTCCCTGGATGGCCATCATCTCATGCCTTCACATCATGTCTGCCTACAATGCTCGGATCTTTCAAGCCATCTGCAGGCAGCAATGAGAGCAGCTTGTTGTAGGACCTGAAGCTGACTAAGGCTGTGGTGGAAGCAGATGGCCCTGCTGAAACAAGACACTGGTCCCTAAGGAGGCACCATTCAACGTAGAGGCTCGACTCCCCGGCTCCAGCAGCTCCAAGACAGGCATGAGCACACACTAGGAAGGAAATTGCTTCCCTACCTACTCCTCTCAAGCAGTGCTCCTTGGTAGCTGGGTTCCAGCTCAGGACTCGTGTCAGCAGCACTGCTGCTATGGCAGGTTTCCTGCTGCATTATTAATAACGAAGCGCCTGGTGCCGGCAGAGCGATGGTAATTTAAAGGAGAGTGGGAGAGCTGCCAGGGTGAGGTCTCAGATGTAGCCAGAGTGCTGGGGTGAGAGAAACCTTCCTACCCTCACCTGATAAAATGGCAAGGCATACAGGCATGCGAGGCAAGCACAAGGGGAAACAGCTCACACTGACCCCAGAATAGTTTGGGCTACAAGGGACCTTTAAAGGTCATCATGCTAGGAACAGGGGATCTTCAGTTAGCCAAGGCTGCTCAAAGACCTGTCCAACCTGCCCAGCCTTCAAGGCTGGAACATCCACATCTCCAGGCAGCCTATTCCAGTGCCTCACCACACTCACAGTAAGGGATTTCTTCCCAATATCTAATCTAAATCTCTCCTCTTTCAGTTTAAAACCATCACCCCTTGTCCTACTCTCCCTGGTAGTCTCTCCTCATCTTTCCTGTAGCCTGCTTCAAATACTGAAAGACCACAATAAAGTCTTCCTGGAGCCTTCTCGAGGCTGAACAACCCCAACTCTCAGCCTGTCCTCACAGCAGAGGGCTTCCAGCCCTCCCATCATTATTTGGCCTCCTCTTGACTCACTCCAACAGGTCTAGGTCATTCTTCTGTTGGGTGCCTACAGACAGACATGGTACTCTAGGTGGGGTGTCACCAGAGCACCAGGGCCCAATCACCGCCCTTGAGCAGCCGGGAGGGGGGCTCCATGTGCTTGGGAAGTGAGGCAGGTTTGGCAAAGGAGATCCAGTCTCAGCCATGCCCCTTACACCACCCTTGCTGCTCTCACCATCCCTCCACATCCCAGGCCACTTGCTTACCCTGGATGCTCCTGCTCACCTTGATGTGGAGGCTGCTTCTCAAGAGTCCTCAGGAGAGCTCCACAAATGAAGGCTGTCATTTCTATGAAGGGCTAAGAGCAAACCAGGTAATTCCAGCCCCAGTTCCCTGATGAACCAGGCTGGTTGTACAATGCTCTGCCACATGCCTACATTGTTTTTACATTTTCCCCTCCCTGGGCAACCTGTGCCAGTGTCTCACCACCCTCAACCTGTGCCAGGGTCTCACCACCCTCACTGCAAACAACTTCCTAACATCCACTTTCAATCTCCCCTCTGCCACTTCAAACCCATTCCTCCTCATCCTGGCATTACCAGACCCTGTCAATAGTCCCTCCCCAGCCCTCCTGTAGCCCACTTCAGATACTGGCAGGCCACTCCACGGTCTCCTTGAAGCCTTCCCTTCAGGCTGAAGAACCTCAACTCTCCTAGCCTGTCCTCATAGAGAGAGAGGAACACAAAGAGTTCCATCTAAATGTGAGGAGGAAATTTTTCATGTTGAGGGTGCTGGAACACTGGGACAAGCTGCCCAGAGAGTCCACATCTCTGGAGTCATTCAAAGCCTGCCTGGACACCTTCCTGTGCATCCTGCTCTAGGTGAACCTGCTCTGGCAGCAGGACTTGGCCCAGATGATCTCCAGAGGTCCCTTCCAACCCCTATCATTCTGTGATCTCATGGTCAGTTGTGGTGGCAGGAGACATGCCGATCCCTGGTAGTTCTCCGGGGTCTCCACTGACTCCAAACTTGATAGTTCAAAAGGGAAAAAAGGAAGAAGAGGAACAACTGCCAAAATAATTCACAAGTTAGCAACTTCCCCCCAGCCTGGTTGTTAAGGTATAGCTCACAAGGAGCTGATAGACACCAGAATAAATAGCATTGTGAGAGTGCTAAGTGAGGCATTAAGACCTCTCACCAGTCCCTTGGCTGCAAAAATCTGCCAAGAAATACTGGATGTGAAGTGGCTATGCAGTGGCAGAGGATAAAATACGAGCAAGCATCAAAGCCCCTCTTCTAATGAAGACAAAAAGCTGGAGGAGGCATCTAAAACCTAGAAAAGCTTTCTAGGTAGAAAGCTGCTGATGATTTCAATCTGATCAGTCACCAGTGGCACTCCCCAGGGCTCAGTACTGGGGCCTGTTCTCTTTAACAACTCTATCAAGGATCTGGATGAGGGGATTGAGGGCAGCCTCACCAACTCTGCAGACTACATTAAGCTGGGAGTGACTATTGATGAGGTTGAGGATAAGAAGGCCCTACAGAGCAACCTAGACTGGCTGGATTGATGGGTTGAGGGCAGTGGGATGAGGCTCGAGAAGGCCAAGCAATGAGTCCTGAACTTGGATCACAACAACCCCATGAATACCTGGGGCAAGAGTGGCAGGAAACTGCCCAGCAAAAGAGGATGGTGTGTGCCAGCATGTGCCTAGGTGGCCAAGAAGGCCAGCAGCATCCTGGCCTGACCTGGCGATGGTGTGGCCAGTAGGACCAGAAAAGTGACTGTCCTCCTGTAGTCTAGACTGGTGAGGCCACACCTTGAACACTATGCCCAGTTCTGGGGCCTTCACTAAAAGAAATAGGTCCTGAATGCATGCAGAGAAGGGTGGCAAATCTGGAGAAGGGTCTAGAGCACAGATCTTGTGAGGAGTGGCTGAGGAAACCGAGATTGTTCAGTCTGGAGAAAAGGAGGCTGAGGGGAGACCTTCTCACTCGCTACACCTGCCTGAGAGGAGGCTGGAGTCAGGTGGGGGTTGGTCTCTTCTCAAGTAGCAAGTGATAGGATGAGAGGAGATGGCCTCAGGTTACACCAGGGGAGGTTTGGGTTGGATATTAAAAGTAATTTCTTCACAGAAAGGGTTCTCAAAGCCTGGCACAGGCTGCCCAGGGAGGCAGTTGAATCCCCATCCCTGGAGGTGTGTAAAAGACACAGAGATGTGATGTGGTGGGACATGGTTTAGCACCAGGCATGGCAGAGTTAGGAAGTGTCTGGACTTGATGATTTAAAAAGTCTTTTCCAAACAAAAAGGCTCTGTGATACCAGGACACTGCAGACTGAGAATATAAAGCACAGGTAGTAACTGTGTAGTACCTTTGGAGGTCCCTTCCATCCCCTGACATTCTGTGCTTCTGTGATTCTAGAATCAGTCAGGGATGGAAGGGACCACAAGGAGCAGCCAGTTCCAACCCCCCTGCCATGCCCAGGGACACCCTACCCTAGAGCAGGCTGCACACAGCCTCAGCCAGCCTGACCTCAAACACCTCCAGCCATGGGGCCTCAACCACCTCCCTGAGCAACTCAGTCCAGCCTCTCACCACTCTCCTGCTCAACAACTTCCTCCTCACCTCCAGGCTCAATCTCCTCACCTCCAGCTTTGCTCCATTCCCCCCACTCCTGCCACTCCCTCACACCCTCCAAAGTCCCTCCCCAGCTCTTTTGCAGCCCCCTTCAGATCCTGGAAGGCCACAAGAAGGTCCCCTGGGAGCCTCCTCTGCTCCAGCCTGCACAGCCACAACTCTTTCAGGCTGTGCTCACAGCAGAGCTGCTGCAGCCTCTCAGCATCCTCCTGGCCCTGCTCTGGACACTCTCCAGCATCTCCACAGCCCTCTTGCCCCAGGGGCTCCACAGCTGGATGCAGGACTTCAGGTGAGGTCTCAGCAGAGCACAGCAGAGGGGGAGAATCACCTCCCTGGCCCTGCTGGCCACACTTCTGCTGCTGCAGCCCAGGCTCTCTTTGGCTCCAGAACTGGGTGCAGTATCCCAGCTAGGGTGTCCCCAGAGCAGAGTCGAGGGGCAGGATCACCTGTGATTCTGTGATCTAGTCCACCTCCCGTGTGGTCAGCAGGGACATTCCAGGGGGCTGTGGTTCACACTACTATAGAGTGGTGGCAAGGCAGGGAGCAGGGTCTGGCTGTTCTGGGGAGCCCCAGTGAAGATGCATGAGCACGTGGTCATGGCCTGAGTGCTGCACTCAGTTGTGCATTTGCACCAAGAGGCCACAGTGTGCCATCAAAACAACACTGAATTGTTGGGAATGCTGAAGTTATCCAGAAGTATAATCTCACTCCTGTTTTTCCCTTTGCCCTTCCTGCCCAGCATGCTCCAGCAAGACAACACCAAGCCTCCCTAATGGCTGAGTTCAGAGGAGGACTTGTGCTGTATCAGAGAAAATTCAGCTATTTCTGGCATTAACTACTGTAGCTATAAACACACAGGACACCAGGGACAGGCTCTGCAGGGGCTGCACATCCGCTGCGACAGCAGAGGCCAGTCCTTGTTTGTTCTGCCTCTCAGGGCAACTGAGCAAACTGGTGCCCAGCTACACACATCAGACCCAGACCTCTTTCACCTGGCAGACCTCGAAGAGCTTCATGAGGGCACAGAGGGACTGAGCAGTGCAGAAGTTAGCAGGGAAAACTCAGACCATGATTCCTGGCTCCTTTTATCATGTTTAAGGTTTGAAGTTTGATGTTAGCAGGTAAATGAATCTTTTTAATCAGCTTCCCACACAGAAGATTGTCTTAAAACTGAGCACAGTGCATACTTGGGCTCTCTCTCACCTGCTCAGACCCAGCAAAACATAACCTGTTGAACTCTCTCTTCCCTGATGGGGAATGGCATCATGCCAGGTTGGCAGTGTTAGCTATTGGCAGCTCAGCAGACAGCCTTGCTGCTCTAATGGTCAGTGATCATGAGAAGAAGAGGCTCAGGGGTAACCTCATTGCTACCTGAAGGGAGGCTGTAGCCAGGTGGGGTTGGGCTTTGCTCCCAGGCAAGCAGCAACAGAAGAAGGGGACAGAGCCTCAAGCTGTGGCAGGACAGGTTCAGGCTGGATGTTGTTAGGAAGTTGTTGTCAGAGAGAGTGATTGGCATTGGAATGGGCTGCCCAGGGAGGTGGTGGAGTTGCTGTCCTTGGAGGTGTTGAAGCCAAGCCTGGCTGGGGCACTTAGTGCCATGGTCTGGTTGGTTGGCCAGGGCTGGGTGCTAGGTTGGACTGGCTGAGCTTGGAGCTCTCTTCCAATCTGGTTGATTCTATGATCCTCAGTGGTAGTGCTGACACTTTAGAGGATCTGTAGCAGAAGGCTGCACCACTTCAGCCTGCAGGGAGTAGGGGTCTGGGCATTAGCCAACTTTCTAAGTGCCTTATGGGAATTCTGAATTCCTTGTGGGAATGGGAAGACCTGAATTGTCTCTATCCCATTGTTTGTCCTCTGCTTGAAGAAGGTAGGGAGGGAGGAAGGAAGATCCTAACAGTAACTTCACAAAAGGAAGATGTCCACATCATAGTCCATTGGCATTTGAAAAAGCACCTTGGGACACCCCCAAAGTAACATCATTAGTTTCATAGAATCAATCAGGTTGGAAGAGAGCTCCAAGCTCAAACAGTCCAACCTAGCACCCAGCCTTATCCAGCCAACCAGACCATGGCACTAAGTGCCCCAGCCAGGCTTGGCTTCAACACCTCCAGCCACACAGACTCCACCACCTCCCTGGGCAGCCCATTCCAATGCCAATCACTCTCTCTGACAACAACTTCCTAACAACATCCAGCCTAGACCTCCCCTGGAACAACTCCAGACTGTGTCCCCTTGGTCTGTTGTGTGTCCCTTTGTTCTGTTGCTGGGTGCCTGGCAGCAGAGCCCAACCCCACCTGGCTACAGCCTCCCTTCAGGCAGCTGCAGACAGCAACGAGCTCTGCCCTGAGCCTCCTCTTCTGCAGGCTGCACACCCCCAGCTGCCTCAGCCTCTCCTCATAAATGAGTTTGATCAATTCATTTCAAAGCCTCAGCTCTGATTACAGCTGATGACCCAAAGCAGTGAGGTACCTCCCACTTCTCTCCTGCAGTGAAAAATCAGTGCAGGTTTGTAACAGCCAACTGCTGCTGAAAAGAAGCAGGTCTTGCTGCCAGAAGTCTGCCTAACGTTCCCTAATGTCACCAAGTCCATAAACATCATCTATAATGAGTGGGAGTGGAACATTATATTACCTCTGTTACAACAGGGCGACAGAGCGGAACAGCCTCTGTATATTTTGTGGTTTGGTGGGTCACAGGAAGGTTTTATTTCTCTCCTGGAGCCTTGAAGCCCTGTTTTAAGACAAGCAAGGGAGACAGAAAGCAGCTTTAGAGCTGATCCTGTTACTTCTCACCTGATCTCTATTTTGAGATGGCTTCTTAGAAGAAGGGCAAACGTAATAAGGCAGCAAGTGTATTTTTATAACTCTAAGTCAGGTCTTTGATTTGGGCCAGCAAGGAAGCTTGTTAGATCTGATAAAGCAGCTGAGCATCTCTGGAAAATGCTATTGAAAGAACATGAAAGCAATGAAAAGCTGGGACAGGCTAAGTGGTAAATACCTGGCCTGGCAGCTCAGCACGGCTGCAGCCTGCTTGCCATCATTTAATACTGCCATCGGCTGCCTGGAGGCTGAGGCAGAGCAGGCAGATCTCTGGGGGCTGACTTGAACACCATTTCACCCTGCCATTAAAGAAATCCAGAAGCTTGGATCACACTGTCTTGGGAAATTTTAATTGGTTGATTTCGTGTCAGGAGCTAGAGTGGTCAAGCAGTAAATGTCACCTCTGATCATCTTTGTGGGCAAATCAAGTCCCTCATAACTATCAAGCAGTGCCCAGCTCCAAGTTAGGACTGGCATGGCAATAACCAGTTGTGTAGCCACAATCCCACAAGCTGGTAGGACAAGATATCCATATGGAAACAGCTACTGATATGGCTCAGGCCCTTTGGGTCTTCACATTCATCTTTCTGGGAGAATCATCATCACAGAATCACCATCAGCCCACAGCAGAGGAGCCCACAGAGGCTTAGAATAATTGATCCCAGTTCTCCATGTCACAACAGTGACACATGGATAAGAAAAGAAGTTTGAAGACAAATTATTTCCACCATCTCCTCACCAGCTGCTCCCCTTTAACAGCAGAACAAGGCCAGTGACAGAGAGGCTACAATCAGTGGCTATCTTCAGCAGCTATGTGGCAACCAAGCTAGCAAAACTCAGTGCAAGACTACAGGTGATTTTTAGGTCTGATTCCACCCACTCACTCTTTCATGCTCACTCTTGCATGTTCACACTCTCAATAGCACCAAGACACACATGTCCAAGGGATCCACTGAGGACTGCCTACAGCAACAGAGAGGACTGGATGCACACACTCAGAGGTGTGCACAAACACCTAAGCTGTACCTCTGGCTATCTTGTCCCACGTTCTCCAACATCATCATTTTTTCCCAGCCTTCTTCTGGCAGTCTTTATTTTGCTTAGGGAGCAGCTTACATGTTCTCTTGCTCTGAATTTTCAAAGCTTCTCCACTGCATTTAATTAAAAAAAAAAAAAGAAAAAAGCAGAGGTTATTTTTATCTTATTATTTATGGACTCAAAGACCTTGAAGGTCTTTTTCAACCTAAATGATTCTATGATCATACCTCTGTGATTTGTCCTGAGTGGTGAAGATACTCTATGATATTCAGAGTCATAGAATCATAGAATCAGCCAGGCTGGAAGAGAGCTCCAAGCTCAGCCAGCCCAACCTAGCACCCAGCCCTGCCCAACCAACCAGACCATGGCACTAAGTGCCCCAGCCAGGCTTGGCTTCAACACCTCCAGCCACAGAGACTCCACCACCTCCCTGGGCAGCCCATTCCAATGCCAATCACTCTCTCTGACAACAACTTCCTAACAACATCCAGCCTAGACCTCCCCTGGCACAACTCCAGACTGTGTCCCCTTCTTCTGTTGCTGCTTGCCTGGCAGCAGAGCCCAACCCCACCTGGCTACAGCCTCCCTGCAGGCAGCTGCAGACAGCAATGAGCTCTGCCCTGAGCCTCCTCTGCTGCAGGCTGCACACCCCCAGCTCCCTCAGCCTCTCCTCACAGGGCTGTGCTCCAGGCCCCTCCCCAGCTTTGTCACCCTTCTTTGGACACCTTCCAGTATCTCAACATCTCTCTTGAGTTGAGGAGCCCAGAACTGGACTCAGTACTCAAGGTGTGGCCTGAGCAGTGCTGAGCACAGAGGAAGAATAACCTCCTTTGTCTCACTGGCCACACAGCTCCTGAGTCAGGCCAGGATGCTACTGGCTCTCTTGGCCACCTGGGCACACTGATGGTTCATGTTCTGCCTACTATCTGCCAGTAACCCCGGGTCCCTCTCTGCCTGGCTGCTCTCCAGCCACTCTGTCCCCAGCCTTTACCCTCCCTCTTAATTCAGGCAGCTCTGGGGCCACTTAAGCTTCTCCACATCTGCATAGTGCTCTTACCTGAGACATGGCCTTGCTGCCACCAGCACTCCTTCCTTCTGCTATTACATTCTTCTCTGCTGTCCTCTGGCTGTTCTCACACACACTGTTCTCTGCCACAATGATTTCCACACAGAACTATCTGTCTTCCAAAGTTCTGTGCAAGCCCAGACACCTAGGTATTTAATTCCTGTTTGATATACAGTGCAAAGGGAAGGCTGATCCAGATGGCAGTTTATTCCCAAGCTGTCCCTGGCAAGGAAGGTCACTTTACACAGACCAGATAAATTGTCTTACAAACAGCCTGCTGATCACTGGCTGGAAATCTGTGGCTACATCCATCAATCTCCCCTCTCTGCCTGTCCTTATAAAGAAGCATTACTCTTTCCACCACTACCACCTAAATCTCCTCAGAGGCAACTGCAAGGAGTTTGGAAGCAGAGTCACGTCAAAACAAACAGAATTGATTGATGGAGAGCTGAGTACCTTGCACTTAATCAAAGAATGGTGGGAGAGCTGGAAAGGAGATCACCTAGTCTGGCAAACCAGGGACATCCAAAGCAGGTTGCACAGGATCACAATGTCCAGGTGGGTTTGGAATCTCACCAGAGGAGGAAACTCCACAACCTTTCTGGGCACCCTGCTCCAGGGCTCCAGCACCCTCACAGCCATGAATTTTTAACTTGTGTTCAGATGGAACTTTCTGGGTTCCTTTGCACCCCTTGCTCCTTGCCCCTTGTCCTGTTGCTGGGCACCACTGAAAACGTCTGACCCCATCCTCTTCACCTCCACGCTTTGGATATCGATGAGCATTGGTCAGATCCCCTCTCAGGCTGCTCTTCTGCAGGCTAAGCAGCCCCAGGTCTCGCAATCTTTCCTCCTCGCAGAGATGCTCCAGTCCCTTCAGTGTCTTTGTAGCCCCTGCTGCACTTTCTCCACTAGCTGCCCACCTCTTGAACTGGGGAGCCCAGAACTGGAAACAGCACTGACCGCTAGGGAACGCCACGAGCTGCAGACCTCCAGCTAGGCTCTGCACTACTGCTTACAACCCACTGACCACGGGAAGCTTCCTCTGCTGGTCTGGAGGCATGCAGCACCTTGAGCACACTTTGTACCAGCAGCAGCTTCAAAAGAGCTGCAGGTGAGAGCATCTGAATAGCCTGGAGCACAGCTTTCTGTCCAAGGCTGAGCAGCTGTCCGGGAGCTGGGTACAGGGCCAAGTTGCAAGGGAACAAGAAAGACGACAGAAAGCAGCTACCCCCCATTCTCTACGAGTTCTAATGAGCATCTGTATTGTTGTCTTAGAGGAGCAGATGTGAAACCCAGCTTGCCTGTCTTGAGGAGAATTCAGCTCACTCTTAAGAACCAAACCAACTTTCTCTCTTCTTAATATTCTTTTTTTTTCCTTCTGACCATACAGCAGTGGAGAGAAAAAGAAATCATTTTCTCCTATTCTTCAGCTTCTTTCTTTGAGGCAGTAAATTCCCTGGGCCTGCTGATAAAAGGTAAATGGTTAACTTTGCATCAGAGCTGACAATGCAAGTAAAAAGAGCTGGAAACCCCCCAAAGCAGGCTGCTTGTACAAGAATAGCACCACGAAACTGCCCAAGTAACTACTCAAGGGAGTAATTAATTACCATTTGCATGGAGAAGGAGTTCTCACAGCCATTGCTAACAAGATTGAAAGTCTGTCTGAAGATGACATAGCAGAAGCTCAGCCTTGAAAGTGTCAGCAATATTTAGTTCAAGCCAACAAAAATCTTGGCTAAGATCACAGACACACATTGACACCCACCCCCTGCTTCCTAAACAGCCAGAGACTCCTGAATCATGCCTTCAACTACCAGCTCCTGCCACAGTCCAGCCTTTATCTACAAAATAAACACACACAGGTTTAACAAGGAAGAATATTTACTTTCCTTCATGTGGTACAGTCCATAAAGTGCAATGTTGCTAAATCACACCGAGTTCAGCTGGTACATTTCTCCAGTATTTGAAATACAATAAATAGAGAATAAGCTGTGTGCAACCTCACTTGTGAGTTTTGCTCCTTTTTTTAGCTGATAAACTAAATTTAGTCATCCAAACAGCCTCCAAAAGTACTCCACAAAAATCTACTAAAAGAGTTTTAAATAAAATCACATCCTTCAAAGCCATCCTACACACACTTCTTCCGTCCACATTCCATGGGTAAGCACAGTCTTTCTGCCAACATATGGAGTGAAGAAAAAATAAGGAAGCTGAAAATTTCCTAACAAGAAAAAGCAAAACCATACAACTTAATGCTCCAAATCCTCTCGTAAACAGGCTTTTACTCTTGGTGCACACAAACCAGGATTGCCCCCCTGCCTCCCCCCCTCTCATTAAAAAACTCTACTCTGGCAAGATATGGGTTGATTCATCTTCATCTTGCTCCTTTTTACTGCAAAGTGGAAAAGATTCTTGAACAAACTGCCTGCAGATTGGACACTGCTGGAAATACTTGACGCAGCCATCGCACAAGCACGCGTGCCTGCAAGGTAAGAGCACCCAGTTCACTGAGCCATTCTGGCAAACAACACAGTCTTTACTGCTCTCTTCATGCAGCTCTGCTTCATCTTCAGACAGTCCAGCCTTTTCTAGCAAGCTTCTGTCAGTGCTCCTCTCCTCAGTATCGCTTGAAGACGGTGCAGTGCTGTTTGCAGACATGAAGAGTTGCTAAAATACACACAAACATTTAGAAGTCAGACACCTGAGCACAGGTGTGGGATGCAAGTCCCACTGGGTCAGATTCAATGGTTTCAGATAGGACTCCTGAGTCCTGACAGTTGTCTGGCATCCAGTTAAAGCACCTCAGAAGCATAAAGTTATGTAAGCCAGCAAGAAAATATTAAGGACAAGTCACTGAATTTAGCTGGATCAATTCAGTGTGCACACATGAACTTTAACAGAACAGCTTTTGAGCACCTCAACTTTTCTGTTTCTGTTGTGTCATGTTCCATGCCTAGAGGGATCACAGGATGTTAGGGGTTGGAAAGGACCCAAAGAGACCATCCAGTCCAACCCCCCTGCCAGAGCAGGACTATACAATATAGCTCAGGTCACACAGGAACACATCCAGACAGGCCTAGAAAGGCTCCAGAGAAGGAGACTCCACAACCTCTCTGGGCAGCCTGTACCAGGGCTCTTACAGGCAAGAAGTTCCCCCTTGTGTTGAGCTGGAACCTCCTGTGCTGCAGCTTCCATTCATTGCTCCTTGTCCTATCCCAGGGGGCAGTGAGCAGAGCCTGTCCCCTCCCTCCTGACCCCCAGCCCTCAGATATTTATAAACATTGATCAAATCCCCTCTCAGTCTTCTCTTCTCCAGACTAAACAGCCCTAGGTCTCTCAGCCTCTCCTCATCAGGCAGTGCTCCAGTCCCCTCATCATCCTTGCAAAACTCCACTGGAGTCTCTTGAGCAGATCCCTGTCACTCTTAAACTGGAGGGATGTCTTTATCCATCTATAATTCCTACCAAAAATATATCCACCAAGTCATCACATCTACCTCACTCAACCCATTCTGCTTTTGCTCAGAGCACAATCACAGAATAGTGATGGTTAGAAGTGACCTCTGGATATCATTTAATACAACCCCCCTGCTAAAATGGGGTCACCTACAGCAGTCTGCTCAGGAAGGTGTCCAGGCAGGTTTTGAAAGTCCCCTAATCCCTTTTGTCTTATGTCAAAATCTTCAGCATAATCTCTTCATTAAGGCAGTAAAAAGCAGCCAAAGATGCCCACAGAGAGCACCCTATCCCATTAACCAGTCGCTTCTGTGCCTTTGAGGACTACTTGAGCAGTGCTTTTAACAGTGGCAAGCATACCTGAAAAGAAAGCTTAAGGGGATCAACAGGGTAGCTTAACTGAATCAATTATTGTCAGCAAAAAATGGCCAGGACAAACATTTCTATGGACCAATTTCTGAATATAAGCTAATTGAGGCAAGTGAATTAATTTGGTCCTATTTTTAGCTTAATACCATCTGGGTTTTTTCATCACCACAGCAATATAAAAGTGAATCACAATGGAATGCCATCAACTGCCTGTCAGGCACAGGGCAAAGATGGTCCCACAACACACACAGCTAAGGGAAATTGGGATGGAGAACACTGATTTAACTTACAATGGTCTGTGCCAGGCAGGTTTCTAACCTTTGTGCATGTGTTACAGTAAAAAATAAACTAAACCAGAATTATTCTGAGGCTTTCCCAGATGAAGAGCAGGATAGGAGACAGTGCTAGTCTGAGGGACTAGCAAGGACGTAACAAACGTCCTGCAGAGAAGAGACATTCAATGACTACTTAATGCCTTACTACTCCTGTAATAAACAGACAGCACTGAGTCCTCTAGACTGGAATGAAGTAAATTCTCCAGGAAATCTCTGAATATTTCCACACCAAATATTTCTGTGCAGTAACTTCAGATGGAACTGCTGAACTGATGAAATAATTTTAATCATTATCCAGTTCTTTGCATGACAATAAGAGCCTTATACTAATTCAGGCTCCTGAAAGCCTACGCAAACTAAACACTGTCACCCAAATGGAACAAGACTCAGTATGTGCCTCACCTTCAGATCATGGTATTGACCTTGAGCTAGAAGTAGGTACTGATACAGTATTCTGCAGGAAAGTCTGTAGCTCTCATCAGGAATGTGAATTACAGCCACCATGGAGATCTGCAGAAAAAAACCAAAGCAATCCTATGTTTAATCACTTTCCTTTCTGCTATGATTCATACAGAGCACTCTGCTTGAAAGATAGCATGCATTGTTACAACCTCTGACCTGCTTATCTCCTGAGACAATGAGGACTTCAGCAGTGTTGACTCTAAGCACAGATCAATGAAATAGGCTAGACAAGGTAAAAGGAGGACATGGTGCAAGACAGCACTTTGCAGCACTTCAGTTTTCTGCCCTGGTTCTGCATGTAGTGCTTCTATGATCAGTTCACAGTGAGGACCTGCCCTGACTGCTCTCACCTAAAGGACTTTGGCCCCAAATCAAGAAGGTACCAAAGCACCTGGAGCTCTCCTAAATAAGCACTTAAGCAGCTGAGGTAGGGCTTGCTGACACAGTCACCGATGTGCCTCAGAGAGGCTACCTGTATAATGATTTCAACCAGAAATAGTAGCTCCTACACAACCTCTTTCCATGTCAGTAACTCCTGATAAGCAACTCCTAGAAGGAAGAGGAGTTGACAAACTGCAAGGAGCTTCCTCCAGCGATGAAGCCTCGGGCAAGCACAAGCACCGCACACAACATCTGCGGCCGCACCCTGGCTCGTCCTTAATGTAAGAAATTGTCCTGCCAGCTGAAGCTTGAGTGCAGAATTACAGGGGAATGTGTAAAAGGCAAACTCTCCTCTGCTTTCTCCCACATCCCTCACAAACACACCGACTGTAGTGTTCAGACCCCGAAAAGCGTTTATAGTATCATCATAGTATCATAGTATCATCAGGGTTGGAAGAGACCTCACAGATCATCAAGTCCAACCCTTTACCACAGAGCTCAAGGCCAGACCATGGCACCAAGTGCCACGTCCAACCTTGCCTTGAAGTGCCTCAGGGACGGCGACTCCACCACCTCCCCGGGCAGCCCATTCCAGTGTCCAATGACTCTCTCAGGGAAGAACTTTCTCCTCACCTCCAGCCTAAATCTCCCCTGGCGCAGCCTAAGGCTGTGTCCTCTTGTTCTGGTGCTGGCCACCTGAGAGAAGAGAGCAACCTCCTCCTGGCCACAATCACCCCTCAGGTAGTTGTAGACAGCAATAAGGTCACCCCTGAGCCTCCTCTTCTCCAGGCTAACCAATCCCAGCTCCCTCAGCCTCTCCTCATAGGGCTGTGCTCAAGGCCTCTCACCAGCCTCGTCGCCCTTCTCTGGACACGCTCAAGCATAGAAGTGTGGCTGGTCAGCTTGTAAACTGACTGGGCAGAAGACAAATCTCCCTGGCAAGGATCGCGAAAGGACCCCGGGGGCTGACTTCAGAGGAATTCTGCTGACAATGCAAGCACTCCGAGCTCACAACTGTGCCTAACACCCCTCGCTCTGCCCAAGTTATGCAATGGCCCCTAAAAGCCAAGGGAAGAAAGAAAGTGACATTCAGTATTATTGGAGTTCCCCGAAGCTGTCAAAAGAGAAACAAACCATAGGAGAAAGATGTTCTGTTTAAGAAAGATTCTTAACGGCAAATCAGACTTGCAGTTCAAAATCCACACATGGCTAATCACATGCAGGGTTTGAATACATATATATACACCTATACATATGTACTTACACTGATTGAATTTACTATTCTTTGGCTACAGAGCCTTTATTTTAAATCACAATGCCTCAAAAAATCCCTACCTGACCTCACACTGCTATTAGCTTTGGTGTGGAATCTGCAAGCCATTAAACCTCCAGTAAATGACAGGTTTTGTGTTTTCATGCTATGAGTTTAAAAGGGAATGGTTTCATTGATTTGTAGAATGGTTTGGGTTGGAAGAGATCTTAAAGATCATCTAGTCCCAACCTCTCTGCCAGGGGACACCTAAGGGCAGGGACAACTTCCACCAAACCAGGTTGCTGAAGGCCTCATCCAACCTGGCCTTGAACACCTCCAGGCAGGGGGCATCCACAACCTCCCTGGGCAACCTGTTCCAGTGTCTCACCACCCTCACCCTAAACAATTTCTTCCTAACATCCAGTTTAAATCTACCCTCCTCAAGCTTCAATCCATTCCCTCCCTGGGCAACCTGTTCCAGTGTCTCACCACCCTCACCCTAAACAATTTCTTTCTAATACCCAGTTTAAATCTACTCTCCTCAAGCTTCAATCCATTCCCTCTCATTCTATCACTACGAGCCCTTGTAAAAAGTCCCTTCCTGGCTTCCTTGTAGGTCCCCTTCAGGTACTGCAAGGCTGCTCTAAGATCTCCCTGTAGCTTTTGCTTCTCCAGGCTGAACAGCCTCAGCTCTCTCAGCATGTCCCAGAGGGAGGTGCTCCAGCCCTCTGGTCATCTTTGTAGCTCTCCTCTAGACCTGCTCCACCAGTTCAATGTCCTTCTTATGCTGGGAGCACCAGAACTGGACAGTGGTTCCTCTCCCACCTAGCAGGAGTGCTCTCCTTGGTGATGACATTTGCTCTCAATCCACAGTTTGTTCAGGTACCAGGGCAACTTTGTGAGTGGGACCAGGTCCCCTCACAAGCAAGACCAGTGAAGTGACTGTCCCCCAGTACTCAGCACTGATGAGGCCACACTGAGTACTGGGGTCAGTTTTTGGGCCTCCACCACAAGAGACACTAAGGTGCTGGAACATACTCAGAGAAAGGCAACAAAGCTGGTGAAGGGTCTAAAGCACAATTCTTTTGTGCTGAGGAACTGGGGTCATTTAGCCTGAAGAAAAGGAGGCTGAGCAGAGACCTTGCTCTCTACAGCTTCCCCAAAAGGAGGCTGGAGTCAGGTGGGTTCAGCCTCTTCTCCCTAGTAACAAGCAACAGGATGAGAGGAAATGGCCTCCAGTTGCACCTGTTGCAGCAAGGTAATTTCTGTGCTCCTAACAGGTCAGCTATCAGCTCAAACCTCTGTGTCAGGCACTACAAAATCTCCTCCTGCCTTGCCAGCAGCAATCCAAAAGGCCATATCGGCGCAAGAGCTCCAAGACAGGTTTATGTGAGCAGAAAAGTTGTAGTAAGAGCTTAGTAAGCTACCACAACCCTTGCTCATCCGACCCCAGGGCTCATCACAGAGACCTCTGCAGGCAGGGAGAGCTCTGTGAAAATCACATCTATTTTCTGAATGGCATGTGTAAATTGTCACATAATTATCCTTGCTCTCCTGCCACACTCCTTTGGGAGTCATCAGTGACAAAGCTGGGGATCAAATTCCAGGAAACAGAGAAAGGAAGCTGTTTGATTCAAGCCTGTCTCTGGGAACACTCAGACCTTAAATACAGCCACCCCAAAATACATTCTTACATTACTCACAATATCATATATTTCTCTGTCTTCTTCATCAGCTAACGTCAGCAGTGCTACCAGTGGGTACCGAGAGCGAGGAACTGGGCCAAAATCAACAACTTGAGCATCCTCTGGTAACTGACAATATTTTTCCTCCTTGTTGTTCCTTTTAATGCTTTCTGTGTGTCAAGGAAAGCAATCAGTGTGGCTGCAGTTGCAGGCAAACATGACGTTCCCATCAAGGGTATCTGTCATCCTGCTTGTTCGGAAGGACACCGTGCCAAAACGTGCCAAATGCTCCCGAGCCTCAGGACTCCTCACGCCAGTAAATTTGCATCTGCTGTCAAAACAATGGCAGCAAGAGAAAAAAGGATACAAGTACTGCTGTCGATAGAGGAATTCACTGTACAGAGCATCCTCCAGTGCCTGAGGAGTCTTTATTCTGCAGCAGTAGATGTGTTTCTGCAAGGCTTCGTGGAGCTTCTGAACGCTGCAGCCCCAGTAGCAGGTGAGAAGACAGTCTTCCAGGCAGTCTGGTCTCAGGGCTATGCCCTCTTGTAGGAAGAAAAGGATTTAGAATCATAGAATCAGTCAGGGTTGGAAGAAACCACAAGGAGCAGTCAGTTCAAACCCCCCTGCCATGTCCAGGGACACCCTACCCTAGAGCAGGCTGCACACAGCCTCAGCCAGCCTGGCCTGAAACACCTCCAGCTATGGGGCCTCAACCACCTCCCTGGGCAACCCACTCCAGCCTCTCACCACTCTCATGCTCAGGAACTTCCTCCTCACCTCCAGTCTGAACCCACCCAACTCCAGCTTTGCTCCATTCCCCCTAGGCCTGTCACTACCTGACAGCCTACATTTCAGTGACCCAGCTATGTGCAGGAATTCAGGAACTGCTAAGTGTAGATTCTTAAAAGGCAACAAGCAGGAAACAGCTTCAGTGTCCCAGATTTTTGTTGTTACAATCTATTCTCTTAGGAATTCAGACTGGGCTCAGTGCTTATCCAAAGTGGGTGCATGGAGACAAAGCAGCTAGTTAAGCCAACAAAAGCAGCACACACATTTGATGAAGAGTAAATTTTAATTTCTGGTACCATTTGACACAGTCCCTCAGAGCCAAGAGCACAAGCCCTAGCCCAAAGATCATTTCCTTCTTAGATAATGCTACTGATTGGAGCACTGGCCTACCAGCTTCTCTGCAGCCTCAAAGGACCAAGCATCAGCACAAGTCAGGGGCTGACCTGCTGGAAAGCAGCTCTGCAGAGAGGACCTGGGAGTGCTGGTGGTCAGCAGGCTGAGGCTGGGGAGCTTTAGACTGGACATTAGGAAAAAGTTTTTCACAGAGTGGTCAAGGACTGGAATGAGCTGCCCAGGGAGGTGCTGGAGTCACCCACGCTGGCTGTGTTTAAAGGTGGTTTGGCTGTGGTGCTTAGGGCTATGGTTTAAGGTGAATCTTGTAGGGTAGGGTTCGACTTGGTGATCCTGAGGGGCTTTGCCAACCTGCAAGTTTCTGTGGTTCATCACAAGCCAGCAATGTGCAGAAAGCCAATGGTCTCCTGGGATGCATCAAGAAGCATGTGGCCAGCAGGTCGAGGGAGGTTCTCTTCCCCTCTACTCTGCCCTAGTGAGGCCACAGCTGGACTAGTGGGTCCAGTTCTGGGCTCCCCACTTCAAGAAAGACAGCAAATTATCAGAGAGAGTCCAGTGGCAGCTATGAAGATGCTGAAGGGACTGGAGCATCTCTGTGAGGAGGAAAGGCTGAGAGGCCTGCAGCTTTTTAGCCTGGAGTAGAGCAGACTGAGAAGGGATCTTCTCAATGCTCAAAAGCTAAAGGGTGGGGATGAAGAAAATGAGGCCAGACTCTTTGCAGTGGTGCCCCGTGACAGGACATGGATCAATGTGCACAAACTAGAACACAGGAGGTTCCACCTGAATATAAAGGCAAAGCTTCCTCCCTGTGAGGGTGTCAGAGGGATGGAATAGCTGTGGAGAGAAAGGTTGTGGAGTCTCCTCCTTTGGTGAGATTCCAAACCCACCAGACATTACAATCCTGGGCAAGCTGCTGTAGGTGCCCCTGCTTTAGCAAGGGCATTGGACTAGATGACCTCCAGAATTGCCTTCCAACCCCTATCACTCTGTGACTCTGTGAAAGAATCAGGCCCTGCTGATCATGTAATGGCAGGAACAATGCATTCCATTTCTTTTCTAAAAGTCAAGTGTCCAACCCATTAACTTCTGGACACTTCCAGGAGAAGAACTCTTAAAAAGTCCCACCAAATTCAAGAGTCCAAACCTCCTGAACACTCCAAGTTAGCTGAAGACTAAGTTGTTGGGTTCATTTGAGCCTGTTTTTATAGGAAGGCTCCACATCTCTGCTGGTGCAAGATGTTTGGCTTTGCTTACTACTCCCTATCGACGCAGAAGGGCATGAATTTCACTTCCTATGTGGGTGATTTCAAAGCTACCAGTGACTACCTGAACTCTGCTCCAAACAGGTATTTCAGTTCAGCTCCCAGCGAAGCACAGGCAGGAAGAGGTTTTTATTTATGTACTTCTTTGTAAAATGCAGTGCACTTCCAAACACTGCTAAAGAGCTGGACTGAGATGGAAGTGGGCAGCAGACAGTCTATAATTCATTCCACAGAATTCTACCACTCTATGAAGTTCACAGGAACGCCCACAGTAGCTGGTAAACTGCAAATGTCTTTGTTACTTAAGAATCTCTTACTGCAGGAAGTGTTTTATTAATAAGAATTAAACTGTACTTAAGTAGTCAAACATTCCACTATGAAACCCACCACATTTATAAGCTTTGCAGGAATTGTTTCTGTTGCAGTGATGAGAAGTAGCACGTTTCTGAGGGATTCTGGTATAGGAAAAGGGTGAAAGCAAGCAAACAAGAAAGTACTAAGCTCAGGAACACAAACTGATAAAAATCAAGTACACAGAAACCCACTGACTTGTTACTGAAGCTGTAGCAGGATGAGGGATTTCTAACCCAAAAGGATTCTTCACTTGTCTCATCTGCTTCTTCAACACTCTTGCACTGGATTCTGTTTCTTCTGAGTTTCTCAGAATAACAGGAACACCCAAACCAAACCTATGAGACAAGAACAAGAGGGTTAAGGGTCAGTGCTGACACATTTGATTGTTTATTTCAGCTCTAAATAGCAAGCAGCACCCTAAACAGAGCTGGCTTGGATTTGCAGAGTATCTGTTAGGATGCATGCAGAACACAGCCTGCCAATCTGACTCCAGCTTTTCGTGGCAGAAGGTCTTCACAGTGACACACAAAATCTTCCAAGAGGTAGGATACTTCATTCCCGTGTTTCCAGAAAGAGAATAAAATTAATGAGAATGGTCAATGCCCTCTAGTGGTAAAGGCTTTGCCACAATTTCCTCCCAGCTGACACTCTTGCTCATCCCATCCTAAAACTTGCTGCTTGCAAAGGTGGAACAGTTTCCACGGACTGCACGCTCAAAAGGAAGAGTCAATCATTCAACCCCCAGACATTTCTAGCTGTAACTACGGCCATCAAGATGTTTTATGGGAGACTAAGCTCCTGTTTTTCCATATAAACCTCCGTCACAACATGCTGGTAGGAAATCAAGGGCTGCTCCCAGCCAGAAACCAAGCACAAAATAGTCAAGATTCTGAATTGGAGACCCTAAAACTCCTTCAAAGCCAAAATCAGCGTGCAAGCCCAAGTGATAGTCTGACACTTAAAGGGTAACAGAGCAAAGGTTTAAAAGTTTAAACACCCTGTCAATCAAAGTTTAACATCAAAGAAAGCAAGGAAGAATATTCTGGGATGATTTCTGACAAGAACTGTTCGTATTGCCAGGGGCTTTTAAAAGAACTGTTACAGAAGATCAGGAACAAAACCCAAGCTCCACCACAGACTTCCCTTTAGTCTTGGTTAAAAATAATCCACTCTTTAAGGTGATAGAAGTAATGTGCCATAACCAAAAGGTGATTAGTGAAACTGGTTTTGCTGGGACAGAATGGCAGGCCTGCCATGGGCTGCAGGCCAGTAGCTGTCAGTCAGCCAGGACAGCTGACCGGAGCTGGCTCTAGGTTTATCCTAGAGCAGGAACAGCACAGCATAACAGAGGACATTTGCTGAGGCTCTAGAGGGGAGCCTGCTGTTTGGGCTCCTCCTTTCCTTTCTGCCACTGCTGAGGACTGCCTTCCTGTTTCATGTGACTGCTGCAGTTTTGTCTGACTAACTGACATTGGGACCAGTTTGGCTGTTTCCTTACATCTGTTTTCATTTAAACATGTGGATTTTCCCCAATCCCTCTTCTCTGCTGGGGAAAGACCATCGGGTGATAGAGGAACTGCTACAGTTTAGCCCCAGAGACAAGCTAAATGTAGACACTGTTTCAGATATGCAATCAAAAAACTACTTTGGAGACTGAAGGGATTTTCTTTGCTGCATTAGTTTGGTCCTGTCTCATTAGTAAGGCAGCAGGAGCAAGGCTGTGGGAGTCTTTGTTAATGCACTTTAGTAAACAGTTATTAATTAGCTCAGGCTGTACTTCCCTGAATTTGTGCTTTGGTGGCTGCCACCTGTACTGCTGATGTGATGGCCTGTTTAAGGGCTTTGAATTCTGGTTTATGCAGTCATCAGCATACTGGGTGCTGGAAAAGCCTGAATGGCACAAAGCATCAGCTCTTCCCTGCATCAATTGCTTCCATTTAATGTACTAAAATAGCAGCTGTTACAGGAAGATGGGTCTTGTATCAATAACTCAAGCTTTCCAGGGCACTACCAACTTCAACACAATCAGTGTGAAAATTGCTAAAGTGATTTTGCATTCAATACAGTTCTGAGGCAAACAGACAGCGTTGTGGCTTAACTGCTACTTTCTCCTGGTGTTAAAAACCCTTCCCAGCACCTCTGTGTCAGGCAATGAAGAAAAGCAAAGCTTTTACTGACACCAGGCTCCTTTTGATTGATTTGTGTTAGGGGGTGCTCTTTGTAAGATTAACATGGAAAAACATCAGTCAAAAGGGATTTCTGAGCTGAGGAAACGACTGCAGGAAAATTCTCAAAGCCATTCTCAGTAGCAACAACTCATTCCTGACAGTCTAACAAATGTTTGCCTTTAACATTTCATGTCTTGTGTGCCTGAGTGTCACAGGCACACCAAAGAGGAAGGAGACTGAGCTGATGGGAAATACTCCATCTTCCTTACTCCACCTGTGATAAACTCCTTCTGTTCACTAGACTTAGATGGAAAGGTTTCTATTTCTTTGATGATAGAATGTAAGGCACTCAGCTATACTTGGTTTGTGCCCAGGGAGGGTCACATCTCTCACCAGTGCAAGTAAAGGCAGCACTGGCTTCACTGGGGCTGTAACAAAGTACACCAGTTAAGCACGATACCGACAAAGAAGCCAGGTGAAGCAGCTGTTCTGCTTATTCAATATCCAAAACTCAATGGAGCTAACCTCTCCAGCTGCACATAAAGATGCCTCATGTTTTGGATCATCTAGCTGATTCTGAAGTACAAACCTCACTGTTTGGAAACTTTCTTTGACGGTTCAAAGCACCAAGATCATCACTGAAAAGCAGCCACAATAAAAACCCAAACCTCTAGTAGAGCTTTAGCAGGAGCTGAAGGCAGAAAGATCTTTCTGTTCAACAAGGTGAAGTCTTTCTGTTAATTTAAAGGTGGGATTCAGTGTATGAAGGATGAATAAAGATATAGGCTTCAATTTATGAGTTAACATTAAGCACTGAGTGGTACAGGGGGAAACTGAATTTCTTCATAACAATGCCAGTTCACAAGTGTTAAGGGTTAGCGTTGGGCTGGCCACTAAATGAGTGACAGATGCTCTCCCTGAACCCCTCTCCCTTCCAAAAGGGGGAGAGAAATGGAATAAGGGAGAGAGACTGATGGGTTGGAAAAGAAAAATAAAATGGCTTTAATGGAAATCATAGAAACCACCAGACTGGAAGAGACCTCGAAGATCATCCAGTCCAACCTAGCACCCAGCCCTATTAAATTAAATAAATTAAATGAATA
The DNA here is from genome assembly GCF_015220805.1 of Pogoniulus pusillus. NCBI lineage: Eukaryota > Metazoa > Chordata > Aves > Piciformes > Lybiidae > Pogoniulus > Pogoniulus pusillus. The sequence goes on along the minus strand of NC_087264.1, from coordinate 1,304,125 downwards.
TATAAAAAACCCACTATCAACCCCAGCCCCCTGATGGTAATTAGTCACCACTGATGCTGGGGAAGTTCCACACCAGACTCAGGGGTAGATGGGAACCCGATTCAGGAGCTGGATTCTGGAACTAGATTCAGGAACATATGGATCAGGATCAAAGTCAGAATGAACAGAGTCCTCCTTGGACAGCTGTCACTGAAAAAGAGGCTTGACCCTAGTGATCTCTCAGCTTCATACTGACTGTGACATACACGGAATAGGATCCCTTGCTGCTCTGGTCTGCTCCTCCTCACAAATGCTGCCTCTTACTGCACCCCAGTGCACTGCACGAGACTTAGCAGTGACCTTGTTTCGTGCACCAATCCTTGGTACTAACTCTAAGCATCAGTGTTATCGTTGCACTGCCTGCAAAAAACATGCCATTCATTTCAAAAAGTGCCATCCCTGAGCAAAGCCTGAGCTGAAAAGCCAAATCACTGAACAAAATTAGTTCTGTTCTAACTCAAACCAGGACACTGAGTTCACCTCACAGAGATCAGGTACTAAGGTACAGCTCAGGTACTAAGCTACAGCTGCCACTAATATAAGCATTCATGTCCACCTAAAAAGACGATGTACAGGACTGTATTCAGCTAATCTAAAGTGCACTTCATTCCCCTGCCCAGAGCATCTACTGGCTCTGGAAAGCTGCCTCTGTAGTAACTTACTTGGACACTCTGAGCAGAGCCAGGAGTATCCAAGGCTGGCCATAAAAACAGATGCTCCTCAACGCATGGATTTCCAAACGAAAACATTAACATTCCTAAGCAGTTGGTGTTTTCTAAACTGCCTGACACAATCAAGAACACAGACACAAAACAAGCTGACAACTGATGCTGAAAGTGACAGGGAAACAATGTCATTACAGCAATCCATCAAGTATGATGTACATGTGACACCATACAGCACAAGAAGGACATGGAAGTGTTGGAGAGGGTCCAGAAGAGGCTGCAAAAAATGATGGGAGGGCTGGAACACCACTGCTGTGACAACAGGCTGAGAGAGTTCAGCCTGGAGAAGGGTAGGCTCAAAAGACCTTCTGGTGGCCTTTCAGTATTTAAAGGGGCCAATAAGAAAGATGGGGACAGACATTTTATCAGGGTCTGATAAAGGACAAGGACCATGATAAGATGAAAAACACTGAGTGTGGTGAGACAGTGTCCCAGGCTGACTGGAGAGGTAGTAGATGCCCCATCCCTGGAACCATTGCAGGTCAGATTGTTTGGGGCTCTGAGCAACCTGCTCTCGTTGTAGATGTCCCTGCTGATTGCAGGGAGGTTGGACCAGATGACCTGTCCTTCCAACTTTAAGCATTCTAGGATTCTACACGCAGTTATAGTACTCTCTGTGGCAAATAATGGATCGAGTTGTTTGTCATGAGTTAAGTTCAAGAGCACTTAAACTGCAACTGCAGCTGCAGACACACTGAAATTGGTTGGAGGCCTGTGGTCATATGGCCTCAGTATAAGAGTTCAAAGGTGGCAGCAAGTATCTCCAAGCAGCTGACCACACACACACTTGTATGTGCTGAGCTCCTGGCTACTGCTTCTACTTGACCAACAGTCCCTTAACAAACAATTTTTGAGGAGAGTTTGCATACATTTATATAAACTGCAATAATATGTAGAGCAAATGCACCCAGAACCTCTGACCAGGACATAAAATGCATCTGGATGGTTCTCTGCACACTCCAAAAAGCATGAATGGAAGTGTGTGGCAGATGCAAGAGTCCTCTGGCACATCTGTTTCAGCTATTGCACAGCAAAGAGTTGCAAAGCATTTACTACATGCAAGCAAACAGTTATTAAATTGATCAAAGATCACTGGTTTGGGATATACATGCTGAGAGACAAGGAACTACTGGGAAGAGTCCAGTGGAGGCTACAAAGATGATGAGGAAACTTGGGCGTCTCTCCGAGGAGGAGAGGCTGAAAGGCCTGGCATTCTTGAGCATGGAGAAAAGCAGATTGAGCGCAGACCTTCTCAGTGCTCAGCAGGAGCTAAAGGGTGAGGGTCAAGAGAATGGAGCCAATCCCTCTGGTCAGTGGTGGTCTGTGACAACAGGACCAAGGTCACAAACTGGAACCCAGGAGGTTCCATCTGAACATGAGGAAAAACTTGTTTGATGTGATGTTGCTGGAGCCCTGGACCAGACTGCCCAGAAAGGCTGTGGAATCTCCTTGTCTGGAGATTCCAAACGCACTTGAACATTGTGATCCTGAGCAACCGGCTGTGGGTGAGCCTGCTTGAGCAAGGAAGCTGGACCAGGTATTTCCCAAAGGTCCTTTCAATCTCCACTATTCTCTGATTTCTGTGAAATTGGTTTGAATCATGATTCAGTATCACCTTCTGTAAAGATAATATTTTTAAAGGACCACAGTGAACATGTTTTTAAAAAGGGGAAAAAAGAAAAGGAGGAGGAAAGTGGATGGGAATATAATAGACTCATCAAAGTGCTTCATTTGTAAAGCCCTCTAAAATCACCCAGTCCAACTATTGACTTGACAGAATCACAGCATGTCAGGGGCTGGAAGGGACCTCCAAAGCTCATCCAGTCCAACCCCCCTGCCAGAGCAGCATCTCCTGTACCAGATCACACAGGAACACACCCAGGCAGGTTTTGAGTATCTCCAAAGAGAGAGACTCCACAATCCCCCTGGGTAGCCTGTGCCAGGGTTCTGTCACCCTCACAGGGACAAAATTCCTCTCACAGACTAGTGCAGACTTAACACTACCCTAGCCACTAAACTGTGTCCGAAAGCATCATGCCCACTCATTTCTTAAATGCTTCCAGGGATGGTGACTCCACCACCTCCTGGCAGCCTGTTCCAATGCCTGACCATTCTTACAGGAAAGAAATTCTTCCTAATATCTAACCAAAACCTTCCCTGGCACAATTTCAGGCTGTTTGCTCTCATCCTGTCACCCGATACTAGAGAGAAGAAGCCAACATCCACTCACTACAACCTCCTTTCATGGAGTTGTAGAGTGCAATGAGGTCTCCCCTCAGCCTTCTCCAAATTAAACACTCCCAGTTCCCTCAGACACTCCTTGTGAAACTTGTTCTCTAGACCTTCCACCAGCTTTGTTACCCTTCTCTGGACGCACTCCAGAATTATGAAAAGGATTTCTACTACCTCTTTCTCCAAGTAACTAATAACAGTTGGAATAATCATGTTGGAAGAGACCTCCAAGCTCATCCAGCCCAACCTAGCACCCAGCCCTGGCCAAGCAACCAGACCATGGCACTAAGTGCCCCAGCCAGGCTTGGCTTCAACACCTCGAGATGGCAACTCCACCTTCTCCCCGGCCAGCCCATTCCACTGGCAAATGAGATGGAGCTACACCCAGAAAAAAGGTAACAGAAAGATCAGCCCTGGCTTCACTACCACTTACCCAGCAGTAGGGGAGGCAATAGAAAGCAAGAAGAAAAACTCTCCAGAAAGCAGAACTGAAAGATCAAAGATAAGCTTCATTCACACCAAAAGCAACAGATGGCATGTGTTTGAGCCAGAGGCAGCTAACAAAGTGGCGTCAACAAAAGACAGCCTCTGTACTAAGGGAAAAGTCCGGCAGAGCATTTATAAGCTGCCAAGGCAATAAACAGTGACAGCAAACCCACCTGTAGTTCACGGAGAGACAAAGGATGAAGACCACTGAAGCACAGCACAAGCAACACTAACGTTAAGCCAACGGGAGGAAACACACTGCGTTTTGTTTTGCCCAGCAGTGTGGTGTATCCACAACTCCCCTGTAAAATATTGTCACTGCTAACCGATGCTCCTCTCCACTTGGCAAGTCTCAGTATTTACATTTGCACAGGCTCCTGAGTTGCAGGAAAACAGATGGAACAGTGCTAGGGACAGACACTCAGGGACCTGCTCTGAAAAAGGCAACAGTGACATCCTTGCTGAACGCTCTCACACACAAGCAGGAGTGGGTCTTCTGCTCACCACTCCTCTCTACACTTCAGCAGGTCAACTGTCTAAGGCTTCTGCTCATGCCAGTCCCAGTACCCTGATGGGCTCACCCAGAACGCTGTCTTCTCCTCGGAGCTTCAGCAGTGGAACAGGCTAGGGCCCTGTCAGCACTCCTGGGCAGTCTCACGCCTCAGGAACAACTCTGCCTTCAAGCCTGAAGGATGTAGCTGCTGCCTGGCCTAATGCCAGGCACTTTACTCACTATCTGCTCAGTTAACCTTGCAGCAAGACTTAGTGCGTCTACATCCGACAGTGCCAAACTTTTGCAGCCCCCCCCGGCCCCCACCTTCTACTGAGGCTTAGGTCCTCTCTCAGCCACCCTGTCTGTCTCAGGGCTTTCATTCCCTGCCTCTCCTCCATCCTGGAGCAGCTCATTTCCTGCGGTCAGCGCTTGCCCTCCTTTCCTCAACACAGTTCCACCTCCTTGGCTACCGCCAGCTCCCACACGCTCATCACCACCGACAGTCCCGGCGCTGTCTCAACCCTGGGCCGCCGCACACTCCTGGCACTCACTCTCCAAGGGATGTCTGCTTCCACCGCCCCTCTCTCACACCCTACCACCGCCTTCCACCCTCACACCTCTGGCCCATGGCGCCAGAACGCTCTCCGCGGACAGGTGCGGACTGCCCCCACAGCCGGCGTCGGCCCCTCCACCGCACTCACCAGCCCAGCACCAGGCCGCTGGTGACGAGGAAGCAGACGAACACCACGGTGATGTAGAAGAGCGGCGAGTACTCGTAGAGCGTGACGAGGAACACGGCAGCCATGGGGCCGAGCCGCCCGGCGGCGGGGGAGAGCTAGGCCGCGCCGCCCGCCCCGCCACCGGCCCTGCCCCGCCACCGGCCCTGCCGCCGGGCGCATGCGCGCACCGAGTGACGCCGCTGCCCGCTGCTTGCCCGCAGCTTGCCCGCAGAGGGGCGAGGCGGCGGTGCCCACTGCCAGCCCGAGGGGGCGGACGGCTGCCCGCAGCTTGCCCGCAGAGGGGCGAGGCGGCGGTGCCCACTGCCAGCCCGAACAGGCCACGGCCGCGTTCCGTGCGCGCCCGGCAGCGCCCGCCCGCAGCCACCGCCGTGCTGTCTGCACCGCGCTCGGAAACGGACCTCGGGTGGCAGTGGTCCCCGATACTAACACGGGCTGGGGGATGCAGGGCTGGAAAGCAGCCCTGAGGAAGAAGGACTTGGGGGTGCTGGGAGGGTGAAAAGCTGGAGATGAGCCAGCACCGTGCGCTGACCGCCCAGACCCAGCCGTGTCCTGGGCTGCGTCCAGAGCAGTGCGGGCAGCAGATGGAAGGAGGAGGTTCTGCCCCTCTGCCAACATCCCACCTGCAGTGCTGGGTCCAGCGGTGGAGTCCTCAGCATAGGACAGATACGCAGCTCTTGGAGTGGGCCCAGAGGAAGCCATAACAGTGATGCAAGGGCTGGAACCCCTCTGCTGTGAGGCCAGGCTGAGGGAGCTCGAGTTGTTGAGCCTGGAGAAGACTCCAGTGAGACCTTCTGGTGGCCTCTCGGTGCTTACAGGGGCTGATCGGCAAGCTGCGGACAGACTTCGAAGCAGGGCCTGTTGTGACAGGACAAGGGGTGATGGTTTTAATCTGAAAGAGGGGAGAGTCAGACTAGATACAAGCTGAGTGTGGTGAGGCACTGGCCCAGGTTGCCCAGAAAGGTGGTCGATGTCCCACCCCTGGAACCGTTCCAGGTCAGGGTTGCTGGGGGCTCTGAGCAGCCTGTTCTACTTGCACATGTCCCTGCTGCCTGCAGAGGGGTTGGACTAGATCACCTTTAAGGGTCCCTTCCCACCCAAACCATTCTGTGATTTTGATGGTTCTGTGGATGCTGCCAAGCTACTCTCATGACCTCGACTTCTGAACAGAGCACTACACAAGCAGGTTTGGCATACTGAAAGAAGCACACAACCTACCTACACAGTAACACAAGGAAATAGCTGTGTTAAAGCTATTTAACGTGGGGACCAAGTGGCACTTCAACACCTGCTTGGCAATCCTAAACTTCTATGGTGTTTACTGAAGCTCTCCTTTAAAATCTGAAATTTTACCTTCTAGATCCAACGTTTAAAAGATGAATATGATTTGAGTATGATTTGCAGCAGGTTATAGCTGAGAAGTGAGGCCTTCCTCTGTACCTTCATTCTCTCTGAGGCTGTAACAAGGTGAGGATTGGTGTCTTCTCCCTAGTAACAAGTGACAGGACAAGAGGAAACAGATTCCAGCTGTTTAAGTTGGATATTTGGGAAGAAAATTGTTCTCAAAAGGGTTGTCAACCCCTGGAACAGGCTGCCCAGGGAAGCAGTCTGAAGCAGAGGAGACTCCCAGGTGACCTTCTCGTGGCTGTCCAGGATCTGAAGGGGCCTCCAAAATAGCTGGGGAGGGACTTTTTAGGCTCTCGGGGAGTAACAGGACAGGGGGGAATGGAGCAAAGCTGGAGGTGGGGAGAGTGAGACTGGAGGTGAGGAGGAAGTTGTTGAGCAGGAGAGCAGTGAGAGGCTGGAGTGGGTTGCCCAGGGAGGTGGTTGGGGCCCCATGGCTGGAGGTGTTTCAGGCCAGGCTGGCTGAGGCTGTGTGCAGCCTGCTCTAGGGTAGGGTGTCCCTGGGCATGGCAGGGGGGTTGGCACTGGCTGCTCTTTGTGGTCCCTTCCAACCCTGCCTGACTCTATGATTCTATGACAAGAGGAAACAGATTCAAGTTGTGCCATGGGAGGTTTAAGTTGGACATTTGGGGAAAAAGTGTTCTCAAAAGGGTTGTCAACCCCTGGAACAGGCTGCCCAGGGAAGCTCCATCTCTAGAGGACTTTAAAAGCTGTGTAGATGTGGTGCTGAGGGACATGGCTTAGTAGTGAACTTGGGAGTGCTGCATTAATAGTTGGACTTAAAAATATTTAATGTCTTTTCCAGCCAAAACAATTCTCATTTTAAAACATTCTTGATCCTCACAGGGTCGGGAAGAAGGTAGTTTCTTTTCTGTTAGAGCAGCTCGAATTCCCAGCAGCATGGAAAAGGACAGCTGTTTCCTCCAGCACCAAGGCAGCTCTCCACCAGCCACCTATTATGGAAGAGAAATATCTGCCTTGCACTGGCAGCTCGTATTTGTGATTTGTGAGCTCCAAATCCTGGTTTACCTCCAGAATTATGCTCAACTTGCAGAAACAAGAGGTACCATAAGCATCAGAGTTCACAAAGTCTACTTCATGCTTGAATTTTCTGATGTTTGATGAGACAGACCTTCTAGCTGGGGCTTTTTTAACAGTCATAGTGCTGTGTGTGTTCTGTGGTGTTTCAGTGAAGGATGTCAGGTTGTTGTCAGGACTGAGTTAAAAACCTTTAGGCTGAATACACATATAATGAACAGGTCTGAAACTGGGATGACAACAACAGAAGGCCCTTAAGACTAAAGGGCAGAATGACCTGAAAGGGTGAAATATTCAGAAACGAGGCACAGTAATTAAGGGTAATATCTAAAGATGTTAAAATGCTGCAAACATTTGTAGCTAATGACTCATTATGGCTTCTTTACATAAACCAGAGACAGACTTGGACAAAGATCAAAATGAGGTGTCCCCTACATGACCTGTGGTGATTTTAGTACTGAAAAACACACCTCTAGGAGGAAAATGCAAATGTAAATGTGGGACCACCTTAGCATAATGAACTAGGTAACAGTATAATGGGTTAGGTAAACGATGGAGTAAGCATACAAAGGTTTATGTGATGTAAAATCATATATATTGGGTTTTCTACTGCATAGACCTCATCACTATCTACAGCTCCTTGAAGGGACACTGTGGAGAGGTTGGTGCTGGTCTCTTCTCACATGTAAATAGTGATAGAACAAGAGGGAATGGCCTCAAGCTGCGACTGGGTAGGTTTAGACTAGATATTAGGGGAACAAATTTCGCAGCAAGAGTGGTCAGGCACTTGAATGTGCAGAACAGGGAGGCGGTGGAGTCACCAACCCTGGATGCGTTTGCAAGTCGGCTGGATGTGGTGCTTGGAGGATATAGTTTAGGGTGAACCTTGTAGAGCAGGGTTACCAGTTGGACTCAGGGATCCTGAGGGGCTACTCCAACCGGAATGTTTCTGTGTGACTCTGTGGTACAAACTGTTGCTGCTTCAGATAACAGCAGGCTGGATTGTGATTTATTACCCAGCCCACAGCAATCACAGACTAGGAGGGGATGGAAGGGACTTCTCAAGATCATCAAGTCCAATTCTCTGCCAGAGGTCACTTCTAGGTGAGCTAGAGTCACCTCCAGGGTCACCTAGAGTAAATCAACCACATCCAGGCTGATTGTGAGTGCTTGAGAGATGAAGATTCCACAGCCTCTCTAGGAAACCTGTTCCAGTGCTCTGCCAGCCTCAAAGTGAAGAGTTTTAACCTTAGGTTTACATAGAACCTCCTGTGTTCAACATGTATCTTGCTCTGTGAGAATCACTTTGCACACTTGCTTAAAGAACCCTTTTTGGGGGACTACAGAGTTACTAGTAGGTCTTAGTGGTCTCATCCAACCATGGTTGCCCACTCTGGGCCTGCTCCTGAACCTACCTATGGGTTCTTATCACAGCTCTGGACACCTGTGGATCAGGGTTTAAATACTGTCACCCTTAGTGATACCAAAAATTCAGAAACCCTTCTGAGACTGATTTTGGGGTATCAGGAGCAGACATTCTTTATTGCAGTGCTGGCACACATGTGAATCATAGAATCAGTCAGGGTTGGAAGGGACCACAAGGAGCAGCCAGTTCCAACCCCCCTGCCATGCCCAGGGACACCCTACCCTAGAGCAGGCTGCACACAGCCTCAGCCAGCCTGGCCTCAAACACCTCCAGCCATGGGGCCTCAACCACCTCCCTGGGCAACCCATTCCAGCCTCTCACCACTCTCCTGCTCAACAACTTCCTCCTCACCTCCAGCTTTGCTCCATTCCCCCCACTCCTGCCACTCCCTCACAGCCTCAAAAGTCCCTCCCCAGATTTTTTTATAGGCCCCTTCAGGTGCTGGCAGGCCACAAGAAGGTCACCTGGGAGCCTCCTCTGCTCCAGCCACAACAGCCCCAACTCTTTCAGGCTGTGCTCACAGCAGAGCTGCTGCAGCCTCTCAGCATCCTCCTGGCCCTGCTCTGGACACTCTCCAGCATCTCCACAGCCCTCTTGTCCCAGAGGCTCCACAGCTGGATGCAGGACTCCAGGTGGGGTCTCAGCAGAGCACAGCAGAGGGGGAGAATCCCCTCCCTGGCCCTGCTGGCCACACTTCTGCTGCTGCAGCCCAGGCTCTGCTTGGCTTTCTGGGCTGCAAGTGCACACTGCTGGCTCCTCCTGAGCTTCTCCTCCAGCAGCACCCTCAAGTCCCTCTCCTCAGGGCTGCTCTCCAGCCACTCACTGCCCAGCCTGCATTTCTGCTTGGCATTGCCTCCACCCAGCTGCAGGACCTTGCACTTGGTCCTGCTGAACCTCCTGAGCTTGGCTTGTGCCCACCTCTGCAGCCTGCCCAGGTCCCTCTGGATGGATCCCTGCCCTCCAGCCTGGTTGCTGCACCACACAGCTTGGTGTGGGCAGCAAACTTGCTGAGGCTGCACTCAGTGCCTCTGTCCATGGCAGCCACAAAGATGTTGAACAAGACTGGTGCCAGGACTGATCCCTGAGGGACTCTGCTTGTCCCTGGCCTGCACTTGGCCATGGAGCCATTGACAGCCACTCTTTGGCCAGTTCTTTATCCATCCAGTGGTGCACATCAAGCCCAGCATTTCATAAAGACTGAGTGACCCTTGTCCCCAAGGCAAGGAGTTTATATACAGAGTAATAATACTTAGTCAGTAGGTCTTAAATAATTAATTAGCATATTCCTATAACTTCCTAGGGCTAACATATGAATTCCTGTGATACATGTGTTCTGTAGTCCCTAATCATAGAATGGTGTCCAGTTTATGTGACTTTTAGGTAATTATTTTCTTTTCATGGTAATAGTTGTGTTCCTGGATTTGTGATCCAGATTTGGGCTTTGCACAGTGTAGCAGAGCAGCCGAGTTCTCTATGGCTGTAATTCCCTTGCCGTGGCAGCACACAGTGCAGTTCTGGTGTGACCCAAGCATAGATGTCCACACAACCACCCCATGTGTGTTTGGGCTGGGCTGAAATTCTGCCAGGGGAGATTTAGGTTGGATATTAGGGAAAAAAATCCTTACTGAAAGCGTGTTCAGGCTGCCCAAGGAGATGGTGGAGTCAGCAGTCCCTGGAGGTGTTCAAGAAACACATGGACATTGCTCTCTGGGACATGGTTTAGTGGGATTGGTGGCCTCAGGTTGGCAGTTGGACCTGATGATCTTAGATGTCTTTCCAACCAAAATTGCATGATTCTATAGAATCATAGAAATCATAGACTCAACCAGGTTCGAAGAGACCTCCAGGCTCATCCAGTCCAACCTATCCCCCAGCCCTGGCCAAGCAACCAGACCATGGCACTAAGTGCCCCAGCCAGTCTTTTCTTGAACACCTCCAGGCACAGAGACTCCACCACCTCCCTGGGCAGCCCATTCCAGTGCCAATCACTCTCTCTGACAACAACTTCCTAACAACATCCAGCCTAGACCTGCCCTGGCACAACTCCAGACTCTGTCCCTTTCTTCTATTGCTGCTTGCCTGGCAGCAGAGCCCAACCCCACCTGGCTACAGCCTCCTGTGCTAGTTTGAAGCAGGCTAGAATATTCAGCTTCAGGCAGCTGCAGGCAGCAATGAGCTCTGCCCTGAGCCTCCTCTGCTGCAGGCTGCACCCCCCCAGCTCCCTCAGCCTCTCCTCACAGGGCTGTGCTCCAGGCCCCTCCCCAGCCTTGCTGCCCTTCTCCAAACACCTTCCAGCACCTCCACATCTCTCTTGCATTAAGTGGCCCAGAACCACTGTGGTGGTCTCTAGTGACAAATTATTGCCTTCTTTAGAGTGTCCTGTAGTAAACCTTGGCCCTGCAGATGCTCTTTGCATCCAGTGGCCAATTGCCAAAGCATAAATTGGCTCTAACTGGCCCAAGGCCACAACCCTTTTGCTTTGGTTACTAGACAGGGACCTCCTGTCCCAAAAGCAGTGCTCCACACATCCTGTTATCTCTGGCCCGGTGTTGCTGGGCTCAGTGATTCTGGCGTCTTTGTGCCGACAAAGCCACCTGCAGGTGCGAGCACCGAAAAGTTAAGCTACAGACAACTCTGTGTCAGTGGCAATGCCTCTGCTCGGCATGGCCAAGGCACATTAACCGCTAAGAAAGACTCCCGCGGTCGGCAGGCACCAGCCGCTGCAGCGCCGCTTGCACACGGCCCGCCCCGCGCCCGTTGCCGTGACTCCGCGGGGGCGGTGCCTGTCTCCATGGCAGCGGGGCGGGGCTCGGCGGGGCGGGAGGCCCCGGGGCGGGGGCGCTGCGTGTGCGCGGGGCACGCGCCCCTTCCCTCTCTCCTGCGGCGCCTCGGGCCGCGCCCGGGAACAGCGAGAGGTCCCTTGGACCTTCCTGGTACCCGTAGGCGGGAGACACCCCCCGCCCGGCTGGGGCGGCCGTGCCGATTGGCCGGGAGGGGCGGGGGGAGCTGACGGAGCCTACGCCGCACAGGCGCAGTGGGCAGTGCGCCCCAGTCGGGAGGAGGCGGCGGCGGCGCCCGGCGGCAGCGACCGGCGGTTACCGGTGTTGGCGCGGGCAAGATGGTGAGGGGAGTTTACGCTGCCGGAGGGACCTCAGGGAGCTCAGCCGGGACAAGGGGAGGGGCTGTCCACCTTTCGGGTCTCGCTGAGGCGGGAGGAGCGGTGTGAGGCCGTTGTCCCCGCACAGCCTGCCGCGGAGGAAGTTGTGCGGGAGAGCAGGTGCTTTCGGAGGAGTCAGAGCGGGTGGCGCCCCAGAGGGAGCCGGTGCCCTTCGGACTGAGGGTGCTGCCGGGAGGGTGCTGCCAGGAGAAGCTTCTTTGGTCCTTCCCTGGTGGAGTTTCTTGTCGTGCTGTGCTCGCCTGCCTCGCCGGCAGGAGGATCTTCCTCGTTTGTTTTTGTGCTGGGTACTGGTGGGCTGAGGGGAGAGCGAGGAAGCCACTGTTTGGGAAGGAACCGGTGACCTGCTCCGCTAGCGGGTGGCTACATCGGTTGCTGAAAATCCTGGAAGTGTAATGCCGGTAGCTGAGGTTAACCAACAGCAGCACCGTCCCTCACTGCGCTGCTTGGCAAGTGTGCCCCTGTCTGTGCAGTCCTTCTGTCTCCTGCTTTGACTCTCTTTAGCTTCTTATGAAACTAAGCACTGGTGAGCCTGTTTAGCCCCAACAAACAATCTGAATGTGATGCCACCATGTGCTTTTCAGCCAGTCTTCTGCTGCTTTTAAGGACTTGTGTTTGCGAGGCTGCACAGGCATGAGCGAGAGCACTGCTCACCCTGCAGTGCCTGCTGAAGGACATTAGGAAAGTGCAGAGTCCAGAGAACTGGCAGAAATGCTTCCCCCAGAAAACAGCATTTCACACAGGCTATATCTGCAGCTTTGAATCCTGGTAGGGACCTCCTGAAATAGAGAGAGTGGGTGTTAATGACATTTGTGGATCAGAGGGAGCCAAGAACAATCTTTAGGGGAAGCAAACAAAATACTGAAGGCTGCACACACAGTGCCTGACCTGTTCTGTCAGAGTAGAGCATGATTTCCTCTCCAGCTGTTCAAAGGAAGCAGAGGCACAAGACTTTGTGCCAGAATTAGGTTGAGGTGGAAATCTCTTTAGGAGTAATACAAACATAGAGAGTTTGAAAGGTGATTTTGAAAGTGAGGAAAGAGATTTTTGAGGGAAATCTCACAAACAAGCTGTTGTCGAACATAAGGAGACAGAACTCAAGGTATAAGAACAGTAACTTCTTGTTTGTAAGCTGTGATTTGTGTGAGTGAAGCTGCTCTGTAATAGGCCTTGTGATAATAGACCTTAGCTATTTGAACAATGTTTGAAAGTCTTGAAATGCAATTGTTTTGGCACAGTGCCTTGGAAATGTATAGATACAGTAGCAGGGGAAAGCTGGAGGTGTTGAAAAACTTGGGTTGGTCTAGTTGCGTGCAGCTCCTCACTGTAGTGATAGACGTGGTGTGGGTAAAATGTTGCTCAGGAAATGGCAGTGGTTGGCTTGGTACAGCTTAAAAATTGCTGATGTCATGGAAGATAACCTGCCTGGTTGCTTGTGAAATCAGAATTTCCTTCCCCATCTTCAGTGTAACGACTGCTGTGTTATCTGGATGGTTCTGAAAACTTGGAGCTAATGACATAAAAGCACATGGAGGAAAATTGTGCCTGATTTTGGATTAAAAGGGCTGAAATGCTTTCTCTGTGTGTAAATCTCAAAGTTCATTATTGTGTGGGTAAATCTTTATTGTCTGTGTTCTTCTGAAATACTAATAGTAGCTCTTATTTAATGCTTATTTTAGCTACTTTTAGGGGCTTCCTTATTTCAGGACTCGTCTTGGCAAATGAACTTAAAACTTGTTTATTTTGACGAGCTATGAGATTAACCCCACTTCAGGAATAGCTAATAAAGGATTCAAACTCTGTGGCTTTGAGTGGGATATGAAAGCAGCTAAGTGTTGCTGTGTGCTTGTGCTTCCATCTCTGGTTGTCCTGGTTTATGTGTGTGTTTTAAAACACTGGACAAGTCAAGTGCAGTTCCCCTTCAGTGGGATTTATGCTCACGTATGCATGATGTGAGGTTTGGTTTTTTTTCTGGTTTACTAGAAAGATTTATCTTTCCCTCCCCTCTGCCATTTCCTTTTCGTAGAGTGAATCTCTGGTGGTTTGTGATGTTGCTGAAGACTTGGTGGAGAAACTGAGAAAATTCCGGTTTCGCAAAGAAACCAACAATGCTGCCATTATTAGTAAGTTGAAAATGTCTGACAGAAATTGCAAAGTCTTGCAGAAAATCCTTTCTCCTTTTTTCCTTCCCACATAATGTTGCTGCTGTAACAGGTAAATGTGAGCCAAGAGGCTTTTTCCTTTATGAACTTCAGTAATTTCAATTCTGCCTGTAACTTTAACGGTAGAGCAGCTGCTCTTATGGTACGAGATTGCATCAGCTCTTAGTGTTAATGCTCAGTTGAAGCTCAGTCTACTACTGTTTGTAAAATGAGGGTAAAAAATGTCACAGTGCAGTCTTTTTGAGTTTCTAAATTTTACAGCATTTAAGTAGAGGAGTTTGACATTTCTGTCTGAATCAGGATCTGTCTGAATGAGTGTTTTGAAATGAACAGCACTTAGACTGTGCACTGCTCTTGACTTCTGTGGAGTCATGAAGAAAGCAGAATGGAAACACAAGGAGTATGCTTGCGAGGGAATGTTGAAAAGCTTCCTGCATGGGTTGTATAAACTGATTAGGAAAAGCACTGATCTCTGTTTTATTTTGATTTGCAGTGAAAATCGACAAGGATAAGCAGTTGGTGGTGCTGGATGAGGAGCATGAGGTTTGTTAAATGCATTGTAAATAAGAGTATCTTCAGCCTGCAATGTATTGTTGTTTCTAAGGTACTGCTTAGTTTCAAATTGTTATCAAACTCTTAATCTAATTTGGGTCATGAGCTTATTGAAATGCATGGTCACTGCATGTAAAGCACAGCACTATTAATAGTGGAACTATGCAGTAGCAATTGAGCTGCCTAATTGCACACAAAAAGAAGGGGTTTTGAAAACTGTTACAACTGTAAAAAGCATCTTTGGCACCTGCTGGCTTTTTAAGGAGGTTTCAATGTAGATCCAAACATTTGACTTGCATCTGATCTGCCATCAATTAGAAACTGGGATTTCTAATCTGTAGACTCTAAATTTGATAGGTGGCATAATAAGGTCAACCCAGCATGTAATGTTTCTTAATGGTACACAGGGCAAAATTAAATCCTTCCCAGGGATTTGAGCATTAGCCTCAGCCCTTATTCCCTAGAATGTGGAAGTTAATGGAATACTGGAATGAGGCCTCTTTTTTTGCTAGCTCAAGGAAGATAACTGATTTTTGTTGTATTGTATTTTTTTCCCAAAGCATCATTTATGTAGCTGTATTTAACAGATGCTCTTTGGTGTGTGCTTATTTCTGTGTAACACCGGAGTTAGAAAAGCACAGGAGTTGCCAGCATATCCAACCAGAGCCAAACATGTTTTCTGAACTTGTTATATGCCTAAAATAGGGATGATTATTCACACTGACATTAGTTCTGTGTTGAGCCACAGGAATCTATTAGCACACAAGCTTTCCTGGACTGCTCTAGTGATTTGAGCGAGAGTGTTACTGGTTCAAGCGCAGATGTCCATCTAGCTTAGAGCTGCTTCACTGCATTCTTACTCTGCTTTAGCCTTCATAATATCACCTGTGAGTGCAAGAGCATTTATTCAACTATTGCTTGTGTTTAATGTCACCAGGGTATTTCTCCTGATGAGCTAAAAGACGAGCTGCCTGAGAGACAACCTCGATATCCTTCTTATGCTGCTATTATTTGGTGTTACTCACTCCTGGAAGCTGTTCAAAATGTTCGGAGCTGGACTTCACCTTTTTAGGCCAATGCTTGCCTGTAGAGCAACTTCACTGACACTTCACTTGTGAGATAATCCAGGGATCAGGTGTTGTGATGCAATGACCATTTCTCTCATGTGCTGAAAGTGACACATTTAAACCTTTCCCAAGGTTTTATTTCCTTTTAGACTGTATTGTTTGGGGAAGTAAAGCGAAGCCACGCTGCCGTTAGTGAGTAATACACACCAGTTTTATATGTGGTTTCTTCCAAGTACAGAGAAGTGCCTGTGTAACTCAGGTTTGGTGCTTTCTCAGTGAGTGGTCTTTGCTGTTTTGCTGTGGTTAGTGATTTTAGGAGTGCTGAAGGCACGTGATCTGTGGAAGAATTCTTGTATTTAAAAAAACCTAAACAAAACAAACAAAAACCAGAGGGACAAATAAATTAATCCCTAACTAGACGAAATAAGAGAAGTGCTTAAATTGCAAGTGAAGAAAGTACTTGCCTCCATTGCCTTCAAGAGCTGACTGGCACCATTCCATGTGCCATTCTGAATCTTTTCCTTTCATGACCATAGTGCAATGGGAGCCTCTGAAGCTGGAGTCCTAGCAAAAACTTCAGTTCAAGTGCAGCAAAACACCTGGAACCACAAGGTGTTCAGTCTGCAATGAGAGAATTTGTCTTTCATGAAGCCAGAAACATGTTGGTGGGTGTGTAAAATCCAGTTACAAAGCTGGGAGAGGAATATTTGTGATGAGAGGATGATTTTCGGCTCTGATGTGAAACAGCCCTCACATGCTGGTGTGGTAGAAGTTGGTAAAGACAAGTGGGGTCAGTTCTGAAAGTCAGATATAGAAGTGAAACCAGGAGAGAACAGACTATTTGCCAAGTTTAAAACCTCACTAGAA
The DNA here is from genome assembly GCF_015220805.1 of Pogoniulus pusillus. Lineage (NCBI taxonomy): Eukaryota > Metazoa > Chordata > Aves > Piciformes > Lybiidae > Pogoniulus > Pogoniulus pusillus. The sequence goes on along the minus strand of NC_087264.1, from coordinate 1,287,722 downwards.
TGCCAAACTTGCTTGTCTTGCCTGTATCAAGTTCTGGTCATAGCAGGATTATATCCTAATAAGAGATTTCATGTTTTATTTTCTTTAACTTCAGAAAAAAACATTTATTGTGTATAGTTACAAATATCAGCATGATGATGGAAGAGTTTCTTACCCATTGTGTTTTATCTTCTCCAGTCCAGTTGGTGAGTGAACATTGTGAATGGTGGCTGCTATGTGCTGTTAATAGCGGAATGTTCTTTGCTATGGAAGATACAATCACAGCTTAATGCTCTGGTAGTGGTTCACATGCTTAAGGTTGGATTGGCTTATGCCGCTGCTGCAAGTGCAGCATCACAGACTGGTGGGGTTGGAAGGGACCTGGTGATCTCATAGTCAAACCTTCCTGCCAAAGCAGGGTCACCCAGAGCAGGTTGTTAGGAGGGTTTTGAATCCCTCCAAAGGAGACTCCATGACTTCTCTGGGCAGTCTTGTCCAGTGCTCTGGCACACTCATAGCACAGAAGTTTATTCCTCATGTTTAGGTGGAACCTCCTGGTTACAGTTTGTGCTTGTTGCCCCTTGCCCTGTGACTGGGCACCACTGAAAAGAGTTTGGCCTCATCTTCTTGTCCCCTGCCATTTAGATAAGTTTGGAGGAAATCTCAGCCTCCTTTTTGGTAGGCTAAACAGACCCAGGTCTCTCAGCTTTTCCTCACAGGTGCTTCATGCCCCTCAACATCTTTGTAGACTCTACTGGACTCTCTCCAGTAGTTATTTGTCTCTCGTGAACTGAGGAGCCCAGAACTGGACCGATTACTCACTAGGGCAAACTGGAGGGGAAGGAGACCCTCCCTCCACCTGCTTGCCACATGCTGCTTAATGCATCCCAGGAGACCGCTGCATGCAAGGCACTGTGAAACCCATGGGGTTATCCACAGACCTTGTTTGGCAGAAGCCTGTAGTGTTAGCCCCATCCTGTCAACTCTTCCCTCTGCCCAGGTTCCCTTAGTTGCTGGAGATTTTCACTGCCTTTGGGCTCTCATTTAGGGTACTTAGGAGCAAAGAATCTATCATAGATCCCGAAGGCTGAATGGAAGTGTTTGTTTCCTGCAGAGCTGGCCAAAAGGTGTCTTTCTAAAGTGCTGTCTCAGTGGTGTGCATAGCAGCACCTTCCTGTAAAGGAAAGGAGTCTGTTTGTGTAGACTTACCCTAACATGTTTCCTGTCACACTTTTCTCAAATCATGTGGAATACTCAAAATATGACCAGAGAAGACTCAGGAAATAAGTGAGGAGAGGGCTGGCAGACACCACCTCTGATGAATTGTTGTATTCAGATGTCAGTAAGTAGAAAGAAATTCCTCCTGTGAAGAACATGAAAAGCCATGTCTATCCATGAGAGAAACCCTGTGAAAAACTTAGGATGAGACTCAGGAGGTAGGTTTTCCAACACTGATGGGCAGCAACAGGCAGTGCTGTGATGGTCTAAAGGTCTGTCACATCTGTAGGTGAAAAGGAAGGAAAGAGAGCTCTATATCCCAGATGTGGGCAGTAGAAGTGCTGGGTGAAGAAGCTACGTTCAGGCACAAAGACTAATGGTAGATGATCCCAAGTTTCTCCAGAGCAGTAGCTTCCTCTACTTGTCACAGCAACCCTCAGTGTAAGCATACTTGTGCAGGGAGCTGTGTAAGTTTAAGAGAAGTCAGGTAACCTGTGGCTTGATGTAGACTTGCAGAGCTGAATTGCTCCTGTGGCTTCCATCTGTGCTCTGAATTGTACTAGGGTAGCTTGCTGGTATTACTGGATTGTTCCTGTTATTCTCTAGAAGAAGATAAACTTTATTGTTTTACCCTTTCTTACTCAGGGTGAAGGTAGGTGAAAGAGTTTAGCAGTTGGTGAGCATATTCTTGTGTCATTACCTCAGAATCTGTGTGTGAATGTTCTGGATGATGGGCCTCTTCTGAAAGATTGCTATTTTGTGAGTTAGAACAGTAGTGAGAAACTTCCTGGAAGACCTTGAAATAGCAAAGCAGGCAGCTTTGTACATCACAGGGGAAGAGCTGAGACCATGTTCTTTATGAGTGGCAATATTAAAAATGCACTCATGTCTAGAAACTTCTGAACAAGCAATTTCTAAAGAAAACTTCTTGTTTTCTCTGAGGTTTTCTGAGAAATCCTGCAAACATAGGTTAGTGGTTAGACTGATACTGGAGTTGGAGACAACCTTTAGTTAGGGCCTTAAACACTGGTTAACTGTGACTGAAGCAGCTTGGTGTTTAGGGAGAGGGGAGTTATTCTGAGCTACCAATTTGCTTACTGTATTTGGGGAGAGGTTAGGAGAAGGAACAAAGAAAGAACAACAAACTCAAGCTGACTTGGTTTGTTCTCAGTTTGATTCTAGCTCAAAGGTATATGCTATACAGATCTAAGTGTAACTAGCAAGAACATGGGAATCTTCTAGAAATAACATGAGGGTGAAGAATTGCCTGTGGTGTCCTCAGCACGCTGCTGTAGTGGCAGGAGGTACTGCTGTGTTGGCAGTTGAATCAAGTTTGACTCCTGCAGTGTTTGATGTTAGCTCTAAGCAGCAATATAGACACATGTCAAGACCACCAATTCAGCCTGCCTGTTGTTTTTGGAAAGGGTTTTCCAGTACTCGATAGAAAAGAGCAAGGGTGATAATGTGTATAAAGAAACAGGTTGTTTTTCTTCAGCTCTCCTTTTGGATTCTTTAAAAAGAGAGTATTTTCAAGTGGTGCCGTCCAAATGACTAAACAAACCCTCTTCTTTTTTCCCCCCACACAACTACAGGATGTAAACCAGAACAGCAGATGATGTATGCTGGAAGCAAGAATAAGCTTGTACAGACAGCTGAACTCACTAAGGTATTACTGACTAGTTCAAATCACTTTCCCCCTTAAATGCAGGCTGCAGAAGCGGTTTTGTTTCTTGCTTGAACCTATGGCAAGAAGAGCATTGTGAGAATGAATTCTAGCAAACAGGTTCTGGCTTAGGAGGACTGAAGAAATTTCTGCTTTCACTAGGCCTAGATAGAGATACATATTTTAGTTTTTAAAAGCCACTGAAGTATAATGTTGGAGGTCCTTGAGATCTTTGCTTAGCTGGCACCTAGATCTCTTAAAGCTATAGTTTCAACCATGGAAGCTAAATAGTCAGTGGTCACTTCAGGTTTTTCATGCAATGTGAAATGACTCCACCATTCCCCACCAACACTGTTCCATTTTTATCTTCCTTAGCTCAAGTTTAACATCTCAGTAAAAATGCATGGTGGACTAATAGGAGGGGAGCAGGAGTTAAGATCAGTACAGACTTAGGAAGTCTGCTTTTAGGTATGTTGAAACCTGAGGTATGTTGGAGGCCCGAAAGTGTCTTAAATAGAAAACAAGAATTCTATGAGGAAGAAGGCAGTTTTTAGTCAATTAGAAGGAAGAGTTGATGAAAGCCTGGGCACAACTTCCATGGGAATTGCAATCACCTGTCAAGTGGAAGTAATTCAACCTGAAAGGCTTTTGAATGAAAGCCTGGGAATGGGCATAGAGGTCCATGATCATCTTCCTTCTGAAGCTGGGGAAGACAGCCTGTCTCCAGTTTGGATTGCTTGCTTGTTCTTCAGCTGTGCTTTATTCTTGCCACTCACTGAGCCATGTTTGGTTTTAGCTTGTGCTGTGACCTTTCTGGTGTGATTTCTGCATGTGACTCAACTGAGTCCTCTTTCAGTGACTTGAATGTTAGCTTGCCTTCTGTTACACTGATTTGTTCTCTCTTTTACTTAAATTAAGTCAGTACTGATAGTAGTGGATCACTGTCTAAATACAAGAAGCAGTGGCCAGAGCCTGCTCCAGCAGAGGTGGGAAATGAGGAAGATAATAAAACTTGAATTATTCCTGAAGAGTGTAATGGTGAAGTGGTTGAGACCAGGAACAAATAGGAAGTTCAGTGGAAACAGCAGGTCCACTAAGAAGCTTGTTTTGAGTCTTACAAAATCTCATCTGTTCTGTTGGCCTGAGCATGCTTTTGCCAGCTCTGTCCTCTGTACCACTAGAGGGGAGAGAACAGATACCATGTTGATGTGGCTTTTTCAACAACACCTTTGGAGGCCTAGAGATTTGTAAAATTGACATCTTTGGCTCTTCTGAAAAGATAATCCATTTGGTGGTACCTCAAAGATTCAAGGCAGCAGTATGAGCAGTATGGAATTGACTTTTCTCCTCCTCAAGAGCATTAAGGAAAAACCCAAACTGGTTACTTGCCCAAATGGAACATCAAGAGTATACTGGTGCCTTTGGTCTTGTTTTGCTCTTCCAAATCCATGTTAAAGGTTTCTTGAAGACTTCCACAAAGCTTTGGGCCGGTGGGTTTTGGTGATTTAATTTTTTTATTGCATATTTTCTATTTTGAGGTATCCCAGGTTTGTTTCTCACAGGGAAAACAGTGTGCTTCTGGATACTATGGATTTATTTCAGTTCCCAGAAGAAATCACTGTCTTGGACTGAGCAAAATTCTTAAGCTTTGGGCTTAATGTGGCAGAGAAATTAATTTGTAATTATTTTTTTCTAAGCAAAATTCCTGAACTTTGGGCTTAATTCAGCACAGAAAATAATTTATATTCAGACAATCTTCCTGTAGAGATAATACATGTGAGGTGGTGCCACTTCAGAGTACCTTTGAAAGGTGGCACCTGTACTCAGAGGTATTAAAGGATAAGAATGTAGTCTAGAAATAGGAATGATGGGATTCTTGTCCAAGCTACTAATACTCCTTGCCACTTGTGTATTCTCACTGCTGTGCCTTTAGAGTATTAAACCTTTCAAGAACACACCTGCTTTAGGCTTGTTGCTGGCTTTTCTTTCTGGCTGAGCTTGTGTGGAAAGGCATTGGTTGCACTGTGTGCTTGCCCCTGCCAAGTGCCATCACTTCAAGAATGTGCCATTTCGTTTAGGTATTTGAAATAAGGAATACAGAAGACCTAACCGAAGAATGGCTGCGGGAGAAACTGGGCTTCTTCCATTAAGAACACCTCTGCAATAAGTATTTATGTACCATCCTGATCATACTGGAACCAGACATGAATACTTAGATCTACAAAAGGCACTGTATTTACTTCTGTCTCCTGCAGTCTCTCTCTTGTGCGGAGTTTGTGCAAAGAATAGCAGGTCTGTCTTCTCGAAGTAACAAATCTTTGCAGGTGTTTCCTTATTTGTACCTGTTAAAAGGGAATACTCCTCTGCAGGGACTCCTTTTGCACTCTCGTGACTAATATTTGTATAACTAAACCAGTTCTGGATTTGTAACTCTCTGCAAAGGTAATTTGGAAGCTGATGCTAACTTTCTCTGAGCTACAGATGCCTCCGTACGACACCTCCTAGCTATTTATATGCAGAAACCGTGTACTGTCACTCACTTCTCAGACCTCTCGACTTAATGTCTTCTCCATTTCTTGGAAACTATTCTCTGGAAGCATTTAGTATTACAGAAACCAAATCCATTTACCTTCCCCTTGAGTCCATGTGAACTTCTCTCAAATTCTTAGAACTAATTTTTGCCATTCCAGTAATTCCTCGGTTGACGGAGTCAATCTTGCTCCATTTCAGGGCAAAGCTTTGACTGTCCAGTTCTCATGCTACAGGAACTAGGTGATAACTAAGGGCTGAGTTACAACTCTGGTGACTCTCACACCAGAACTCCTGCGTATATAACTTATTACACTGTTAAGAAGTTTACCTCTTTCTCACATCTTGTTACACGAACACCTGTTAATACTCTGTGCCTTTAATTTGTTAGCTTTAAAGTGACTTGAGAATTTTACACTGCCACTTATTACAAATTTGGTATAAACTTTGTTAAAGGATCCAAGCAACATTTTTTTCCCTAGTGCCTGGTGTTGCAGTTGACATCTGTTTGAAACAAAAAAGGCTAAGCTCATTTCCTTTGAAATTCCAGTCATCTGCTCCGTTTACAGGAGTTGGGAGGTTAAAGCTTTTCAGGAGGATGAATGATTTATATCTCTTTTGTTACACAAGTTGGCCACACGTAGCTTTTGAGTACTTTTAATTACAGTCTCTTTAACTTTCTTATAACTGCTTGTTGGGCAAAATGACATTCCAGATAAAAGCTTTTGGTAAGTGATGATTTGAATTGGGTTTTTTTTTTTGTTTACTTACGGTTCATCTCTTTGAAACAGCAAATATTCTAATGTGAAAATAGTATTTAACTTTTATAAAGGACCAGTCTTTTTACAGGTCTGTTTTATATTAAATAGAGTAGTTGTCTGATACGGGATGTGCTCAGCCCATGCAGTGGCAAAAGGAGGACTCGTGACAGTATCTCACTATCTTGCTCATGAGTGTTTGTTGTGCTCCTGAGTGAGTATCTGCGGAAGAGCAGCTTCCTGTTGATAACATACCTTAAAGTGCAGCTGCCCTAACAAATCTGTGGGGTGAGGAGGAATGCAGTGTTCAATTTGGAGGCCAGTATTTCATGCTGTGAAACCTTTTGCTGAAAGGAGGTTTATTCTTCATTTGTAAGCATATGTTGTGTTAGTGTTAAAACACTAATTCCTCTATGACCACCAGGAATTCATTTGTAAAGGTCCTCAGTGTTGGTAAATCTCTTCTGGGTTTGATGTTACTGCTCATTTATTTGTGTACAAATCTGACTTGAGCAGAGCTTTTCAAAGTACGTGGTAGAATGATCCAATTAAATTGATCTCTCAGTGTGGGAAAGAAATGCTTGTAATGAAAATTAATGTCTGTGTTGATGTAGTGAGCTGGAAAAACAATCTCATCCCCCTGGCCAAAACAAGGTTGGTTATGAAACTGTTGCTTGATCGTTCTGTATTACAGATCAATAAAAACAGTGTCTTCTATGACAAACATTGTATACATGTTCGGCTTGAAGAATGATGTTGTTACAAGTTTCAGTCGTAAAACAGCGAAGGTCTTGTTTTGTTGGCACTCTGCTGATGGTAAGGCAGTCCAAGTGCAGCGTGGGCGAGAGGGAGGCTGCTGCTTGTAATGTTCAGCATGGTCTGCAGTGGGGAAAACTGGATTAATAATCTTTGTCATTGTACCTTGTGCACTGGTGGGCTGCCAGCATCCAACTGCTGCTTGCACAGGGTTTGAGAAAAACCGCTGTGGAAGGGGCCTGTGTACTGGGAGGAGAGGGGAGGAGTTGCTGCAGTCAGAAGATTTGAATTTGATTCTTTGTCTCTGGATTGCTCCACCTTCTGCCAAGAAAATACTGCTACTTATGGCTGCATTTTCAGTCTGAAAGAAAGTTCCTTGCACTTCAGTGTTCTTGTTGCCTCCACTTAAAGACTTTCTGCCTTGGGTGCTGCCCCTCAAGTCTTGTAGAATAGCAAACAAACCCTGATCAGAGTGTTAAAGACCACTTTCTTGTGAGAGGCAATGCTGATGCTGCTCAGCCCACCAGTATTATTCTTCAAACAGCCTCACTGGGTAGCTGCACCTCCTTCCACTGTCGAAGCTGTGGAAGTGAGGAAGCAGCTGCAGGTACTCAGAGAATGAGAGTGTAGAGGATGTTTGCTGTTTGAGGCTTGTTTGTGGTTTCCTTGTCTTAATGCAATGTTTCAATACAACTGTTGCTGTCCTAGGCTCTTGAGATGCAGGCAGTGCTAATACTTGATTAAACAAAGCCATTAATGATGTCCAGATCTTTTCCTGCTCAGATAAGACTTGTTTTCATAACATACTTTCCCCATCTTTAGAGCTGTATTTCCGTACTGCTTCCCCCTTAAGATCAGAGGGAGGCAGATGTGTCCATGTTCAGAAGGCCAGTGTGTTCTGACTGTGCTTTCCTAGCGAGTTGCCCATCTGTCATCATGCATTTGGCTGGAATATTCAGGTCTCTAAAGAGGGTTCAACCTAAAGGACAACATGAATTAACTGATGATGCCTACGGGAGCCTTCGTAGCTAAGGTCTGAGAGTCAGCGTTCTCCATTGTGACCTCCTATTTCTCAGGAGTTAGTAAGGTGGCCATAAAATCCTCAGCCTGGAGTTAAAGGTCTCTCAAAGGGAGACTTCTGCCACAACTAATCTGGTTTGCTTTAAATATTGACTAGATGGCTGGGGTACAACTCTTGTAATCCTGTTAGTTGCTGGTAAGCCTGAGTTTGCATGTCAGCCCAGAAAATGGACTTGTATTGTTCTGAGTATTTTTAACAAAGATTAAATGCTGATATTTGATGGTTTAAGCCTGTTTCTGGTATCATGAATGCTGTCTGATGTATCAAAGGAGGCAATAATGCAGGTGTTGACACCTTTTCACTTCTCCAGAGGAGCATCTCGTGCGTTTTTGTACCAAGATTCCATTTTTGTAACTTCTAACTGTAAAATAGCCAGTCCAGAATCCATGCTAGATTGCTGACAGGGGTGTGCATCAAACACCCAGAAGCAAGGGGCTTCAGTACCCTGCTTCAGTGTAATGTCCTGCCATGTATTTTTTGGAATACCTCTGTCTTGCACACTGTGAGATAGAGGTGTGGTGGGACATGAGATGGGGCCTGGTGAAACTTGTTTTTGTGGTTGATCCAGACTGGATGTGACTGGCACACTGTGAGCTGTCGGGGCTGGTGCCAGTGCTGGGGGTGGTGAGAGGTTCCTAGAGAGTTTCCAGAATTTGGCAATTCCATGAAAACATGAGAAACCAGTACAACTTCCACATACTGTTTGTCTCAGCTAGTTCACGTTGCATGTTTAAACCAAATCTTTTTTGCTAAGCATGGTGCTTGTATTGGTTTAAATAAAACGTTTAAGAGGTTCTCTTGCCTTGTGTTAATTTCAGAGTCCCACATCCAGCATGGGAAACCATGAATGCAGGATCTGACCTTTATCCTCAGCTTCCTGGAGTTTGCTTTGGACATGTAGCATAGATCAAACGTGAATGTGCTCCACTTGCTGTTCTACCTTAAATAACTCCTCTTACCCTGTGTTGTGAAGGGTGGCAGGAGGGGGGAGGAAAGGACAGCAGCTGATGGAGTGCTATGGGACAACTGCTGTCCTCCTCTGCTGCTTTGCACCTTTGTGTCACACAACTCGGTGTGAGCTGCCAGACAGCATGGGCTCTCCATTTCCTTCTGAAGTGCCACTCGCACCTCTCCCACAGAGGCAGGGTTACTGCCGCAAGCTGCAGCTGTGAAATGCAATACAGAGCGCAGGTGCTGACTGAATGGTATTGGGAGTAGTTAGCAAGGAGAACCAAGAGCTTCAAGGAGTCAAAGGAGCTTAGTTGTACCTTTTCTTTCTTGCAGCCCTTGGATCATCTCTTTCCTGCTCAAGAGACTAATAGATTGATTTGACTCAAGCACTTTTCCCTCATTGCCGTTTCTTCTGTTCCCACAGTGAAGGGGAAGGTCACCCAGGGAGCCCTGTGCTATTCTCTCTTGTTCACAGTACACTTAACTGGAAAATGAGGAGGTGATTTACTGGTACTGCTAGCTCTCTGAGGCAGTAAAAACAAAAGCTGGCTGCAAGGCGGTGGAGGGCTATGAAGTGACGAGCAGCTGCTTTCATTCAGGAAAGGTCATTGACTTGTAACTGTTATGTGGAAAGGGCAGTTGAGTGGTCAATAAAGTCAGAACCAGAGAAGGGAATGGAAAAGCTCTGTGCAGCAGCACAAACCTGCAAAGCACCTGCATTCCATGTGCCACTGGTGCCATCTAGTCCAGGTGTGGGGGTGGGTGGCTCACCTAGGGCTAGAGGGAGTTTGCTAAGGAGATCCCTTTACTTGGCAGGATCTTTGAGGATCACAGAATCACAAAGGTTGGAAAATACCTTCAAGGTCAAGGATGATACAGGGAAGAGGAGATACGTAGTTAGTTCTGGAGAAGCTGGAAGGGGAGCTCAGGCAGTCACTGCCAGAGGCTCCTGGGAGTGAAAAGGGACACTAGTCAAAGATGGCCAGCCTTTGTTCTTGTAGGCCATTTAACCTGCCAGATACACGCTGGGAACTTGACACAGCAGAGAGGAGGCAGTCTGGAAGGTTTTTAGAGTGTCTGGAGGACAGCTTCTTGACACAGCTGATGTGCCAACCTGCGAGGGGTGAGGCTCTGCTCGACCTGCTGTTTACAAACAGAGAGGGGCTGGTGGGCGAGGTGGCAGTTGGAGGCTGTCTAGGGTACAGTGGCCATGAAATAATAAAGTTTCCAACTGGAACAAAGTCAGGAGGGACATCAACAGAACATCCACATCAGACTTCTGCAGGGCAGACTTTGGCTTATTCAAGGAACTAACTTAGAGGGTACCTTGAGAAAAAGCCCTTAAAAACAAAGGGGTCCAAGAAGGTTGGACCTACTTCAAGAAAGAACTCTTGAAGGTGCAGGAACAGGCACTCCTGATGTGCCAAAAGCAGAGCCCATGGGGAAGATGACCAGCCTGGACAGCCAAGGGACTTCTGAAGGAATTAAGGGGGGGGAAAAAGGGCATATCTCCTTTGGGGAGGTAACTCAGGAAAAAATAAGTATGTTCCTAGGTTGTGTAGGAGGAAAATTAGCGAGGCAAAAGCCCATTTAGATCTTAGACTGGCCACTGCTGCAAAGGAGAATAAAAAATGTTCTTCTATTAATGGCAAAAAGGGGCAAGGGCAACCTCCACTCTTTATTGGACAGAGAGGGATCACAGGATGTTAGAGGCTGGAAAGGAACCAAGGAGACCATTGAGTCCAACTCCCCTGCCAGAGCAGGACCACACAATCTAGCACAGATCACAGAGGAACATATCCAGACAGGCCTGGAAAGTCTCTAGAGGAGACTCCACAGTCTCTCTAGGGAGCCTGTGCCAGTGCTCTTACAGGAAAGAAGTTCCCCCTTGTGTTGAGCTGGAACCTCCTGTGCTGCAGCTCCCATCCATTGCTCCTTGTCCTATCCCAGGGAACGGTGAGCAGAGCCTGTCCCCGCCTCCTGACCCCCAGCCCTCAGATGTTTAAAAACATAAATCCCCTCTCAGTCTTCTCCAGACTAAGCAGCCCCAGGGCCCTCAGCCTCTCCTCATCAGGCAGTGCTCAGTCCCCTCATCATCTTCCTAGCCCTCCGTTGGACCCTCTCCAGCAGATCCCTGTCCCTCTTCAACTGGGGAGCCCAAAACTGAAGGCAGTACTCAAGACGAGGTCTCAGCAGGGCAGAGTAGAGGGGGAGGAGAACCTCCCTTGCTCTGCTGGACACACTCTGCTTAATGCACCCCAGGATCCCATTGGCCTCTTGGCCCCAAGGGCACATTGCTGTGCCATGGATCTTCTCCACCAACACTCCCAGGTCCCTCTCCACAGGGCTGCTCTCCAGCAGTCACCTCCCAGCCTGGACTGCTGCAGTTCATGATTCCTTCCCAGGTCCAGGACTCTGCACTTGTCCTTGTTGAACTTCATTTGGTTCCTCTGTACCCTTCTCTGCCCAGGTCTCTCTGGATGGCAGCACAGCCTGCAGCTGTCTCAGCCAAGCCTCCCAGTTTGGTGTCGGCAGCAATCTTGCTGAGCAGACTCTGTCTGTCTGTGCCCTCATCAATGTCACGGGTGAAGATGTTGAACAGGACTGGACCAGCACTGATCCCTGGGGGACTCCACTGGTTACAGCTCTCCAGCTGGACCTGGCCACTTTTTGAACTCTGTCTTGTAACCAGTTCCTAACCCACCTCACTGCCTGCTCTTCCATCCCACACTTCCTGAGCTTGCTCACTAGAATGTCATGGGAGATGGTGTCAAAGGCCTTGCTAAGGTCAAGGCAGACTACATCCACTGCTCTCCCTGAATCAACCCACTCAGTTATGGCATCGTAGAAAGCTATCAGGTAGGTCAAGCATGACCTCAGTAAATGCATGCTGACTGCTCCTGATAATGCAGCCGCAAGGCAGTAATTAGCGATGAGGAAAAGGCAGAGGTGCTTAACACCTTCTTTACCTCAGTTTTCAACAGTAAGGCAGGTTGTCCTCGGGTCAGCTGCCTGCTGAGCTGGTAGGTGGGGTCAGAGAGCAGAACAGCTCCCTTGTAATCCAGGAGGAAGCAGTAACGGACCTGTTGAGCCTCTTGGATCCTCACAGGTCTATGGGACTAGACGGGATCCACCCTAGGGTGCTGAGAGAGCTGGCAGCTGAGCTGGCCAAGCCACTCTCCATCATTTATCAGCAGTCCTGGCTCACTGGAGAGGTCCCCAACGACTGGAAGCTGCCAATGTGGTGCCCATCCACAAGAAAGGCCGGAAGGAGGAAGCAGGAAATTCTAGACCTATCAGCCTGACCTCAGTGCCAGGCAAGGTCATAGAACAGGTGAACTTGAATGCCATCACAAAACACCTACAAGATGGCCTAGGGATCAGGCCCAGTCATTCAGGAGTGGCAGGTCCTGCTTGACCAACCTAATCTATTTTTATGACCAGGTTCCCTGCCTGGTGGATGTGGGGCAGGCTGTGGATGTAGTCTACTTGGCTTCAGCAAAGCTTTTGTCACCGTCTGCCATAGCAAGCTCCTGGCACAGCTGGCAGCCCTTGGCTTGGACAGGAGCACTCTGTGCTGGGTTAAGAACTGGCTGGAGGGCTGGGCCCAGAAAGTGGTGATGAATGGTGCCACATCAAGTTGGCAGCTGTCACAAGTGGTGTTCCCCAGGGATCAGAGCTGGGCACAGTCCTGTTTAACATCTTCACTGATGATCTGGATCAGGGGATTGAGTCCAGCATCAGCAAGTTTGTAGATGACACAAAGTCAGGGACATGTGTTGATCTACTGGAGGATAGGGGGGCTCTGCAGAAGGACCTGGGCAGGCTGGACAGATGGACACAGTCCAGTGCCATGATTTTTAACAAGGCCAAGTGCAGGGTTCTGCACTTTAGCCACAACAACCCTAAACAGCACTACAGGCTGGGGACAGAGTGGCAGGAGAGCAGCCAGGCAGAGAGGGCCCTGAGGGTACTGGTTGACAGCAGCTGTACATGAGCCAACAGTGTGCCCAGGTGGCCAAGAAGACCAATGCATCCTGGGCTGGCTCAGGAGCAGTGTGGGCAGCAGGACCAGGGCAGTCCATCTGACCCTGTACTCAGTGCTGGTCAGGCCACATCTTCAGTGCTGTGTCCAGTTCTGGGCTCCTCGATTTAAGAAAGATGTTGAGGTGCTGGAAGGTGTCCAGAGAAGGGAGATGAAGCTGGTGAGGGGCCTGGAGCAGAGCCCTGTGAGGAGAGGCTGAGGGAGCTGGGGGTGTGCAGCCTGCAGCAGAGGAGGCTCAGGGCAGAGCTCATTGCTGTCTGCAGCTGCCTGCAGGGAGGCTGTAGCCAGGTGGGGTCGGGCTCTGCTGCCAAGCAACTAATAACAGAACAAGAGGACACAGCCTCAAACTCTGCCAGGGCAGGTTTAGGCTGGTGGTTAGGAAGAAGTTCTTCACTGCACTGGAATGATTAGCATTGGAATGGGCTGCCCAGGGAGGTGGTGGAGTCATTATCCCTGGAGGTATTTAAAAGGAGACGGGATAAGGCACTTGGTGCCTGGTTTAGTTAATTAGAAGGCATTAGGTGATAGGTTGGACTCGATGATCTTGAAGGTCTTTTCCAACCTGGTTGACTCTGTGGTTCTGTCTTGTGAGCATGCCTGTGCCTACTCTTACTATGTATGTAAAATTGTATTCACGTTGGTGTAAACTTGGCCACCATTTCAGTTCTTGTAAGCTTTCTTCCACAACTTTTTGGTGCTGCTAAGATGATGTGATCTTGCAGAGATAACAGGCTGTCTGCAGCACTATGGATCTGCAGCATCTTGTGCAGCCTTAGCCTGATTAGGCACCACACCTTTAACACAGCTGTAAAGCAAAGGAGAGGATGTTGACACATTTGCATAGATGAAGTTAATCAGTGTGGTCCATTTTGTCTCACCACAGGGGCATTGTCTCCTCTAGCCTGTTTTGTCATGTTTCATTCCTTCAGGGACTGCAAACATGCTCTGGGTTAACCTTGTTCACCTTTGGTGCTAAGTGAGATGTCTCATCCAGCGTGTGACCGAGCTCCACTGAAACTCCCCTGACAGCTCAGGCAGTCCCTTGGCAGAAGACAGAGAGAAGAGAGCAATTATCAGCCAGGAAGATCCTGCCTGCAGAACAGATGTGACCGCTGGGAAAACAGCATGCCTGTCTGGCACGGCAAATTTACCCCTGCAGTGGGGGAGGTCCCGTCAGGGCTCTTCAAAAGGCGCACTGTGAACCGCTCCTGCTGCTCCTGCCGCGGCAGGCAGCTAGCAGCATCAACGCAGCTCCTCCTCCCTTCTCTGCAGCGCTCAGCTCAGCAGTTAATATAAGGCACCCGCGAAATCCCCACCGCAAACAGCAGCTGTCATTGTCAGCTCTTTGCTGCAGAAAGCGGGAAGAGCGCAGAAGCAAATAGGGCAGAAACCGCCGACGTGCAACGGGGCAGCAGCCAGCCGGCCCTTTCACCGCGGCCACGGAGGACAGAAGTAGAGCAGAAAGTCAGGGGTCAGCGCCCCAGGGCAGTCAGCTGAAGAAAGGAGAGGAGAGGTTCAGCGTTTCTTCAGAACAAGGTCTGCTTTTAGACGGCCGCCACTGGGAGATGCTGCTGGGTAGCGGCAGGAGGCTGTGCCCGCCCTGCCCAGGGCTGCAGCCGGCCTGGCCATCTGCTCCGGCAGCTCCAACCCTGCTCTGAGCCCCCACTGTGATTAATTCCGCGCCCACGGCGGGATCAAGGGATCAGCTGCAGACAATATTTATACTCTACCTCCAACTGTGAATGTGCAATTGTTTGGTTCAGCAGGACAAAACAAAGTGTATCGCTGTATTACCGGCAGAATAGAGAGCGAGATGCACCCACTCAACAGCCCTTTTCTCCTCAGATGGCCCCGTGCCAAGGTCTGCCTGCTTTCCCTTCACCCAATCATAGAATGACAGAACCAGAGGCTGGTAAAAACCTTTAAGATCATCAAGTCCAGCCCAACACTACCATGTCTGCTACTAAACTATGTCCCTTGGCACCACACCTACACAGCTTTTCAATCCACCGCTCCCCTGGCAGCCTGTTCCAGGATCTGGAAGATCCTGGTGAAGATATTCTCTCTAAAATTCACCTAAACCTCCCCTGGCAGAACTTGAGGCCATTCTCTCTTGTCCTGTCACTTGCTGCTTGGGAAAAGAGACCAACACCCACCTGGCTCCAACCTCCTTTTAGGTACCTGTAGAGAGCTAAACTTCAGTAAATACAGTCTAACATGAGCCCACTTCCCCTGTCTCTTGTCACTTCAGAGAGCTTCTAAAGTTTTAGTCCCTGCACCAATGCTCCTGTTGCTCTCCTCACTGTAGTTTAGTCCTAAGATCTTGGGGCTACTGGTTCTGTGACCTCATCCACATGGCCTGGAGAGGCACACATGGAGTATGAGCCAGCTTCCCTGCTCCGCTCCTTCTGCTTGAGGATACTGGTGGGGGAACAATAGGTGTGCAGAGCTTCAAACTTAAGAGCAAGCAGGAGCATGAATTTCTAGCACTGGTAGAGCCTTGAGCTGGAGACATCAGCCAGAGACATCAAAAGTGAGATTTGTAAAGGACCTGAGATGTCAATGAAGGCTTTTGAAACCCTGCTTAGTGTGATTAAGTGTGAAGATACAAATAGGGCCTGAGGGTGCTGTACTCAAGGCCATGTAAGATATCTCTGGGAGAACAGGGAGTTCAAAATCACCAGTGTCCTGTTTGGACTCTTTATTTTCCCTCCCAAATTTGCAAGTGTGCTGTAGACTTTTTGCTAGGACTGAAAGAGCTGCCTGGGGAAGCCTGAAGTTGTGGTGACTGGGCTGTGTGTTATGGCTGTTGAGCTACAAAGCAGAAGTTGTGTGTATTCTTCCCTCCTTTTGGGCAAGAACAGCAATGAAGTTCCATCTGGCAGAGGTCTGCATGCCTCATTTGTCCCAGTGAGTAAGCTGTTTTGACCCCACCTTGAAGCCACCTTCCCAGCATACCCAACAGTGACAGGGTTTCTGCTGAAACCTGTTGGCAGTGAAATAACTAACAAGGAAGCCTTTTTAAGGTGTTGTTCGGTATCATCTTAAAATGCTACCACTATGGTTTCAGCTTCTGTTTATTCAGACTCAAATCACTGCACTGGTTTCACAGAATCACAGACTGGTAGGGGTTGGAAGGAATCATCTAGTTCAACCCCCTTGCTAAAGCAGGGTCACCCACAGCAGGTTGCTCAGGATCATGATGTCCAGGTGGGTTTGGAATCTCTCCAGAGAAAGAGACTCCACAGCTTCTCTGGGCAGCCTGCTCCAGCACCCACACATCAAAGAAGTTTTGCCTCATGTTCAGGTAGAATCTCCTGGGTGCCAGTTTGTGCCCATGGCCCCTTGTCCCATCACTGGGTACCACTAAAAGGAATCTGGCACTATCTTCTTCACCCTGCTTTTTAGATACTGATAGGCATTGATCAGATCCCCTCTCAGTCTGCTCCAGGCTAAACAGCCCCAGGTCTCTCAGCCCTTCCTCCTCGCAGAGATGCTCCAGTCCTCTCAACAACTTCACAGCCTCTGCTGAACTCTCTCCTGTAGTTCCCTGTCTCTTGAACTGGGGATCTTGAAACTGGACCTAGTACTGCAGATGTGGCCTCACTACGGCAGAACAAAGGGGCAGAAGAACCTCCCTTGACCTGCTGATCACACTCTTCTTAATGTGTCCCAAGAAGAGTGGTTTATATTTGGATCAGAATTTAAAGTCATCCCTTGAAGAGCTAAGGATGAGCTATCACTGGCACAGTTAGGCCAATGAAGATTGTTTTGGGAAAATTCCCTCTTTGCCAATGGGCAGCTGAATCACAGAAGCCTAGAGTCACAGACTCATTTTGGTCAGAAAAGGCCTTTAAGATCTTTGAGTCCAACCATTAAATCCTGAGACACATAATAAAATAGTTCTTGAAAAAACACTTATTGTTCCCTTTGCCTGCTACTGTACCATGGGCTCAGCTCTGCACAGCTAGAGAAAAACAACCTCTACTATTAAAGGACAGGTTGAGTGTTCAGTCTTGAGCCTATTAAAAGCAAACTGTTGCCATCTGACAGTAAATGTTGGAGGGATTGAGGCCACGAGTGGATTCCAATATGGGATCCTGGCAGCATCTGTGGTTTGAAATGGAGTTTTAAATGTGATTCTTGTTTCTCTTGAAACTTACTTTCATGTGCAAAGGAATGTATAGCTTTAATTTATGTGGGCACATTTGTAACAGTAGAATAGAAACAGGGATTCTAAAGGTGAGTTAAGTAGCACAATGGGAAAGGAGATGTGCCGGATTGGAAAGGGAAGGTGGTGCAGTCTAGGGATCTTTTCATCCTGCTGATCAAAGATTGAGTAGTGAGGCAACACAGAATCATAGAATCAGCCAGGTTGGAAGAGACCTCCAAGATCGTCCAATCCAACCTAGCACCCAGCCCTATTCAGTCAACTAGACCATGTCAGTCACTAAATGCCTCATCCTCCATCCAACATCCTCCATCCTGATGTCTGTTAGTGCATAACTGAGATTGTGTGCATCTGCTGCTTCTGTCATGGGTTTAAAAGATGTGCAGAAAGATGACTTCTGCTAGACTACATCACAAGTACTTAGGCTTTTCTAAGTTGGAGATAAATACCCAGATTCTCCTCTCTTGAAAATCCACTAAGTGAAGCCTTTTATTTTCATTACTGAGTTCAATAGTATTAGATTCTTCCTTGATATAAGTGAAAAGAGTCTTTTTTCCCCCAAAGGTATTATTTGTAGTGTTTAACTCTATGGTTAACCTATTAATTTCTACCATGATAATTCAGAAAAATCACTCTGTGATCTCCCCTCTCTGCCAAAGCACTGCTGTCATCACCTGCCAGAGTCATCTTTCTTCAGCTAAATCATCCTTAGCACACTGAATTATGACTGTTTTCTGATAAGGACAAATACTTGAGAGGGATTTAAGATGAAGTAAACAGACACTGACGTTTTCCCTTGGGATTTCAATCTGGATTACACTCCAGGCTAAAAGGAAAGTGCATTAAAAGCTGGAGGCCATCTCCAGATCTGTGTCTTCCTTACAATATCTCCAAAGTTTAATCAGAGAAAATTCTGGGAGGATACTCAGTTGCTGCTTGATTTGAGATCTCAAATAAATGAATGAAGTGAGAATTGATTAGACCCCTTTCTACAGGACTTGCTTTTCATTTTCTTGTGTGGCATCTGGAAAAGACAATCTGCAATACAAGAAATCCTTCAATGAGCAAATTTTTGTTGCACAAGATTACAGCTGTCTGACTTTTCCTGACAAGATAATTGCAGTTGGATGGTGTGCAAGCATCAGAGGTAATGAAACATTGCACTCCTTGAGGCAAAACCAGTATTAATTGCAAATGCAAGCACACATCTGACACACCTTTCCATTATTGTCCGGACAGCATCTTGGCATATCCTGTGTAGAGTCCTTTGTGCATATTTATGTACCTTGAAATAGAGATTCCTGTGTCCTAGCCGAGTGTGGTGACTTGTAGTGAGCCTTGAGAGGAACCAGATCTCCTTCATGAATAATATTAGCAGACATGGTGCCAAAGCATCTGTAGTTCTGTAGGGCTTTGCCTCACCAGGGAGGCTTTAGGTTTTAACAGTTAAAGCAGTGATGGTCATTATGCTTGGGTGCCTTTCTAAGTCAGTGTCTACCCTAAACAGACCAAACTGCTGGTTGCCATTGCAGTGGCAGACCAGCACCCCCCAGTCCCAAGCACCTCCACACACATCTTCTGTTTCTTTTCCTCCCTTCTTCTGATGGATGTGGCTTAGAAAAGCCTGAAATGGGGAATGTGAACTCAGAACGTCCAGCAAAGGCCAGGCAAATGGCCTTGGGAGTTGGTGTATCTGCACAGCTTGATTCTAAGATGTGAGTCTCCTGCAGGTTCTCTGTTGTATCTGCCAGCACTGTGCAGATGTCTCTGGCACTGTAAGGTGCTTTCAGTAGCACTAAGTGCCTGTGTGTACCTTAGAAACTTCTGTGTTCCTTGTGGTCCCTTCCAACCCTGACTGATTCTATGATTCCAAGAGGTTCACTCATCCCTTAATGCCTCTGTAATTGCCCAGTAGTCATCTTGTCTGTCCCCCTGAACTGTGGTGGGGACGCTCCTGGTGCAGAGCAGGGGCTGCCTGCCCACGGTCGCCTGTGCTTTTGTTTTCTTACCTTTTAGTATTCACCGAGGTTAATGTTTAGATGTTTCCTGGGTTTCACAGCTAAGTTTCATTGCTCAGAGTAACAGCAGAGCGGGTTTATGGCCATGGTTTGGAGGTGAGTGATTTTACACCGAGAGCTCATCTCTGTGCCTGCAGTGACCGCCTCCCGAAGGTAGCTCACTCCCAACCCCTACCCCTCCGGTTTCAGTGAGGGAAACAACGACTCTGCTCACCTCTCACTGTGACACTGCATTGCCTGTGCCTGCAGCTTCCCGGCAGGCACCCCCAGGAGATACTCCTCACTCTTTGGCTCCTGTTTCGGTGGAAATCCTTACTTAGGCTGCTTGTCTGGAGGAAACGACTGCAGCAACTCCACCCAGGCTTTATGGCGACCTATCACTGCTTGAAACTCCAACGACTTTCTTAAGACCTGGTGGAAGGAAAATGTATCATGTTCTCCTCATGGAGGGTTTTGTCTCCTCAGAACTGTTTGTTTTCTTGCTGTTTCTTTCGAGCAAGCCTCAAATAGTATCAATTACGTTAGGAGAAGTTCTTCACAGAGAGAGTGATTGGCACTGGAATGGGCTGCCCAGGGAGGTGGTGGAGTCTCTGTGGCTGGAGGTGTTGCAGCCAAGCCTGGCTGGGGCACTTAGTGCCATGGTCTGGTTGGTTGGGCAGGGCTGGGTGCTAGGTTGGGCTGGCTGAGCTTGGAGCTCTCTCCCAACCTGCTGGATTCTGTGACTCTAGTTTGGGACTGTACAAACTTGTCACCTTCTTTACGGGGGTACGCACAGAGCACCTTTGTCTTCCACTGCTTCCCAAGGGGAATTTGCCATCTCGCTCTCTCCAGACATCAGCTCAGGCAATCCGCGACCACACGGCAGGAAGGTTACCGCGCTCGCAGCCGCGCCTCCCGCACAGCTTTCAAGCCAAATCCCACGTTCAGGTTGATTTTCACCCCCGTGTCGTTACGGGCTCCGCGCTGCCGCGGGTTGCAGGTGCCTACTTCACGCTCGGTCTCCCACACCTGACGGCCCTCTGGCCGCGCCTCACGCCGGCCGCCGCAGCGGGCGGGCAGCCAAGCGCCCCGCGCCTCAGGACAAGATGGCGGCGGGCGCGCTGGAGCGGTGCCGGCGGCCCCCGGCAGGGAGCGCCCGCGGCGCGGCGGTGCGGGGCGCAATGGCGGCTGCGCGGCGGCGGGGCCGGCCCTGCCCTGCGCGGCCCTGCCCGGCCCGGCCCCGCGGTGAATGATCGCACCCGGCAGCCCCCGCGCCGCTCCCGGCCCCGCCGCGGCTCCCCGGCCCTGCCGCCATGGCCTTCACGTTCGCCGCCTTCTGCTACATGCTGGCGCTGCTGCTCACCGCCGCCCTCATCTTCTTCGCCATCTGGCATGTGAGTGCTGCGGGGGAGGGTGGCGGCGGGGCGGCCCCTCGCCCTGTTTCCCGCGGCCTGACGGGCGGCTGTCCCGCTTCTCCTGCCGCCGCCGGGCCCGGCCGGGCTAGGAGCGTGTCCTGCGCTGCGGTCCGGCCCCGTGGAGCTGGCGCTTCCCAGCGGGAGGCTCTGGGCGCTGCCCGGGCCGCGCTCCCGCGGAGGCCGGCGCAGGCCGCGGCGGGCTGGCCGCCTGCCCGGGCCGGGGAAATCCCCGTCCGCTTGCCCCAGAGAGTGTACCCACAGAGGGACAGCAGAGTCCTGCGAAGCGCTCACCCGCTGAAGGGCAGTGCCGCCTCCCCGGGCACAGCCCGGCCGCACGGAGCAGGGGGCAGAGAGGGACTGCGTCCGGCCCCCACCTTCGTCCTTATCGTAAGGGGTGAAAGTCTGCCGGCGTTTGTCCGTGGGTGGAATGACTGCGCCGTGCTGGTGCAAGGCAGATCCTCTTTGCTGAACAACATTTCGGGTCAGCGCAGCCTTTCAGAGGGAACTGTTGCAGGTGTGTCGGGCCGCAGTCAGCGCGGCTGATGCCTGGGGAGAAGCAGTGGGCGCTGCGCCCTTCCCTGTGCCGGGTTCAGATTTCTTCGGTTATTGCTGTTTTTGGGGAGAGTTTTCTGCCTTGAGCCTGACACGGGGAGAGCCGAATAGGAGCCTACCTGGGAGCAGCTGGGAGGCACTGCTGGAGGAGAGGACAAGAGGAGGATGTGCCTCTTGGCACTGCCCCGAGCTTCAGGGCGATGGTTAACAAACGCTCTTTGTTACGATAGCAGCCCTGGTGGCCTCTCAGCAGTTTAGAGCCATATGAGTATAAATTAATCTCATCCTGACAATAAATTGGTCTGGTTTAAGATCTTTGTAAAGTGTTTTCTATGGTATTTGTTCTGTAGGTGTAGCTCTTGTTGTATTTCATGCTACATCATGCTACTGCCTGACAAACCTGGTGGCCTTCGATGAACAGGTCACAACATTCATAGGTGAGGGGCGAGCAACTGATGTCATTGACCTGGAGCTGAGCAGGGCCTTTGACACTGTCCCACACCACAGCCTGGTCTCCAAGCTGGTGACACAGGGGTTTGATGGGTGGAGCACTGGATGGATAAAGCACTGACTTGACAGCCACTCTTTGAGTGTGGCCATCAAGGGCTCCATTACCAGGTGGAGGCCAGTGACAAGCAGAATCCATTAGGGATCAGTCCTGGCACCAGTCTTGTTCAGCATCTTTGTGGGTGCCATGGGCAGAGGCACTGAGTGCAGCCTCAGCAGGTTTGCTGCCCACACCAAGCTGTGTGGTGCAGCAGCCAGGCTGGAGGGCAGGGATCCATCCAGAGGCACCTGGGCAGGCTGCAGAGGTGGGCACAAGCCAAGCTCAGGAGGTTCAACAACACCAAGTGCAAGGTCCTGCAGCTGGGTGGAGGCAATGCCAAGCAGAAATGCAGGCTGGGCAGTGAGTGGCTGGAGAGCAGCCCTGAGGAGAGTGACTTGGGGGTGCTGCTGGAGGAGAAGCTCAAGAGGAGCCAGCAGTGTGCACCTGCAGCCCAGAGAGCCAAGCAGAGCCTGGGCTGCAGCAGCAGAAGTGTGGCCAGCAGGGCCAGGGAGGGGATTCTCCCCCTCTGCTGTGCTCTGCTGAGACCCCACCTGGAGTCCTGCATCCAGCTCTGGAGCCCCAGGGACAAGAGGGCTGTGGAGATGCTGGAGAGTGTCCAGAGCAGGGCCAGGAGGATGCTCAGAGGCTGCAGCAGCTCTGCTGTGAGCACAGACTGAAAGAGTTGGGGCTGTGCAGGCTGGAGCAGAGGAGGCTCCCAGGTGACCTTCTTGTGGCCTTCCAGGATCTGAAGGCGGCCTCCAAAAAAGCTGTGGAGGGACTTTTTAGGCTGTCAGAGAGTGCCAGGAGTGGTGGGAGTGGAGCAAAGCTGGAGGTGAGGAGGAAGTTCCTGAACGTGAGAGTGGTGAGAGGCTGGAGTGGGTTGCCCAGGGAGGTGGTTGAGGCCCCATGGCTGGATGTGTTTGAGGCCAGGCTGGCTGAGGCTGTGTGCAGCCTACTCTAGGGTAGGGTGTCCCTGGGCATGGCAGGGAGGTTGGCACTGGCTGCTCCTTGTGGTCCCTTCCAACCCTGAGTGATTCTGTGAGTCTGTGATCACTGCTGGATTTTTCATGGCCTAAAAATGTCGAGTATATTCGTTGGAGGTTTGTTTATTGAGTTCAGCTTTTGGACATATATGAGGGGTCAGCATTTACTTTTAGAGTAATGAGATAAAACATTTGGCTGCTTTTAAGATTGCTATTGATTTTTTTCTGATTAATGAAGCCTGTGTGAGATTCCTGCTGGCAGTGAGAGAATGATGTGATGAGTCTGCACAGAGGAAGTGTGTGTGCAGTGAGCAGGGTTAAAAGCTACTGAAAGGGACATTGGAAATTCATTGCTAGTGAGGGAGGTGAAATGTTAGAGTGTAGGCAGAGATGGAGGTCCAAAAACGCCTGTAATTTCTTCTACTTTTTTGTTTGTATAACCTCTTTCGAATGTGTCTTGTATGTGGGTGTATGACATTTGAACTTAGGAGAGATTATGTCCCTGAATGGGATGGCAGGAGTTGGGTGTTGAGGCTGTCTGCTAACGTGTCCACATGCAGCCCAAACAGCAACCCTGTGCTGGGCTGCAGCCAGAGCAGTGTGGGCAGCAGGGCAAGGGAGGGGATTCTGCCCCTTGGCTCTGCTCTCCTCAGACCCCATCTCGAGTCCTGTGTGCAGTTCTGGAGCCCTCAACATAAAAAAGGACATGGAAGTGTTGGAGCCAGTCCAGAGGAGGCCATGAAGATGCTCAGAGGACTGGAGCACTTCTCCTGTGAGGACAGGCTGAGAGAGTTGGGACTCTGCAGCCTGGAGAAGAGAAGGCTTTTAGGAGACCTTGGAATGGCCTTCGAGTATCTGAAGGGGGCTACAGAAGGACTGGGGAGGGACTATTGACAAGGTCTTGTGATGCCAGGATGAGGAGGAATGGGTTTGAACTGGCAGAGGGAAGACTGAAACTGGATGTTAGGAAGAATCTCTTTGCAATGAGGGTGGTGAGACCCTGGCACAGGTTGCTCAGGGAGGTTGTGGAGAACAGAATTGAAGATCACATTTGGTGATCCTGTGCTCCGCAGCCATCCTGGAGGTGTTCAGGACCAGGTTGGATGAATCCTTGAGCGACCTGTTCTAGTGGGAGGTGTCCCTGCCTATGGCAGGGGGTTGGAACCAGATGATCCTTGAGGTCCCTTCCAACCTAAAGCATTCTATGATACTTGCCATGAGTAAATACACGTGGCTCCTGGATGGAAGAATCACAACTGCTTCAATTTCTTTTCTAGATTATAGCGTTTGATGAACTGAAGACTGATTACAAGAATCCCATAGACCAATGTAACACACTTAACCCTGTAAGTAGCACACTAAAGAGTGTTGAAACAATAAACATATGTAAAGTGCTTTTTTGGATGTTATCTTCGTATAACCAAGCTAAGCAATAGAACTGCCTCTGTGTTGACAAAACCTGAGCAGTTTGGTAGATGTTCAAAGGGAAATTCTTTGTGTGATTCTTTACTTTGGAGTATTCTGACTGTTATTAATCTGCTGGTGATCTTGTCAGCTGTCACACTAACATTCTTTCAATCTGCTTTCCACATTTTCCGCACAAAGACAGTTGAAAAGGTCAAAAAGATTAAAAGAGTCAAAATTGCGTTGAAGGTGTGTACTGCTTTTCAGTTTGATGTTTTTGATGCCACTTCCCTTTCATTTTGTTAGGAACATCTGTAGTACTATTAAGCTGTTTTGTTTAGTATGCCTGTTCATCTGCTCGCTCTTTGTTCGTTGGGGTTTATAACAACTTCATGGATTTCCATATCTTGTGCAAAACAACTCTGCTTGCTTACCCGGTGACGTGGGGAAAACTGTTACATGCCTCTTAGGTGCCCTGTCGAGGAGCTGAAGTAACTTCAGATAGAAGTAAATCGTCTCAGGCAAGGTTGAACTCTTGAGATGATAGGAGACTGGTTGGTTTTTAAGCATTGAGCAAGTAAATGCTGATCTTGTTTGAAGGTTTAGATGGCCACAATGTGACAGGTCTTACCTTCGTTTCTTCATTCTGTGTGCCAGGATCAGGGGTGTATCTTAGTGGCCTCACTCGGATGCAACTCTGACACTCCTTGGTTTGTGGAAAGAATTTAAGGCAAACTAGTCTGTAACAGGCCAATAAAAGGGGTGCTTGTTAAAGAGCATATGGTTTGATACAGAAGTTTTTTGTCTATTTCTTGTGGTTTTTACTTTGGCTTGGTGTGTCCAGGCTGAGGTAGAGCACAGAGGCAGCACAGCAGTGCAGCCTGGAGGGTAACTTTGTTGTGTTTGGAAGAGTTCAGTAAATTATGCAAAATGAATTTACAGTAGCTGGGGGTGGGGGGTCTGCATGTTAGACAACACAGCATATAAATTAACAGTGAGTATTACAGCATGAGAAAGGACAGGGAGGAGAAGAGGGAACAGGCAGAGGACTGAGAAAAGAGGGGGTGAGGTTTGCTGCTTGGATAGCTGCGCATCTAACAGTTTCCCTTGCTTGGTCTGTTCTACGGTCATCCCTGCTACAGTATGGGGGAAGGCAAATTCTCATTAGATTGATGCATTATGGTCTTACTGCTACCTTTGGGGTGTTATAATGCACATGTTTAATGCAAATATTAACCTTCTCTTAACCCACGTGAATGGAGTGTTTATTTACCTGATAGCTTTGTGAACTGAAAATATTACCTGACTCCATAGTTGCTGTTCTTGGGAAAGTAGATTAGTCCCTGACGTGAAGTTAAGATCCAGGATCTTGAGGGGATCTGGGAAATGATGCTGGACAAACACACCAAAGTGTTCTTTTCCTGTACAGAGAATCCAAAATCTCAGTAGGAATTGAGATACCTCAGTAGAAAGATTAGCCCAAAATAGTAACTGCTGAGGAGGCTGTGGGTGCCTTCTTTTCCCTGCTCCTGTTACAGTCATAGCTCTTCTCAGCACCAAGATTTCTTCCTCCCTCGCTTGTCTGGTAAATACCATGGTAGAATATGATGCAGTTTATTTTTCCTTTAGTCAGCTAGGGAGGTTGAAGTGTGGTAGATTTGAAAGGGACAGGTATTCTGGAGTGGGAGTAGGGTGTGATAAACAAGATGAAAATGTGTTTTGAGATGTGTAGTTAAATAAACTATGGATTTTCAGATCTGGTAAATCTGTCTCAGCAGGCTGCCAACTCTGTTGTGTTTTGGCTAGGGTGGTTGTTGTACTATAAATAATTGCCAGGTTGTAAATGGGTAAGTATACAAAATAAGGATCTGGGTGAAAATATTTACTTGCAGCATTTCATGTGTGACAGCTTATTTTTGTTGATGTTGACGCAAGTTTGCTTGGTTTGCTGTTTTTCCTTTAGAGGCGCAGAGTGCTGTAGCAAAGGAGGGGTGAGAATGTCTGTCTGGTAGTTTTTTAGATTTCTAGGAGGATATTTTTGGGGTTTTAAAAAAGAATACTCTGCTTGGAATGAAAAAGAGCTATATAAAGCACTGGAACTGCAGTGTGGTCATCCTGTGCAACGTTAGTTGTGTCACACATGAAGGATGGGCAGAGTGTGGAGTTTAAATAGACAGTTTAAATCTTCAGGTAGAAATGGAGGATTTTTCATGAGGAGATATTTTAGTGATCCTGATGTGAGAAGTCAGAATTTCTGAACTGTGTGATAGAGGAGTAGATGGTACCCCTGTGGGGTGGCTGGGAGACAGTTCTACCCTTGTAGTGGGGGTGTGATTTGGCTGTCTCTCTGCATGCATTCAGGCTGTGTAGCTCTCCACGTTGCCCCTATTAATAGCACTAATACTGCCCAACATTTCACGCTTTCTGTGCTTTCATAGTAAACCAAGAATCAGCTCTGTGGCCTTCTGCCAGAAAGCATGGTGCTCTAAAGCATGCCCCTCAGGTACTTGTGAAGGAGAGCCAAGCTGGCAGAGCCACTGTGGTGCCCAGGCAGCAGAGGGCTCCTCTCTGGGCAGACCAAGCATCATGGTAACAGTGTTACTGCTAATTCGCTTCCCAAAAGCTGTGCCTGAGCTCTTCTGTTTTGGCACTAGTCTGAAGCTGAACAATGATGTGTGTGCAAACAGCAAACCACAGCCGTTCAGCGGGCAAACACAAGCCATCTTTTTGCCTCTAAACTGTTTTGTGCAGCATGTTTCCTGCTGATATTTCTGTTGCATGTGCAAGAAATATCTCCATCTGTTATGCTGAAACAAGTGCAAAGTGTGGAATCTCTGAACGGCGCACTTAGGGTTTGATTTTTTAATGGCTTCTGTTAAACTATTGATCTGAGCATTTAGTGTGATATATTTCCCTTCTTGAGCCATGAATATCATGTGAAAACAGCAAGGCAAAGCCTGCTGATTGCTGTTTTCACTCCCTGCACTCTTGGTTTTGGCACTGTTGTTTTTCAATACTGTTTTGAAACAGTAGCTTACCTCCAAAATAGATTTAAACATTACGTGTTTCATTTGGAGTAACTGAAACTTCTAACCCCTGTTTTTCTTTTCCAGCTTGTACTTCCAGAGTACCTCATCCATGCATTCTTCTGTGTTATGTTTCTCTGTGCAGCAGAGTGGCTTACACTGGGCCTCAATATGCCTTTGTTGGCTTACCATATTTGGAGGTAATATTGACCAGTCTGGTGGTGTCTCTGTACTCATGTTAAGTGTTCCTCATTCCCTCGTCGCAGTACTTGCTGTTAAGTGTTCTGTGCATCTAGCAAAGAAAGATGTTTTCTGATATGACACCTGGAAAGTTGTAAGAAAGGAACCATCACTTTGCTTTCTCTGTCATCTTTGTCATTCTCTTGTGCTAAGCAAGAAACGAGTTGTGGGGTGTGCACGGTAAAGGTGACATGTCAACGGGGTACTGATGCTGCAGACTCGCTGTGTGGATCACCACCAGAAGTGGTTATGCCACTTCCTCCTACCATTGAGACATGGGCACTGCCTCTCCTTGCGCTGGTGTTAGTTCTGTGCAGGGAGCTGGTCTGGCTGAAACGTAACCCAACCAAACAGCTTTTGCTGCATGGCTGGTCCTGGTGTGAGGAGGAGTCGGAGGGGTGGGGGCAGGACTGTTCCTTTTGTCAGCAGCCTGCATTAGACTGCCATTTCAGGGTCATTTCTTATTGATCTGCGTGAATATTCCTTCAGCATGGCAGCCAGAGTGTGTTTCATTAATGACCAGAGGCTGGGGTTACATCAGGTTAGGTGCTGGTCTCTTTCAATCCCATTGAAAGCCATTCTTTATGAAGTTGCCTTGTTTCCTGTTGCTGTATCACAGTTCAGAATGGTCTAAGGTTAGGGTGAGCTGTTGCAGCACTATCGGTATCTTGGAATCCCAGCATGATAGGGGCTGGAAGAGACCTCTGGAGATCATATATTCCAAACCCTCTGCTCAAGCAGGGTGATCCACAGCAGGCTGCCAGGATAGCAATGTCCAGGCAGGTTTGCAGTCTTTCCAGAGAGGACAGCTTCACAACCTCTCTGGGCAGCCTGGTCCAGTGCTCCACCATCCTCAGATGAAAGAAGTTGTATTGCTTGGGCACTACTGAAGAGCCTGGATTCTGAAAGCTCTGCTATAGGCACATCTAATTCAGAGCTTCATATTGCCCTTGCAGTTTGCCATCTCCTACAGGGAAGTGACTTTGCTGTAGGGGTCATGATTCCTTGTCTCAGTTCTGGTATTATCTGGTGGGTAGGGGACAGGAACCAATGTTTCCCATGACTGTCACTACAAAACTAATTCTGCATCACTTTCAGGTACATGAGTAGACCTGTGATGAGTGGCCCTGGTCTGTATGATCCTACAACCATCATGAATGCAGATATCTTAGCTTATTGCCAGAAAGAAGGATGGTGCAAATTAGCATTCTACCTTCTATCATTTTTTTACTACTTATATGGGTAAGTTGTTGATTTTTTTTTTCTATCTTTCCCTCTGTCTCCCATTTAATCTTCAGTCTGAAATTCTGGCTTAGTGCACAAGATAAATTTTATACATAAGAATATATATCACAAAATCCTAGCCTGGTGGGGGCTGGAAGGGACTTCTGGGGATTGTTTAGTCATAGGATCATAGAATCAGCCAGAGTTGGAAGAGACCACAAGGAGCAGCCAGTTCCAACCCCCCTGCCATGCCCAGGGACACCCTACCCTAGAGCAGGCTGCACACAGCCTCAGCCAGCCTGGCCTTAAACACCTCCAGCCATGGGGCCTCAACCACCTCCCTGGGCAACCCAGTCCAGCCTCTCACCACTCTCATGCTCAACAACTTCCTCCTCACCCCCAGCCTCAATCTCCCCACCTCCAGCTTTGCTCCATTCCCCCTAGTTTTGTCACTCTGCCTGAAGTTCAACCCCCTTGCTAAAGCAGAGTCACCCAGAGCAGGTTGCCCAGGATCACAATGTCCAGGTGGGCTTGGAATCTCTCCAGAGAAAGAGACTCCATACCCTCTCTCCAACATCCTTGCAGTAAGGAAGATTTTCCTCCTGTTCAGATGGAACCTCTTGGGTTCCAGTTTGTGCCCCTTGTCCTGTCCCTGTGCACCACTGAAAATATCAGAGTGGCAGCTTTTCTCAAGAAGGAATCCACAGTCAGTATCTACTCTCTTTTAAACCACCCATGTTAATTTGGTGGGAATTAGTGCATTAATTAACCCTACCTCCCTCGGTGCTTTCATGGAGAAGCTAGAACATACTATTTTTAGAGGAGGCAATTTGGTGCAAATGTGTGGGGCTTTTTGTGTTGAAGTCAAAGCCAGAAGAGTCATTCAAAGAGTGAGAAGGGGTGGGAGGGCCATGAGCTAGTGCCACTGCCTGGTTCTTCCTCCTGATTCTTTCCTTCCAGCCAAAAAAACAGCTTTCTGCTTGGTGTTCACATCTGCTGTGGGCAGCATGGCACGGGAAGCATCATGTTGTCTTCCTTCCTTGCAGCACGCTGTGCTTCTCACAGCACAGA
This sequence comes from Pogoniulus pusillus, assembly GCF_015220805.1. Taxonomy (NCBI): domain Eukaryota; kingdom Metazoa; phylum Chordata; class Aves; order Piciformes; family Lybiidae; genus Pogoniulus; species Pogoniulus pusillus. The sequence goes on along the minus strand of NC_087264.1, from coordinate 1,258,112 downwards.
TGGAGTAGTTCTAGCTGTCAAAACACATTTATACAGGCTCCCTGTTACAGTGTCACTTGTTGTAGTGGCAACCAGTTGTTGCATCACTTTGTGTTGTCCTAACACCCTTCTGATGTGTTCTGTGTAAGATCTTCAGTCACAGCCCATGTCTCTCACACAGATGTAGTCCTTAGAGTACCTGACTTTACATTACATGTGTTACACTAATCAAAATAACACCTCTTAATATATGTTTTATTTTCCAGCATGATTTATGTTCTGGTGAGCTCTTAAGAAGACATTCAGCAAGCTCTGCTCCAGTTAAGTGCATGCAAAAGCCACAAAACATGGATTCTTTACAAGGAGAACCTCCTGCTGAGATTAAACACAGAACCTGATAACGTTTGCGTTCGAAAAGCGACGACTCTCCTCTTTTTAAACTATTTCCACATTTTATACTTGTGGAAAGACTGTTTTCTTATATTTTACTGGGACACTGAAATCAAGGAGTTACCTGTAAATTACTCTAAAGATTACTGGGGTTTGAGAAGTTTTGACTTTGCACTCCATAAGGAACAGCCATAATCCTCAAGTAGGTATCCGTTGCTGACTAGCCTTAGGACACTAGAGGTTTTCTGTAGTGGCTCATTTGGACTTGTGTGTCCCACTCTGTCAATCCGCTGTAGCTGCCCAGAGGGACTGGAAGTGCTATGGGCGTGTGCCTGTAAGCAGAGCTGGTCTTGAGAGATGAGTTCATGGACACAGCTGCAAAAATAGGAGTCTTGTCTTGTCTTGCTGTCTGGTTAATCTGTCCCTGTATGTGCATGGTTCAGGCTTCTGTGTTTTCACCGAACGTTAGCCCTGCTTTGATCTCACTGTGATAGGAGGAGCTGAATTGGCCATGAAGAAGTGAATTTCAATGCTGATTTTTTTAATGGTTTAATTTTTTAATGTCTGTGCTGACTTGTTAACAAATGGACAAAGCCACCACATTTAACAAGTCCAATGATGCAAACACTTTTGAGTTGAGTACTACAGACCTTTGCAAAACAGAAAGTGAGATTGTGAAACTGCCCTGCTGTTCCTTAGTGCAATAAATGGTAATAAAAACCAAAAACTCAAATCAGAAACACTCATTTTTCATTTTTTTTTAACCTGGTGCCTTGTTTTGTTATTCAGCTGCAGTGATCCTTGGTGTATTCATCTCTTTATGGTGGATAATCACATTACCTTTTAAAAACAGAACCCTGAATTGAATTATGTCTGGACAAGGGAAGTTCTGATTTCCTGTTTTTTGCCTTCCTTTCACGGGTCTGCAGATAAATCATAGGTGGAGCTGGGAAAGAGGCTTCAGTTAAAATGATAATGTTGCATTGTAAAGTGTGAGTTGCTTAATGTAGGAGTAATAATTAGGAATCTTTTTCATTTACATGTGCTGGAGTATTCTGGATAGTTTCTCAGTTATAGTAAAACTTCTTTTGTATAAACTGTGCATTTGTTCACTTTGTTAGATGCAATGAAAGTCAGATGAATGGTGCCACTGGGCTGGACCAGCAAGCCAGATGCTCCTGTGACAGTGCGCTGGGCAGTGGCAATGACTGAGTAAGAAGAGTGTGGAACAGGGCAGGTATTAAATGCTCCTGCTGAATAGTGGGAGCATGTTCAGAAATCTGCCTGTCACAGGTGTCCTGAGCTAGATATTTGGCATCTTAAACAGCTCTTGAATAGCTTTGCTTCCATTAGTCGAGTTGCTTTTTGAGCACTTCTATAGCCTGGTATGGGAGATGCCCTGAGACAGTGAGTTCTGCAGTGCAGCCACTCGGTGTGCAAGAAAAGAACTACTTGTTCTGCCAGACTTTGTTAGGTGCCCCTTAGCTCTTACTGTTTTAAGACATATTGGAAGTGTCCTTCTTTTCCTTTCCTTATGCTTACGTGGACAGACTTTCATCATGTCATCTGCCGAAGCAGAGGTGTCTGTTTAAACCGCTCTTCATTGGAAGGCCTTCCATAGCTTTGCCATTACTCTCTTCTCTCCACAGATCTCTCCTTTTCTAAGCTGGAGGAGATCAGAGCTGTTGTCATCACCAGAGATTTGGGTGCTATGGGGATTTAGAGTGTTAGTTTCCTGTTTCTTTATTCCTCTCTTGGGGCATGAGAACTCTGAGATACTCCTCCTACTGGGGGCATGATCATTCTGGCTGTGGTAACTTCAGATCCTCTGGAGTGCTGTGAGGAGCCTCGCCTCGGTGGAAACTCGTTGCTCCTACAAGAGGGTTTTCCTCCTGATGTAATCATCATTCTGAGCTTCTAACAGAAGAATTTTTGAAGGACTTTTTGGAAACTCAGGGATATTTTTGACGTTGGATCATTTTTATTGCCACTTAGCTCCTTCAGAGACTGCTGTAAGATGAATCCTGCCTTAGGCAAAATGAATTAACCCTTCCGTGTGTTTGTGTATCTGTTATGGAAATGAGAATTGTGGCTCATGGGCCCTAGTGCTCCTTGGCCTGCTAAAACCCCAAATCCCTCGTTCCCGTGGTACCTGGGCTGATTTAAGCCAAGTTACCACAATAAACAATGCAGGGTTTACTGAGTCCAGCTGGAAGAATCAGAGAATCATAGAACCACAGAATGTTAGGGGTTGGAAGTGACCTTGAATGATCATCCAGTCCACCCCCTCTGCTAAAGCAGGATCACCTACAGTAAGTCACAAGGAACACATCCAAGCAGGTTTTGAATGTCTCCTTTCTGGGCAGCCTGTTGTGACAAACACCTCCTCAGCACATTACAGTATCACCAAGGTAGGAAGAGACCTCATAGATCATCAAGTCCAACCTCTTTCCTTGCTTCTTTGTCCTTCCTACCAAAGAGTCAGGAGCCTGTACCACAGCACTGGCGAGTTTGTGTTGAAGCAGAACTTGCTGCTTTGCTAGCTAACATTTATAGCCTTGACTTCCAGGCTTTTGAATCTACATTTAAAAGTGATTTCTACTGATTATATTTAATTAGGTCTTACTACCCCTCCTTTCTCCACCCTTAAGGCAGGCAACAGGAACTCCTTCCAAAGCATGGAATCACAGAAAGTCATTTACTCAAAATATATGTACAGTCTCCAGTCACAACTTCTGCCCTGAAAAGTTACTGAAAGTTTCTTAGAGCAGAACATAAAGAGCAGTGTCGCTGCGGGTGAGAGGGAAGTGCAGCTGGGGGGAGCACTGAAGGGTGGTCCTTGGAGCAGCAGAGCAGCTCTGCCTTGGTGGTGCTGGCACTAGGCAAGCTGGTTTATTGAAGCTCTCTAAGGGAGAAAGCACTTAGAGAATTAACTGCAGAGACACAGGGGATGGTGGGCCTGAAAATGCTGACCTCAGCTGACAGCAATTGCACAGTGGCCTCAGCCCTGAAGCAGCACTTCCTTGACGGTGCTGGTTTGTCTGACAGGACGTGGGAGTGTCAGTTGAAAAACTCAGCATGAGCCAGCAATGGTCACTTGCAGCCCAGAAGGCAAACTGTGTCCTGGGCTGCAAGGAAGTGTGACCAGCAGGATGAGGGAGGTGATTCTCCTCTGCTCTTGTGAGACCACACCTGCAATACTGCATCTACTGATGCCCCCAGCAGGGGAAGGGCAATGAACTGCTAAAGTGGGTCCAGAGGAAGCCACAAAGATGATCAGAGGGCTGGGACACCTCTCCTAGGGAGGTCAGGCTGCAATAGTTGGGGCTGTTCAGCCTGAAGAAGAGGTGGCCTCAGAGAGAGCTCATAGCAGCTTTCCAGTACCTGAAAGGGGACTACAAGAAAGCTGGGGAGGGATTTTTTACAAGGCCTTGTGATAGGATGAGAGGGAATGGATTGAAGCTTGAGGAGGGGATATTTAGACTGGATATTGGGAAGAAATTCTTTACAGTGAAGATGGTGAAAGACTGGACCATGTTTAAGGTCCCTTCCAACCCAGACCATTCTATGATACATGCTTTCTGCCCAGAGCCAAAATTTACCTCAGTGGCAGAGGATACCTGGGTCCTGAAGGTGATCATCACTTGCTCTGAAAAGGACAGAACTAGCTTAAAGAGTCTGTTCTTCTCTGGTCTTTGAGCAGACAGCTAAAGAGGGGGATGTGGCAGGCTGCGGGCCCTGCAGCCAGTGGAAGGCGGCAGCGTGGTGGCGGCAGCTCGCCCATGCAGCTGCTGCAGTCTCTTCCTACCGTACTGGGATGATCCCCACCCCCTTGGTTTGTCACAGATCCCCAGTGTAAAACCTCCCGTGCAGGAACAAAGGCCTCCTTCCTCAATATCACACTACACGCCAACCTGAGCTGTTGTTTTAGAACAAGTTCTAACTAACAAGGGGCAAGCACTGGAGCAGGGAAGTGGTTGTGCATGACACAGGTTTAAAGCTAGACCCAAGGGACTTTCAGGAAGCTTCATGATGTCCCTTTTACCTAGCTACATTATCCCAGCTTACCTCTCTTACACAGGCAGTAGGAGTTACCCTCCACCTCTCCTCCTTTTCCTTCCCCTACATGCTGAAGCAGAAGGCATCCTGTAAGCCTGCCCTTAGCTGTGAGGAGTTACAGACTGTAATTCTGCAGGCCTTTCCTTCATGTCCAACTGTTGGCCCAGTTGTCATATTACAGAGAACACAGAAGATGTCAAAATGAAGCTCAGTCATTGCCTTGACAGCCTAGCTTCCCTTCTGCTTGGTAAGTTGACTCTAGGATGTCAACATGAAGACTTCAGTGTACCAGTTCTTACCCCTGAGGGGAGGGAGGCTGGAGAGGTTGGATCAATGAGTCAAGGCCAGTGATATGAGGTTAAAGCCAAGTGCCAGGTCCTCCACTTGAGTCACAACAAATCCACGAACACTCCAGGCTGGGGGCAGAGTGGCTGAAAACTGCCCAGAAAGACCTGGGGGTGTTGGTCAACAGAACATGAATCAGCATATGCCCAGGTGGCCAAGAGGGCCAACAACATCCTGGCCTGGATCAGCAATGTTGTGGCCAGCAGATCTAGGGCAGCAATTGTCCCCTGGTCTCAGCACTGGTGAGGCCACATCTGAAAATACAGTGTTCAGTTTTGGGCACCTCACTACCGAGGCACTGAAGTGCTGGAGGGGGTGCAGCAAATGAAGGGCCTCCAGAACAAGGCTGATGAGGAGCACCTGAGGAAACTGAAGTTGTTTAGCCTGGAGAAGAGGAGTCTGAGGGGAGATCTGGATCTCTGCAACTCCCTGAAGGGGGGCTGAAGCCAGATGGGGGCAGGGAAGGTTGTCAGTCTTTGCTCCCTTGTGACAAGAGGAAGCTGCCTCAAGGTGTACCGAGGGAGGCTGAGGTTAGCAGAAGAAACCTCTTCAGTGAAAGGGTTCTCAAACCCTGGCAGAGCATGCCCAGGGAGGTAGTTGAATCCCCATCCCTGGAGGTGTTTAGTAGATGCAGAGGTGCAGTGGTAAGAGATATGGTTTAGTTCTGACTTGGTAGTTAGATGGTGGTTGGACTCAATCTTTTCCAACCAAAATGATTCCATGATTCTATGGCAGCAGATGTGTTTGCTGTTGTATCAATGATGTTAAACATGAGGCAGACACCGTGCAAGGGACATCATTCTATTGAAAACAAACTCTAGGCATGCAGGCCAGCAGCAGAACAGCAGCTAACAGAAATACACTTCCATGTCTTTAAGGCAGTGAGTATTAAAGTGCCAAAGAGAGGAAAATCCTGCATGTCCTATAGGATTTCCTTCCCCCACCCCTTTAAATACACATGTGAAAGCGAGCAGGTGTGTCACACAGGCAGGAGCAGCTAAGAGAAGCTGTAAGGGTCAGGAGTGAAGTTTCTCACCCAGGTGTCTGCCACAGCCATGTAGACACAGGTGAGCCCTGGCAGGGGTAGTTACCGCGATACGGATCGTAAGGCCGTGCCCTTTGTCGCCAGGTGTGCAGCTAGCTTCTCTCTGAAGTCATGGAGGTAATTGTACTGCTGGAAAACCACAACCACATTGGCAGTGAGTACACTCTACTTTCAGAAAGGGCATTACCCATCTCCAGAGCTGTTTGATAGCCTGCACCATTCATTTGGTCTTACTCCAAATCCTCTGGACCCTTTCACCATCAGACACAGATGGCTTGGATCCTATCTCCTGTGGTTCCTCATACAGGGCACATGTGAGCTGCAGGTAATGCAAAACATGGTCCTCAGTAGGTGGGAGCTTCATGTCAGAATTCACTTGGCTGACCAAGAGCATTACTCACCGGAATCATAGAATCAGCCAGGTTGGAAGAGAGCTCCAAGCTCAGCCAGTCCAACCTAGCACCCAGCCCTGGCCAACCAACCAGACCATGGCACTAAGTGCCCCAGTCAGGCTTTGCTTGAACACCTCCAGGCACAGAGACTCCACCACCTCCCTGGGCAGCCCATTCCAATGCCAATCACTCTCTCTGACAACAACTTCCTCCTAACATCCAGCCTAGACCTGCCCTGGCACAGCTTGAGGATGTGTCCCCTTGTTCTATGAGTCTAGAGTGCAGTACACAACCTTTAGCTACTATGATGATCCACAGCAGTTTGTACTAAGGATTTTAGGTCAGCTCATACATCATGTGCTGTATTGATGGGACTACAACTACCTAAAAGAGTTTGTAGTGAGGTGGTCTCTTCTCCCTAGCATCCAGTGATAGAATGAGAGCAAACAGCCTAAAATTGTGCCAGGGGAAGTTTAAATTGGATATTAGGAAAAACAAATCTTCACTAAAAGAGTGGTCAGGCATTGGAACAGGTTGCCCAGGAAGGTGTTGAAGTCACCATCCCTGAAGGTGTTCTAGAAACTTGTGGACATGGCACTTTAGGACATGGCTTAACAGCCACAGTGGTTGGAGGTTGGACTCAATGACCTTAAAGGTCTTTTCCAAGTGAAATAATTCTATGATTCTAATACAGAAGTGCTCAAAATGAGGTAAAAAAGCATTGGCCAGCAGAGGCTTAGAGGATCATCCACCTCAAGTAGCCATGAGGGTTTCTAATGACATCTGTTCAGATCCTTCCCCTCTTCAACCCAGGGATTCAAGCTGCTCCCTCTGCCTCCTGGGTTTGGGGAAAACCCATTTTCAACAGGGAGTTTAAACAAGATTTGCCTTCCAGAGAGTCCTAGAACTGAGAGATAGACTTCACAAGTCTCCTCAGCCACCTTGTAAGAGTGTTAACTGTTTATCAGCTCCTCCTTCCTGTACACAGAAGTGTTTTACCAGCATGACAGCTAGGGCTTGTATCAACAGAAAGGTGTACATAGAGCAGCTAAAAATCTCACCCAAAGAAAGAAACTTACTTTCAGCAGCTTAACACTAGGGCTAGGGACACTTCTTACCACCAGGATATTGATGGGACAGCCACACACAATGGACATGGCCAGCTGGAACAGGAAGAGTTAGGAAGATGGAACAAAACCAAGGAAGAAAAAACCCAGCAGATGCCCAAGTAGAAAAGAATGTGAGCAACAGAAAAAGAGACAACAAAAAGACAGGAGTGAAGGGCAGAGACAAGCAGAAAAAAGCAACAAATTACTAAGGAGGGTAAAGAGCAGGCAGGGACAAGAGCTGCTGAGTTCAGCAGAGGCAGAACAATGCAAAACCAGCACGAAGTCAGAACGCTTGAAGCAGCTTAAACCCAAGAGAGCAGCAGGGACATCAGCTGTGAAGCATCTCAGACAGACAGGGCAATCTCTTTGTGAAACGAAGATGACTGCTTGAGCTCCCTACTGTTGTTTTGACAGTGTGTTACCTGCTGTAACCTCCTTACCTTGATGGTCTGTATGGCCCCAGATCCTCTCAAGCTTCTGAGGTTGTCTATCACTTGCTGAGGTGCCAGTGTGTCTGAAAGCTGAAGCAGGAGGCACGCAGCTACTGTAAGGGAAAGGAAGATAGCTGTGAATGCTGCTGAGTACCTCCTGCTCTACTCGGTGCCACTTCTGCATGGGAATAGGTTTGTCCCAAGAAATCCGCTCTAGAAAAACTCAACCTCATCATACTGGGGTCACAGATCTGTTGGATCTTCTGCTGAATGCTATTTGATGATACTGCCTCATCTGCCTGCTCTCTTGCCCAAGCCTGCTGCCTTGGAACAGGTGAAAATCCTCCCACTTTTCTTCCCCTTTGACTTTCTGAGCATTCAGGAGGCAAATTCTGAAATCATACCAACAATAAGCCTCAGTCCATCCAGTTAAATCCCCTTTGTGTCTTCTGGTTGCTTATTTGGCAGTACCACCATCCCCTCCTTCCATGGCACAGAATCAGTCGGGGTTGGAAGGGACCACAAGGATCATAGAATCAGTCAGTGTTGGAAGGGACCACAATGATCATCTAGTTCCAAGCCCCCTACCATGGGCAAGGACACCCTACCCTAAATTAGGCTGGCCAGAGCTAGGTGGTTTGTACCTGCCACATATACATCACCCCTCACATGCAATTTCTATACAGGCAGCTGATGTTGCTACCTTTTGCCAACATCTTTCCCAGGAAACAGGCCCAATTATCTAGCCTGCTACCTGAGATCTTCATTGTAACCACATTTAGGCTTGAAGCAGAATAACTCTGTCTCCTGAGAAGGGCTTTGTGGGGTGGGTTAGCTAGTCAGGCATTGAGGGGTAAAGGCAACTGCTTACTGAGACAGGAACGTCCGAGGCCACCAAAGCAGCTGAAAGAGAGGAGAACACTTGGTTGTAAGAAGCTGTAGTTCATTGCAACACCCAGAGCCCTCCCACCCACTTCCATCTTTATACAGACACAATTCTTGCCTCACTAAAGGAAGGCAGTGGTACAAGAAAGTTAGAATATACTTCCAAAGCTATCTCACATTTAGTCTTCAGACCTTCCCTAAGCAGTGTCTTTCTAGAGACACTGCAGTTCAGAAGTTCCCCTTCATATGGTAATAGTCCCAAAGGTGCAGGAGAGCATGAAAATGGACAACCTCAGTCCTTCTTCAGATTTAAGGCCTTGAAGGTAGCTGTGAGCTAATGATAGCAGCATGGCTCTGCATCAGCAGGAAGCATAAGGACTCAGTGGGCATCTGTGCAGGAGCTGTCATCCAGGGGATTGACAGGCTGATCATCCAGGAAACCCAGAAAGCTCTGCCCCTCTACCCTGAGCTCAGCTGCAAGCATTGGAATTACTTTAAACTGGTTTCATGCAATTGAAGAGTGGATTTTGCATTGCTGCAACCCACTGGGTCCCTGGTAAACAGCCCCGGGGTGTGTTGTCCTCTCCTCTGACAACAGCTGCTCTAGCTTACAACTCGTGTTGTGCAGCTGATACCCAACCAGCCTAGCAGCAAGGAGTCGTGTGGTGCCACTCAACACATGTTTTGAAGTGCTTGCTGCAGTGAGCAAGGGGAAAAAATGGAAGAGTCAAACCCTACAAATGACAAGTTGGCTCCCAAAGGGTGCATGAGGGAAAACATGCAGCTTTCCAGAGCTCAAACTAACTTCAAAGAATGCAACTGTCCTTTGACAGGGTTAATTTTCAGCTGGTGCTGAGAGAAGCTGGTCCCTTAGAGGAGTGTGGGGTGGAAGGACAGCACTTAACTGTATGACTGTTTTCCGGTTACTCTCCAGGCAGCTTCTGAGCTCTTCCAGGATTCTGCAGCACGTGGCAATGTCTGGAACATCTCCATCAGGAATAGGATAGTGGTGCACACAGAGCTCCTGCTGCTGGTAAGCATCTACAAGGTTTGGAACTCGGTATTTTAAGAACTCTCCTCTGGTACAAAGCACAAATATCTCCTGGGTCCCATGCTGCTTTAGCTCCTCTGCCAACAGATAAAGGCATGTACAGCTGAACAAAAGCCTAGCCAGCCCACGGACCAACAGATAAGCTACATGGCACTTCTCCTCTTGTTTAATCTTTGAGGGTAAGACAATAGGAGTCAGCAGTTTTGCCTTAAACACTATTTACTTCTCCCGAGTCTCTCCCACATTTGCCTTCAGGTAACCCACAAGAGCAACTTTCTCAGTTCAGAGCAAGTCTTGAGACAGGCCCCACTAGAAACCGCATCAGCACTCCGCCAAGCCTGTTAACTGCGGCCAGCTTAGGCACCGCTCCCTCCCGCCTCCTGCTGCGGCCGTGTCCCAGCACAGCCAGGCTCTGGTGTCAGCCCGAGCACCAGAAGAGCAATCGGCACAAATCTCTACAGAATTTCGTCTTTTCTATCCCAATCTCACTTCTCTCTGGGAAAAGGAGGTTTTAAGTTTCTAATGCATCTTGATCTTGACTGCTTTGCAGATGCCTTCTGATGCACACAACTGAGCAGACCTCACGGTTACTGTGAAAGAGGTGTAGATGCCTGCAGCACTCCAGCCGGGAAACACCTTGACTGTTGGTCCAGTATGTGGCAGAAAAGTCACAGAAAAAGTGGCACTGCACCCTTGAGAGTGCTCTTAGTACTCCTAACAGCGACTGTGCTAAGGTATTTGCTACATCTCCAAGCAAACTAAACTCAGAAGGACATTGCTGTCAAGGCAACTTTGTAAAGAGCGAGCCTGCACTCTGACTCCATGGCAAGGACATGGACAACTACAGTACTCTTTATAGAACTGTGACTAGAATTCCACTAGCTTGGATACCCAGTGTCTGGATCCTGGCTGGAGCCCTTCATTCTCCAGCCTGGAGAAGGCTCTGGGGACACCTTAGAGCAGCCTTGCAGTATTTGAAGGGGACTACAGGAGGGCTGAGGATGGACATGACAGGATGAGGGGAATGGCTTCAAACTGGAAGAAGCTCAAATCAGATTAGACATCAGGAGGAAATTCTTTCCCACGTGGGTGCTGAGGCACTGGAACAAGTTGCCTAGAGGAATTATGGAAGCTCCAACCTTGGAAGTGTTCAAAGGCATGTTGGATGGGGACTTGAGCAACCTGGTGTTCCTGCCTGGGGCAAGTAGGTTGGAAACAGATGATCCTTCCAATGCAAACCAGTCCATGGTTCTGTGGTCTTTATCCTCAGATTAGATAAGCAGCAACTCCAGCAGTCTCCAGACTACAACACAGTAATCCTCTAGCTTCTCAGCAACTTATGTTTTCAGTTTACCTGCTGTGGGGTAACTGCTTAGCTTACTGTGGGGCAGGAATGCAAGTTAGTTTAGAGAGCTTCAGGAGCAAAGTTGAGATGCTGACAGTCAAGTGATGTTTATGTTATCTGTGGGAATGAAGATCTACAAAGCTGCCCTGCCAAGTGGCTGAAGGAGGGAGACTTGTGAAGATAAGATGGCCTCGTTTCAGCTAAAGCCAATGAAGCATGGCTAAAACAACAAAAACATACATCTTCAGAGCAGATTTTGGAGGCTATAATTGCCTGAGTGAAGATCTTTGCCTAAAAAACTGCAGTTTTAAAGTTGACACCCCTCAGTACAATAAGCCAAACAGAGTACATACATGTTTGGTGTAACTATGGTACTCAACTTGCCACCCAAATTGCTCTAAATATCACCTACAAGGCAGAGACAGATAGGGTTAGAGTATAAAAACCAAGAGGAATATCTCTGGGTAGTGGGAGAGACTGTGGATTTAGCAGAGGTGAGGACAGCTGAGGGGCTGTGCTCTTTTTCTTCCTCTGAAGACAGGGACACGCACTTGGAAAGAACATACAGCTGAACTTTTGCTGCATTTCTATTACACATTAAAGCTACTGCAAAACCTTACATCTCTCCAACTTTGGCAGATGTCACTCAAGACCTATTAACTTGAGTTCAATTATTTGCTGTTTGTACATCTACCACTGGCAGACCTAACTCTGCTGCATCTGTTGCTTTAATACACTTCATCTAGTAACTATTTTAACTCTCTAAACCAGCATCAGTGCAAGTCACAGAACCAGTCAGGGTTGGAAGGGACCACAAGGAGCAGCCAGTTCCAACCCCCCTGCCATGCCCAGGGACACCCTACCCTACAGCAGGCTGCACACAGCCTCAGCCAGCCTGGCCTCAAACACCTCCAGCCATGGGGCCTCAACCACCTCCCTGGGCAACCCAGTCCAGCCTCTCACCACTCTCATGCTCAAGAACTTCCTCCTCACCTCCAATCTCAATCTCACCACCTCCTCCCCAGTCCTGTCACTCCCTGACAGACTAAGAAGACCCTCCCCAGCTTTTTTGGAGGCCCCCTTCAGATCCTGGAAGGCCACAAGAAGGTCACCTGGGAGCCTCCTCTGCTCCAGCCTGCACAGCCCCAACTCTTTCTGTCTGTGCTCACAGCAGAGCTGCTGCAGCCCTCTGAGCATCCTCCTGGCCCTGCTCTGGACACACTCCAGCACCTCCACAGCCCTCTTGTCCCAGGGGCTCCAGAACTGGATGCAGTACTCCAGGTGGGGTCTCAGCAGAGCACAGCAGAGGGGGAGAATCCCCTCCCTGGCCCTGCTGGCCACACTGCTGCTGCTGCAGCCCAGGCTCTGCTTGGCTTTCTGGGCTGCAAGTGCACACTGTCCTTATTGGGGCACAGGAAAAGAGGCAAATCGTAGATTTGTGAAACAGTTTTGGCTCTGAGACAGGCAGATGTTGGAATCCTGTGACACCTGCATCTTGTTCTTGTCTGTTACATGAAGCACTCACACACCAGCCAGGAGACTCACCTATATCTTTCTGAAGATTTCTTCTAATATCCTTAAACCTGCAACCTAAAACAAATTATGAAGGACAATTACTGCCCCAGGTAAGGGACATTTATGAAATGGCTGCTACAGCTGAAAAGTAGAGCACAAATTCCTCCTGAGACCAAAGCAAGCAGCAAAGCCACACTCCAAAACAGTTCATATTCTTGCAAACAGATCAATAGCACAGGAGACAGTTTAAACACTATCAGTTACTCAATGCTGCACTGTAGCAGGGTTAAAAAAGAATCTGCCCATGGTTTAAAGCTGCTGTGCATTTTTCAGATTAAAAGTTTTGGCTATTATAAATCAGTGTACATCTTAAAAAAACCCACATAAGACAAAATCCCCAACAAAGCAAAAGGCTGGGTAGAGATCACTGCATAGTAGTCTGACTGTCAGGAAAGCAAGTTCCTCATCCTGCAATACTTAGCACAAACTGCACTAACAGTCCTCCTTACTAGTCAACCTTCAGTACATTGCCACTTCCATTTTCTCCTCAGATCACGCCACAAAGGCACATTTACAACCCCCGCAGAACACTGCACTCCAATATTCACAGCATTGTTTGGTTTGTGATCTCTAACTGCTCAAAACATTTGCACTGTGTCCTTCCTCCTTCACTCACAGCCCCGCAGGCACAGAGGCTTTACTCCTGTCCTCACAACACTCAGGATTGTTCACATCCCAAAACAACTTTGGAGAGCAAAACCCTGCAGAGCAAGATCTGCACTGGCAGGGCTGTGACTGGAGGCTCCTATTTGTAGAAGAGCGAGCTCAGGGTGCTCAAAACCATGATGCAGATGGTTTTGGCAGATGTATGAACTGATGTTGGAGTGTTAGTGGGATTTTCATCAGCACCAGCCATTGTCCACTTCAAGATACCTTACATTCAACTGTTATTAAACAGCTGTTTTCTGGTTCTCTAGTGTGGCATTAGTCCCAGCCTTTCTCAGAGCTGGCTGAAGTTGAGGAAAAGCATGAAATGATGCAGGCAAAGTTCACATTGTCACCACCAGCAGCTGTCTCTCTTTTGTGACTGCAGGAGTGCACTTCTGGTAGATGTTTGTTATATGCTTATTTTACTATCATGGCCGTAGTAGCTCAACCCAGGTGCTAAGGGAGAGCAGCACAAGATTTGCTAGCACAGTGAGTGTAACTTGAGCTCAGTGGATCTCAAAAAAGATTTCTCCAAGCAGCCTTGTTTCACTGTTGTTGCTTGCTATAAATAGAAAGCCAAGCTAAAAAGACAACTATTTAAACTGACAGTGGAAGGTGGCCACTCTTCCCTTACCATATGGCCTTGCACTGAGACATTCCCTAGATTAGCTTTGGTATTTCAAAAACAATTACTCCAGAGGCAGAAGACAAAACCAAGTCACCCCACCAAGAAAATGCAGCACAGAATTTTGTAGTGCAAGGTTACCTCCCTGCAGCTTCAAACATGCCTGGAAAATTCAGTGAATGTATCTTACCAGGAAGGGAAGAGATTCCCAGGAACTCAGAAGAGTAGACAGGAGACAAAGACAACCTAGCAGGAAATAATTACAAAATCAGAGCAGAGGATTTTTGTTATTTGAATGGTTAACTCACTACTAGACACTCCTTTTCTGGGGGACCATGAGAAGAGTTGCTACCTATAATTTCATTTTAGGCATGAAATGGAAACATTCCAATATTGCTTCTAAAACAACAGACAGGGGAATCAGAAGTTGGGTAGTGTCCTTCATCACATACCTCTGCCCAAGATGAGGAAAGTGCTGATAAACTGCTGTATTAGCACTGAGACACTCGGAGAGGTACAACTAATGGTGACCAGCAAACACTTGTGAAAGCAGACTGGGACACACGTTCACTGCAAGTTCACCAGGACTAACTTACTCCCTTTTCAGGAGCCACAGCTGATCCAAACTGCCATAAAGCACTGGAGCCTTGACTGCAGCAGGAGGAATGTGGCCAACAGGGCCAGGGAGGTGATTCTTTCCCTCTGCTGCGCTCTGCTGACACCCCACCTGGAGTCCTGTATCCAGCTACAATGATGTTGACTTTCTATTCGTAGAATCATAGAACAGAATCAAACAGATTGGAAGAGACCTCCAAGATCATCCAGTCCAACCTAGCACCCAGCCCTAGCCAATCAACCAGACCATGGCATTAAGTGCCCCATCCAGTCTTGTCTTGAGCTCTGGAACCCAATTACAAGAAGGATGTGGAGATGCTGGATCATGTCCAGAGCAGGGCCAGGAGGATGCTGAGAGGGCTGCAGCAGCTCTGCTGTGAGCACAGACTGAAAGAGTTGGGGCTGTGCAGGCTGGAGCAGAGGAGGCTCCCAGGTGACCTTCTTGTGGCCTTCCAGCATCTGAAGGGAGCCTCCAAAAAAGCTGGGGAGGGTCTTCTTAGTCTGTCAGGGAGTGACAGGACTGGGGGGAATGGAGCAAAACTAGAGGTGGAGAGATTGAGATTGGAATGTGAGGAGGAAGTTCCTGAGCATGAGAGTGGTGAGAGGCTGGACTGGGTTGCCCAGGGAGGTGGTTGAGGCCCCATGGCTGGAGGTGTTTGAGGCCAGGCTGGCTGAGGCTGTGTGCAGCCTGCTCTAGGGTAGGGTGTCCCTGAGCACGGCAGGGGGGTTGGAACTGGCTGCTCCTTGTGGTCCCTTCCAGCCCTGACTGATTCTGTGATTCTAACCCCTACCTGGCTCCATCCTCCTTTCAGGGAGCTGGAGAGAATGCAAAGTCTCCCTTCAGACTCCTTTGCTCCAAGCTGAACAACCCCAGGTCCCTCAGCCACTCCTCACATGACATGTTCTCCACATCCTTTACCAGCTTCATTGCCCTGCTATGGACCTGCTCCAGCACCTCAATGTCCTTCTTGTAGTGAGTGGCCCAAAACTGAACTCAGTATCTAAGGAACAGCCTCACAGTGCTGAGTACAGAGAGACCTTCACCTCCCTCGTCCAGCTGGCCGCACTATTGCTGATGCGGCCCGAATGCTGTTGGCCTTCCTGGCCACCTGGGCAAACAATGACTCCTCTTCAGCCGGCTGCAGACCAACATCCCCGGGACCGTCTTTGCCGGGCAGTTTTCAGCCGCTCTGCCCCAAGGCTGAAGCGCTCACAGGCTTATGGGGATCCCCTGCAGGAGCCGGGCACTCGGACAGCGTAAGCCCGCGCAGTCCCCGAGAGAAAAAACAAAGTAGCCGTGCCCGGGTCGGGCTGTGTCTCACCAGGAGATGTTGAGTGGGGTCGGATCCTCCTCAGCAGTATCTTCGTCAGACGAGTCACAGCCACCCGCTTGCATCGCGCAGGGCTGCGGCGGGAGGAGAGCGAGGAACTCACCTGGGGGCCGGGGCCTGCGCTGCCCCGTGGCTGAGGCGGCGCTAAGGAGACCCCAGGATCCCAGCTCCAACCCCGACCCCTCGATCCTGACGCCACCCCTGCCCTCACCGGCTTCACCATGGCGCTGCTCCCCGGCCGCCGGCCGTTTGAACGGCCCCCGCCCGCCCGAGCCATCGCATTGGCCCAGCCCTGCCCTCCGTGAGCCCAATGGGAGCTGCCGATCAGCCTCCTACGAGGCTTCACAGGATGAGGCTTCTGATTGGCGAAGAGTGCGGGAGAGGCGGGCTTTGTAGGGCGATCTTGGCGCTGATTGGCTGCGGCTGTGCGCCGGGAAGCGGCGGTGGCTCGAGCCGCGGGCGGCCGTTAGCGCTGGCGGCTGTGGGGGCCTGTGAGGGCCGTGAGGGCGGTGAGGGCCGTGAGGGCGGTGAGGGCCGTGAGGGCGCGGGTGAGTCGGTGCGTGGGTCAGTGCCTGCCTGCCTCCTTTCTTCACCCTCCTCTCAGGTCCTTTTAAGAGCCTCTTCTTAGAATCGTGTCATCGTTTGGGCTGCAAAAAGCCTGTTCCAATGCCTGACAGCATCTGCAGTGGAAAGTTTTAACTTGACGTCCAGGCTAAACCTCCCCTGGTGCAGCCTGAGGCCGTTCCCCTTTGTGGCCTGGGGGATCCACAGCCGCCTCAATCCAGCCTCCTTTCAGGGAGTTACAGAGTGACAGGGTCTCTCCTCAGCCTCCCTCGGATTAAACAGCCACTCTTCGTGAGACTTGCTCTCTATGTCCATCACCAGTTTAGTCTGGCATTTCTGGCTGCAAAAGGGTGGCTGTTTTTTCAGTTGTACAGCGAGTTGTTTCCAAATTGCCTCAGTCCTCTCCCCCCCCCGGGATGCCGTTCCTGAGCTAACGTGGTGCTGGAAAGCACTCGGTGAATGTGGCACAAGCCCTGCGGGGAGAGGCTGAGGGAGCTGGGATTGTTTAGCCTGGAGAAGAGGAGGCTCAGGGGAGACCTTATTGCTGTGTACAACTACCTGAGGGGTGGTTGTGGCCAGGAGGAGGTTGCTCTCTTCTCTCAGGTGGCCAGCACCAGAATGAGAGGACACAGCCTCAAGATGCGCCAGGGGAAAGTTAGGCTGGAGGTGAGGAGAAAGTTCTTCACTGAGAGAGTCATTGGACACTGGAATGGGCTGCCCGGGGAGGTGGTGGAGCTGTTCAAGGCAGGATTGGATGTGGCACTTGGTGCCATGGTCTAGCCTTGAGCTCTGTGGTAAAGGGTTGGACTTGATGATCTATGAGGTCTCTTCCAAGCTTGGTGATACTGGGATGCTGTGATACATGCCACAGGCTCCCGCAGTGCCCACCTTTTGTTTCCATTCGTCTCTGGCGGCTTTATATCTGCTGCAGTTTGTTTAGGGCAGATGAGGTGGGAGGGAGAAGTTGAAGGGCAGGGATGATTCCTTCCTGAAAACTGAGGCTGTGAGATCCAGAACCTACATCCACAGAGGCTATAATTAGAAAATGGAGGCAGATGTGACAAGAGCTGATAGATGTAGTCTGGAAGAGCTATCTCCTTGGTGATAAAGGGTGATGAAGAGGGTGTGATTTAACCAGAATTTTAGTTGGCTTTTTGATACATGATTGGGCCAGGAGCTGCTGTCTAAAAATACATAATGGGAGAGTCTAAAACAGATGGAGACAGCATTTTTGTGGAAGTGCAGAGCAGAGAGAGAAGACAAAATGGACAAAAGTTAGAACGTGAGAAATCTCCCATCCCTATGAGAAAATAGTTGCTTACTGCACATGTTGGCAACGACAATTAATCAGAGTTAGAGGAGTAAGTTTGTGCTCACATGTTGTCTGCTTGGGGTTGGTTTTGTTTTTGAGAGAGAAATAATAACACTTGTATTACAGGTCAAGAAACATTTATGTCTCTAACACAGTAATAAATACCTTCTCAGAGATACTAAGGACAGTTTGCAGTGAGAGTAGTCAAACAGCAAGATTTTTCCAAGGAGCTCTATGCCTCAGGATTAAAGTGCATCTCAGTAGAATGAGTTTGTGGTCTGGCAGCCAAATCTATGTAGAAAATTTATAAAGCAAGAAAGTAGTTCATGAAAATCCAGAGAGGTCTGGAAGGTAAGTTAGGAATTTCACCTTGGACCAAGTTGTGACTCCTATGGAAGCAATCCTATCCAAACTGATCTGTTCCATAGAACTTTAATGTTTTGTTTCTCAGCAAATGTTTTGTGTCTTGCTTCTGAGAGCCAACTGGGTTCCAAATGCTACTCTGCTTACACCAGGCTCTCGTGTCTGTGTGCACCAAACCAAAGATAAAGCAAACATCTTTTTAACCTGAGTTCAGAAAACCAGAGAATTGCTTGGGATGGAAAAGACTTCCAAGATCCTTGAGTCTAGCCATTAACCCAGCACTACCAAGTCCACTGTTAAACCACAACTAACCACACTTACATGGCTTCTAAATCCCTCCAGGAATGATGATTCAACTACTGCCCCAGACAGCCCGTTTTTCAGGGCTTGCCAGCCTTTTTAGGGAAGAAATTTTTCCTAATGTCCAACCTAAACCACCCTGCTTACTAAGAACAGCTGCTGGCTCTTGGAGTGACTTACTCATGAATTCAGAATTGTAAACTGCTGCCACCACAAAACTGAATGCATGGATTGCTTTGCCAGGATAGTACCAGGGAGTTAAGAGCTGAAAGAAAGAGGGAGAGGATTAGACTCTCTCTAGCCCCATAAATCCTTCTTGTCTATAGAATTAAAACCAGAACTGTGGTTCAGCCCTAAAGCTGGTGATGAAAACCGATATTGTAGGTGAATAAACTAGTATTCTGTGCAGTTTGATAATGGTTACTGGCAACTGTTGGTGGAGATGAACTTCTCTATTGCTGTTCTTTGCAGAATGTATTAGGGATCTTCCAAGATTTGATGTCTCTGAGAAACTGCCTCAGATTATAGTGTCAGTAGAAAGTTTAAAAAACAACCCCAAACATCACAATAAAAAATAAATGGCTAGAAGCTGAAGGTGTTGAAGAATTTAAAAGGCATATGGTGATGAGTTAAATTACTTTGATATGCTGCTGCTTTCCCTTTTGCAGTCGAACTGAAATCGCTGGGATGGCAGATGACACTAAGCCTGTTTAGAAGAGGCTTAACAAGGGTCCAAGAGTCTTATGAGGGTCTGACTGGCATGTTTAAATTGGTTGAAGTTATAGTAAATCAGAAAGAGAAGGCATTTGGGTAAGCATTTGAGATAGAACAAGAGGAAGTGTCCTCAAGTTGTGCCAGGGGAGGTTTAAATTAGATATTAGGGAAAATGTCTTCACTGAGAGAGTGATCAGGCATTGGAACAGGCTGCCCAGGGAGGTCACTGTGTCCTTCTCTGGGGAGATTCCAAACCCACTTGGACATTACAGTCCTGGGCAACCTGCTGTGGGTGACTCTGCTTTAGCAGAGGAATTGAACTAGATAATTTCCAGAGGTGCCTTCCAACTCCCACTGTTACGAGACTGAGTCCGTGCAAGGGCAGGCATACTACGAGGCGACATGAACTTCCTGCGCGCGGGGCAGTTGTGTACTAATTCAGAGAGAGGAGAAGGTCTGTAAATAATCTTCCTTCTGTCTCCGGCAGCATCTTGTCATGGAGTTCTTGCTCTGCACTTGCAGCGTTCACTTAGCAGTGTGGTTGTGAGGGAGAGAAGGAACGACTCCACTGCGAAAGCACTGAAGTTGCAAATCATCGAGTTGTAAACTTCACAGCTCGGTTATGTGAAGACTTCATTCAGGTATGGTCCTCCCTTCTCCTAAGCAGTAGAGGGCGATCTTGACTAAAAAATTCGGACTACCCCTGTCAATGCCTTGCCTTTACAAACTGTTGTCGAAAGAATGAAGGTTTTTATCTCCAGAAACATCCAGGATCAGATGTCTCTATTATTCTCTGTAAATGTTATCTTTGTTAAAGATACCTGCAGAAACTATCAGGTTTTACACCACACAGCAACGTTTCTCTGTATTAAGTGAGAATTGCTGAAGTAAAACCAGCATAACACTCCAGAAGTATTCAAAGATTAACTCTTTTCCTTCTTTTCTGTTTTTCTTTCTTTCAAGGGGAAAAACAGGATAACAATTGAAACATTTTGAATCATGAAATGTAGCTAAAGCTGGTAATTGTTATTCGATGTAGTATGCTAGATAAAAAGCCTGGGAAGCAGCATTCTGAGTGTGCTTTGTGAATGTTTCTGTATGGAAGTTTGAGGGGCAAACTGAGGGGCCTCTGGCATTCAGTCCTATTCACACAGACTATTCTAATGAGTATGGACAATCTGAACGAGAGAAAGCTTAAAGGTTGATGCTTAGCTTACTCAAACACACACAAAAAATATGAAGCACACAGCTGGGTGGAGAGTAGTTCTGAGCATTTAATTTTTTTTTTGGTGGTAGAGTTTTTAAACTGTGGGGTATAACACATTGGGGTTTATTTTGTATAACACTTTGTATTCCTAACACATTACCTGGAGTCTGGTGTGCGAAAGCATTTGGCCACTGAAGGAGAACGAACTACTGTAGATGGCCTGTCTTGATAAACTTCTTTGTCAATTAATCTATTGCACGCCCTTAGTCTTCTAACTGGGTTTTCCTCTCACAGCCCTGTGATAGTTCCCTGTGGCTCCAGGATGGAGCAATCCTGGGCAGTAAAGAGATTGAGATAATGACAGTCCATGGTGACAGCAGGGCTGGTAGAGCCAGCCTGGGGGAAGAAAGACACATACTTGCCAATAGAAATGCCTTCATCCTTTGGGAATTGTAGCTTGGGAATCAAAGCTGACCTCATAGACAAGAATGATGGAGAACAAGCTTTTGATTTATGACCAGATGAAGCTCAAAGTCTGCCCTTCTGATCCTTCTTTACAACACACCTTTTGTATTTTATATGAACTCTT
Source organism: Pogoniulus pusillus (assembly GCF_015220805.1). Taxonomy (NCBI): domain Eukaryota; kingdom Metazoa; phylum Chordata; class Aves; order Piciformes; family Lybiidae; genus Pogoniulus; species Pogoniulus pusillus. Next base: position 1,237,238 of record NC_087264.1, on the reverse strand, counting down.
TCGCTTTATTCTCAGAGCATTATCTCTTGGGGTATCATTTTTAAGTCTTTCAGTGTTGTAATAGTTCACTCATCTCCTTCATAACAGGCTTTTTTTTAAGTTAAGCTCAACGCCCTTTTTAGTATCACAAATAAACTGTCATTTATATTTAACACGACTGATCAACTGCTTTGCTTTTTAGTGTGGGGTTTTGGTTGTTGGTTTGTTTGGGGTTTTTTTTTGAGTTTTCCTGAAAGCTAAAACCATATTTGCTTGCTAGGACACATGCTCATCTAGGGAACCCCATTTGCATTCACTGTTGCCTTGGTTGCCTCAATACTTATTTGCACTTCAATATGAAAAAAAATGCATTCATTCTACTGGAATTTGAGTCAGATCCATAGTAAGATGTTGGCTTGTGCTGAGTTCATGAAGTTAAGCTGCTTCTCACCACCAACCTCGAAGGCATCCACTCTAGTGGTTGGAATAACATGTCTCTGCTAGGAGCTCTGCTCACTTTGCTTTGTAGAACTTAAGCAAATCTCTCTGAAAGTGTTAAACCCACGAATCTGGTTCTAAACCTTCTCTGCTCGTTCTTGTCCAAGCCATCCATTGTTCATATTTTCCTAATCTTTGCTGGGTCCTTTGTCAGTAGCCATAGAATGGGCAAAAAAAAAAAGTGTTTACAGTGGTGTCATTTGTAGATGGGAAGGACAGTGACAGCATCAGATCAGCACAGCTGTCTGGAAAGGAATGTTTCTGTGCATCAGCTCTGTCGTATCTGTGCTTAGGGTGTTTGTGTTCCCATATATCTGTCAGTCTGTCTGTCATCTGCCTGCCTGTCTTCCTGACTTATATGACTGTTGATAAATACGCTCCATTGGTGATTAAAAGGAAGTGACCTCATAAGTTTGTCTTTTCAACCACAAAGGTTTGGTTGTAACGTGACATTCCAGCCTATTACTCTGGTTTACACCAAATTCAACAACTTGTGGCCTGCAGATACTCAGTATAAAGAGCAGAAAGAGACTGACCTTGACAACCTCATTTCTCATTCCTTTCTTGTTATAGGTAATATAGCTGAAAATGTGGTTTTAATTATAGTACTAATGAAAACTGAAAATCCAGACAGACACTTGACAAACTCTGGTACGCTTTATATTACATTTGTGCTAACTACAAAGTATCCAGCTGGGTGTAACATTATATCTCTTTTCCTTGAGCATCCGCCTGACTTAAGCTGTATAATTAATGTGTACTTTGGCTGGAGGTCAGCTTACAGTTGGTTTTTTAGAATTTTTACATTTTTTAAGATGTTGTAATGAAACAAGTATGTGTATTACCCCTGAGCCTGCCTTCCCCAGGGGACTTAATACCTGTGGTGGATCACTGGCTGGAGAGCCTGAATAAAACACTTCTGCCAGCTGAGTCTGAGGCATCAGAAGTCTGTTTTGAAAAATCGGTGTAAGAACTAGAATCAAAGAATGTAACATCCACAGATGTGTTTAACTTTGATTCACCTCCTCTGTACGGTTTATTGGTTTTAAGTTATGACACCAATACACAGTTGCCTGAAGTAGAATTTGTGAAGGGATTTCTTTTATTTCTTTCCCTTTTCTTTCTTTGGAAAGGATTTTGTTTTCAGTGCTCACCAACAAGAAACTCATGTTCTCAGCTAGAGCCAAAAGCACTAAAAGCAGGTTCCCTGCCAAGCCCCACTGGTGCACCTTCGTCTTGACCTGTCTTAACTCCTCTGTTCCACTTGGGCATCTGCCTGCACTGGCATCTGTGTGTGATCATGATAAATTAAACACTGGTTTTTGTGATATGGACAAATGCTTTCCTGGGATCAGACTGAAATAGGCTTTGAAAGAGTTTTATTGTGATGCAAGGCAAAGTTGAAACTGAGTTGCAAATGATAAAAATGGCAAAGCCTTGCATCACACAACTCCTTTCAAGGACCTGATGTGGAATCTGCCATTTTTCTTAACAAAAATGTTGATGTGATTCTTATGCCAAACTTCCAAAAATACCTCATTTCTGACATGAAAGGCAATGGCCATGGTACAGCAGGGAGTGCCTTGATGTGTTACTTTCAGAACTGAAGGTGTAATGGTTTGCAAATGACTTTTTCATGTGTGTTCATGTGGCTGTTAATGTGGTTTGGTGTCCTTTGTGAATGCACCAAGAGCCCATCTACACAACCCTTCTGCAGCTGCCGTTTAAACCTGTTTGCCGATGTAGATGATATGAGGGAATTTTGATTTTTCTTTAACAGCCTTCAGTTGCTCTTGATTTCTCTTTTTGTGCTCACAAAGCCAAATGTGGATCTGAAAAAAAAACCAGCAACCACCCAGTTTCTCCTGGAAAATAATTCATAAGGAGCTTTGCTAACGTTTAACTGATTTTTGTAGGACAAACTGAGTCCACTTGATCAAAAGGTCTCCCCAAATCTAAGCTAACAGGTGATAATTAAAAAAACTGGTTTCCTAAAAATGGTGATGTATAGTTTCTTAAGGGCTGTATCTTGTCATAGAAGATGACTTGGAGAGTAGGGTGCTCAAGAGTTGAAAGGGGGATGTAGATTTTGGGCACAGCAATCTTCTCATACCTTTATGTTCCAGAAACAGTGCCTGAATTCAGGCTCTGTAGGAATAAATGCTACACTAACGTGCACAGTAAGAGAGAACTTTTGTTCAAGGGCCCTGTGATCTAAAGACTCTCCATAGGCAAATCCCAGTCCCTGTTCCTACCACTACTGCTTAAATGGGTTTCCTGGAATCTCTTGAGTGCTTGTTTGGCATGGAGAAGATGCACCAGTGTCAATTAAAGACATTTCCCATCTCAAAGAGGAAATAACACCTAGTCTCCAGCTAGTAAACAGCTCAAAAAATGAATTAAACCAGATGTTGGTCAGCTCTTGCTGTTGACACACGTGGTAGTGCAGCCTTTAAAGTGTCCCTCCTGTGGCCTGAGGTTCCATCCAGCCCCGTAATGTTCTGTGATTCTGTGATCTTATTTCCACCCTGTAAATGTTTAGGAGAATGATTAAGCAACAATGCCCCATTCATATCTCATGTTATGCCATGGAAAGCTCATGGCTGCATTGTCTCTTGAGTAAAAGTGTGCTGGGTGGGTAGTGCAAGAGCATTTGTTATTCCATTAAGCAGATGGGCAGAAGTACCTGAAAGTGTTTCATGTTTAATATTTGGGCATTATTATTGTTTAGCTTGTTTTCTCCCCATTGTGATTTGGATTCTGTTTCTCCTATGCTTTATCTATTCTGAGTAGTTCCATTACCCTTAGTGGAACAACATAGCTGCTCTCTTTGTACTGGTTTTATCCCCTTCTGCTGTTTTCAGCTCATGATTTGGAATGAAGAGATGGATGCTAGAGTACTGTTTCTCTGATTTGGATCCATATCCCAAGAACAGGCATGAGAATAAATTCTGTTGTAGAGTAGCTTGATATTGTCTTATGAGAAAGGCTGAAAGGCCTGGAGCAGTTCTGTCTGGAAAAGAGAAGACTGAGAGGGGATCTTATTAATGTCTATAAATATCTGAAGAGTGGGTATCAAAAAGAAGGTACCAGTCTTTCAGTGGTGCCCTGTGATAGGAGGAGGGCCAATGGACAGAAACTAAAACCCTGGAAGTTCCATCTCAACATGAGGAGAAACTTCTTTACTGTGAGGTTGACAGAGCCCTGGGGCAGGCTGCCTAGGAAGGTTATGGAATCTCCTTGTCTAGAGACTTTCAGGTCCCATCTGGATGCTTTCCTGAGTATCTATCCTAGATGATCCTGCTTTGGCAGGGAAGCTGGACTCAGTGATGTCCAGAGGTCTCTTCCAACCCCTACCATTCTGTGAGTCTATGATTCTCTGATTTGCTGGACAACACAGCATAAATTAATGGGGATTTCCACACAGGATTAAAAAAAACAAGTGTTGGTTTGGGTTTTTTTGGTTGGTTGTGTTTTTTTCCCCCCAGACCCCCTCTTTTCATAACAAACTAAAAGCAGGGAAGCTGAGGAACTGCTTATATCACTTGCTAGAGATGTGATAGAGTCTCTGAATTAAGGCTGATACTTGTTTTGTGTACTGCCATGCAAACATAAGGTGATGGGTCTTTCTGATAGAACTGAGGACAACTCCCTGCTCAACTGCAGTCAGTAGAAAGAACATTTCTCTCTGCTTAGATTTCCTGCCCTGAGTCTGGAGAACTTTGAGCTGTAACTCTGCACCTTTGTGTTTTGCCTTGCTTAGTGATGGGCAATGAGATGCTGCTGGCTAACTCTTGGAGATGTCTTTTCCATTTCCTTTTCCTTCTGAAAACAGAGGCAAAGTGTTCTCACTGAATTTCATGGAGCTGGAGCTAGTTCACTCCAGCAAAGGCTTCAGTAGTAAGAGTGCATTTGGCCTCCTGTATATCGAAAACTTATTACAGCCTTTCAGTACTTAAAGGGGCCAACAGGAAAGACTGGGACAGACTGTTTAGTGTGGCCTGTTATGACAGGACAAGGCAGGATGGTTTAAAATTAAAACTGAGGAAGTTCTGACTAAATAGAAGAAGGATGAAGTGGTGGAACACTGGCCTAGGTTGCCCAGAGAGGTGGTAGATAGCTCATCTCATGAACTAGTCCTTGTCAGGATGGATGGAGCTCTGAGCAACCTGCTCTAGATGCAGATGCTCCTGCTGACTGTAGGAGGGTTGAACTAGGTGACCTTTAAAGGTCTCTTCCAACCTGTTGCTGTCTACAACAACCTGAAGGGACATTGTAGCCAGGTGGGGGTTGGCCTCTTCTGCCAGGCAACCAGCAATAGAGCAAGGGGACACAGTCTCAAGTTGTGCCAGGGAAAGTATAGGCTGGATGTTAGGAGGAAGTTGTTGTCAGAGAGAGTGATTGGCATTGGAATGGGCTGCCCAGGGAGGTGGTGGAGGCACCGCCCCTGGAGGTGTTGAAGCAAAGCCTGGATGAGGCACTTAGTGCCATGGTCTGGTTGACTGGCTAGGGCTGGGTGCTAGGTTGGACTAGATGATCTTGGAGGTCTCTTCCAACCTGGTTGATTCTATGATTCTAACCCAAGCCATTCTTTGATTCTGTATCAGCATCACAAGATGTTCTGGGAACATGGAAAAAGCTGCTAAATGTTCTGATTTTGCCCACTCATCCATAACCATGTCACAGGGTTGTGCTTGCCATGTGCAATGTGTGTGTTGGATTAATCGTGTATTTATGAAAGCTACAATACAAAAAGGAGGGTCAGCATGAGAGTACCTTACACAGCACCTTCCATTTGAAATGTTGACAGGGTGTTTGCAGCATATGGAGTTCACTGGAGCAGACTTCTCAGAGGGAGCAGTGGTTTTTGTTGTATAACATTTCAGAGGAATGGTTGGGGGAAAGTTGAAACTTTTTTTTTTTTTAAATGGGAATAACATCAGAAAACAGATCTGTCCAGAGTGAAAACAAAAATCTGCATTTCTGTCTTTGCTGGTGTCTTAGTTCTCTAGAAAATGAGGTGATGGAGGCACTCAAAACCTGCCTGATTGTAATCCTGTATGACCTTCTTTAGGTGAACCTGCCTTGGCAGGGGTGTTGATTTCCAGAGGTCCCTTTCAGCCCCTGCCATTCTGTGATTCTGTCTGACCTGTGCATATGTCTGAATGTTTTGTATTTAGATTTCTAATTCACTTGGGCTTACACATCTGTGGAAGCAGATTTAGTTTTTTACACGTGGCTGCTATTGGTCTTTTTTGATGTTTTTTTGTCTGTGCAGGGTACTGTGTGCCTCTTGATTTGTGCCTATCCACATGTCCATGTTCTCATCTGAAGTGTGTTGATCGTTTAGCTGCTGATTGGCAGATGCAGTCAGGTGCTTCATTCTCTGTCGGCAGTTTTGTTCTCAAATGACACTCTGTGAGAATTTATCTGCAGATACTATCAGCTACTCAAGAATGGACTCAAAGAGCAAAGGCAGGATGCAGTTCCATTTAAATTGGCAAGCAGAGTTTTGGGCAGCCGGACTGTTCCGTTTTGACCACACAGCTGAGGACTACAAAAGATGTGAGTTATCCCGAAAGTTACTAGCAATGGCTGCATGCTCTGTGATACAGACAGAACAACATCAGTGCTTGCCCTCAGGAGTTTACAGTTTAGATTGCCGAGTCCAACTGTGTCAGATTTTATAATATATAGAATCAATTTGGTTGGAAAAGACCTTTAAGAACATTGAGTCCAATTGTTAACTCGGTGTTGCCAGGTCACCACTAACCCTGGTCCCTCAGGACCACATCTACAACCTTTTAAATCCCTCCATGGATGGTGACTCTACCACTTTCTTGGGCAGCCTGTTCCAGGGCTTGACAACCCTTTCAGTAAAGACATTTTTCCTAATGTCCAACCTAAACCTCTTGAGGCCATTTCCTCTTGTATCATAGAGAGACCAACACTGACCTTACTACCACCTCCTTTCAGGTAGTTGCAGAGTGATGTCTCCCTCCTTTTCTCCAGGCTAAACAACCCCAGTTGCCTCAGACATTGCTCAGGAGGCTTGTGTGCTAGACACTTCATCAGCTTCTCTGCCCTTCTCTGGACATGCTCCAGCACCTCAATGTTCATCTTGTAGTGAGGGGCCCAAAACTGGAGCCAGGATTCAAGGTGTGGCCTTACCAGTGACAAGTATAGGGGCACAATCCCTAGCCTAGTCCTGCTGGCCACACTATTCCCGATAAAAGCCAGGATATGGTTGGCCTTCTTGGCCACTTGTGTGCCTACTGCCTCATTTTCAGCTGGCGGTTGACTGACACCTCTAGGTCCTTTGTTTGCAAGCAGCTTCTAGCTGCTCTGCCACAGGTCTGGAGCCTTGCATAGAGTTGTTGTGACCCAAGTAAAGGGCCCAGCACTTGACCTTCTTGAACCTCATGCTGCTGGCCTCAGCCTATTGATGCAGCCCATGTTAGCTAGAATCTGGACTTTTCTCTTGCACCAGCTCATAGATTCATGTATGTTCTCTGTTCATCCTCTTTACTTAATAGTCAGTACTTGATCAAAGAGCATGTGAGGAAGGACACTGAATGTGTTCAGTGCTAGAGCTCTAAGTTTGAGAGACAGAAGCATAATGCTTCTCAAGTAGAACTCTGTTTTCTATGTATGTATGTGTGTACACACAAATTGTTTCCTGAACTGACTCTTTAAGTTTTTTCATCTGGAAGAGAATAGGGTCCTCAATACCTTAATCTTGGAAGGATAGTCAGGAATAATGGAACTGAGGATAGGATTTGGCACTAAACACTAACCATAGTTCTATTAATTTTACAGAATGCTGTAGAACCAATTTGGCCTTTTCAAAATTAGGGAAAGGAGATGTATTAACATTGTTCTGCCTGCAAGACCTCAATCACATCAATTCTGGGATCTTTTCTTCCAGCTGTAAAGTGCAGAGGAAGATACTTCCTTTCTCCCACCCCACCATCTGTCTTACATAAGCTTGCACTTAGACTGCACACATTTGGGGCTGCTGCTGCCTGTGCTTGCACAGCGCTCAATACCCTGCTGCTTCAGCTTTGGATAGGGACCTTGGGAATCATAAAATGGTTTGAGGTGGAAGGGACATTAAAGATTATCTGGTTCCAACCCCCTCACCATGAGCCAGAAAAACTCTTACTAGATCAGGTTGCTCAAAGCCCCATCCAACCTGCCTTTGAACACCTCCAGGATTGGAGCCTCTACAACTCTGTGCCTGTTCCAGTGCCTCACCACTCTTCATGGTGAAGAGTTTCTTCTTGATGTCTCTCTCAATTGAGATTCTTCCAGTTTGAAGCAGTTACCCCTTGTCCTGTCACCACATGGCTTTATAAAAAGTCTGGTTATTCTGTAGCTCCCCTTCAAATAATGGAGACCTGCAATAAGGTCTTCCTGAAGCCTACTCATCTTTAGGATGAACAGTCCTGCCTCAGCCTGTCCTCACAGAAGAGGGGCTCTATCCCTCTGATCGTCTCCTCTGCACCCGCTTCAACAGTTCCATGTTCTTGTGCTGGAGGCTCCAGTGCTGGATCTAGTACATCAGGTGGGATCTGACAGAGTCTGTCAGAGAGGCAGAATCCCCTACCTCCAGCTGCTGCCCATACTGCTGGGGATGCAGCTCAGGACATGTTTGGTCTGGGCTGCAAGTGCAGGTTGCTGGGTCATGTTGAGATTCTCATCACCCAGCACACCCAAGTCCTTCTCAGGACTGCTCTCTATCCATCTCCACCCAACCTGTATTTACTACCCTGGGAGGTGTGGTCCTGCACCAGGCTGCCAGGCAAACTCCCTGCTATGTTCTGCTGTAGCACAAGGATTTGTACTTCCACTGAGCAGTAGTTCTAAGAGTGGTGACAGATAGTTCAGCACTGCTCCAGGTATAGTCAGCACAGCAAAAACCTATTTCTGATACTTGGAGTTACGATGCGTGTGGTGGCCCCAGAGTCACATGTGGAGGAGCAGCAGAGCTAGCTGATGGGCTGTTTTCTACCTTGGATGCAGAGTTTTTATGATGGCCAATACTCTGAGACTCGTTCGGGCAATAAATTTACTTGCCTTTGAGTTTACAAGGCAATAAACAGTTGAGGCCTTTGACCTCAACATTTACCAAATACATTTGCAGCAGTTGTGTTTATTGACAGCTATTTATAGGGAAATATTTTATACTGAATTTCAGATGTGAAAGAGAACAGTTTAATTTTGTAGGTCTTATTCTTCTTTCTGAATTCTGTCTCTTTGATTTACTTTAATAGCTGAAGTTGCAGGTTAATGCTGTAAAATGCTTCTTTATTGACAAAACAATTAACTTAAATCTTTGTGCCAGATTATAGAATCATAGAATGTCAGGGGCTGGGAGGGACCTCAAAAGATTATCTGGTCCAGGCCCCTGCCAGAGCAGGATCACCCAGAGCAGAACACACTGGAATGCATCCAGATGGTTCTTGAGTATCTCCAGAGAGGGAGACTCCACAATACCCCCTGGGCAGCCTGGGTAGCTTGTTCCTGTGCTCTGTCACTCTCACAGTGAAAAAACTCTTCCTCAGGATCACATGGAGCCACCTATGCCTCAACTTCCACCCATTGCCCCTTGTTGTGTCACTGGGCATCACTGAGAAGAGGCTGGCTCCATCCTCCTGGCACTCCCCTTTTACATTCATGTTTATAAATATGAGATCACCCTTTAGTCTCCACCTCTCCAGGCCAACAAGCCCCAGCTCCCTCAGTCTCTCCTCATAAGGAAGATGTTCATCTTCCTTAATAATTTTTGTGGCTCTGTACTGGACTGTCTCAAGCAGCTCCATGTCCTTCTTGAGCTTGGGGAGCCCAGAACTGGACTCAGTACTCCAGATGAGGCCTCACCAGGGCAGGCTAGAGTGGCAGGAGAGCCTCCCTCCACCTACTAATCACAGCCCTTCTAATACAGCCCAGAAAGTATTTCTTTGAATGTAGAACTTTATTTATATTTTGGATGGCTGAAACAATAGAATTCTTTTGGTTGGAAAAGACCTCTGAGATGATTGAGTCCAACCATCAACCTATCACCACCATGGCCATCATATCACATCCTGATGCGCCATGTCCACATTTCTTGAAGACCTTCAGGGATAATGACTCTGCCACTTCCCTGGGCAGTCTGTTCCAATGTGTGGCCACTCTTTCAGTTAAAAAGTTTTTCCTACTGTGCAATCTAAATCTCCCCTGGCACAATTTCAGGCCATTTCCTCTCATCATATTATCTGATAGTAGAGAGACCAGCCCACACCTCACTGCAGCCTCTTTTCAGTTAGTTGTAGAGAGAAATGAAGGTATACACTCTACAACTGCCTGAAAGGAGGTTGGAGCAAGATGTGTGTTGGTCTCTTCTCCCAAGTAATAAGAGACAGGAGAAGAGGAAACAACCTTTAGCTGCAACAAGAAAGATTTAGGTTAGACATCAGGAAAAGTTTCTTCCCTAAAAGGGCTGTCAAGCCCTAGAGTAAGCTGCCAAGGATAGTGGTGAAGTCCCCATCCTTGGGGGCCTTTAGAAAATGTGTAAGTGTGGTGCTGAGGAACATGGTTTAGGAGTGAACTTGATGTTTATAAGTATCTGAAGGCTGGCCAGGAATGGGGGGACAGGCTCTTTTCACTTGCTCCCTGTGATAGGACAAGGAGCAACAGGTGTAAGATGCAGCAAAAGAGGTTCCACCTCAACACAAGGGGGAACTTCTTTACTGTAAGGGTCCCAGAGCACTGGCACAGGCTGCCCAGGGAGGTCATGGAGTCTCCTTCTCTGGAGACTTTCAAGGCCTGTCTGGATGTGTTCTTGTGTGATCTGTGTTAGTATTGTCCTGCTCTGGCAGGGCGGTTGGACTGGATGATCTCTTTGGGTCCTTTCCAGCCACTAACATCCTGTGAGCCTGTGAAAGTGGTGGGTTAATGGTTGGACTCGATGACTTTTCCAGCCTACATGAGTCTATGATTCTAGAGGCTGCATTTTGCAAAGCATCACATAAGGCTTCTTTTATGTTCTATTGTTAATTTTAATAAGCCTGCACTAGCCTGGACACATTCCCTTTGTTAGAGCAAGGAGTTAGGAAAAAAAATAAACAGATGATAACAAAAATAATAATATACCAAGTTCCTTCTCCCTGATTTGTAGGAAGCTGAGGTTCTCACTACTTTCTGCTGGATGATTAGCATCATGGACACTGAGGCTTCTCTGTGCATCCAGAATCATAGAATTATTAAGGTTGGAAAAGACCTCCGAGATCATTGAGTCTCACCATTAATCTAACACCAGGCATGAAGCATAGGACTTCAGTGTGCCTGCTGTAAGCTTACAGATAAGCACATGCTCAAGTTTCTTGTTGGAGAATGTCCAGCAATACTTTTTATCTTACAGCACTACTTTTTATCACACAGCATCAAGCCAGTAAGATACTCATTTCAATCTGTTGAACTCCTGTTGCTTGAGTTCTTCTAGAAAAGTGATTTCAGATGCTGTGGAATTATGGTCATTCATTTCTAAACAGCTCACCAGATTCTTGTCCCATCTAAACTGCCTCATGCCAGCTTGCAGAATTAGAGGGCATGCTGCAGAGTTTTGGTCAGGAAAACTTTACCTCATTTTGTGGTTGGACTTTTCCCCCTGTTGATGAAGTGTAAGTATATGTGAGGGAAGAAGCGAGACAATAGCACAGGCTGACCAGAAAGTTTGTTGATGTCCCCTCTCTGAAGGTGTTCAAAGCCTGGTTGAATGTGGCTTTGAACAATCTGATCTAGTGAGAGGTGTCCATAACCCATGGCAGGGGGATTGGACTAGGCGATCTTTAATGTTGCTTCCAACCCAACCCATTCTATGATTTATCATTGTTGTCTACAAGCCAAGTGCAGAACTTTATGAAATCTATTAGAAAAATCCTATTTAAGCAGATGGTCAGGCTCTCAGGTGGGTTACACTGAGGACTTTTAGAAAGTAGTGTCCCATGCTTCAATAAATCACTATAAATGGATCTACAAGTAGACTGTCATCCACTGTTGATTTTTATCCATGTGACATGGAGAAAATGGGCTTATTCTCTGGAGTGGCTCTGTCCACACAGGAAGAGCTTCATATACAAGATGTTTTATGTATTTGGTGTGTTAAATGTTTAAACAAGTAAGAAAAGTACTTTATGAGTGCAGCTTCAGTTTGCTTTGTGAATAGTGTTTACAGCCCATACCCCCGATTCACATACTGGAGATCTGGGGAAATGACATGGAATGTCACTGACTCATGTTGAGGTGGTGACAAACTGGAGCTCTGGGGTGGGACACCACTTGCTTGGCACCTCCACTGTCTACTTAAAGAAGTGACAGTGGGCTGGGGTGAAGGTTCTCTGATATGAAAGTGTGAGAGAAAGCCCATTGCTTTGGTGGGTTGGGTTTTAGATGAGCACCAGGACCCTCTTAAGGAAATGCCATAGGATGGGAAATGCCTCAGTAGGGATGTTTGGCTGAGTTTGCTGTAAAGAGGTGATATGGGCCCATCAGTCTAGGGATGAATGTGTGCAGCTTCCTTGATGCTAAATAAGAGTCAAAGAAGAAAAATGACATGGAGGAGGACAAGTGGGGAAGGACAACACATTAGCAGCCTGACCGTATGACACTGTACAAGGCAACTCCAGATCTGTCAGCACAACTATGTGTGGAGCAAGCCAAGAAGCCAGATGCTGTTCCTGCTGCTGAAAGGCTATTTTCCACAGTTCAGTGTTAGGGTCTTGGGATATAAATCCCTGCCCCATGTGTGGCCATGGGTGCAGGGCCTCATTCCTTGCTAGAGTAGTAAACACAGAGGAAAGGGAGCCCATGCTTGGGCTGATTTATAAACTAAAATCAAATTAAGTGTGTTGCATAGCCAACTTAAAATGGGGGAAAGAGGTACTTTGTAACACAGTGATTTATGTTTAGGTAGCACTATCTGCCTTTACTGTCAGTGTGTCTCTCAGCTGTTCTCCTCCCCACATATGCTCATTTCTAGCAAAGCATGAGAAACAAATACGTTAATTCTAAAGTGAATTGTTAACCTAATGAGAAGCACACTTAAAATCTATTTCACTTTCCTTTGAATTTAAAAAAGCCTTCCCATTTTCCTTTGCATGTGTCTCTCCTAAAAGAATTAAGCCTTCACATGGCACACATTCTGGGTGAAGGAGTTATGCTCCTGAGTAACCTATGGAGGCCACTGGACAGAGATCCCCCCTAATAAAGCTGCAGAGCCTTAAGGAATTCCACCAGCTTTCGTATGTCCTCCTGGCTCACTGCATGCCCTCTAGGATCACTCTCTGCAGTGCTGTGAAACAAGTCACAAAGGTGCTGGTCTTTGTGGCTCACCAGAGTTTACCCAGATAAGTGACAATATGGAAACTGGGCTGTTAAGAGTGCATCAAAAGGTCTGCCTGGAAGAAGACAGAAAAAAACAGTATGGTGAAGTTTCCTTTTATGAAGCTTCCTAGCTGAATGGAGTTAAATCCCAGCTGCCAGGAAGTGGTTGTCAGGTCTCATTGGTGCTCCATGGAAGTTTTCCACCTGGAAGTTGCCCAGAGGAATGTACTGAGCATCCAGGCTCTGTTACAATACAATCATTGTGGTGCCAGCTTGTTTCATGGGTGGCAATGTTTTACACTGATAGTCCCCTCTTTTTCCTGGGTCAACTAGCCATCACTGGGGACTTAAACTCTTAGAACTCAGGGAAGCCTGGGTTTTGTTCACTATAATATTAAGTTCAACCAAACATTGTCCCACCAGTTCTGACCATCTTATATTTGTGTCCTTTCATTTACATCATATAATTTCTCAAGTGTGTGCCAGATGGTTAGGTATAAGTTTATCTTCAGCACTGTTTTGATTAATTTAGGGTGTTAAAATGGGAAAGAAAATTTATATAGGCTGAAAAAAATACATCTGAAAGGAAACAAAGTTTTCCCAATTCTCTCAGCTAATTCTCACCAAATCTGTTCTCCAGACCCTTCACCATCTTTTTTAATCTTCTCTGGAGATGCTCCAGCACCCCTTGAAGTGAGAGACCCAAAACAACCCAGTATCTGAGGTGCAGCTTCACCAGTGCTGAATACGTGGGGACAATCCCTGTCCTAATCCTGCTGGCTACAGTATTGCTGATCCAGGCATACTGAGGACTTTGTTGGCCACCTGAGCACATGCTGGCTCATGTCCAGCTGCTGTAGCCCAACACCCCCAGGTTGTTTTCCAGTCAGCATCTCTCCAGCCACTCTCTGCCAAAGCTGGAATGTTCATAGGGTTGTTGTGAACCAACTGCAGGACCCAGCATTTAGAATCATAGAATCAACCAGGTTGGAAGAGACCTCCAAGTTCATCCAGTCCAACCTATCACCCAGCCCTATCCAGTCAACCAGACCATGGCACTAAGTGCCCCATCCAGGCTTTACTTGAACACCTCCAGGGACTGACTCCACCACCTCCCTGGGCAGCCCATTCCAATGGCAAATCACTCTCCCTATGAAGAACTTCCTCCTAACATCCAGCTTATACCTCCCCTGGGACTTGGCCTTGTTGAACTTCATCCTACTGAACTAGGCTCATTGATGCAGCCTGTCCAGATCCCTCTGTAGAGCCTCCCTATCCTCAAGCAGATTGACACACACACAGAGCTCAGTGTCATCTGCAGCTCATTGAGGGTGCCTTGAATGCCCTCATCCGGAGAGAATTAACTACATGCAAAGTAGCACTATCTGTGGTGTTATCTGGAGCTGTACATTATAGCACTGCATTACCAGTTGGGTTTATCTTTGTCACACTTCAGCTATTTGGAAGGACTGGCTAAACCCAGCTGCATTGTTTGTGAGATCAGAGGAAGATAAATTTCTGTTGTTGCTAAAATTAAAAATCTTTTTTAAATTAGACTTTAGACAAACACTTAAGACCTGGCATGGATGTGAAAGTTGTTCTGATATCACAGGGAGATATCTTGGCATCCCTATAAAAAATTTCCCAAATCTGGCCAAGCTCTGTGGCTCTCAAAAGATTTTGGTTCACAGATGTTTAGTACAGGCTTGTGAGAGTTGGCAGCTAAAATCTCTGAAGTTTTTATCTGAACTGATCAAACTCAGTTTTCTCCTTACTCCTTTTCTTTGCTGCCAGTGCTGCCTCTGGAGTATACCGGCAGGACAAGAGGTGATGATTTTAATCTAAAAAAGGGAGATTCAGGCTAGAGAGAAGGAAGCCATTTTTTATGCTGAGGGTGGTGAAACACTGTCCCAGGCTGCCCAGAGAGTTGGTAGATGCACTGTCCCTGGAACCATTCCAGATCACGTTGTTTGGGGCTCCAAGGAACCTGCTGTAGCTGATGATGACCCTGCTGACTGCACAGGATTTGGACTAGATGACCTTTAAAAATCCCTCCCAACCCAACCCAGTCTGTGATTCTATGACAGATGAAAGGAAGAAGCACCTGATGGGAATTCCAGTGGAGAAAATGGGAAGGAAACAGAAATAACAGAAAACAGAAGATGATCTGAGTGGAGGCTACTAAATCATAGAATCATAGAATCATAGAATCAACCAGGTTGGAAGAGACCTCCAAGATCATCCAGTCCAACCTAGCACCCAGCCCTAGCCAGTCAACTAGACTATGGCACCGAGTGCCTCATCCAGTCTTTTCTTGAACACCTCCAGGGACGGTGCCTCCACCACCTCCCTGGGCAGCCCATTCCAGTGCCAATCACTCTCTCTGTGAAGAACTTCCTCCTAACATCCAGCCTAGACCTACCCTGGCACAACTTGAGACTGTGTCCCCTTATTCTATTGCTGGTTGCCTGGGAGAAGAGGCCACCCCCCACCTGGGTTGAATGCCCCTTCAGGTAGTTGTAGGCAGCAATGAGGTCACCCCTAAGCCTTCTCTTCTCCAGGCTAAACAACCCCAGCTCCCTCAGCCTCTCCTCATAGAGTTTGTGTTCCAGGCCCTTCACCAGCTTTGTTGCCCTTCTCTGGACACATTCCAGCACCTCAACATCTCTCTTGAATTGAGGGGCCCAGAACTGGACACAGTACTCAAGGTGTGGCCTGAGCAGTGCTGAGTACAGGGGAAGAATAACCTCCCTTGCCCTACTGGCCACACTGCTCCTCTTACTTTTCTTTGTGAAGACACACTTTGGAAATGGCCTGAAATTGTGCCAGGGCAAGTTTAGGTTGGATGTTAGGAAAGCTTTCTTTACTGAATGGCTGGTCAGGCATTGGAACAGGCTGCCCAGGGAGGTGGTGGAGTCACCATCTCTGGAGGTGTTCAAGAACCGTGTGGACATGGCACAATGGCCACAATGGCATGAGATTGATGCTTGGACTCGATGGCCTTAGAGGTCTTTTCAACCAAGCCAATTCTATGATGCTATGACACTATAGGCCATGAGAAATCCTGTGAGGAAATGAATAATTCTGTATTAAATGCAGACTTTAAAGACCATGTATAGGATAAAGCCTGGGGCTGCCTCTTGAATGGAAGCATAGAAAGATGTATTGAATAACTGCTGGTTTTCTGCAAGAATGATTGTTTCTACAGACATCTCTTTCTGATAACCCTAATGCTTTCCTCAAGCCATCCCTTACCTCACAATGCATGAGGCAGTGGTTTGGTGGAATAGATTGTGAGTGGTCATGTCATGAGAACCTGTACCATGAAATGTGCTCAGAAAAGGGCTGAACAACGTCTATACAGGTGCCCTTGGTTTTGGTATTTCCTAACACTTGAATTCTTGCCATTGCTTTGTCAGTGTTATTTTAACAGAGTTTTTGAATGTCATAAGTAAAAGTGATGCCTTTGAAGCCTCTATTTCATCCCTAGCTCCAATGAAGCATTCCTAATCTGTATCTGAATGAGCCTAAAGGGGCTTCTTTGTCAGTTTCAGAGTTAGTGACAAGTTGTTTGTGGCAGCATTTTAGAACACAAACCTTGTGCCAAATTTACAAGTGGTCCTCCATGGCTGCATGTTTTGCATCGTGCCCCTGCAGCTCTCTGGGCAGGCACTTGCACTCTCAGAAGGCATTCACCTGCATTGCTCAGAAGGAAGGATGTACAGTAACGCTGCTGGCATGTCTGTGTGGGTTTCACTGCCTTTCTTCTGGAGACTGTGTTTGCGCTTGATGCTTGGAGTGCTGTGAAAGACCACATCCCATTTCCCTCGTAGTAAAAGTGACCAGGCCCTTTGTCAGTTCTCTGGAAAGGCTAATGAGGGTCCTGCTTTGGAGAAGCTTGCCATCTGTGAAGCAGTTAAGGCTACTCTTACGGCTCTTACATCATTAAGAGTGTACTCAACCCCACCAGCGTAATGAGGAACATATATCTTTCAAGGTAATCACATACTTCAGTGCTCTGTTGAAAAGGGATTGATTTAAACCTGGCTCAGCTCTCTAACTCATCCTGTTGACCAAGTACCCATTCAAATCCCTTGCTTAACTAAAAGAGCTGCTTTACACCTTGTAGGTGTTGCTATGAGTGGCAACTATGTGGAACTGTACTGCTTCTCAGAGACCTGTAGGAGCAAAATAAGACTGAAGGATACCTGGAGAGGTTGTTCATAACAAGGGCATTCAGCTTGTCATCCACAGGCTGTGTATTGCTCACTCACAGGATGAAAACAGTTTGCAACATGGTCCTCTTCTGCAGGTAGCAGTGCAGGAGCACATAAAGCATGGACTGTGGTCTTCTCAAGTGTTTTGGGTGGTGGAAACTGTGATCATGACCTCTGTTTTCCTTGGGTTCATGGACTTGCATTCTGTGAGGTGCAGGGTACTGAAACTGAGGTCCTGTGAAGGATAGTTGTGAAATGTAGGCTCACACCTCTGGAACTGTCCATCTGCCTTGCAGTCTGCACCCTCTCATTCATATTCTTCTTGTAGGCAGCTGGGAACAGGCTTGTCAAGCTGATCAAACAGTACATCCATGACTGGTTTTGCCAAAGTTGACTAGGATGCTTTGAGGCTTTTCTACATATCTGTGTGCATGCACAGGAAGAAAAGAGAGCCCAGGAAATGCCATTCCTGCTGTTTGGGCACCCCAGATCAGGAAAAGACATGGAAGGAAACGTCCATTCTGCCAGGATGTCTGAGTACTACTCACCTAGTTTGCTTCCTTACCAAATGGGACAGATTATAGCTACATTTTTCCTGACAGCTTTTCCTTTATAAAACTTGTTTTAGTAATTTGAAAAGAATTGTTGGACTTTTTTAAACAGCGGAGAAAAACAAAAGCATGAAAATGTCCTCCTGCCAATGAATTCTTGCTGCTGTACTCTGTGTCAAGGGCAGCAAGCACACTATTAGGCCATTGAGGAAGTGGCCTCAATTTGCACCAGGGGAAGTTTAGGTTGGATGTTAGACAAAACTTCTTCACTGAAAGGGTTCTCAAACACTGGAACAGGCTGCCCAGTGAGGTGGTTGAATCCTTATCCTTAGAGGCATTTCAAAGATGCAGAGATGTGGTGCTGAGGGACATGGCTTAGCACTGGACTTGCTAGAATTAGATAATGGTTTGACCTGATGATCTTAAAGGTCTTTTCCAACTGAAATGGTTCTATGATTGTATGATTCTTCTCTTAGTGTGTATGTTTTAAGTATGACAATACAGAGATATATTTAACCAACAGACTGTGAATCCTCATGGGAAGTGGCACAAGGGTTTTCCAAACCTCAGAATTCCATGCTGAAAATAATTGTCTGGAAGGTAATAGTTCCCCAGAACGGACTAACAGCCTGTGAGGTTTCGCATGTCCATAGGTCACTTTTGAATTCACAAAATGTTCTGAAAGACTCCAGTCCAAATTTGGTTCTCAAAAATGTCAGCTAATGGGATGGAGCTTTTCACTCTGAGGTTTTACCTGACGCTAGCTTCTGTTTGCCTCTCTCATTTGAATAGCTGGAGTGACTCAGGTGAGCAGGGCTTTCTCTACAGGAGTTTGAATTTACTCTGTCAGCAGAAACAGGGTGAAAACCTAAGTGAGGGTGTTGTTGCTAAACTGCAGATGTTGTACAGCTCAACTGGATTGATCCAGAATGGTATTCCACTGGCAAGGTTTAGCCTTCTTAATGCAAAGTGAACCCTTGTAGCAGGGCCTCTTACACTGTAGGCTTTGTGCTTTAATGAGGTAGATATTTAATCAATTGTAGGGTATACTGGTATCTGTGTTTTGCATATGTTTCAAATAACAATGACATTTATACGCAGATGAAGTAATTGAGGCATAGCTGATTTCAGAAGGGTGCACACTCTTCACTGCGCTGTAATTCGAAGAGATTGGGGATCAATCAAAGTGTTCTAAAGTTAAGAGTTTTCTGCAGCTGGGACACTCCCAAGTTGAACTACTTTGGTTTCAGTTTATAGCTCAACTTTTTTTCTTCCCCCCCAAGTCAAATGTTTTATTGTACCTAGGATTTTGTAGCTGTCACATCTGAAAATGAAAAGTATCTTTAAAAACCTGATATTCTATAGAGATCTAAACCCATGTTGAGCCGTGTGACCCAAACATACCCTGAACTCTAATGGCAAGAAGTTTAAAATGTAAATCCAGGCCCAGGTTTCACATGAGTTCCTATGCATGTATGTCAGAATTTGAATGCAATGTTCAGCTAAAATACCTTGGAATTTGCTTTTGCTTAACTGTTCTCGCGTGACTTATAGCTCTGGCAGTTATTTATTGCCTCTAAGAATGGCATTAGCTGTTGTTTATCAAATAACCTTTATCCTTATGGTGGTCCATACCACACCATTTGGTTTTTATCTCTATCTGCAAACTCTGGAGTATTTGAAGTTCAGATATGGATTACTGGGCCAGAACCATTACCAGATTTTCCTAGCATTGCTTTACAAATCCTCTTCCTTTTGTAGTGAGCATGCTTTCAAACTTTCTCTGCTCAGAGTGCGTTATGAAGTTATTCTCTGAGGTCCAGTTTCTGATACATTTTCTTGCAGCAAGTAATACCATGGTTTGTGGGGAGTTCCCTGTGAAACAGAAGCTCTTCTTTCCAAGGATAAAAAAAGCAAACTTGAAGCAGTAGGCAGTGAGTGCAGTGGAGCTCTCTCACTGCTTAGCTGGGTTGTGTATGTGCTGCAAGAACAGCACATCAGGAGTGAGAACTAAGGCAAATTGCATTTAGCTGCAGTTAAACAGTTTGTTTATCTGTATCTCAGAATGAAGTAGATTGTTTCTGTGCTGTGTTCTGAATCTTGTAGTTGGCAGTTAACTTAGAATCTCTCTACTAACAAAGAGCTCTTGAAGGATTAGGGCTGAGCACTAAATGAGTGACAGACATTGTCTATGAATGCTTCTCCCTTCCCAAAGGGAAGAGAAAGGCAGTAAGGGAGAGAGAGTTACTGAATGGAAAAAAAAAGTAAATAGCTTTAATGGAAGTAATAATGAAATGAGACATATGCAAACCCAATATTAAAACAAACCCCCCTGGTGGCAGTGAGGTCCCTGTCACCACTGGTGCTGTGGGAAGGCACTGGGGATGTCCCAGATTGGAGTCACTGGCAGATGAGAGATGGATTCAGAAATTCATGCATTGGAATCAAAGGCAGAATAGACAGAGTCCTCCTTAGACACTGGCCACTGAAGAAAAGGCTTCACCTTGGGGATCCCTCAGCTTTATACTGAATATGATGAACATGGAGTGGAATCCCTTGTTGGTCAGTTTAGGGTCACCCAAACTGTATGCTCCTCCCTGCAGATGTCAGCTCCTACTGCACCAAACATGGGTCACAACTTTCAGCAGTCATCTTGGTCTGCAATCCAACCCTTCATAGCATCAGTGTAATCACTGCTAGAAGCAGCCACTTTCTGCAAAGACATGCTGCTAATTTCAGAAAGTGCCATCACTGAGTAGAGATCGAGCTGAAAAACCAAATCATTGAACAGAAGTAGTTCTGTTCTAACTCAAGGCAGGACAGAGCCTCACCTGGCTACATGGTGAGTCTTAAATGCATTACTGATATTCATAGGTGGGTCTCATGACAACATTCCAGTAGCCCACAATAGACAAATAAATATATGTTCAGACTTTGATTAATAAGTACATATGGAGGAGATTTTGTTTATAAAATCACAGAATCAGAGAATAGTTCAGGTTGGAAGGGACCTCAGGAATCATCCACTTCCAACGCCCTGCCATAGGCAGAGACACCTTCCACTAGAACAGGTCGCTCAAGGCCTCATCCAACCTGGCCTTGCACACCTCCAGGGAGGGACCAGCCACAACCTCCCTGGGCAACCTGCACCCAGGATTGCGATTAGGGTGTGAGGAGAGCAGAGCCAAGGGGCAGAATCCCCTCCCTTGCCCTGTGCCCACACTGCTCTGGCTGCAGCCCAGCACAGGCTTGTGTCTGGGCTGCACTCACACTGCAGGCTCCTGTTGAGCTTTTCCTCAGCCCAGACCCCCAGGTCCTGCTCCTCAGGGCTGCTCTCAGCCATTCCCCACCCAGCCTGGAGCTGTGCTTGGGATTGCACCCACCCAGATGCAAGACCTTACACTTGGCATTGTTGAATGTCATGAAGTTGGCCTGGGCACAGCTCTGCAGCCTGTCCAGGTCCCTCTGGATGGATCCCTGCCCTCTAGCAAGTCGCCTGTGCCACACAGCTTGGTGCCATCTGCAAAGTTGCTGAGGGTTCACTGATTCCTCTGCCCATGTCACTGACAAAGATGTTACACAGCACTGGTGCCAGCACTGACCCCTGAGGGATCCACTTGGCACTGGTCTCCAGGTGGACATTGTGCCCTGGCTCACCACTCTCTGCGTGCCACCATCCAGCCAATTCCTTATCCAGCAGTGCTCCACCCATCAAGTCCTTGTTCTTCCAGTTTGGTCACCAGGATGCCATGTGGGACAGAGTCAAATGCCTTACTCAGGTCCAGGTAGATGATGTCAGTTGCCCTTCCCTTATAGCTTAACAAAGATAGTAAAAGCAATTTTTTTTGTGTAAACAGTAAGCAAAATAAAGAAGTAGAAATGTGGAATACTTTGTTAAGTTACTCACATGGGAGTCATTACAGGACCTCAGTGGGGTTTTTGCAGGTTTTGACATGGTTTTCTGTTAAGATTTCTGTTAAGATAGTTAAGGTCTTAGATGTGATGTTGAGGGGCATGGTTTAGCACCAGACATGGTATGATTAGATAGTGGCTGAATGGTCTTAAAGGTATTTTCCAACCAGAATGGTTCTATGATTCTCTTTCCCATTCGAAATGAGTTCCTTAGCATCTTTTCTGTTGATTCAGACTGTTGTTAAGCAGGGTTTCATTAGGGAAGGCTTCAAATAAACCGTGTGCCATATTTTTCAGTATAGCATCCCTTTTGGAGTGTATTTGTGAACAGAGACTGCTTAGATAAAGGGTGCACATCTTCCAAATGCCTTCAAAAAGAGTTTGTTTTAAAATGCCATCTGCACTTTGGAGAGAAATTCTGACATATTTAGATCTTGACTAGGAGTAAGCATAAATATCAGGTTCTGTAATGGGACATGGCAGCTGGCAGCTAGTGTGACACTCTATGCTTATCACTGTTTCTTTCTTTCCCTGCAGTTATTATTTATTTAGCTTTTCTCCCTCACCTGCTCCCCATGCAGACCATCAGTGGGAGCTCTGAGTGCTCCACACAGAGCAGGTGTGAGCCAGGCTTTGCACCACACTTGTATTCCTACCCTTTTGACTGACCTACAAGAGATGTATTTAGAGCTGTGGTGTTCCTGCCCCTCTCCTGTCTGCTCAGAATAGACAGATGTGGTTTTTTTGACCCCTTCCATGCTGCTGGAATATCACAAGGGGGCTAGGGGAAGAGATTAAGTGGGAGCTACTCTTCTCTGGATACATTCACTAAAACTTGCAGTTCCTGATGTGCTGGTGGCTGTGGTTGAGAAGAATTTACTATGAGCAAAATTCTCTTCTAGAATACAATTTATGGGGTAAATTACAGTGTAGTTAAGTGGAAGAAAATTCCAAACAAACTCAGGACCAATTGTCTAGCAAAATAAATATTTTGAAAAGGGGCCTGTGAAAAGGGATCTAAATTGTCCCATTTTGTGCAACATTGACAGAGTTACACGGTGAACAGAGAAGCAATTTGTGAATTCCATTCCATTTTAAACAGGGAAAAAGGTTTGCTTGTGTGAAATATCTGGCAGCAGCTACCTATCATGTACAGGAGGAAGACAAAGGTTAGAGGTGCAGTGTGCTTTAGCACAGAAGATTCTCTGTATTTTGTCTTTTGTATCAATAAATGAAAATAGAGGTTTGTGGTTAAAATGTGGCCTTAAGTGCATAGATAAGAGCCCAAGTAATTACTAGCACTCCTCCATTCCTGAGAGAAGTTGGTGGCCTGCCCATATAACTTGCTGATAAAGTCCCATCTGTTAAAACAAAGTAGTGCAGCACTAGTAATAAATTTCAGGCAGAGACCACGAGAGGTTATTTTTCCATGGCAGTCTTTGCTGAGCTTTATTTTAAACCAGAAAATAAGTATTTGAAGCTGAAATAAAGATTATAGCATTGGCTTTAAGTTAGCTTTACACTTTTACAGGGCAAAGGAGAAATCCTGCTGCACTCCGTTCTGCTGGTAAACAGTGTCGCATGATAAACTGTTAGGAGAATAAAGTCATAGGGAAAACTCTGCTTCACAAATGACATACGTAGCAAAACAGCAGATGTCTGATGAAGTAAAGAGCCAACTTATTGCCAAGTCTTTGGAAAACAAAATTAATTTCCTTTCCTCTTTGATAATGATGATGTAATGTAGTTAATAGGAAGAGCCTGCCACGTTCATGGAATTATTAAAGAAGAAATGTAAGACATGCAGCAGGTCAGAAATGTGGGCTTACTTACCAGTGCCGTTTCCATGAGTGTACTGAGAGATGCAGAGGAGAAAGAAAGACCACAGTGATGCAGAATGTCTCACCTGAAGTGTAAGAAATGTTTAATGAAACAAAACTTGTGGATGTTCTCTTAATGAGATCAGAATCATGGACTGCTTTAGGTTGGAAAGAACCTTTAAAGGTCATCTAGTCCAGTCTCCCAGCAGGCAGCAGTGGTATCTGCAACTAGATCAGGTGCCAGGGATGGGGCATTCACCATCTCTATGGGCAACTGGGCCACCCTCGGTGTAAAAAATTTCTTCCTTCTCTCTAGCCTGAATCTCCCACTTTTGAGTTTCAAGACATCACCTCTTGTCCTGTCACAACAGGCTCTGCTAAAATGTCACAGAATCACACAAAATGTTGGGTGCTGGAAGGACCTCAAAAGATGATTTATTCCAACTCCATCTGCCCCATTTTTCTTCTGTCCCCATCTTCCCAATAGGTTCCTCTAAGTACTGAAAGGCCACAAGAAGGTCTTCCCGGACCCTTCTCTTCTCCAGACTGAACAACCCTAACTCTCAGCCCCTGTCCTTACAGCCAGAGGAGTTCAAGCCCTTGGATCTTTCTTTGTGTCTTCCTCTGGCCCCTCTTGAACAGGTCCATATTTATCCTGGGCTGAATCCTCGTTGTTCAAGGTAAAGAAAAAAGGTCTTAATATTTAGATATTACTTCCAGGAAAAATCTTCTTTCTAGAGTGCAATTAAAGCAAAAAAGAACTTGCTTTTTCTGGTTTTCCCTGATGGGGGTCGAACAGAATGAAGATAGTGGATGAGTGAACGTGGCCTTAGCTATTTAACTAGGTAGAGAATACCTCAACAACAACACAGATCATTTTCTTAACACCGATAATTCTTAATTTTCAGGCACTGAATTTCACTCTTTGGATTTTAACAAAACAGCAATTAGATCTCCTGATACATTTATGTGCAATATCTTCTGTGGTCACTAGATGTCCCTGCATGCTGTTGGAGTAGCTGGCAGGGTGTGGCTCCTGGGAAACAAAGGTAGAGTGAAAGCTGGGCAGATTCCTTGAGAGTAGCTAAGAAACTGTCTCGTTTAGGGAGTTTTTTGTTTGCACTCAGTGGGGAAGGGAGTGCTAACATGTGCTGTACTTTTACAATAGATACGGGACGAAAGATTTGTTCATGGAAAGTCTCAAGGAGCTGCTTGCAGGAATGGTTGAAGCGGTCAAACATGGTTTGACAAGGTGTTGGTGATTCAGTCTGCTCCTCAGCAATAAATATTACAAGTATATAAAGTTGGTATTTAAAAGTGGAGTTTCATTGCTGAGACATGAACATAGATATGTGTATAGATACATGTGTGTGTGTGTATGAGACATCCTTTGGTCCTGCAGCCATTGTAACTAGTGTTGGTTTTACCAATATCCATGATGACAAACTTGACCATAAAGTTTTATGTGTACACCAGATTTTATATTATGTGGCAAAGCTGGGAGCAATATCTAATTAGCCAGTAGTGGTGAAAAGCAAGGGATGACCAGAATGAGCAGAGGCATGGACAGACCAACCAACCAAACTGTCTTCTTACAATAATACAAATCATAAAGCCAGAAGCAATAACAGAGAACTTTGTCTGAGGGAAGGAACATTGCCAGGGAAGTCCCTCAAGGATCTGTCCCAGAGTTTGTTCAGCTCAGCATATTCATAAGTGATGTGGGAAAGGGAATAAAGGCATTTAGTGCCATGGTCTAGACGACTGGATAGGGCTGGGTGATAGGTTGGACTGGATGATCTTGGAGGTCTCTTCCAACCTGGCTGATTCTATGATTCTGATTCTATGATTCTAAATACTAACTAATTAACCAAAACCTAATGCCAATTGTCATGGAAAGGATTGCCATCTATGTCTAAAATTTTGGCTGTTGCCATCACTCATCTTGTTCTAGTTCCTGGTTCTATTTTCCAGAAAGTTCCCATTTGCTATGTATGATGGTCAAGACTCATTCTCTGGAAGAGAGAGGTGGGACAGAGCCACTATCACTTGGGAGATTTAACTTCTCAGGGAAGCTGTTGGGCTTTCTGAAGAGCCATTTTGTGCTTTGACTTGTCAGAGCTATTTTTCTCCACCATTAACATTTTGACAGCTGGATGCAAGTCACAAATACAGAAAACAGAACAAAACAATGCAGAAGTGATAGTGGTTTCAATTAGCAAGTGAAATACGGTGCCAGAGTTTAGTGTAAAACACCAAGCACAGCCCTCAAGAGAAGAAGAACATGTGACTCAGTTACCTTCAGCTGAAATGCAGGCTTTGGGACTACTAAACTGCTTTTATTGGTACCACTTTATTTTTTTGCATCCATGGCTGAAAGTTTATGGACATTTCCTTTGGTGTTAGGCTGCCCTATTCCCTGGTTGATTCATCACAGGTTGTTATAAAAAGAAAATAATTTGTGGCTTTTTGCATGCCTACAAAATTATTATGGTTATTAAAACACACACAAGCTGATAGAGTGTGTGTTTGTTAAGTTGGGGTAGTCAGCCCGTTCAACCCCACCTGCCAATGAATATTTCACCCTAAAAGGCTCAGTTGAAGTTCAACAGATGAGTTTTGTGGTGACTTGTTCGTGCAGAAGCAAGAGCTGCTAGTACTGAAAGAGTCATTGGCTACTGGAATGGGCTGCCTGGGGAGGTGGTGGAGTCGCCGTCCCTGGGGCTGTTCAAGGCAAGATTGGACGTGGCACTTGGTGCCATGGTCTAGCCTTGAGCTCTGTGGTAAAGGGCTGGACTTGATGATCTGTGAGGTCTCTTCCAATCCTAATAATACTGTGATACTGTGATACTGTGATACACAGTCAAATGGTTGGGAGCATTCTGAGTTCTCTTTGCTAAACCAGCTTTCAGGAGTGAATCAGATTGATGATGCAGATTCGGGCAGGTACCTTCTCCTGAAAAGCTGCTGTTCTGCCCGTGGAATCTGCACTCTCTAGGAAATGAAAGTTTGAAGACTCTCTGTCATGTGCCTGCTGAGTCCAAACCTCTCTGTCCCTCCACTTCCCCTCCCACAGATACTGTGGTGTGAGTGGAAGAATTGAAAAGAAGTTTCTATCTGGTGTTGTTTATTTAGACTGGGGGGACATGGCTCATAAGATCAAACTGACCCTTTGCAATGTTTGCCTTTAGTGCAGGTTACTTCTAATTCCAACTGGATAACTAATTATTTGGCATCCTGCTGATGGGCTGTTGTGCATATGTGGAAGCCATTTACTACATGGCCTAGATGGAAACGAACTCCTATTTCAGCTCTGAATATTTAACACTTCATAAGGTAGCCACCTGCTTTGAAAGTTATTCCAGTGCATCTGCATCGGTCTCTTCTGCTCACAGTGAATACCAGGGTTATTTTTGATCTTCTGTCATGAAACAAATAACCAAACCAATGGAAGTACTAAATACATTTTGATAAAAAATATTCTAGTCCATCTAGTTTGCAGAAACTCAAACAACTTTATAGTAGCATCTTATAAATCTCTTAGAAGGAATTCTGTAACTTTAAAAGCCAGGGCTGCACATAGCAAGTGTCTGTTCTTCTCAACAGGACACAGTGACACCAGTGCAGAGCTGGGTGAGGGCAGGTGCTGAGCTGTGATCACCACCCACTGCTGCCTGTTCTCTTCAGCCCCAACCAAAGCTGTCTGGAGCATTGCTGCTGAAACCTCAAACCAGGAGAAATTATTCTGTGCATCTGTTCCACTTTGCCCCCAGATTTTGTCATGGCTCATGAACCTGCATCTGGGGAGTATGAAGTACAAGCCAGAAATTGGCAGGGAGGTATTGCAAATGTGGCTTGAAGCCATGTACTTACTCCTCACTTTAGAGCTGGCTGCTCAGAACTTCAAACAGCTTGAGAAGTCGTCTAATTTACAAGGGCTGGCATTGCTGCAGGGGCAGAATTAGGTGGTTTGTATGGGGGAAGTGTTACCTTAATTCAGCATTTCCTGTTTCTCTAGCTTTTGCTGTTTGATTTTGATGATGAGTGTACAGGACAAGAACATGATTAATACCATATTATCAAGCTCCAAGATGCCAACGTTTCCTGTGCAGTGCCAGCAAGGCTGGAGACTGCTGAGGTAAGCTTTCCCTCTGCGAATAGCCACCCAGTGCAGTCAGATTGTCAAGTTAGCATTCTGTTGTCCACTTAACTACTTCACTTCTGATGGTTATCTACAAAAAACCCTCCTTCTTCCCAGTCTCAAAGCATGAGAGTACTTTGGTTGTGTAAATGTGGCGAGAACAGTTAATGGAGGGAGGGCTCCCTTTGATTTACTGTTTATTGGATGAGTTGAGCTGTGTGCTGTTCCTATGGAAAGAAGGGCTTAGGCTGGGCTTGGAGAGGAAGGTGGAAATGCTTATGGCAGCCTTGACTACAGCAGAAAATGTTCTACTGCTTGGCAGCTCTGTTTCTGGGGCAATAATCCTCATTTTGAGGTCAACCATTGCAGGATCCTTTGAGAGGAAAACTATTGAGGGCGTAGAGGCACTTTTAGACCATTTCTCTTCAGGTCATTTGGTCTGTTGAAAATAAGAGGGAGAACTTAAAAGGGTGTTTTATAGCTAGTGTCATAGCAAGGAAATGATCTGCCTGCAGAATGGTGGGAAGGTGTGCTGCAGTCTTTTGTACCAAGCTGGAGATTTCTTGATCCTGATCACAGAATCAGAGAATGGTTTGAGCTGGATGGGACCTCCAAAGGTCATCTAGTCCAACCCTCCTGCAGTCATGAGGGACATGCTTCACTAGATCAGGTTGCTCATTTAGCTTGACCTTGAGTATCCCCAGGATGGGGCCTCAACCACCTCCCTGGAAACTTGCTCCAGTGTTCCACCACCCTCATGGTAAAGAACTTGTTCCTTACAGCCAATCCAAATCCACCCCTCCTTCCTCCTCATCTCATCATTGTAAGTCCCTATAAAATGCTCAAAGTCAAAATACTATCATGCCAAAGCCAGAAGAGAGGTGAGGAAGGCATTTATCCCTGAGGTTGGGTCATCACAGGGATGTAATGCAGGCTTTTGGCTTGTCAGAGATGGGCATAGAATGATAGGATGGTTTGGGTTGAAAAGGACCTTAGAGACCATCTAGTTCCAACTGAATGCATTTCTCACAGATGTTGCCATGTGAGAGCAGAATATCAATAAGGAGACAAGAAAGCTTCCAGGACATGGGCTCTCTTGGTGATCTGTCAGCACGTGTCCTCACTCCCAGGGAACTGCAGCCCTCCTGAGAGCATTTCCCTCTACTCACAACCCTAACCTCTGTCCTGCTGAGTCCTTAGCTTCAGCCAGCTCCTGCTCTTCCACGTGCTAATCTTGGCAAGACACTGGGACAACTGAGTGTCTCTTGTATGATGCTGGGTTGTAAACAGCAGACAAATGTATGTGTCATCTACAGGCACTCTAATCCAAACAGTGGCCTGAGCGTCTGTGCACCGTTGGGAGCGTTTCTGTAGCATGTTCGGCATGCTGGAGGCACAAAGGGCGGTCTGTGTGCCAAGTGTCTCTAGCACAGGCAGGGCTGAGACACGTGTGTTGGACAAAAGCACAGCAATAGCGGTAGGAGTACTTAGCAAAGCAGCTTGAGTCATTTTGGCCACTGGTAGTTTTCTTCCTTTTGATGCAGATAAATAAAGTAATGATTTTAGAGACTGGTTGCTCTTTGAGGGAGCTGGGGAGTAGCAGAAGAGGCTGGAGCAAGGAGAGGCTGTCAGGAATTGTTGAGAATGTTAGACAAAGATTGGCTTGCTTCTTTGTGCTGTTCCTTTGTTTAAAGTTGATCTTTTGCTCTAAACCTGGGGATTTTTGTGATGTTGGAATTTGCTCTTCACGTCTGGAGTAAAGCAAGGCTTTTCTGAAGCAGATGAGTTATGTCACCTCTTGGGTCAGATTTAGCCTTTTATACCCTCAAAATGAAAGAGATTGAAATCTGGGGTTTGTGCAATAGACGTTACTAAAACAAGGAGAAAAGTTGGTTCTCTTCTTGGCTTTTGGAAGAAACCTGATATGTAATATTTAGGAATTTATTTCACCACTGTGCCTTTCTCTAACCATCTGTAAAATGGGAATGATACTGGCTGTGTTATGTCAGGTGTTTCAGGATATATAGGACCAGCGAGCCAGGGCAGAAGGCAGAAGCCAATTACGTTGGAGTGCCTTTCAAAACCCTGAACTTGAAAAAACCCTGAACTGTGCAAGGGTCTGTCATCCTCTTTCTTCCCCAGCACCAACCCTGTGCTAGTTTGAAGCTAGCTAGAGTGTGTTGGTGAGAAGAACTAGGTGTCAGGCTGTGAAAGGGAAACAATGGTGATGTCTACTTCACTCATAGGCTTGCTGACATGCATAAGAGCAAGAATCCAAACATAGATAAGGGAGTTGCTCTCTGTCCAGGCTGTGGGCTACATTTTTCTCTCTAACCTAACCTGATTAATCCACCTGCTTCCTATCCCCCCTGGCCGACCCTCCATACTTCCTTGGGCACAAGGCAGCGTCTGGGGTAAGGTAGAGGGGTGGGAGAAGGTGGAAGGGCTGTTGGGAGCCCCTCCTGGGGACTCAGATTTCTGGGAGGGCTGCTGTGTGTCTGTATTACCTTTTACCTTGTATATTTCTGTCTATAACTGTATATGTATTGTTAATAGCTGCTTGTATCTTGTGCTAGCTGTAAATAGAAGCTTCATTCATTTTCCAGAGCCAGCTGAGTCTAGCCTGGGTGATTTCCAAAGTGTGTGGGGGACAGGTAACACCCAACCTGTCACAAACCCCACACAGAATGTCTGGAGATTCTGATTGCATGAGGAATATGGATTTTGTTATAAACTAGCCACATGCCAACAAGGGGCTGCACACATCTTCAGCAGTAAGGGTGAAGAAGGTACAGATTCTGTAGCATGAGCTGTCACTTATTTTATTTTCAAACAATTCATTCTTGTCTGTGATAGGGAACAAATTCTCTTGAGCAGCATGACAGGAAGGTGTCCAGAGAAGGGCAACAAAGCTGGTGAGGGGCCTGGAACACAGCCCTGTGAGGAGAGGCTGAGGGAGCTGGGGGGGTGCAGCCTGCAGCAGAGGAGGCTCAGGGCAGAGCTCATTGCTGTCTGCAGCTACCTGCAGGGAAGCTGTAGCCAGGTGGGGTTGGGCTCTGCTGCCAGGCAAACAGCAACAGAAGAAGGGGACACAGCCTGAAGCTGTGCCAGGGGAGGTCTAGGCTGGATGTAGAAGGAAGTTGCTGTCAGAGAGAGTGATTGGCATTGGAATGGGCTGCCCAGGGAGGTGGTGGAGTTGCCATACCTGAAGGTGTTCAAGCCAAGCCTGACTGGGGCACTTAGTGCCATGCTCTGGTTGCTTGGCCAGAGCTGGATGATAGGTTGGACTGGATGATCTCAGAGGTCTTTTCCAACCTGCTTGATTCTATGATTCTTTGATTCTCTGACAGGTTTCAATATTGTCCTGAGCTAGAACAGAGCTAATTCTGTTCACTGATTTGACTTTCAGCTCAGTCTCTACTCAGTGATGTCACTTTCTGCAGATAATGACATATTTCTGGAGATAGTATCTGCTTCTAGCAGTGATAAGGCTGATGTTTAGAGTTACTACCAAGGACTGGTGTGCAGAACATATTCACTGCTAAGTCTTGTGTGCCATGTTGGAAGTGCAGAGTAAAATGCTGCACTGGTAGGGAGGGATGAGCAGTTTGGGTGACCCTGATCTGACCAACAAGGGATTCCATTCCATATGCATCATGTTTGGTATAAAGCCAAGGGATCAGCAGGGTCAATCCTCCTCTTCTTCATCTGCCAATATCCAAGGAGGACTCTGTGCTGCATTTTATCTCAATGCATAGTTCCAGCATTCAGTTCCTGTCTGCCACTGAGTCCAGTCTGAGACTTCTGCCACAGCATCAGTCATGATAGTGACTAATTGCCATCAGGGGTTGGGTTCTGTATTAGTTCTCTGTATATTTGTGCATCTATGTATCATTGCTATTATTATTACTATTACTATTTCAATTACAACTGTTTGGTTTGTTTTCCAATCTCTTAAGTCTGTCTTCTTTACTCCCTCTTCCCTCTTGGGGAAGGAGAGGGGTTCATAGAGGGCATATCATACATTTAGTGGGCAGCCCAGTCCTAATCCTTCTTTCCAGAGAAGACATAGCTTGAATGTGTGCCTCATTTCCACACACCATCTGAAGTAGTTGTTGTCTCCTTCGTGACTCAGACGGAAAAGCTCAAAGCCAACCTTATCTGGGCAGGGAAAGGTCAACTGTGTCTTTGGCTGCATCTAAAGAAGTGTGACCAGCATGATGAGCTCTCATGGGGCCCCACCTGGAGTACTGTATCCAGTTCTTGTGCCCCCAGCACAAGAAGGACATCAAACTGATGGAATGAGTCCAGAGGAGGGACATGAAGATGATCAGAGGACTGGAGTACCTCCTCTAAGAGCACAGGCTGAGAGAGTTGGGACTGTTCAGCCTGAGAAGAGAAGACTCCATAAAGAACTTACAGGGACCTTCCAGTACTTGAAAGGAGCCTGCAAGAAAGCTGGAAGGAGACTTTTTCAAGGGCTTGCAAAGATAGGACAAAGGGGAATGGCTTCAAGGTTGAGGAGAATAGAGTTAGACTGGATATTAAGAAGGAATTCTTTAGATTGAGGGTGGTGAGACACTGGAACAGGTTGCCCAGGGAGGCTGTGGATGGTGTTCAAGGTCAGGTTGGATGAGAGCTTGACCAACCTGGTCTAGTGGAGGATGTCCTTTCCTACAGCAGGAAGGTTGGAATTAGATGATCTTTAAGCTCCCTTCCAGCCCACCCCACACTGTGAATCCATGAATGAGCAATCTGTGCCTTGCTGTCCTGTGGATGGGGCGCAGAGTGAAACAAGTGAACTGGCATCCTGCTACACACTGTTGCTAGCTGGCAAAACTCCTTACAAAATATCTATCCAAAGAGCCCAGTATTGGAATAGAAGAGAATAGAATCAGCCAGGTTGGAAGAGACCTCCAAGCTCATCCAGTCCAACCTAGCACCCAGCCCTAGCCAGTCAACCAGACCATGACACTAAGTGCCTCATCCAGGCTTTTCTTGAACACCTCCAGGGACAGCGACTCCACCACCTCCCTGGGCAGCCCATTCCAATGCCAGTCACTCTCTCTGCCAACAACTCCCTCCTAACATCCAGCCTAGACCTACTCTGGCACAACTTGAGACTGTGTCCCCTTGTTCTGTTGCTGCTTGCCTGGCAGAAGAGCCCAATCCCCACACATACGTTGCATCCATTATGCTTCACCGCTTCCTCTGCAGTGTCTTCTTCTGTGGCCTGTGCACACCGTAGGAGAGAAGCCCAAGTGATGTGCTGCCAACGCCGTGTGTGTGTTGCACAGGCTGTGGGTGCAGGAATGCTGACACAAACAGAAAGGAGATAACTTGGAAATTCTCTTGCTCCATTTATGTTATTATTGTAGTTAATGGTCTGTCAGCATTTCCATTATAAATCCCTATTTTCAGGCTTTTATAACTCAGCCGTAAAAATTCTCTCCAGGCTGAGTTTGGCATGTGTGTTTTCAGCCTGAGAGCACATGTGTTGGTTTTTTTTTTAGCAAGTTGTGGGTTTTTTTCCTTTAAAAAAAAAAAAAAAGGAACTGCATTCACAATTTTTAAGATATAGAATTGCCAAAAAGAAAAGAAAGCCCCAACAACGACAACAAAAAAGAATAGGTGATTGGTTACAGATGGTTTTTTTGCACTCGTATAACTCAAAAATTGCTGAGTTATTTCAGCTGTAATTGTGGGTATGTGTAAGGTTAAAATGGTGGATTTAGGACTATTCCTTTCTTTATGATGTTGGCATTTGACAAGCAAATACGAAACAGACCCTGATACTGTATACACTCACATATAAGCTGACCTGTGTGTAAACTGACCTCCCAAACTTGCTCCACGCTCCCCTCGTCCAGGCCAGATTGCTGCTGTATCAGCACTGGTGGGCATGTAGGGAGCAGAGAGTGGGGGACAAAATTGTAGATTTGGGTACGTTTCTTTATTCCATCGCTTCCAGTAGGCCTGTGCTGGTCTCTGGTTGCAGAGTCCACAGCAGCCAGGTGCTATTATTAATGAAAAGCTACAATAGACACATGTTCTTGAGCACTCTGAGTCTCAGCTTTGTCCACCTTGTTTACAGAGGGCATGCCCTTGTCTGAAACTCACTCCCGAGCAGTTTACACAAAGTGGAGTGCAAAGCACATGTTTTCCACTGAAGCAACTGAAAGGAAAGGAAGGACAGAGATTATGTCTGAGTTCTTTGCTGTCTGCACACACAGCTTTTCCCTCTTTGTCTCCTCATAATACCTCTGGTTCCACAGTACCTCATTCACCAGTGCTAGCACAGAAAAGGATGACCATCATTGAGACAACCTTTTTAGTTCAGAATCTCTCATCCCCAAATTAGTCTGCTTTGAAATTAGTTGCTTTCCTTGAGAGCTGACTCCAAGAGCAGGCTGGAAAAAGTCCATGGATTTATTTTTCACTGAATGCTTTAGATTGGAAGGGACTTTTGAAGGTTGTCTAGTCCAACTCCCCCACAGTCAGCAGGGACATCTTCAACTAGAGCAGGTTGCTCATCCAAACTAACCTGGAATGCTTCCAGGAATGGGGCATCTACCACATCTCTGGGCTACCTGGGACAGTATAAACCATTTCTTCCTTCCATCTAATCTGAATTTTCCTTTTGGTTTAAACCATCACCCATTGTCCTGTCACAACAGGCCCTCTAAAATTCCATCCCCGTCTTTCTTGTAGCCTCCTCTTTAAGTACTGAAAGGCCACAAGAAGCCTCCCTGAAGCATTCTTTTCTACAGGTTGGCCAACTCCAACTCAGCCTGGCCTTGCATGACAGATGTTCCAGCCCTTGAAGCATGTAGAGTGGTTTCTGCACAACATTTTATTGTAGGTCAACTGCAACTCAGCCTGGCCTTGCATGGGAGATGTTCCAGCCCTTGAAGCATGTAGAGTGGTTTTTGCACAACATTTTATTGTTGGTCAACTCCAACTCAGCCTGGCCTTGCATGACAGATGTTCCAGCCCTTGAAGCATGTAGAGTGGTTTCTGCACAGCATTTTATTGTGCATGAGAGCAGAACATCACATGTCTTCCCAAGAAGGAACAGCTTCTTTCACACCAAGAGGAAGTATGCAGGAAGCTGTAACAATCCTATGCCATAAGATCCTGTACTTTGGCTTTGGACAAGCACTGGTGTCCCTAAAAGTGTGTGGAGTTATGGTTATGGAAAAACAGCATCTTGTTTAATTTGATTTTGTTCCCCCTTCTTATCAGCTCTATCTTTGTGTAAGCATTCAGTTCTTTATTTTTTTCCTGTCCATACTGAATTTTTTCCGTGATGTTTTTAACATCTTGTGATATATAACATCCCATCATATCTTAAACATTCCTTTACATCAGTATGAAAGGTCATGTACTTGGGCTGTTTTTCATTTCACAACCATCTGGGCTTATGAGATTAGCAGAACAGTTCACCATTGCCTTCTTTCTGGTCTCTTTTATTAATAACTTGTGAATAACACTTGTCTTCTACCATGTGGATTGCTCTTCTGTTGGGGCAATTTCCTCCATGTCATGATGGCTGCTAGTTAACCCCTTGCTCACAGCTGCTCCTGTTGCTACCTCAAATGCATTTCTTCTGTGCTCACACATATGGCCCTGGGAACAGTCCATTCACCTAAAGACAGGCATCTAGCACCACTTTACATGTTGTAAGGTCTCCCACCCGTTGCTCTGGAGAAGGGGGCCAGGAGGATGCTCAGAGGCTGCAGCAGCTCTGCTATGAGAACAGACTGAAAGAGTTGGGGCTGTGCAGGCTGGAGCAGAGGAGGCTCCCAGGTGACCTTCTTGTGGCCTGCCAGGATCTGAAGTGGGCTCCAAAAAAGCTGGGGAGGGACTTTTTAGGCTGTGAGGGAGTGGCAGGAGTGGGGGGAATGGAGCAAAGCTGGAGGTGGGGAGAGTGAGGCTGGAGGTGAGGAGGAAGTTGTTGAGCAGGAGAGTGGTGAGAGGCTGGACTGGGTTGCTCAGGGAGGTGGTTGAGGCCCCATGGCTGGAGGTGTTTGAGGCCAGGGTGGCTGAGGCTGTGTGCAGCCTGCTCTAGGGTAGGGTGTCCCTGGGCACGGCAGGGGGGTTGGAACTGGCTGCTCCTTGTGGTCCCTTCCAACCCTGACTGATTCTGTGATTCTAAGATGTGAGTCTCCTGCCAGTTCTCTGTTGTATCTGCCAGCACTGTACAGATGTCTCTGACACTGTAAGGTGCTTTCAGTGGCACTAAGTGCCTGTGTGTACCTTAGAAACTTCTTTCTGTGTTTCTCTGTGAGGAACACAGTCAGGAACTAGGTTCCTCCCACAGTACAGTGAGAGGGCCACATCATTTCTGGTTAGCAAACCCATGGACTAGGAATGAGTGTCATTCAAAACCTGTGCCAGTAAAGGCTTTACCTGAGCATGTCCTGGATGTATGTTCTGCATAGACCACACAGGTAACTTAGCTACAATCAGCCACATGGGATGTGGAAGGTAA
Source organism: Pogoniulus pusillus (assembly GCF_015220805.1). Classification (NCBI taxonomy): domain Eukaryota; kingdom Metazoa; phylum Chordata; class Aves; order Piciformes; family Lybiidae; genus Pogoniulus; species Pogoniulus pusillus. Next base: position 1,201,260 of record NC_087264.1, on the reverse strand, counting down.
TCTGAAATAATCTGAAAGGCCAAAAGTAGCTTTTTTGTGCATCAATATGTGATATTTTTGAAGTTCTGGAAGATCTAATGTATGTGCTCCCTAGCAATGGTGTAAACCTCTCATTGCTTACTCTGTGAGGTGTAAGGTCACGGAATCATAGAATCAACCAGGTTGGAAGAGACCTCCAAGATCATCCAGTCCAACCTATAAGATGGCAGACTGTAAAGCTCTGACTGCTGTGGGAATAAAAGATTTTCTTCCAGAGATTGGGACACATTGGTAATTGGGAAAGGGAGAAAGACAACGTGGAGGATGGAGCTGAAAACGATTGCTCAGCAGGAGAAGGGCTGGGGAAGCGCTACCAAGTCTGTGTCTTTGGTAGCGTAATGTGTAAGAGTGACTGAAGAAATTCCTGCTTCCCATCTATGATTCACAGATCGCATTGGGTTCCATCTTGCCCAAGTCCCCTGCAGTTAGCAGGTACACATCCAACTAGGTCAGGCCGCCCTGTGCCACATCAAATCTGATCTTGCATGTCTCCAGGGACAGGGCCTCAACCACAGTCCTGGGCAACTTGTTCCAGTATTTTACCACTCTGTTTCTAAAGAATTTCCTCTTTCTATCCGACCTAAATCTCCCCTGCTCCAGTTTCAAACCGTTGTCCCTCATCCTATCACTATAGGCCCTTCTAAAGTCTTCCCCAGCCTTTGTGTAGGTCCCCTTCAGATACCGAAATACAGCTGTAAAGTGTCCCCAGAGCCTTTTCTCTCCAGGCTGAACAGCCCCAAGACTTCCATCCTGTCACAGGAGAGGTGCTGCAGCCTTCTGCTCATCAGTGATCACCACGGTACTTCCTGTTCCTCCCAGAGCCTATCCAGCCTGCTTTCTAGGTAGGCTCTTTACATCACGTTTCCTTGTTCTCTTTCTGATCTTTTGCTGCCTCCACTATCCTCCTTCCCTTCATACAGCCATTTCCCCTGTTCTTGTGTTTACAGACAAACAAGCATTCAGGTCTTAAAACCCACAGGTATGTCCTAATTGAAACGTTTGTCTTATGGGAAAAGCACTCATTTTATGTCAGGCAGTAACAACACTCAGTGGCCTCTTTGTTTATGGTCTCCTGCATTTCCTCCTGCTTCAGTCAGAATTTAGACAGGCTTGGAGAGGTTATATAGTGATATTTTTGCACAGAAGACTTATGTGGGGGTACATGTGCAGAATTACAGCTGTCTTTTAGCTGTCAGAAGTGTGCAGAAGCTGTTTCTACACCTGTAGTCACAGACACACTAAACAGTTAAGAGAATTGCAGGTTTGAACATTGGAAGCCTCATTCACCAATCTTTTAAGTCCTTATTTCTTCTTCCTTTTGTGTATTTATTGTGTGTTTTGTGTCCTGTACTGTATCAACCACGGCAATTCCATGGGATTTGGCCACAAGATGGCATCTGATTTCATAAGCTTCTTTTGAAATAGCACTTCTTTTTCTCTCTTGATGGAGCAATGCCCAAGTTACTCACAGTGAGTTAGAACCTGCGTTACTTCTGCCTTAGAGAATGCCTTCAGGAGCAAATGCAGTCTGATTTTCCATGGCATTTGTGGTTCCTGACAGTTGGAACCAGCAGCAGAGGTGATGTGAATCCTGTGCACTGTAACCTCTATCCTCTACCCTTCCAGGGTGTAACTTCTGCCTCCACAATGGCTGCCTGGTAAATGAAAACCAACACAAAAGCTTCAGCTAATTTCATTTGTGAAGTGATCCAAACTCCCTTCAGGATGTTAAAAAAACTTGTTGGCACAAAGGAAACATTGACTGGGCCCCTGCTTACAAAACATATCCTACAGTTTAATTCTACCCTATGGCTACGGATAATGTCTCCTCCTTCATTCTGCTTTATGGCATCTCTAATGCACCTGTATTTGGGGAATGTGGAGCCTGGGTATTAATTTGTAAAGGGAGAACTACATTATTCTCAAATTATTGAAATGGGTTTGGGTTAACTGTGTGAAAAGTAAAGATTCAGTGCAGCTGATCAGTGTGTCAGTAGCTGTGTGAAAAGTAAAGATTCAGTGCAGCTGATCAGTGTGTCAGTAACTGTGTGAAAAGTAAAGATTCAGTGCAGCTGATCAGTGTGTCAGTAGCTGTGTGAAAAGTAAAGATTCAGTGCAGCTGATCAGTGTGTCAGTAACTGTGTGAAAAGTAAAGATTCAGTGCAGCTGATCAGTGTGTCAGTAGCTGTGTGAAAAGTAAAGATTCAGTGCAGCTGATCAGTGTGTCAGTAACTGTGTGAAAAGTAAAGATTCAGTGCAGCTGATCAGTGTGTCAGTAGCTGTGTGAAAAGTAAAGATTCAGTGCAGCTGATCAGTGTGTCAGTAGCTGTGTGAAAAGTAAAGATTCAGTGCAGCTGATCAGTGTGTCAGTAGCTGTGTGAAAACTAAAGATTCAGTGCAGCTGATCAGTGTGTCAGTAGCTGTGTGAAAACTAAACTTCCAACAACTTATGAAAGCAAAAAGTGAAAATGGGCCAAGGGACTGGAGAGATCCATAGAGATCCTTGCTGACCTTTCCATGTGATTCACTGTTTGGTGCAGCCCTCGCTCTGAAACTCCACATCCCTTCAATTCTTGTTCAGTCAGAAGAATTGTACTGCCTTTTTACTCCTTCAGTAGCTGCTGTTCTCTCCCTCTTTCCCTTCCCAGGAACAAGGCTGAGTTTGGTGGACTTTAGGTCTGACCTTGTGGACACTTTCATTGTAATCAATGGTTGTTGTACTGTTTCAGTGTTTGGAATGATGCATGTAGGAACATGAAACACTCTTCCATTCATAGTCCACAGACCATGTCCTCACCACTGGAAAGCCACAGAAACCATTTCCTCTCTGCTTTGCAACAGGTTACTGTAACAGTGACTGTAGCACCTGTGTCCTTGGCTGATCAAATGAAGCAATGCTACAAGGTGCCAAATGCACTTTAATTTGTTTTACTAACAATCCAGTAGAATGGTTGCAGTCCAGCTGGAGAAAGAAGACTCAGCAGCACTGCATAGCCAGATGGCCTATACAGCCCACCAGAATGGGCTGTGGAGACTCCTCACGGACCAAAGTCTACAGGGTAGGAACCTCTGTCAGCGTGTGTGGGATTGCAGCTAGGGGATTTGGATATGGGTTCTGCCAGACAAGGAGCTGAGGACAAGCCCACAGTGAATATGAGACTGTAGACACCAAATGGTTCAGCCTTCTTGTAACTGCTGATGTGATGGATCAAGAAAAGGAGATGATTTACCTCAGCAGTCTGTGTGAAATGGAGCTGAATTGGTAGATGCTCACAGAGATGTGCACCAGGCAAAGCCATAAAGGCTGAAGCAGTCAAAAGGTTTTTTAAACAAGAAATTCAACAAAGAGCAGAAAAAATATTCATGGATTCTGTAATTATGTGTTGGGCTGCTATTTGGGACAGTCCTTCATAGCTGGATTTTCCAGCTAAAGTTTTCCTGTGTTTGGAGCAGAGGTAAAGGCTTTTTGCTCTGTGGGTTCCTGCTGCCTGATGAGGGGTTTTCTTAGTGGCAGGTACACTGCTACGATCTCTCTCTTGTGATGGAGGAGAGAAACCTGACTTAGAAACAAATTAAAGTCTTTAATTTCTTTGAAGCCCTACCCCAGTCCAGTCACATATGACTGAAATTGGCAAGTGGGAACAGACAGACTCTCTGGTTTTGTTTAATGTAAGCTCTGTTAACTTTATTAAGTGGCTCTTTCTGTAGATACTCAGAGACTTGTCTATACCTTTAACATTCCTGGCAAGCAAGGAAGGGTTGCTGGCTTATTTTTCACTTGAACAAGTGGGACACAGAGAAATTTTGACTGTGATGACAAAACTACTGAAGTGTATAATTCTTAGTAGTAACTTAAGGCTCTGTAAAACTAGTCCCATGAAGGATCTGGATCCAAGCATTTTGTCCAAGATCGTGCTGAAATTGTGTAGCAGAGCATTGGAGCTTGACTTCCCTGCATGGGGGTGCACTCTGGTCAACAGGCTGGAGGCAGATCCTGCTCTACATATCAAGCTGAGGTGGGAAGGAGGTTACTGCCAACCTGCTCCTCCAGCTGCCTTGCTCCTGCCACTGCCACCCCAGCTGTACCAACTGGTGTGAGCTGAGGTAAGCCCTGCTGCAGGCCAGATGAGCAGGGCTAGTTTAAATGATGTCAACAGCTAGTTTTGCATACAAAACAGTGCTTCCATGTACAGTTTTCCTAGGAAATGAACAGGGCTGAAGGCTGTCCCATTTCCCACAGGTATTGCTGGATCCAGGAGGGGATGTCTGTAGAGTAAGTAACTTTGCACATTGCCATTTTGCCTGAGCCTCTTGGTGGTTGAAGAGTCAAGAAAAAACTACTGTTGGCAGAACTTGCTTTTGTGCTGGACTTTTCTTGAGGAGCTCAGTGCTTTGTATTGGTGAAGTGTGTTTCAGGGAATTACCTCTCCCTCTCTCTCCCTCTCTCCATCTCCTAAGTATCTAAATAGCTCCAAGTTCTCTGCAAATTGTAATCAGATTGGTTATATGTTGCACAATGGGATGATTAAGATAATAAGGGGAGATGTGAAACCAGCTTCCCTTCCTTTTATGAAGCCAGAGACAGACATGTCATCCCTTTCCTGCTGAAGAATGGCAAGTTTCAGTTTTGCTCTGATGCACTAGAAAGACAAAGTGGAATGATAGTTTATCCCTGCTGTTGTTTTTCTGGTACTGTGCTTGGACGTTGGGAAAGAAGCTTTCTTCAGCAGAACCAGTCTCTTCATCTTCAGCCTGTCCTCATCTAAGGAGAACAATGGTGGAGAAGGAGGTTATTCCTCTCTTAATCTCTTGCGTGGCTCAGCAGAAGCTCTGGCAGTGTCTCATATGACTCCTGTGTCAAATGGGGAAAAACTTCTATGCCTCCTAATTCTCACTTCTGTACTTCAGTCCCAACCCCAAATTGCCTTTGTTCCCTTTGAGGTAGCATTGTGTGATCCAGTGAGCCCTGAGCTGCATATTTGGGCTTTGTTGTCTCACCTGCTCTCATTCTGACAGCTGAAAATGGACAAACAAGGTATACAAGCTGCTTTCTAGAAAGCCTGAAACTTAGGGAGCCTGTAGTGCTGCTCAGCAGTAGTGCAGTGACTGCTGAGCCCCTCTGCAAGGCCACATTTCCCCAGGGTCTAAGTGACTGCTGGGCACTTGGAGGATATGCTGAGAGCACTGCAGGAATCCTGCTTGTCCATCAGGCTCACTGGGGCAATTTCTATCTCTGGCATGCTTCATGCCATCTTTTCTTGATCAGCAAGACCACCCCAAACAAACTGCTGCAGAAACCTACAGCATTTTATAAAACAGATTTTGTGAAGGCAGAGCAGATCTTGTTCTTTATATAAGGGGGAAAAAAAGGCTTTTTTTGGTTGTTGGAGGGGAGTTTCATGCATGGACTAAACTACTGCATCATAGTGAGGTTGGTTATGAGTCTGTCCAAGGAATGGGGAGAGTGACTGGCACTCTTTCTAGAAGAAGCATTCCCCACTGAGCCTGTGATTCCATAGTGGTTTGATCCAAGCTAATTTTGTGTGCTGTGGTCTACTACTACCCCTAACCTCTGCTTGTACATTCCCACCTCCTCCCCTCTCTTTTCTGTGCTGGCTCTCGCAAGCCTGTAGCTGTGGATGATGCAAGGCTGCTCTCTGCCTGCAGTGGGATTTGCAGTGTGGTGGGAAGGAATGGCAGAAGCTAAGTCACCACCTAGCCAAAAATTCTGGGAACTTGTGTGCCACCTTAATCACATCCACATGTCCAAACAGGAAGCCAGTTAGTGCTGTTCTGCATTTACATGGCTAGTCTAGGCTGAAGATGCTGTTGAGTGCTTTTTCTAGTTCTACCACAAATTAAGCAGACTTTCTGACCTTTGGCAAAACAATTTAATTTGTGGATGTCCAAACTCCACAATGGGCCTATCAATACATCTGATCCCATAGGAACTTGCATGGTGCCATGCTGTGAGAGCCAAGACATTTGAGATCCTCAGGCAGCATCCAAAGTTTCTGAATACAATCCTAAATGGCTACATTTAGGATTTTGTTAGTGTGATGGTTTGGGGGTTACCCCGCCCCTCCCACACTTTTGAATTTGCCCCAGCTAACTCAGACGGACCCTGGGAATATAGATGAAGCAATTTATTTACAGCTAGCAGAATTTACAAGCAGATATTTACAATATATACAGTTATATACAATTATATACAGAAAATATACAAAGGATAAACAGTACAAAAGCACAACTCCCCTCCCAGAAACCTAAGTCCCCAGGAGGGGCTTTTAAACCACCCCAACACCTCCCCCCGGCCCTCTCAACCTTACCCCAGTTCTCAGGAAGAAGAGAGGTGCAGCCAAGAGGTTAGGGAGCAAGGTTAGTAGGAGCAGGGTTAATGAGATGTGACCAGGTCCAAGGCAAAAGCAAGAGTGAGAAACAAAATGGAGAAAAAGTCTTTCTTCTTCCCAGAGTTCTCAGCGTGACTGTGAGAGAAGTAGACACAATTGTTTTTCATTTCACTGCCTGTTATCTAGTTCTGTTACCAAAACATTCCAGCTTGCTTCAAACTAGCACAGTTAGTTACAAATTTGTAGACATAGGACAAGAACTAGGAAAGATGGGGATGGTGTTTTCAGCAGGGCCTGCTGTGACAGGACAAGAGCAGATGGTTTTAAAATAAAAGAGGTGGTTCAGGCTAGAGAGAAGGAAAAACATACCTGTGCTGAGGGTGGTGAAACACTGGCCCAGGTTGTCTAGAGGGGTGATAGATGCCCTATCGCTGGAACCATTCCATGTTAGCTTGTCTTGGGCTCTGAGCAACCTGCTTTAGTTGCAGATGTTGCTGCTGACTGCAGTGGAGGTGGACTAGATGGCCTTCAAAGGTCCCTTCCAACCTAAACCACTCTGTGATTGTATGATTCTATGAACTCTGGGAAAATACCATCAATTTAGGAATATTGAATTCCTCTCACTCGGATGATTTGTAAATCTTAGAATCTATCTTAGGAAAGAATATTTTCCTGCAGCATGCCACTTTCGGATTATGGCTAGTGCTGCTTTATCCCCAGGTCAAAACTACTGAGATCAAGCTAAAAGGTTGTCCACTTTTATTCTTTCCTTGAGGGGAAAAGGAAGGTGTCAACATTGAAGATCCTTGAGATTCAATATAGAGAAATAAACTGGTCAGAGGAGCCCAGGCCAAGCACCTCTCCTGGTCTCCACTGTTTATCAGGGACTAAAGCCCAGACTTGGCTCTGTGGCCCCCATGAGAAAAGTCGAACGGGTTCTCAGGAATGAAGACTCTCCGGAAAATGGCATTGTTTCCGATCCCAGTGTTTATGTCCTCCCACATGTGCAGTCAGTGAGTTTCCATGGGCAGCACTGCTGGAAGCCTGCTTCCTTCTCCTGCATCTGGGGTGACAGTCTAGGAGTGAATGCGGGAGACCAGGTCGACAAAGAGCTGAGTATTATCCTGAGGATAAATGAGTTAACCCATCACTGCAAACACTGTGCTAGCGGATTTTAGTGCAATTAGCTCCACAAATACCAAGACATGCAGTCTGCAACCAGACTAAAAGGTCTCCTAAACAATTAGGGGACCACGGCCCCATGGACCCCTGTCATGCACATTAATGTCACTGGCCTTAGCAAAGGGTATGTGCGTGCTTTGATGCCAGGGGAATCCAGAGCTCGACGGCCCCATAAACTTCATTCCAGTTTTGGTCCCAGCTCCCACGACTCAGTGGCATTTTATTTACTGCACCTAATAACATTTAGTCAATAAACACGTACAGGTTGGAGAGAAGGTCTAGTGTGAGCTTAATTACCTCAGCTGCCTGCCTTCCCTTTTGTTATGTACATCATGGATACTTGACAGCATTAACATTCCTGGAATTGTATCTGCCATCCTTTGTAAAAGGATTGAATACTACGCATTAGTTCGGGCTCGTGGGGCATTTGTGTCGCCAACAACAGCTTAATTATGGACATTGTTTACTAATCAGTATTAAATTGACAGACTATGAGGGCTAATCTGGAGATTAACACAATAGCTTGTTTTCATTTTGTTCTTCTAGCAGTTTATTGAATGCGAGATTTAAAACAAGACCCTTTTGTGAGCCTTAACTTCCACATCGCAGCTTGTGCAGAGCGTAAAGACCTCTATATTTCCTTTCAGGAACTTAGAGCGTGAGCACAAGCCTTTTGTTTAATGTATGAGAGCAATCATTAAAACCCCACGTCTATTGGGTGCCGGTGAATGTAAAAGCAATAAAGAGGGTCCTTTCTGTAGGATCAGCAGTTCACAAATCTTTAGGCTCATTTAAGCCTTCTGCTTGTTCTGTTTCACAAGGAACACAGAGTATCATGGCTCAAACAAATACCAATAGACCCCAGGCCCTAAGCAGTAGTTTGTGTAGTGAGAAGATCTGATGTCACTGCGTGCAGTTATTCAGGGAAAGCTGAATTTCGAGGACCTCTGTTTTGCCCATACAAATTATTAAGCTCCCCGATAGTTTTGTTTTGCCATCGTTCACAACTGGCCATGGAGCTGCCCAGGAACTGAATCTCTGTCCTGCACAGGCAGGTGCCTCTTACATCATGAGAAATAGGAGAGAAGGACACACATGAAAATGTCTTCTGCGTGTTATGAAAATGTCTTCTGCGCGTTGTGTGCTTGTCCATCGTGTCTGCCAGCAGCGTTTGTGATTCGCAGTAACCTGGCACGTCATGCTTCCATCAGTCTCAGCTGATTTTCAGATTGCTGAAAACACCTTGGGTTCTGTAGTCTGTGAAGCTTTGCTTGCTGATGGATTCCTGAGCTGATTAAGTACATATGAATGAAAGCTCAGAAATGATAATAAGTGAGATAATATTTTTCTTTTAGAATTACAGAGTCGTTTTGGTTGGAAAAGACCTTTAAGACCATCGAGTCCAACTCTACCAAGGCTGCTGCTAAACCATGTCCCTCAGTACCACATTGATCATATTTAAAAGATGTAGATCTTGTAAATGCCTCCGGGGACTGGGATTCAACCGCCTCTCTCAGAAGCCTATTAGGGTGTTTGAGAGCCCTTTCAGTGAAGAAGTTTCTTCTAACATCCAGTCTGAGTCTTCCATGTTTAAAAGCAGATGAGTAACTCTAACATCCAATCTAAACCTTCCTGTTTTCTTCTCTTACCTTCTGAGAGTGATGTAGAATAGGAAGAAGTGATACTACACTCACTGAACTTCAAAGCAACAATTGAAGGAGTGGATAGAAGAATCAAAAGCAAGTGGAAAGGACTGTTACTCTCCTCTGTCCCAGACATGGCAATCCTCATACCCTGGCTTTAACAACAGCTGCAAATTACCTTATGGTAATGGAATCATTTTACTTGTGGCAAGAAAAGATACCAAGCATTTCTGCACTGAAATGTCCAGCAGAATGTCTCCAAAGGCAGTGCTCTTCTGTTCACTTCACTCCTGATGCTGGAAGTAATTAGTATAAAAACCTTAATCTTTTTTTGCATCCGAGCCACGCGGTATAATCCAGCCTTTCAGAAGGGTAAGTCACTCCTCCTGAGCTCACTTGGATTTAATGTAAACAATAAAGGGCTGATTCAAGAAAATGGCTTTGACCCATCAAAATCTACTTTCAGGAGCTGTACTGTGGGCTGGGAGCCCACATGGTGTGTTGTGCGTGCAGAAATACTCCAACCTGCCGCTCTGGAGAATAGCTGACAGTGCAGATGTTCCAGCCCTGACAAGAGCCACTTCTCAGAGGTTTTGCACCTGGCATTTTGGGGTCATATGCCCCAATTCTAAGAAAACTTGCTTGTCAAATACAATATGACAGCTTTTCTGATTTACTCACAGGTCCTAGGGAAAAAACAAAGGAAGGAAAAGAGAAGAAACACAGACAGTTAGCTGGGACAAAAAATGTAATCTGTTTTTTCCCTCCCAGTCTTTTACTTTTGGTGTTTAAGATTCTTTGGAGAGGCTTAGTTTTCAGGAAACTTGGAATATTTCTACCATCTCCTGAAAAATAAAAGAACTCACAAGAATTCTGTTTAAGACATCCAAATTCTCACTGGCTTCTGAAAACTGATGTTAAAAGTTTCCAAACATTTCATGTCTCAGATTCTGAAAAATCTTCCAGAGGGATGTCCAGACTCTTGTCAGTGAGTTTAAGACCATGGCAAATAGAGTGTCTTTTATGCTGCAGGTTAAAGTCAGTGATGTAAATGATTGGCTATTGTAGCAAAGTCAAGTTTTACTGAAGTTTTACTTTTGCTTCTTGCTTCTTGTATACTGGAAGGGTTGTTCTTTTATGTAGGAGCAGCAGGGTTGCACACACAGACTCATACTGGCTTCATACGTGTTCATTGCAGATCCATAAACCTTGTACTTTGTACAGAGGTTAACAACTCTGGGCCCTTCATCTGCTGCTGCTTTTTTTTTTTTTTTTGGTAGCTGCTGCTATTCAAGTCCTTTTTAAGCAACAGTCTTGAAAGAGTGAATGTTTTCATGGGACTCTTGGGAAGCTGATAAAGTTTGCTAGTTAATCCAATAAAGCTAAGTCAGTTGCATCAGACCACATCAGTCAGATCAGTTTACACTCTGGCTTTTAAAGCAGGTCTTTGTTTATTTTCCTAAAGAAGTACCTGCTACCTGTACCTAGGCTCTTAGGGCAGAAGGGACCACCCCACTGATCATCTATTTCCAACCCCCTGTTACTGTGGGCCATGTGGTGTTTTCTGGGAGCTGGATTAAGGCTGTGTCTGGTCTTACTTAGAGGCTAAGAAGACCAAAGTCAGGCAAATCCTGTTCCAATATTTAATAATGCCTATTAAAAGGAAATTACTTTGTATCATAGAGTTGCATTCACCTATCTCCACGAAGCCCCAGGATTTTGCCATGCTTTTGTTAGATTAAGAAGTGTTTGTTTGCCAGGTCTCTTTTCCATGTATTAAGCTAAAAAACCTGAGCTCCTTAAGCCTCAATCATATAAGCTTTCCTATTGAAAATCTAAATATTTTTGTAGCCCTTCCAACCTGCCTCAAAGCATGGGCATCAGAACCAACCAGCTACTCTAACAGACGCCTCATCTGTGTGCATAGGCATTTACACCTCTGCCTCCACATCATAGGCATCTCACAATCAAACGAAGTTCTGTGCCACAGCATCTCAGAGGTTCTTGTCTGTCCATTGTCCCTTGAATCCTGACTGCTTTCCAAGTCAGTTTCCCATCCTGCTGGTGAAAGCTCCATGTTGTTTCAATAAACTGGGCAAGTGATCCATACCTGGTAACACAGATTTTCTTTCTGCCCTTTACAGACTGAGGTTTGAATGCAGCTTGTCTCACAGCCTGACAACGGTTGACTAGCTGCAGGTCACTGTTCACTTGGACTTTTGGAAGTGTCCAGGTTTGTGTGTTTCTGCATAGTCTCTGACAACCCAGCAGGTTAACTGTCTCTGTAAAAGACCAAATGCTCTGTTTCTTCTTCTTCACTGAAGGAAATGTAGCTACTGATTTTTACATTCAGGTTAAGCAACTTATCCCCAGGTTTCAACCATACAATTCTTTCTTCCTGAAGGGGAGGAGGAAACAAAAGGTCTCTAACACCTCATCTTTACTTCTCCTGCTATTGCAACACTGAGGAGTTTAAGCTTAGTCTCTCTTAAACCGTAACACCTTAAAGAGCCTTTAGACATTGTCTTCTAGGTGTAGCTGTGTGAGTTTAAGATATAGCCTTGGCTATTCTTCACTACTAGAATGTAAAGATTTCTCCTCCCCAGCCCAATTAAACGAAAATTGTGTGCCCAGTTTGTCTAAACCAGAACTGCCCAAACATCACACTCCCCTGTGCTTTTTTAAACTCCCTTCTTCCCCCAGACTTTACTAGTGACTGTGTAGTGAGGCAGCTCAGAGGAGGCAAAGCTCTTGATAGTTATTCCCTTTTTCTTAGGCTTAAGATGCAATCATGTTAGGTTTCTTTTATTATTTAGAGAGAAATCTCTAGAGAGTAATTCAGACCACCTAATTTCTGACTTTCCTCCTCTTCTTTTAGGAAATCTTGTGATAAAGTTACATGATACAGTTGAGCTGATCTAACATCTTGCCCTTCTGTTGAAAGAGGTAGTTCTGCTCCCTATTTGCCTTGCCACTGGTTTTCAGCACTTAAATAGCTGTCTTGTGTAACTGCACTCTAAACCATCTCACCATGCAGGTAGATCAGCACCAGACGTGGCACTAGAGAAGGCAGAAGGGTGAACCAGCCTTTTCAGTGACAGTTTACTGTTAAATTGGCTTAGAGGTACCATTTGACCATGCCCTGAAATTGCTTGTCTGAACTCTTAATCTGCCTGGTTCAGTCTGATGTCTGCATTAGGAAATGGCTGATCTCTTGCTGGCTGAGCTGTGGGTTTGTGACCTGCAGCAAAGGAACGGTGACATATTATTAGGCTAAATAATGCCTTGAATCACAGTGTGATTTGCTGATTGAACCCTTGTCCAGTTACATACACACTGAGGCATTTGTGTCATGATTATCCCTTTTTTTCAACCTCTATTTACACAGTTTGATAATAGATTCTTAGCCTGTCTTCCAGGAGGCTGTTAAGCCTCTGTGTGAGACTAAAATCCTGTAAAAGTTGTTCCAGTGCTCAATAAAATCAGATTTCCCCTTCTCACTGCTCTCTAGGACAAGAGGAAATGGCCTCAGGTGGCACCAGGGAAGGTTTATGTTGGATATTAGAAGAAACTTATTCACTGAAAAGGTTCCAAACACTAGAACAGGCTCCCCAGGGGGGTGATTGAATCCCCATTGCTGGAGGTGTTTGAAAGTTGCAGAGATGTGGTACTGAGGGACATGGTTTAGCCTTGGCAGAGTTGATGATCTTGAAGGTCTTTTATAACTGAATCAATCCTATGAATCTGTGGTACTATGATTATATTATTCTGTACTTAGAGCACTAAAGGATCACTCTTCCTAGCTTGGCAAGTGTTCTGAAAAGATTAGTTAAAAACTTTTCTCAGGCAATCTGTCAAGAGGTCTGAGATGGTGCCTGCTGTCATAGCATGGATGTCAATGTGGGTTGTAACCAAAGAAGTCGTCCTTGTACTTGGAATCTTCCACATTCATCACTTTAATTCCTGGAAAACTGTGAGGTTTTCTATTATCTGTCTTTTGGCTCTTGCAGATTGTTTTAAGCAGTTTCCTTCATGGAAGTCTCAGACAGGACTGTCTGTCGATTTCAGCAAGTTGAGGGTGGTGTTTTTGACCTCTGAAGTCTGTCTGGTTTGAGCCAGTGGAGATTCTCAATTGGTTCCTCCAGGTTATTCTTGGAGGGCAGTCTCTTCATAGGTCCACAATGTCAGGTACAATTAAATACACCCAGGGGTAAAGATTTCAGGCCTCTTCCTTGCTTTGACATGTTTTCAGCCATCTTTTGTCTCCCTGTCTATGCTTTTTACGTTATTCCTCTGGGAGAGCGTGCCGGAGTCCCTGTAGAGTGATTGGGACCTGTCTGTTGAGGAAGGACATTTCTCTCAGTCACATCTTTCTCCTCCACCTGGACTATTACCTTTTACTTCATAAAGGCAAAAATGTGTCTCTTTTTAGGGAGTAAATTGGGTGTATCCATCCAGTGCAGTGACATATAACTGGCAAACCTCTGTTCATCTGTGTTTCTGGTGAAAGCTGCACTACAAAGCCAAGCTTTTGGGAACACTGAGGAATTCTACTGCTAGCCACTTGATTTTCTCAGTTTGTATTCCCTTAGGAAAGGGATGCAAATAAGCTTAGGAAATCAGAGTCAGCACAAACTTGTGCCTGGTGCAAACTACTCAAGAAGCCTAAAAGCAATTACGCAACCCCCAGAAGACCCTCAGGTTAGGCTTTACCCAATCTCTGTGTTGTGATACTGCTCAGATACAGATCAGACCAGGACTCTTTCTCTGTGACTCTTTGCATGTATCACTGTGCACCATTAGGAGTTGATAACTGGGTTAGTGGACCCTACATGTCTTTGTTTCCTGCGTTCCTCAAAGCTCTATTTGTGCCCAAGTGGAATCAAACCTGTTTAAATTACTGCCAGTCAGGGAGATGCAAGTAGCCACCGAGCGTGCCCACCATAGCTCCACCTTGTGCTTCAGCAAAGGAAGCCTTAGGGGAGGAAAGTAACTGGTCTGCATTAATTAGAGCCTTCTCCTCTGCTTTTCCCAGTGCCAGTCTATCAGTTGGTAATTACAATGCATCAGTGACCCCCCGCTTGCCTCTGGTGCAGCTGCTGGGTGAGCTAATGAGGGAGAGAGGAGGAGCTGCAGTGTGAGGCTCTCCTGAGTGGTTTGAAGGCATGTACGGGAGCATTTACCACACTCTAAAAATGGAATTTGAAATGTAAGGTTGAGATTTGCCAGAATAATACTGAGATGTGCTCTTAGGACACTTTATTCATTACCTTCTCCTGTGTAGATGTGCTGCTAATGGCACGATTAATTAACACAGAATGCAGCTTGCTTCTCTTTGCTTCAGAGCAGAGGGAGCTCTGTGCCCATTCTTTGTGTGTGTGTGTGTGTGTGTGTGCAGATGACCTGCTCCACCTCATTAGCTCAGCAATGCTGGTTGGTGTGCTGGGAAGGATGATCCTGAAAGATCCACCCGTTTGAAAGGGCTGAAGAGAGACAGTCCCGACAGCTCTGCCATCTCTGCTTCCCACGTGGGAATCGACTGGATAAGGCTGGAGGAACAGGCAAGGATGTGAAGGAACAGTAAGCCCTTGTCGGCATTCAGTGAAATAAGAACGAAGAAGAATGTTCCAGCTTAGATTTTTAGAATCACATACATCCATTTAATATTAAACCATCTTCTACAATCAACAGGGCAGGTCCTGATTTGAGTTAAATAGACCTCAGCTGGGGAGCTGACCTTACTGTCCCTATGACATTTGAAAAGCCAGCTGCTGAGTTGTTTCAGATGTTTTCTCAAGAACACAATGCACAGCTAGATCCTGTGACAAGCCCCCTGAAGGAAATAGAAGTGAAGTGCTGTCCCTTTTAGTTTTGTGCTATTCTAAATCTGAAAGACTTTTTGGTTCTTAAGAAAACCTCCTCTGCAGCTGGATGAAAAATATTCCTTTCCTAATGGCTTAGTAACATCTAAAATAGTGCACTACTATTTGGCTGGAATTATCTGATCCACCTCAACCCTCAAAATCTGAATAAGGTGTTCTGAAAATCCAAACCAAGTTAGGAAATTTTACCAGATATTGTGGTTTAAATGTATGGGTCGCATCTGACACCAGTGAGACTTGAGTTTGTACTCAAAGGCACTGCAATATTGTGCTAAACAAAGATGTTGTAAAGAGCGCCCTTAAATCCCCTAAATTAGCTCAATGGCAGAAGCTTTTAGAGTTGATTTGGGCTCACTTGGTGCCATCAGAAGGAAGAAACACACATTTGCAGAGATCCAGAGCACCAAGTTCCAGGGTGAACTCTTCTGTTGCGTGAAGCAGTTGTTAAAGTCCCAGAAAGAGAGATATGTACTGGGAATGCTGTTGGCATAGTGATAACTGTCAACCCGAATGGAGGCTTGGAAAGAACAACACTTGATAACAGCTGTGTTTGCATTAAACATTTTTAGAGTTCAGTTCAGAGCAGTTCTGCACCATATATGTAGAATTTTTCTGCAGAATTTGCATACAGAAGGCATGGAATGCTCTTCACTGGGTAAATGATTTGCTTCTGCTATTTATTACGCTCCCCGCCATCCCCTGGGCACATGTGGCTGTAAGGATTTGAGTTAGTAGAGAAAACAGGTGTGCCTGCTCAGAAGAGCAAAATGCATGTATTCAAGGGAAAGCAGGAGTTGTGTTTCGAAGGAGATGTATAACACAGTCCTCCCTCTGGGTCCATCTAAACTGACCTTCTGGCAGGAATGAATTAAGGCACAGATACCATGGCCCATATTTACCTCATCTAATAGAGATGCTTTAATTCTTTCCTTATTAGGCAAAAGATTTAAGTCAGGCATGTTGTGCTGTGCTTACTCTCTCCTTGAATGAAGAGAGGTTCCTCTGGATGGAACTTCAGGTCATAGAATCATGGAATTGTTTTGGTTGGAAAAGAGCTTTAAGGTCCAACTGTTACCTAATTCTACCAAGTCTAGAGCTAAACCATGTCCCTCAGCACCGCATCTCTGCATATTTCAAACACCTCCAGGGTTGGGGATTCAGCCACCTCCCTGGGCAGCCTGTTCCAGGGTTTGAGGACCTTTTCAGTGAAGATGTTCCTCCTAATAGACAATCAACACCTCTGAGTCCAACCAAGGTTTTTCTAATATTCAACTTAACATTCTCCTGATGCAACTTGAGGCCATTTCCTCTTGTCCTGTCCCTTGTTACTTGGGAGAAGAGACTGATTCCCACTTGGCTCCAGTTTAAGGAGTTGCAGAGAGCCAAAAGGTCTCCCCTTGGCCTCCTTGGTCTCCAGACTAAACAACCCCCATGTCACCCCCACAGTTGCTGAGCTATCCTCAGCTGGAATTTGAAAATTCCCTTGGAGTAAATTAAGGTGAACCAATACCAAATGGCTGATTACATTTATTTTAATCAAGGAGCATTATAGGAAAGCTTTTGGTCTCTCTTGTGCCTTGAAGATGAAGTAGAGGAAAAGGAGGGGGAAGAGAGATAATAAAGAGTAAGATATACTTTGTAAGAATAGAAGAAAGGAGAGGGGGAAAGATAAGAGAGGAAGAGATACCATCACCCTCCAAGAAAGCTGAACTCTTACGCTCAGGAGCATCACTTGCAGCAGTTTAGGCATTCTTCTGAGGCTGCTGTCTGAAATACTGACCTGGTCCCACCTGGGCTGCACAGCTCTTGACATCTCATGGCATTTCTCAAAGGCACTAGGACTAATTTCACCTATGTCTGTGGTAACTGCACCATTTTTTTTCCATGTGAGGGAGGTTGATGTCGGACATCATTAATACTTTTGGCATTTTAGCTTTTCTAATCATGGTTTAATTGTTAAAAGTATTTGAGATGGAGACTTTTTCTGCTTCTTCTACAAGCAGATGATTTTCTTGTAGGCCAGTGAGTGAGTGGTGGAAGTAAGAAGATACAGATCTGCAGTGTTGATGTATAGGCTGTAAGGCCTATATCCAGGTTTGAACTCCTGGTGCGTGCTTAGAGCTGTCTCAGGCTTCTGACTTGTGACAAAAGCATTTAGCCTTCAGCAGCAGAAAAGGCTGCCAGTTCCTACTGTCCACCCAACCACACAGCTGCACTCATGGCTCCACAGCAGAAGCAGTAGCACATGCATGATGTGGGTCAGCTTTCATCATTGGCAGCCCAGTACAGGAAGAAAAGAGAATGAGTGCAGGATACTGTGTGTGAAAGAGTGAAGATGCAGGAGACAGTCAGTAAAAACAACAACAAAAACAGCAGAGAAAATCCATGCAGAACTGTGGAGAGTTCTCTCTATGCCCTGCATCAGCATGGTCAGAAAAGCAGAAAACACAATACTTAGCTTCTGAACCAGAACTTTGCCTGGAAGAAAGCTGATTTTGCTTTTAAAACCAGTTCAATTGTTACAGTAGTGTGGGACAAGTGGGAACCATTAGAAAACTGTGAAAGATCATGCTGCTGGTTTTCCTGCAGGTAGTTGGTGAGGACAATGCCTGAATGTCCAGAGGTCCTTGTGATAATCCTTCCTGTTGTTATCAACTGGAGATTCAGTCCATCTTATTTCTTCAGTCGTACTTTAACAGTTAGGTACCACTCAGATTCTATTAAGCACTTCCCATGGAAGTGGTGGAATCATCATCCTGGAAGAGTTGCCATCCCTGGAGGTGTTCAAGAAGAGACTGGCTGAGGCACTTAGTGCCATGGTCTGATTGATTGGCCAGGGCTGGGTGCTAGATTGGACTGGACGAGTTTGGAGGTCTCTTCCAACCTGATTGGCTCTATGATTCTATGAAGGTATTTAAAAGCTGTGTAGATGTTGTGCTGACAGACATGGTTCATCGGTGGACTTGGTAGTGTTGGGTTAATGGTTGGACTTGTTTAACTTAAAGGCCTTTTCCAGCCTAAATAATTCTGTGACCCCGTGATATATGATTCTAATGTCCCTAGAGTCAGGGCATTCTCTGTTCCATATGGCTGAACACTGGTGTACAATCAGATTTCATTTGTGATGCAAGAGTAAACTTATCTTCCATGTTCCTCCTTTGTATGCAACATATCAAAGGCTTCATTGTTTTAAAAGAAAGATTCTGGGCTAAGAGAGAGCTGTGCAGTTTTGGAAACATCTTTTTTATTCAGGCTAAGAACAACATTAATCTCTTAAGGCTGCATTTCATGTTAAAGGAGGCAGCCTGTGTTCCCAGGGTTTGAAAGGGACAGAGTGTCTATGGGGTAGGACCTCCCCACTCTCAGTGTCCCCTTGTGCTTTCCAAGAGCTTCACATTCCTTACAAATTACAGTCTTTTGTGGTAGAGAATACTGTGCTATTTTAACCAATTGGAGGGTTGGTGGTGCTGGGGGAAATATAATAGGCTGAGAAGTTTTTCTTACTGTGCTAGGGTTTGTTTAGGCTTCCATTCTGCATCAGAGTCTGAAAGCATGGACCTTTCCATGTATGTCGGGACTCACTATGAGTAGAATTCTCCTCTACCATCACATCTTTAAGTGTGGCTTCACGTGGGAAGTCCACTCTAGCACCTCCATACACTTGAACTGATCAAACAGTTTAAAGGAGCTATCAGATATAAACCCCAGACTGTCGAGAGGCTACTTAGCTCCTGAGCAGTAGGCAGATAATTCCACTTCAGGTAATTCCTTTTCAGGTGGTAGAATGATTGTTAAATCCCAGATTGCTTGAATCTAATGGCAAATTGGAAAGAACCCATGAGGAAATAGCTTCTGAGATGAAAAGCCTTTAATTTACACTAGAGAGACAATAAGCAAATTATTGACTTCCAGAATCCCATTTTCAGGAGGCTGTGAGAAGTGGCATGAGAAGGGACCGGAGATCAAAAGCAGACAAAAATGTTAACAGATCTTCCTGAGAACTAGAAAGTGGCAGCAGGAGACTTGTTAGAGCCATCTAGGGTGACAGCATGGAGAAGAGAGAGAGATACATACTCTATAAGGTAATGTAAAGAAATTGGCCCTCCCTGCTTAAAGCAGAAAGAGCTGAGAGCTGGCAGTAAGCACCAGTGAGCCCTGGGGAGTTGCCGAACAGCTGTATTGCATATATTGTTTTTAAGATTTGTTTGCTCAGAATAGTTTGGTCACAAGATCTGTCCAGATTCTCTAGGTCTAGGCTGTTCACACTGCCAGTGGTAGAAAGCAAATAGCATCCTTGGAGCAAAGTATTTTTAGCTAGAACATGAGTCTGTGTGCTAAAATAATCTGTGGATTAAGTATTATTCTCCTAGCTTAAAACCATGATTGTCTTTGACATCCAGTTTTTGAAAACCACACTGAAAATTCCCAGAGCTGTGTATCCATCCATCCATCCATCCATCCATCCATCCATCCATCCATCCATCTGTCCATCCATCTGTCCACCCATCCAGCATAAACTGTCAATTTAAACATGCTCCCAGGTGAGTGACTTTCGTGTAGCACAATAGGAAGGCAGTACAGGACCTCATTTCAGGCATCGGTCAAGATTAATTGTTGTTGATAATGAATGCTGAATACACAGGCAGCATATGTGCAACAGAAAACAGCATTGCTGCTCTGGCTTTGCTTGGAAAGGGCCTTAAATAGAACAGCAATAGAACCAGGGGACACAGTCTGAAGCTGTGGCAGGAGAGGTCTAGGCTGGATGTCAGGAGGAAGTTGTTGTCAGAGAGAGTGATTGGCATTGGAATGGGCTGCCCAGGAAGGTGGTGGAGTGGCTGTGCCTGGAGGTGTTGAAGCCAAGCCTGGCTGGGGCACTTAGTGCCATGGTCTGGTTGACTGGATAAGGTTGGGTGCTAGGGTGGGCTGGATGAGCTTGGAGCTCTCTTCCAACCTGATTGATTCTATGATTCTATGATTCTAAATATCATCTATTTCCATGTCCCTTGCCATGGTCAGGGACATCTTCAACTGGACCAGATTGCTCAAGGCCCCAGCTGTTCTGGGTTTGAATACTTTCAGAATTGAAGCTGCCACAAATTGTCTAGGAACCGGTTGCAGTGCCTCACTACCTTCATGGTGAAGAATTTCCTTCTACATGGACATTCTTCTAGTTTGAAACCATCACTCCTCATCTTGTCACTGCATGCCTTTGTAAGAAGTCCCTCTACAGCTCTCCTGTAGCCCATTTCAAATAGTGGAAGGCTGCTATAAGGTGTCCCTGGAACCTTCTCTTCTTCAGGCTGAACAACTCTCTCAGCCTGTCCTCACATAAGAGGGGTTCCAGACCTGTGAGAGTTGTTGTGACCTCCTCTGGACCTGCTCCAACAAGTCCATGTCTCTTCTGTGCTGAGGCCTCCAGAGCTGACCTCAGCAGTGCAGGTGGGGTCTCAGCAGAGATGGGCAGGATCCTCTCCCTCCACCTGCTGCCCACACTGTGTGGGATGCAGCCCAGTACATGGCTGGGTCTGAGCACTGAGTGCACCTCACTGGCTCACATGGAGCTTCTCACCAGCCAGCACCCCTAAGGACTGCTTCTATCCATTCTCCATCCAGCCTGTGTTTGTGCTTTCATTCTTCCATTTGGTTAACTAATTTCCATCCATACCAAGTCCTAACAAATCCAGGATTTATTCAGAAGAGATCCCTCCAGGGTCCTTTCCTTTTAGGGAAATAGCAAGCTCCTCTGGTGCTAGGATATGAGCATACTAGAGGCAGTAGAAAGTAACTGGGGGAAAAGCAGATGTTTCCCAAAGGTGTGGTGATTTGGGAGTTGAAAGAGGAAAATAATTACTTGCAGTCTTGTGAGGGAAAAAGCACCCCTTGGGATAATCTGAACTCTTTTACACTAGTAAGAAATTTCTTCCTACCTTCTTAATGTGCCACATTTCCTGCTACTAATGGTGGGTACTTCTTTCCTCAAATGTGTTGTTCCCATGACATTTACTCTTCAATAAAATCTTATTTCTCCCCTTAAGATGCAAAGGAACACAAACAAGACAAAACAGTTCTGTATTTTGAGAATTGGAAAGCAGCTGCTTTCTTTTAAAGGTATGTCCCATATCTGCAAGAAAAAAACAACCCTGAAAATCCTCTGCTGTAGTCCTACTGTGTGAAGAGGAAGAAGCTGACTCATGTGACCAAGGAGGCCAATGGTGTCCTGGGTTGTATTAAGAAGAGTGTCACCAGCAAGTCAAAGGAGGTTCAAGGAGGTCCTCCTCCTCCTCCTCCTCCTCCTCCTCCTCCTCCTCCTCCTCCTCCTCCTCCTCCTCCTCCTCCTCCTCCTCCTCCTCCTCCTCCTCTGCTCTGCCCTAGAGAGGCTGCAGCTGGAGGACTGGGTCCAGTTCTGAGCTCTCCAGTTCAAGAAAGACAGGGAACTAGTGGAGAGAGGCCAGCACAGGCTGTGAAGACGCTGAGGGGTCTGGAACATTTCTGTGAGGAGGAAAAGCTGAGTGACCTGGGGCTGTTTAGCCCAGAGAAGAGCAGCCTGAGAGGGCATCCTCTCAATGCTGATCAATAGCTAGGGTGTGATGGTCAAGAGAATGAGACCAGACTTTTGACAGTGGTTTCCAGCAACAGGACGAGGGGCAGTGGGTACCAACTAGGACACAGGGAGTTCCACCTAAATATTAGGAGAAAGATCTTTTTCATGAGGGTGCTGGAGCATTGGAGCAGGCTGCCCAAAAAGGCTGTGGAATCTCCTTCCCTGGAGAGAGCCCACCTGAGCATTGTGATCCTGGGCAACCTGCTGTGGGTGACTCTGCTTTAGCAGGGAGGTTGGACTAGATGGTCTCCAGAGGTGCCTTCTAACCCCACCAGTCTGTGATTCCGTGTCTGGAGACAGGAGAAATATTTATGCTAAGGGGATCCTATGTCTTGAAGATGCTGCTCTTCAAAGGAAGGCCAGCTGGTCTGAGGAACTGTGGAGATGGAGAAAGATTGCTTTCTTTGTCACCCAGACCCGTAGGGCCCAGCCACGTTAGTCAGATAGTTGGCAAGAAAGCATCCTCTTAAAGATCACTTCTTCTAAACCTGATAGGAACTGTGTCACTGACTGCAGTGGGACCTGGATCAGGCCCTGATCTGCTAAAGAAATAAGAGTGACATGCCTTTTTTCCCTCCTGGCCCCCAACTTCTGGCTCTTCAGCCCACCACAGTGTTTATACTGTCTTGAGCTGGGCCGGTTTGGTTGCAGCAGCACAGACTGTGTGTGCCTCTGACCCAGGTTGCTCCTACAGCAGCGAGGATGCTTTGTGCTGCAGCTTTTTCACTCGGGCAGCTCTTCCAATTATTGAGGGAATAGCCTCAAAGAATCTAAGGAATCAGAGATATTCTGGAGTGGGGAGGGGGGGCAAATCTGTTGGCTGAAAGTGGCTGTGGAGGAAAAGCAAAGAATGAACTAGCATCTTGATTCACTGTGTCTGTTACATCAATCATTTGCTCGGAGTGGGCAGCAAATATATGATCTAATATGTGCTGCATTCTTATTTCCTCTTAGAAGCTGAGCAAACCTTTTGTGTGAAAGCAAAATGGTTTTCTTTGGGTATCAGCTAATTTCAATAGTAACGTGGCAAAAAGCCTGAAGTTGGTTACATTTAAGGTCATCTAAATGTCTTTAAGGTCTCCTGGCTGTTGCATAAAGCCTTCTGCTTTCCAGTGACGTGCTGATAGTCTCCCTTCCCTATAAGTCATTCTCTTCCCTTCATGAAATACCAGTGTATGTGCAAATAATGACAGTGCAGTCATCCTCAGAGCTTGCTTCTCTCACACTCAAGAAAAAACAGGAAAAGATAAATCAGAATAAAATGGCAAATGTCATCATCTGCCCTGGAAGCGAGTGGTGTACTCACTCTGGTAAGCAGCTGAATCAGTATCCACAGCGAGATTTGGGCATCTGACTACCTTGGGATTTCACTGGCAATTCAGACACTGGATGAGGATTCAATTTGAGTCTCTTTGGTCAGGACACACCATGAATGCTGTGTCCAGTTCTGGGCTCCTCAAATCAAGAGAGATGCTGAGATACTGGAAGGTGTCCAGAGAAGGGCAACAAAGCTGGTGAGAGGCCTGGAGCACAGCCCTGTGAGGAGAAGCTGAGGGAGCTGGTGGTGTGCAGCCTGCAGCAGAGGAGGCTCAGGGCAGAGCTCATTGCTGTCTACAACTACCTGAAAGGAGACTGTAGCCAGGTGGGGTTGGGCTCTGCTGCCAGGCAAGCAGCAATGGAACCAGGAGACAGAGTCTCAAGTTGTGCCAGGGCAGGTTCAGGCTGGCTGTTAGGAGGAAATTGTTGTCAGAGAGAGTGATTGGCATTGGAATGGGCTGCCCAGGGAGGTGGTGGAGTCTCTGTGGCTGGAGGTGTTGAAGCCAAGCCTGTGTGGGGCACTTAGTGCCATGGTCTGGTTGATTGGCCAGGGCTGGGTGCTAGGTTGGGCTGGATGAGCTTGGAGGTCTCTTCCAATGTGGTTGATTCTATGATTGTCTTTGCACCTGTCCCTATGCCTGTTATGGAGTGCTAGCAGGGTCAGCCCTATCGGCTCATGTGCTCAAATCTGCCATGATCCTTCTGTAGGCAAGCCCATGTGCTCCCCTGTGACTTCAGTGGAGTCAGGAGAGCCTGGAGGTGAGAAACGTTCTGTCCTTTGTAATTATTGTTGTTTTGGTGTGGTGATTTTTTTGCCTCTGAGGTGCCACAGAAACAAAAGAAGTGACTGCAACAGGTTAGCAGACTACAAGACTCAAGGAAGTAATTGTTTCAGTGATTAAAAGTCTGGGACACTGAGTTTCCTTCAGTGCTCATTGCTTTCTCCTCCCTGGATGTAGAACCACTTAGTGTTACCTGTAGGCAGCACAGACAGTGTTAGGACAATGTCAGCATTCCCACTAGGACAGGTTGGGAGTGACTGACTTTCTTGGGAGGCAAAACTGTAGCTGGTTTAGTGGTGGACTTGGCAGTGCTGGGTTATTGATTGGTCTCTATGATCTTAAAGGTCTTTTCCAACCTAAATGATTGTATAATTGTAATATATACTAACAAATCACTCTTAACTCCAAGCCAACTTTGCGTTGACCTTGCCAAGCCATGACCTCACATCTGGTTGCATTGCAAGATGAATATAGACAAAAGAGCTTCATTACCAAGAGGTCCACATCAAGCTGAAGAATTGACTTATCCATCTTCTTATTCCTTCCTTCACCCACCTTTGTGTCATCTGCAAGCTTTATCAACCTGAGCTCTGGAATGTTTTTAAGTGGCACTGTCCACAGTGAGGTTCTTGTGCTGTGCCTCTTATTGCTGCCAAACTATGTTCTTTACATCCTTGGACTGAGTTTTCCACATGGAGTGGTTCCTGGGCTATGTTCAATCCATGGCCAGACTGCTGAATTGGTATTTTAAATCTGAAATTTTGTCAATTTAGCCTGTAGAGGTTTTTTATTTCTTCTCTCAGTTTCACTTCTTTTAACAAAACAAATTCATAATCATGAGAACATTTTAAACATTTCAGGTTTGTATTTCGTCAAGAGGATTGATGCAGTCTGGCTTGTGAGCCTTTGGGTCCCTACCTGATTTCATCTCATCTCAGCCTTGTCTTACCTGAACCTGATGGTGTGATGATCCTTTTGTAGTCACCTGTTGTTCCATACTTTGATAGACATGTTGATGCATACTTTTGTGTTCTGGAAATCTTCTGCTTTTGCAAGATTTCTTAAATAAAACTTGTGCATGTCCAGAGCTTCTTAGACAGCTTTTCAA
This sequence comes from Pogoniulus pusillus, assembly GCF_015220805.1. NCBI lineage: Eukaryota > Metazoa > Chordata > Aves > Piciformes > Lybiidae > Pogoniulus > Pogoniulus pusillus. The sequence goes on along the minus strand of NC_087264.1, from coordinate 1,176,353 downwards.
AACTCTTCAGTGTCAGTTCTGATTTGTATATATGATATCTTTCATATTGTCAAGCCCTGGAACAGGCTGCCTAGGGAAGTGGTGGAGTTTCCATCCCTGCAGTGGTTTAAAAGATGTGTAGATGGGGTGCTGAGGAACATGGTTTAGTGGTGGACATGGTAGTGTTAAGTTAATGATTGGACCTGACGATTCTAAAGGTCTTCTCCAGGCTGAATGAGTCTACAAGTCTATGAATCCAGACACAAGGCAGTTTGAGAGTGCTGCTGGAAGCCCAGAGAGGGAGCAACCACACACAAATACATAGGTGCATCACATAACAGTGGCCATTACACCCATAGAATGTGTCTGTGGATTATGGGTTGAAATCAAAGCCTGGCTTTGTCCTCCCTAGGTTGTTTTGAGGGATGTAAGCAAGCCCTGTGGTTAACTGAAGGAGGATGAGGGAACTGCCTCCCTTTGTAGTTCTATTTGCCTGGAGAACAGAAGACTGAGAGGGAATCTCAACAATTTGATCAATGTTGACTGGATAGGGCTGGGGGGTAGGTTGGACTGGATGATCTTCGAGGTGTCTTCCAACCTGGTTGATTCTGTGAAAATCTAGCAGTCAGGAATCAAGAGGAAGAGGCCATCCTGTTTTCAGTGGTGATCAGTGATTGGAGCAGGAGCAATGGACACAAACTGGAACACAGGAATTTCCACCTAAACATAAAGAAAAAACTTCTTTCCTGTGAGGGTAATGGAGACCTGGAATAGGCCACCCAGAGAGGTCACGGAGTCTCCTCTGGAGGGATTCTAAACCCACCTGTTTGTGATCCTGGACAGCCTACTCTGGGTGACCCTGATTTAGAAGGGGAGTTGGACTGGATGATCTCTAGAGGTCCTTTCCAACCCTCACCAGCCTGTGATTCTGTAACAGCCCTGTGAATTCTATTGCTTTCTGTTCCAGAATGCAAAATGGCTTCAGCAGAAGATATTGGAGCCTTGACCTGCTTCTATCTGGCTTCCCTCCTTGTGTCACGACTTGAAAAGGACTATGAATAAGGCTGAAGACATCCACACCAAAGTGGAGCTTTCTTTAAATCCCTTCAAGGCCTGGAAAATGAAAATTACCTTAAGGTAAGAGGCCATGGGTGAGACAATTCTTTCTTGTATTTTGTTCCTCCTTTGGCAGTGTTCACCAGCTCATGCTTTGTGTTCTAAAACTTAGAGGACAAGTCCAACTATTCTGCTGGTTAGTGCTTTCTGCAGACATTATGAAACCAAACTACAGATTAATCTCCAAACAGCTCATGTGTATTTGTAGAGGAGACAACCTAAAGAAAGGTGCACTATCTCAGAAAGAAAGGGCAAAAAAGCAACAGCCCACTCAACAATTACTTTTCAAGACAAACAGTTAGGCAGTTTGCCAGAAAAAGGTAAAATACTGTCCATCATCTGCAATGTGCATCGTGCTCTTGTAGCTTGTCTCAGTGGCTGCTTCCAAGCCTTTGGATAAAGCCTAGGAAAGGTTGTATTTTAAGGAATAGCCCTGGAAAGCTTTGATTCATTGCTTGCATTCAGGATTTGTGAGATGTACTATAATTGCATATGTTATTACTCTTGCAATACTTTGTATTATGTTACTGCATGTTTATAGACCAAAACTTTATAGACAGATAGAAAGCAGCTTGAGAAGGAGGGGAGGCATAAATCAAGGTATAAACCTGCCCTGAACAGTATTTTATGTTTCACTATATTGACCTGGAATTGCAGGATAAAGACATTTTCCACTGGTGCACTGTTCCTGCTTTCTCTGTGTGTCTGTTTCAGGCCTGTTGGAGTTCTTCATTAAATCCAGAATCTGTACCAAATGAGCTGTAGTGTGCTGCAGCACATAAAGGTTTCAAAGCAACAATTACTCTATTATTTCAGCAGAGATCACCTGTTTGAAATGAAACCCACACGGAATCCTTTCTGACCTGGTCCTTATTGTGATACAGATAACAAGCCACACTTTCCAGTCTTTATCTTACCTCCTACAGGGTAACCATTTCTTCTGGAGCTCAGTTCTGCTAATAGCCCCCTTGACTGGTTGCCAGACAACAAACACAAGCAGGTGAAAAATGAATGGCTCCAGTCTGACCACTGATAACTGCTGGAGGCTTTTGACTCTCAGAATTCCCTCCCAAATGCACAGGTTGACCGGTGGACAATCAGTTACATTCCTCCTGTGCTTCTCCCTCCTTCAGACTGGTTACTCTTTGACAGAAGTTGTGATGATATTTTCTACAGCTTCTGAGTCTTCCTTCCCCCCTCCCCTCCAACCAACAGTGAATAGCAATTCCTGATGGTAGGAATTGCTTTTAAATGAAAGCAGCTAATAGAGGGGACGTATGCTTATCTAATTCCCCCGTTTTAAGTGGGAACGTTACACTGGAAATGGCTAAAACCGATGTGCAGCGAAGGTATGCAAAATAGTTTGAGCTTGTAAAATGCTTCCCCCCCCCATTTTTCTGATTTACTGTCCATGAAAATGAATTATAGACTCGTGAAGAAAACAGAAGTTTTTATTTGCTGAACTCAATAGGCTGCTTTCTGGGGACTTGAACTCTGCAAAGTGCTGAAAAAAAGATTACTGCATTCCACGGAGGCTTTTTCTGTTTGAACCAAATGGGAGGGATGACAGTGTGCTGTGCTCTGCCCTTCTGCTTCCCAAAGACAGTCTCAGGGCTGTTCATTGTTCCTCTGCTGGGTTCCTAAAAGTCAGGCCCTGAAGCACATGCTTAAAAGCTTTGCTGAATTATGCATTTGAGCCTGGAATTGGCTTTAACCAGTTCCTCCTAAAACCGATGAGCACAGGAGATCCTTAGCACCTTGCAGGTTTGGTCCATATGTGAATTAAAGCTATCATCATAAGAAGGGTGGTGGAAATGGACCTCACTCCACTGAAATCAGTGAACCTGCATTAATTTCACCACCTGAAGGTTCGGTGGGGACTCGTTTGTTTCCTCCAAAGTGCTTCTGCTTCTGCCATTTGAGTCCATGCTTATAAGGTAACTGGTTGGTGCTAAGGGGGAATATGGTTGGCCTGACTGGAAAATATAAAAGTATCCACTGTTCCTTGAGGGAAATCATTTTAATAGATAACAGCATGTTGTACAATGTTTCATCAGTGATATTTAGATCTAAATTAGGAGCAGTTGTGAGATGGGTTGCCGATTTTCTTGTGATAAAAGGGAAATAGTTCAAGAAATACAGACCAGATGTTATCTTAATCCAATCCTCATGTACAAGAGCACACTATGAGACAGTAATAATAGTCCCTTCTACCTGTTTCTAATTTTCCTGCTCCGAAACACCCCCTGTGAAAAATAGATTAAACCAACACATCATTTATGAATCGGCACTAGGCGGGTTTGAGTTTCTGTGGAATGCGGCGTGCGTGGCACAGACCAGAGGGTGCAGCCACTAGGTTTTGATACATGTTTAAAAATGCTGCTTTGACAGTAACATTTAAGACAGCAGCTCTTGGTGATTTAAAAGGAGAGTAGCCAGCTTGGGTTTGACTCAGGCTTTTGGTTCAGCGTATCCCGACACAGTTTCAAATTTGTCATCGGTGTTTCTAGGCAGTATATGTTATCCAATCCTCAGAGAGGGGGGTGATCCTCAGCTGCTGTAAATCAACACTGATCCATTGATTTAGATGGAACTGCACTGATTTGTACCATCTCACGGGCTGGACAAATGTATTAGCCTTCCCCATGAAAATCCTTCACAACAAAAAGCTCCATTCAGGATCCTACTGCATAAGCAGTAACTAATGTGTCTCTGTTCTCGTAATAATGTTTAATTCCTGCATCATTTCCTTCTTGCTGGGGCAGCTGAAACATTGCTCTCGGGTTTGACGTCAGAAGTTGAGCCCTGTGCATTTGTAATATTTGGGACAGCTTTTTGCCCAGTGCTCTGTTAGAGCTAAAACACTTAGCTGGAGATTCCCCGCTCTGGGCATCACTGTGCCAAGGAGGCGCTGGGGCAGATGTCCAGTGAGGCAAGACGGAAGACTGCTGCTTGCCTTTGGGGACACAGTAATGCAAACATACCTGATTGAGCAATACTCAGAACTGTAAGAGCAAGGGCAACAAAGGTGGTGAAGAGTCTGGAGAATAGGTCTTGACTACTGGCTTCAGTTTTGGGGCCCTCACTGAAGTGCAGGTGTCTGTCCATAGAAGAGCAACAAAGTTGGTGAAGGGTCTGGAGAACAGGCCTTCTGAGGAGCATCTGAGGGAAATGGGCTCTTTAGCCTGGAGAAAAGGAGGCGAGGGGAGACCTTCTGGCTTTCTACAGCTCTGTGAAAAGAGGTTGCAGAGAGGTGGGTGTTGACCTCTTCTCCCTAATAACAAGTGATGGGATAAGAGGAAATGGCCTTCAGTTGCATCAAGGGAGGTTTAAGTTGGATCTTGGGGGAAAATGTCTTCCCTGAAAGAGCTCACAGACATGGGCACAGGTTCCCCAGAGAGGTGGTTGAATCCCTGTCCCTAGAGATGTCTGAAAGATGTGTGGAGGTGGTACTGAGAGACATGGTTTAGCACCGGACTTTAACGTTAGAGTTAGAGAGTGCTTGGACTTGGTGCTCTTAAAGGTCTTTTCCAACTGACACAATTCTGCAGTGCTAACTGCTGGGGATTTTTTGTTTAAAGTTCACTGGAAATAGAAAAAAAGCCCTGTGAGCACAGCAGTAATACCAACAACAGTATAATAAGGCTGCTTTATCTAGAGTAGACACCTTGGTATTTTGGCCTGCTCCAAACTATTTTGCAAGTAGACTAAAATCCTGTTTTCCAGGTTGAATATTTTGATATTTCTCTGAAGAGAGGAAATAAGAGCAGGTGATGAGACAATGCATTTTCAGAGACTGCCCACACAGCTGTCTGGTTGCTGCTAGGACTGTGTGAGGACACAACCAAAGCTTTCCTTTTGCAACCAACTCCTTTGCTTTTCATTTTTAAAATGAATGTATGACATTGCCAATGGACTCATCTCTTTGTAGGGTTTTGTCTTGGTTTGGTTTTTTTTTTCAACAGCTTTAAAAGTAAATGGGCAAACTTGTGCTGCAAAGAATGAGTCTGAGAGTCCAAAAGATGCTGTATGCATCTCCTGGATTGTCATAACAAGTTCCTAATCTGCATCTATAGACTCATAGGTAGTGTATCAGCACATTAAGGGGGAAAAGAGTTGAGTGTTTTAGGGGGAAAAGTGTTCAATATTTCTGTAGGAGAGTATTTTTGTTGTGTTTTAACCTGTTAATTCGACAGCTGTCATTTTATTCATAGTGTGTCTGTACCTCAAGGTCCCACTTGCCTTTCTGAGGGTCTGATTTTGTTCAATTCTGTGCAAAACAAAGGCACTGAAATTCTCTCCGGTCAGGTGGTGTACTAAGGTGGGATGGGTGGTTCAATGGGAGCAGGAGGAGAAAGAATCAGAGAGGAATGATGCAAGAAGGAAGATGTAAAAATAGTGTCCAAGTTATCACATGTGACTGCTCACATCAGTGGAAGAGCTGCTGTTTGGCATAAGGATGCTTCACAAATGCAGATGGAAAACTCGATGGATTAAAGTAGATAATGAGAGAATAAAATAAGAGGAAGGAAAATGTGGTTGAAAATAGTTGTAGGAAATAAAGTCCACCTGGCATTCAACCTGCTGAAGGGGAAGCTGAAAGTGCTGCAGCAGCAGAGGTGAATGCAGAGATCTCATCAGAATGCAAAGTGCAGCTTAGAGATGTCGGTGCCAAAAGGCATGGGGGCTGGCGGTAGTGGGGTACGTAGGTTAATACTGAGAGCATGTTATTAGTAATGACCAAAGACCTTTAGCCCCCTGCCCAAAACCCTTTTTTACTGTATGGAACGGGAAAGTAAACTCTATCATGTTGGGCTATTTAGTAAGCTATTAGTGCATTCATCTTTTCATCATTTGACAGGTGGAAGTAGTAGTCCAGCTTTTAGTTTTAATTATAAGGGATTCCAGATGTAGAATAGGACATAAATTAAAACCAGATCTACTCATATGTCTTTTCAAAGCAAGCCAACTTCAAGGTATCTGCTTTTCATTTCAAAATGTTATTAAAGCTATTACTAAGAAATTCATAGTCTTAGCATGCTCCAATAATTGACACCTTTAAAGTGACTAAACAGATTTAGAGTGTGCAGAAAAGTAAATTTGTCTTAGAGAATGACTCTAATCATCCATTTACATATAATGAACAAATCAGTGTTTGCGTTCTGAAAGGCTGGGTGAGCAGTCTGGCTCCGTGCCTGCTTCTCACTGCTCCTCCAGCCCGGCCTGACTGCTGGGTGTTGGGCTGTTCCCCTGATTATGCCCCTGTGCAAGTGAAGATAAAGAATTAAGGGCTGAGCTGAAGCCAGTGAAAGTCAGTGGGAGTCTTTTGATGAGCTTTCCATCATGGTCCCCTCTCACGTTGACTTGAGCTATGCTACATTATGTTGGAAGTTGCTTTTTGAATTTTTTAAAGAAAATAAGATCCAGAACCAATTTTTTTTTTCCCCCTGGTGGTAGTGTTCTTAAGCCTCTAAGTGTGGCAAGAAACCTGGAGATTCCTTTCTAAAAAAGGCTTCCTTTCCCCAAGCCATATTTATCTGCTGGTCCATTACAACCACACAAATAACGCTCGTACAGCTGACTTCATAAAAAGCCTGAGCTTTCCAATAATTAGAATGATAGCTGGCAAGGCTGATAAATTAGAGAAATAACTTGTTTGGTGTAAACTGAGCCTGTTTCTGAGGCAGAAATGTTAGGCTTTTATCCTCTGGAGTGTGATTGAAAGGGTGAGAAGTTAATTTGGCAGCTTCGCTTCTATGGTTTCATAATGTTTCTCCTCCCCCCTCCCCTCAGCTTCAGGGAAGGACTGTGATTTCAGTACTTTGCGCCTGCCCTCATACAAGGCAAGAGCATGACCCGAAACGAAACCCCTCTCCCCAGGGCACATCCTGAGCAGTAACAGCTTGGCTCAAGTGTTTCTTATGAACAGCCGTCCAGAGCACTTGATCTAAATCATGCCATTTCCTTCACAGTATGGCACAGTTAACAAGTCAGTGCATCAACACAATCTGCAGATGGCAGTTCAAAAGGTGCACGTTCCCCAGCAAGATAAAGGGCAATGAGTTCCATGGGTTAGCTCATTACTTGGATTCAGGCAGGGGCTCCGTAGGGGTGTGAGGGAGGAAAAGGGGGCAGGCAAACCTTGAGAATGCATGTCTACACAAATAAAGGCAGCGTTGCAAGAAGCATGTTATTGAAGTAAAGTGCAAACAGCTTGCAGGGCATGGCTGCCTTCAGAGGTGGCTCGCTTCGCCTCCGGAAAGGAGAGGAAAAGGGGAGGGAAGCCGGTGCCCGTAGGCAGTGGCCTGGGGGTCTTCATTTATCTGCAAGCCTTGGTGAGTTAGGACTCCGTTTCTGAAACAGAGACCCAAAATTCATCTGTCAGCAAGGGCTGGAACTCCTGGTGGCTCTGCATCCTGCTTGGGAAGGAACCTGTGTTCTGGAGCATCGCAGAAGGGCTTCTAGAAAGCGCTGCGCGCTCCTGCGCAAATCGCGTTAGGGCTCAACATCCAGTGGAGAATCTCTGAGACATATTAGTCCTTTAGACTTCAAAACAAGCTTAAATTGGAACCATATTGCTGGAATACTTCTTAGCTAACATTTATATTACTTCAGTTACTAAATCCAGACTAAGTCCCAAGACTCGGCAGGGGAGGACATAATATATTAGGAAGTAAGATGGGGGTGTGCACTTCTGGCCTCCTATTTTATATAAATGTACCAAGAGTTTCCTCACACGAGCAAGGAAATGACTACAAGGCCCTAAAATGCCCATTTCCAGCCTCAAACGAGGGAAACCTGCTGCCCCTCCTCCCCTCTCTCCCCTGGCCATTCTGTGCGTGCCATGCCTTGGGGATAGTTTGGATTACTTGGAGTAAGACTGTTGCATAGGAGCTCAGGTATCAGAGCAGGTAATTGTACACATACAGCTAGATACAGCAAAGGTCTCAGTGAATTGTCCGAGGATGAGATACATCTCGGGAGACCAAAGGAGCCTCCTCTGTGTTGATGGTTGTAAATGAATCTCTTTGGGAACTCTCAAGACGGTGCTTTACCACAATTTCACTGCTGAGGCAAAGGGAGCTCTTCCGAGCTGTTTGTTTCCTGGGTTCTAGCAAAAGCTGGAGAGTGAAGATAGTTTTTCTGCCTGCACTTAGGTGAGCAGGAACACACTGAAAGGTGCTAATGTATGTGCTGAGCTCCGAGTTCCTGCAGCAGGGAGGTTCAAGGCAGGTTAGGCAAGAGAGGAACAGCGAACCCCTTCCCCTCCCCGTAACTTCAGACCTACAAAGGCTGACTTTCTCGTGAACTCCCTGGTCTACATCACAATCCTTTTGGAGAAACAGCGCTAAAACTGGGAAGGGCAAATCCTGAGTGGCTGCTAGGCTGAGGTGTGTTGAGCTAAGTTCATTCCTTGTGTAATTTGATTGATTTAGGAGAGTTATGCCAGAGAGAAATTTGGCTTCAGGCTTTTGGATGATGTGTCATGTTTCTTTATTTAACTTATTGAACAGGTGCTTAGCAACAGCATCTTCCACTGGCTTACCCAGAAATCATCACTGCTTTCTTTCATGATCCTTTCTTTAATATCCTGAGTTAAAAGCTGAGCCAAGACTTCAGGCTGTGCCCCACTGGGACATGCAGGTACGCAGCACATTTCAGCAGGCCCTGTATCCATTTCTTTTTTACAGCAGTGCTTGGACATTGCTGTTTTTCTCAATCCGGGGAGATAAGAAAAGGATAAAGAGCTGTGAGCCTCAGAGATTTTTTTCCTGGGTTTGGTGAGTTCAACCTTAAGCTAAAGCAGCTGAAAAGAACTGCAGTGGTGAGGCACTGAAACTCATTTTGGTAGAAATGTTCCAGCTTCTGATGAGATGGGTGGAAAACAAGTGTGTCCCAGAGCTTTCAGACCTAAGCTGTTGGGCAGTGGTCTTCAGCACTCTGCTGTCATCCACTGCACAGTGTGATTTCTCTAGGCCACTTTTAAGAAGCTGCAGTCTCTGTACTGGAAGTGTCTTGGACCAAACAACAGCTCTAAGACTTCCCAGGCTCACAGGATGTCAGGGATTGGAAGGGATGCAAAGAGCTCATTGAGTCCAACCCCTCTGCCAGAGCAGGACCATACTGTAGCTCAGGTCACAGAGGAATGCATCTACATGGGCCTTGAAGGTCTGCAGAGATGGAGACTCCACAACTTCTCTGGGGGGCCTATTCCACATGTCTTGCACATGTCTTCAGACACTGCATAGCAGCTATTCACTTTTGGGCAGCAGGCTTCAAAATATTTACCTTCCACTGCGGAACTCAGTGCCCAGAGAACTTCCAGTGAGGTGGCTTGAGCGGCAGTGGGACTCTGCCTTGGCTAAATACATCCTGATACTCTTGCAGAGATATCTTTGACCTCTCAACGTGGTATTGCATGGTGTTGTGATCTACATCATGTGTACCGGGGTTACAAGAAGTATGATCTTTTCTATCCCTTTTCCAGTCTCTCTCTTGAAGCCATGAGGAAGGAGAGATGATCAGTCCTTGTGCTCAGCCTTTCCTGTATGTAAGGGACAAAGCCACATGCCTCTGTGCTCTGCCAGTTTCCCTGGTTGCCATCTCATGTAGATGATGGAGGGCCCCAGTCATGAGACCAAGAGCAGCTGCCACCTGCGTAACCTCCTATCGCTGTGGCCATATCCTTCACAGCCATTGCTTGTGGTGAAAGTGTTTGCTTTCTGAAGTTACACCTTCAATTCAGCCCAGTAAGGTACACCTAACAAACAAACCTGTGTAACTTATGCAAAGGATTATGTAACACAGCTCCTTGTAATAGCAGGAAACAGAACTTGGTGAATTATGTCCTTTCTGTCTTCATCTTCCTGTGATTTCTCCCCTGTGATGAATGCCAGAAAAGAATATGTCTTACTCTGGTAGTTCTTACTGATCAGCATGCTCATATTTCTTACAACTGTGGTGGGAATCTCTGGAGTTATGCTGAAACAGAATCTCAGGCCCACACAATACTTCAGTCTCCCAGAAAGCATTCTGCATCTTTGCCATGAAACAGCAGTCTTAGGAGAGCACTGAGAAGACCTGAGGATGGGGACTCTGCTATGCAAAGAGATGTATACTGGGATGTGAGATACAAAGCCTGATGTCACATGGACAGTCTGCAGCAGAGTGAGCACACAAACCTGGCTCTCCTGCCTCTCAGTCCCATGCTTTCATCATGAAATCACTCAATTCTTTCAGCTGGGTCTCCAGGCGCTGCTTTTAGCACTGTAGTTTCTCTGTCCCTCATGGAAAACCCAGGGCTGGGCTTCACAGCCTCTGCAACTCTATCCCTGTGGGCTGTAATTGATTTGGAGTCAGGTGGTGGTGTAACATAACCCGTATGGAATCTGTTGGTGAAGTTTATGGCCATTCAGTTAAAAATAAAGGGAAAAAAAAAAACAAGGAAAAGAAAGGAGGAATATAGAGGGGGAGTAGGAAGTGAACTGCATTTGAATTCTGGGATTTGGAGCTGCCCAGAGAGAAAAGCTTGCAGAGACCTCGGGTGTGGAGCAATCTGTTACCAGCTCATGCACCACAGTGCTGCTCAGCCTGGGCTTTGTCAGCTTGTGTATAAACAGAAGAACTGACAGAGAAATGCTTGTTGCTGGCTCTGGTCAGTCTTTGAACCAATGTGGAGAAGCAGAGAGTTGCAGAGGGAATGCAGAGAGTGCTTCAACAAATACAAGCTGCCCTGTCGCTCACTCTGCATGACATGACTCTGGCTGCACCAAATCACTGCTGGCTCCTCTCACCTGCATTTCCAGGGCTTTTGTGTAGCAAAGGAGGCCACATTTGGGTCCAGGTTTGGAGCCCTCACTACGAGAAAGACATTGAGATGCAGGAGCAGGTCTAGAGAAGAGAGTCTGGAGAACAAGTCTTATGAGGTATGGCAGTGGTGTTGTTTAGTCTGGAGAAAGGGAGACTGAGAGGACACCTCATTGGTCTCTACAGTTCCCTGAAAAGAGGTTGTAGAGAGGTGGGTGTTGATCTCTTCTCCCTAGTAACAAGTGATAGGACAAGAGGAAATGGCCTCGAGTTGCCCCAGGGGAGGTTTAGGTTGAATATTAGGAAAAATGTCTTTCCTAAAAGGATTATCTAATGCTGGAACAGGCTCCCCAGGCAGGTGGTTGAATCCCCATCAACCAAGTGTTTAAAAGAAGCAGAGGTGTGGTTCTGAGGGACATGATTTATCACCAGACTTGCTAAAGTTGCATGATGTTGGACTCCAGGATCTTAAAGGTCTTTACCACCCAAGACAATTCTATCATTCCATGAAGATATTGCAGTGTGGGTCCCCTTTAGCAGCTTCATGTTATCTGCAGATTTGAACAGCTGATTCTAGACTGAAAGTCTGGTAGGAGAGCTCAGATTTATGTGAAGTATTGTGAGACAAATGCTCTTAGCCTTGCTGTGCCCACTGTTCTTGATGCAAGGCTTGGCTTCAACACCTCCAGGCATGGCGACTCCACCACCTCCCTGGGCAGCCCATTCCAATGCCAATCACTCTCTCTGACAACAACTTCCTCCTAACATCCAGCCTGAACCTCCCCTGGCACAACTCCAGACTATGTCCCTTTGTTCTGTTGCTGTTTGCCTGGCAGCAGAGCCCAACCCCACCTGGCTACAGCCTCCCCTCATGTAGCTGCAGACAGCAATGAGCTCTGCCCTGAGCCTCCTCTGCTGCAGGCTGCACCCCCCCAGCTCCCTCATCCTCTCCTCACAGGGCTGTGCTCCAGGCCCCTCACCAGCTTCATCACCCTTCTCTGGACGTGTTCCAGTACCTCAACATCTCTCTTCAATTTTAAGGCCCAGAACTGGCCACAGATGTAATAAGGTCAAAACCAGCCCATGGGTAACGAAAACTAGCCTGCTATGGAAGCATTCTGACCGGTGACTGAAAACAGCAGCAGTGACTTCTGAATTACTTTATGGCTTCCTTAGCAGTGGTTATAATTTTCCATTGCATCTTGCTGGGCACTTGCTGCATCCATAAAATGATTCTTCTCCACCAGATTCTTGTTTTGGTTTGTTTTTAAAGAGAAGGTTCTGAAGGCCCACATGAAAACAGGCAAGTCCATGGATTTTGTTATAGTGATTTTTTTCCACGAGGGAAGCATCCATATTTTACAGCTTGCAAAATGTGAGGGACCATAAACTGTAAAACCACACAGAGAGCCACAACTCCTTTGTACTTTAAAAATAGACATAAAAGTCATTTCTCCAGCAAGAAGGAGTGTATTTTTAAAGGTGAATGTTTGTAGGGCTTGTAAAAGCCACTGGGCTGTTCTTGGAACCGGAATGCTAATGTTTAAAAAAGGCAAAGACACGGATTGTGGTGAGTCTGTTGTGACTGAATCATCTCCCTACTATGTGCTCAACTGGAGCAGCCATAGTGCAGCTGCATGAGGGTGTGCAGTGCTCCCACCCAGCCTGTGAGCCCCTGGCTCCCCACTTCACCCAGAGAAGATGAAACAGGAGCCATAGTGCTGCACAGAGATGAGCAGGGAAAGTGGTGGAGAAGGTCATGAAGAAACTCAAGCAATTCCTTTTCTCAGCTGGGATGAGGGACACCCAGGATTTTCCAGCCTCAGGACTGCCATGTTTCCCCCTACTCTGCAGCAAATGGTGAGCTGGGAAGGGGTCGTACTTTCTTCTCTCAGCATCTTGGGGGAGGTGCAGGAATGATCACTCTCAAGGCTTAGAGCCAAAACTCAGTTTCTCAGTCAGTAGACTATGTGACTTCTAGTAAATGAGGCTGACGCTTCTCTTTCCCGCTTGCCTAGTCTGTGGCCAGGGCTGTGCAGGGCCTGGCATGGCTTGTCCTTAGAGCTGCCCAGCTGGGAGATGCAGGTGTGGAAGAATGATGGTTTTTAGCAGACACTTTGTGCCATGAGACAGCACAAGGGTGTCATCAGAGGATGCCAAGAGGTATTTCACTGCTTCTAGATGTCACTGTAGCAAGCAGCTACAGTGACTGCCTGAGGCCCATGGTGTTTCAAAAAGGGGTGAGACTTCCAGCAAGTGAGCAGGAAAATGGAGAGGTGGGGGTCCCTCAGCATCTAATGCTGGCTCTGGCTCTCTGCTGGTGAGGCCAAAAGCCAAGGGCTGGGCATGTTCCTCAGCATGCCCAGGCATCTTCTCTGAATATGGCCTTGCACCCAGGCATGTTGTAGTTCTAGGCGAAGCAGTAGCCTTGCAGCTGGCAGAGGCACAGCCCTGCTGCCTGCTTGGTGCATGCTGATTCTTTGGAGGGCTAGCTCTTCCACTACTGCTTCAGTGGAGAAGTTGGGGCGTTTGGAGGACATGGCCTTGCCCAGCAGCAGCAGCAGCAGCAGCAGCAGCAGCAGCAGCAGCAGCAGCAGCAGCAGCTATCTTGCCATCCTCTCCTCCCCAGCAGCAGGAGCAGCAAACCTTATTCTTCACAGCTCTTCCTCTTTTCCCTTCCTCCCTGTCTTTTAGCCCTACCTCTGTTTCCAGACAAGAGGGGCCGGTTCCTGGAATAGCCTCCTCAATGGGCAGCAATGTTTGCTCTCCTCTGTGTGGCAGAGGACATCATAATTTGATAATGAAGTCTTGTTTATCAGATTCCAGATGGCAAGGAATGTACTTTTCCATGTGCTGCCCAGTCTCAGTGTGGTTGAACAGTCTAACATTCTGGTCTGCTGTTTGTTTACAGCTGCCTTTCATCTGCAATTATCCACTATATTTTAACAGTGGATAACTGACTGATTCCTGTATTCAGTCCAAATCCTGCTTCTTTGGCTCATGTGAGTAATCTAAGGAAGTCTGACACTTTGTTCCCTGATCTGTCTGGGAATGCCTGCATGACAAGTGGTCCCCAGGCATGGGACCCGTGAGCAGAAGTGGAGTCCTGAGGCTGAGACCCATCTTCCTCCCATTGCCTCCCACTGTCCCAGAGTGTGACTCTTCAGCTCTAGGAAGCCGCCATGCCCGTGGCCAGCTGGATGCCATTGCGGCTCACAGGCGGTTGGTACGCAGGGTGGAATATACCAGCTGCCTGTCCATATTCGGGGGGGTGAGACAAGGCCTCAGGCCCTTCCAGTTGGACAGCACTCCTGCAAAGGGCAACTAGACGAGTTGGAAACATGCAGAGTGAAAAACTTTCCCAGCTCTTCTGTGCAGCTGTCATCATTAGCACAAACAGGCTGGTGCTGCCAGGGCTGCTGGGCTACCCGCTGCTGGGACTCTGCCCTGCTCTGCTGGCAAATGTGTTTCTTTTGGCTGCCTTCAATGAGCTCAGCTATAGAGTCCTGATAGTGGTTTGTCTGTGGAAGGAGCTGCACTCCACTCCATTTTTCCTACCTTTGTGTGTTCTCAAGTCGTTCTGGGATATGACCACTGCAGAGGCTTGAGCAGAGACCAGGGTGAGGTATGTGAATCTAGAACAGTTCCTTTCTTTCTGTCACCTGCCATCACCACTTCCACAACGAGGTCACCACCTAAGAGAGGAGGGTTGGTCCCTGGGAGGTGCATTTCCTTAGGACCTGTGAGAGCTCCCTTCTCTGCTCTGTTATAGATAGCCTCTGTGAACCTCCGTAAGTAACTTAGATGGTCTGTGATGCAGTGGAACAGTAGCTGTAGCCTGACCTTGCATCACTAATGCACAGAAAAGAAGATTAATTTAAGACATGTTAAGAGTTGGCCATTAAAATGTTGAGGTCCCAAGGGAAAGGAGTAGAAGAATTAACTGGGAAGGAATAAAGTAAACAGATGAGCTTGTTTAGGTTTAGCGATGAAAAGGGTAAAGGCATAGACAAGGTAGTGCAAGGAGATGTGGTTGCTAGACAACGTTTGGGAGACCTGAAAGGAACACTGGAGCTAGAGATGTGAGGAAGGGACTGAATGAGAGAAAAGGAGGTGTATAAACTCCCAGAAAAAGACTTGTTTTGGAAGAGAAACTTGGCCCTAGTAACTGAGACAAGGCTGTAAATGTCCCGAGATGAACTCTTCGTCCCCAGGGTCTATCTTTGCCTTGTTTATTTGTTGGTTTAGTTGCATTTTTCTTGAACAAAGTCCTCCTTGTCTCCTTTTATGAAATCTAAACCTTTTGGGGTATAAACTGGCAGTGTCTGGGTAGAGCAGCGGGTTTAGGGTTTGTGCAGTGCTTATAGGTAAAGTTACAATGCAGGTAACAGCAGCAACTGTGACAATTAAGATTTCTGGTGCCTGACCTGAGCAGCTTGGCTGACTTCTGACCATTTCTGTGGACTGTGAAGACAAGACAGTCTCTTAACAGCTACTCCATGGAGCACTCATGTGAGCCTTCCAGCTTCTAGCTTTATCATTCTTTTTGCAACACAGGAAGAGTCAAATGTAACATCAGTCTTTCAAAAGGTTGTGGCCAGGATTCAGGGAAGTACAAAGATGTAATACAGATGTTTATATGGAAAAATCAGTAAAACATAATGGACATGTGCATAGCTGTGACTTACCTGGGAAGAGTCTGCACAGTATGTGTGAAATGAAGTTACAAATGTCTTGGAGCTCTTTGCAAAGATCACTGAACAAGTGAATCAGAGTGATCTGATAGAGATCATCCACTTGGGAATTCCTAAACACTTGACAGAAAATCTCCCACTAAAAGCTTTTAATGATAGGAGAAAATCAGACAGAATAATTTGAATTGGAAAAGACCTTTAAGGTGATTGAGTCCTCCAAGCATTAGAAGCTCTTTGCATGGATAAAGAACCGGCTTGAAACATCAAGATATGGAGAGCTGTAAATGGTCTTGCAGCGAGGGACGTTCACTAGCAGAGTTCTGAGCTGGGGCCTCTTCTGTTCAACTGATTCATACAGCTGGAGAGGAGAGAACAAACAGTGAGAAAATCTGCTGTTGAGGCAGGATTTAGTCAGGGGAATAAACTTGTGGGTCGATAGTGAAAGAATGTGTCAGAGCTTGCAGGACTGAGTGACTGGTGACCAAACAGAGAGTGAAATTCCACAGATGAACCTGTGAACAGATGTGCACTGGGAGAAGTGATCTAGGCTTCACATACAAAGTGAGGTGCTTTGAGGTGACCACTGCCACTCAGGAGAAGGATCACAAGTGTTCTTGGATACTTCTGTGAAAATGTCCTTTCAGTGCTCGACAACACTCAAACCCCCTGGACCCTATGTTAGGAATTACTCGAGAGGGAGTGGAGATGAAAGGAGGAAATCCTTATGCAGCTACAGAAATCTGAGTGTTGCCTGCACACTCAGTGTCACAGGCAATTCTCATCCCTCAGCTTGGAAGGAATTTACCAGAACTGGAAAACCTTCCAAGAAGTCCAAGAAGGCTGGCAGGTATCTGGGAGTCTAGATGGGAAATGTTAGCCTGGAAAAGCTATGAAGACTGGCTGAGATGGAGAGTATCACTGTGATCAGCTCTTCATGTACGGGTATGAGAGCCAGAGGACAATGGAAGCTCATTCAGCTAAGGATGTCACGTTCCAAGCACCCAAAAGAGATGGGTAGTTTATCTGTGAAGCTCCTGGCCAGGGAATGTGTAGCTAAATGCAAAGGCAGTGTTAAAGGAGACTGTACAAATAGCTGGAAGAGAGATCAGTGACATGCTTCTAAACAGAAGAACTATGAAGGCTGAGCGCTGCTGGAAGCTGGAACAGTGTTCAGACAAGTATCATAAATGATTGCCTTGTTCTTACTCTTTCCTGGATGTCTCTTCAGCATCATAGAATTGTTTTGGTTGGAAAAGACCTTTGAGATCATCGAGTCCAACCATTATCTAACTCTACCAAGCCTGGTGCTAAACCAGCACCTCATTTCTGCTTCCTTTAAACACCTCCAGGGATGGTGATTCAACCACCTCCCTGGGGAGCATGGTTCAGTGTTTGAGAACCCTTTCAGTGAAGAAGTTTCTTCTAATGGCCAGCTTAAACCTCTTCCAGTGCAATCCTCATTACATGGGAGAAGACACTGAACCCCACCTCTCTCCAACCTCCTTTTAGGTAGTTGTAAAGAACAAGAAAGTCTCCCCTGAGCCTCCTTTTCTCTAGACAAAACCGCTGCAGTTCCCTCATCTGCTCCTCATAAGAGTTGATCTCTAGACCCTTGGGCAGTGTCATTGTCTTTACTGGGACATGCTCCAGGACCTCAATGTCTTTGTTATTGAATCATAGAATCATTAAGGTTGAAAAAGACCTCTAGAGTCATCATCACTGTCAACCCAGCACTACTATGACTACTCTGTGCCATGTCTACACAGGTTTTGAAGACCTCTAGTAGCGAGGGGCAGAAAACTAAACACAGTACTGAGGGTGTCACTACTAAGTATCATCATAATGCTGCTGCTGCTTGCTCTGACCCAGTGTGGCTATTCTCATGTTGTCACCTCTAGGTGCTTTATGAACAGACATCCACTGGACATTCAGACTCACATATAGTGTTGTACTATGATTGAGCAAGGTCTGATCTCTCTGGTGAGTAGAAAGCTTTGGAACTTCAATTCCAGCCAGCATCTTAAAATTTTCACCTTTCTAGGGCAGAAGTCCTCTCTACAGATCATCTCAAAAAGAACTTCAAAGGATGTTGTCCACAACAAACTAGACACTATGGTCAATATTTCTGAACTGTCTCTTGATGTACCCTTCTTTGAAGTTGGAGGTAACATAAAATATCACTGCTTCTGTGTGAGGAATACCTTTTTAGTAGATTGTATCCTGACAGTTTTCACCAGTGGAAAAAGGACATTTCTGCCTGTGGAGTCTGGAAATACTACCCATGTTCCCTGCAATTCCTCTTAATTCAGAAAGCTGGCACAAGAGCATGCTAAGAAGAATTGGAGAGTCTCTGTTTGCTAAAACAGCCTTGGTTTTCTGATCTGCAAAAGGCAATGACCTATCTAATGCTGGTTCTTTCCAGTGAGGAAGTGATACTGCCACAGCATAGCTGGACTTCGTATCCCCACTTGCACTTTCTGCTCCGCAGTTTAGCCCATCAGTTGCTATTGTCATTGAGGCAAAGGGAGCCTGTTCTTTAAGTGCAGAACAGTGCACCTTGAAAGTAAATGAAAGAAATTTGCTGTCCAGCCCTGCAGTCATTTGCTGTTTCCATCTAGAAGGCAGATTTGTAGAATCATGGAATGGACCTTAAAGACCATCTAGTTCCAACCCCTCTGCCGTGGGTAGGGACACCTTCCAGTAGACCAGGTTGTTCAAAGCCTCATCCCACCTGGCCCTGAACACCTCCAGGGAGGGGGAATTCATGACCTCTCTGGGCAACCTGTGCCAGTGCCTCACCACCCTCACTCTAAAGGATTTCTTCTGGTCTGAGTCTACCCTCCTCAAGCTAAAGCCATTTTCTCTTTTTCTATCACTACAAGCCCTCCTTCAGGTACTGGAAGGCTTCTATAAAGTGTCCCTGAAGCTCTATTTTTTCCAGCTCTTTTAGCCTGTGCCCATAGGGGAGGTGCTTCAGCCTTCTGATCATCTTTGTCGTCCTCCTCTGGGCCTACTCCAACAGTTCAGTGTCCCTTTTGTATTAAGGACACCAGAACTGGACACAGTCCTCCAGGTGGGCTCACAGGAGAGCAGAACAGAGGTGTGAAATCTCCCTTGTCCTGCTGGTCACACTTCTTTTGGTGCAGCCCAGGACACAGTTGCCTTCTGGGCTACTACTGTCTATTCCTGGCTCATGTTGAGTTTATTATCTGGCACCCCCAAGCCCTTCTCCTCGAGACTGCTTTCTAGCCACTCCTCACCCAGCCTTGGGATTGCCCTGACCCAGGTGTTGGACCTTGTACTTTCGTTCAGACTCATCCTGAAATCCTGCCCAACCAATTAACAGATTCCCATGTGAAGTATTGAAGCAGAAAGTACATTATTTTTGTTAGTGATATGGAACATGATAGAATGGTTTAGGCTGGAGAAGACCTTTAAGATTGTTGAGTTCAATCTTTAATCCATTGAAGACCATTAAACCATGCACCTCAGCACCACATCTGCAAAGCTTTTAAATCCCTCCAGGGATGGGGACTCATCACTTCTGTGGGCAGCCTCTTTCAGGACTTGACAACTCTTCCTGGGAAGAAATTTCTTCTAATGTCCAACCTAAACTTGAAGCTGTTTCCTCTTGTCCTATCAGTTGTCACTTGAGAAAAGACACTGGCCCCCACTGGCCTCCAACATCCTTGCAGGTGGTTGTAGAGAGCCAGTAGGTCTCCCTTCAGCTTCCTTTTCTCCAGACTAAAAGACCCAGTTCTTTCAGACAGTCCTCACCAAACCTGTTCTCCAGGTCCTCCACCAGCTTCATTGTCCTTCTCTGCACCCACTCCAGCACCTCACTGTCCTCCCAAAACTGAGCACAGTATTTGAGGGGCAGCTCTGCCAGTGCTGAGTGGAAGGAAACAATAGTAAAGATGGGAGCAAGATTACTGAACTGGATAGAAATGAGACACCATCACTTTGCTTGACTGCATTGTGGAGTTCACATCCTGCCCATGTTGCCTACTGGAAAAGAAGAGAGATCAAGCCTCTTCAGTAAAGAGAACCATGGTTTTGGCTTCCATGTGTCTGCGGTGGACACTACCTGCCTGATGTCCAGACATCCAGGGAACATTGCTGCTTGTTTCACCAGGACAGCTTAGGCCTTGTGGGGACAAAAATACTGGAATGAAAATCTAGTTCTGGACTGAAAATTGAATTCTGATCATTTGTTGATTTGAATACATTTGTATATTCATATACATTCAAGCTGCTACAGACCTGAGAAGACAGTTTTGCAGCTACTACAACACTTGGGACTGTGCAGAGGAATATATTTGTGATTTATGAAGAAACAGTTCCTTACTGATCAGTGACCTCCTCTCACCATTGTGCTAGACCAAAATCTCTCCATAGCTTGCTTTTTGTTCTCTCCACTGAAGATTCTACTGTAACTTCTAGATCCAGATGAGATCATAGAATCACAGAATCAAACAGGTTGGAAGAGATCTCCAAGCTCATCCAGTCCAACCTGTCACCCAGCCCTGTCCAGTCAACTAGACCATGGCACTAAGTGCCCCATCCAGGCTTTGCTTGAGCATGGTCTGATGTCTGCTGTTATTCCTCCCCAGGTGCAGGATCCTGCACTTGTCCTTACTGAACTTCATGTGGTTAGCCTTCATCCAGCATTCCAGCCTGTCCAGATCTCATTGGATGGCTGCACAGCCTGACAGGGTGTCAGCCACCCCCCTGAGTTTTGTATTATTATAGGGATGCCAATTAAGATGGTTTGCTATAAGCCCAGTTTTGCTGTAGAGTCAGCTCCCTTCAGAGTAGTCAAATGCAGGAATAATAACACAGTTTAGACCCAAGACTATAGGTTAAGAACCAGCTGCCAAAGAGCCCAGTTTGCTGCAGCTACAGTTGCATTTGATCAGTCATCTGCAGGGATAACACAGTTTATTTACACTTGCAACAGATAGAATAGAATCATAGATTCAAGCAGGTTGGAAGAGACCTCCACAGTGCCCATGGTATTCACAGTCAGGACACTTCCCCCTCCCCCCTCCCCCCTCCCCCTTTCTGTTCTTTGTTTTGTTCTAACTCATGCTATTTTTCACACCCACAAAAAAAGGAGCTTTACCATCCCCATCTGGGTTTTTAACATCTCAGCAACTTTCTGTGTCTTTTCAACACTCCTCCCCAATACCTCCTTACAGAGTTGGTGGCAAGATACTGTCTTTCATCTGTTCATTCACTGGGTTTACAGACAGCACCTCAAGTTCTCTGTAAGGATATCTCACTAGGATTCAAGTATGGGCTTTTCTTTTTGACCTTTTCATCATCCTGGGGCATTCACCAAGTATTTTATGGTCCTGGGAGCTCATATACAGAGACAAGAAATACAGATCTAGCCACAAAGATGCTCCTATAGGCACTGCTACCCAAGAGCCCTCAACTGCCTGTACGGATATATGAGAAGCAAAAGTAGAATCCATGTGGACAAGACATCTTGAACTATAATTAGCTTATGGTAAATAGTAATTCTTTATTGTGTTGTCAACAGGCAAGGAACCTGCTCTGATGTGGAGGCTTGGGGTACTGCTGACAGAGTTTATGGATGAATCTTAGGGGAATGCTCCTTTTCCCATTTGACACTCAAGTCACTTTTCTTAATTGTAAGAACATCTGTAAGAAGAGCTGAATGAGTTGTAGGCCTTGACAGCTGATCTTCCCATGACTCATTCTACAAAGACAAACTCGTCTTAGGCTTGTCCTTTATCTTCATCCAAAGCATTTGCCAAGAGGACTGTCTGAATTTTGCCTTAATTATAATGTTCAGTTTCAGAGTTTCCATCTGCAGCCTTTGCTGCAAAACAGAAGGGATGCTTCACGCTGAGGCAGTAATGAAGTTGTAAGAGTTATTCTGGATAGAGACAGGCTCTTTGGGAAGGCACTTCAGGCTTTTCTATCTTTGTGCATAAGGTTTAAGGAGAAAGCTTTTTTTTCCCAATTTCAGGTTGATATGAATTAGCTTCTGCATGGAGAGATGTGACTTTTACTTGGATGTGAATTGTTCTCATGAGGCCATACGCAAATGTTACCAGCAAGTTGTCTGCACCTCTGCCGCTTTAGCTTCCAAGGTAATGAAAGAAGAGAATCAAGGTTTATCAGTCCCATCCCATAATAGCTGCCTAAGCCTTTTCAGACTGTATGTCACCTGAATTGTCTATTTTGTTTGTTTTCCTGACAAGCTCAGAGGTAGGTGTCTCCAGTGTAGGTGTGTAAAGTGATTTCTGCAACCTTCCTCCACAGAATCATAACATTGCTTAGGCTGGAATAGACCTTCAAGATCATTGACTCCAAACATGGACCCAGCACTGATAAGTCTGCCACTAAACTGTGTCTTTAAATACCTCTAGGAATGAGGATTCAACTACTTCCCTGGGCTTGAAGACCCTTTCAGTGAAGACAATTGTTCCTAATGTCCAATCTATACCTGCCCCGGTGCAACTTGAGGCCTTTTCCTCTTGTCTCATCACTTGTTACTTGGGAGACCAGAGCCGCTCTTGCCTTACTCCAGCCTCCTTTGAGGGAGCTGTAGAGAGTGAGAAGGCATTCCCTCAGCCTCCTTTTTTCCAGACTCCATGATGAGTTTGGTAGATACCATTCCTCAGAGCCTTTTCACTTTCACCGATGAGAGGTGGCCCTGCAGTCCTTTCCACTAGGTGTGAATTAGGCAAGGACTAATTCCTTGCTTAATTCCTAATTTCAATTAGATTACCTTGTCAAAATAGGATTGATAATAATTGCACAGTATAAATGCCTCCTCAGATATAAAATACTTAGTAGTGGGGGTTTAATCTACTGGAGAAATACATTCTGCAACTTGCTTGCCAGAAGCTAGATCTATCTGCACTGCAAATGAAGAGAGCACTTAATTATTAAAGCAAGCCCAAAGATTGTAGCAAAAGGACCGACAGACTCTCCATCTTTTGATGTTGTCACACCAGGACTGCCTGCCTTTGTGAGCAGTTTGTGTCAGCCAGTTACAAGTGACACTCCGGTCAAACACAAATTATTGGGTTCAGCACGGGGGTAACCCAGTGAAAGTTAATGACCTGTGATATGTAGGAAATCACACCAGATGATCTAATAGCTTCTCCTGGCCTCACACTCTATGAATCTGTGAATATGCATCCTCTGAGGTCGACTGCTAATTATGTTCCTGAGCAGGAGACTAGGGAGAGGCTGCTGCAAAAGAAGGGTTTAAATTAATTTACTGGTGTCCATTGTGCTGTATCTACAGATTCAGATGGTTCACATCCAGCTTCTTTCTTCAACTTGCCTTCTTTTTAAGGTCTGTGAGAGGAGCTGGGGCATTGGGGAAAGGCTGATTGCCGATAGCCTCCACTGGGAGAACCTGGTGCTGCAAGCAGTGGTTCACACGGTTCCTTTCAGCGTGCCCCTGCCTCCGTGCAGCGTGTCCAGAGCACCCTGCGTGCGTGAAAAGCAGAAGCTGTGATTTAGTGAGAAACCCTTCGTGGTGAAATACGAAGGCAAAAACCGAGAGAGAGTTCTGTCCAGAGCTGTTCAGACTGCGGAAGGAGGTTTGGCCTCAGTAATTGGGATCATGTCTGTGTGTCTAGAGGTGGCTGATTAGCAAAGTAAGGCTTCCCCCCCCCCGTGAATTTTCTGGAAGGACAGTGAGAATCGGAGGAGCTCTTAGAGCCCCTGATCCGTCCTTGTGCCACGCTGGGGCTGCCCACGTGTGTTTACAGCATCGGGTTCCTGTCGCTGGGTTTGTTTGGCTTTCCAGTCGGGTGGGAGAAGAAAACGAACCCCACTGTCTTACAGCCTCGTTCAAGATAACCGCCACGGAAGCAAGGGAAGGATCCGCGGCAGAGAAGCGGCCGGGCTTAGGGCATGCCGGGGAAGCCCTGTCTGTTTACAGGCTCTGTTTATCCACACCTGTGAGCTAGAAATGCTGTCATCTGAGGAGCGGCCCCGTATTACAAGAAGGTCAAGCACCAAGCAGACCTAATTAAAAGCTCATTACAAGAGACAATCTCCATTAGCATGCCAAGTTTCATGCAAATCCATTAGCACCGGGGCTCTCTTCCGAAGCTTTAAATTCCAGTCCTGTGCCCCAGGGACTGGAAACCGTGGCCGGTTAATTTGCCATTCTCCGCCTGTGAACATTAGGCACAGTCCTCTTACTTTCTGGATTATTTCACATTCCAGCAAATTAGTTTTATCCGTTCTGAGAACATTTTAACAAAGAAAGTTCTTTTGGCATCACATGGATAAAATAACAAGGGATAAAAGAATGAGCAGTTCCCCCAATCAGGAACAAATAACTTTAAATCTCTGCCGAAAATGCAGCCTTTCCTGTTATTCCCCCTCCCCCCCCTTCCTTTCATTTATCTTTCGGCAGGCGGATTTTTTAATTACGCTCCGCAGCCGGATTCCGCTCCCTCGCTCTTTATGATGCTGCTCTCAAGAGCCCTGGCTCTTTTTCTTTCTGCCATTGTAGCAGAACTTGACTAAAGATCTCCAAAGTTGTTAAGTATAAAAGTTGGTAAATGATACTATTGTTTAAGTTAGGGGCGGGGAGGGGGAGGCAGGGGGAAGGCAGCTTCTCCGCGGTGGCTGTGGGGAGGGGGAAGGTTTAGAGAAAAAAAAAGGCAAAGAGAAAAGGCTCAAATGAACTGAAATGGATCAAAGTAAACAGAGACATCTAAAAGCTTTTGTAAGTTAAAAGTGGCTATCTGTTGCAAGTCCTGCCTCATTAACTACTGATAGAAGCACTGTCCTGGCCCTCGGAGATATCCAACGCTGACCGCCTCCGAGGGGATGAACTCCGGGTTATTCCCTCTTGCCTTCCTCTCGCTTTCCACAACTGCTTAACCTCAACATCCCCGCAAATGTTTATTCTCTGTGCTAGGCACAACCATGCGAGATTCCATCCCTCAGCTCCTCCAAAGAAGAAACATAAGGTCAGAGAGAAGGAAGTGGGAGAAAGAAGGAAAGGTCCCCAAAGTCAGTCACCTTTCCCGGGTGTCTGCTCTGCACCATTTATGATACACCTTCTTTGAGGGGTGAACAGAGAGAGGGAGATCAGCATCCCTGCTCTGGTTTACAGTATCCCCCATGTCAGCGGGGGAAGCAAGCTGAAACTAAGAGGCTTGTGTCGGGAAGCAGGGAGAGTGAGGAAGGATGGGGAGGGGGGAACACCATGGCTCTTTGACTAGGACCAGATAGGTCTCTGTGTAGAGTAATATTACAGCTCGGTCTCTCATAAACAAGCTGCATGCCGGCTTCTAAAGAGCCCATCTGGCATAGCTTTGAGAATGGCAATAATTACAAGCTGATGATGGACATGGAAGAAAAGCCCTGCTGAGCTAGCTCATAAGGAAGTACAGGCCAGGACTGTAGGGAAATTACAGGCTAAAACCCTTTCTAGTTTAGGCCTTTTGGTGTTCTTAATCACAGACTTTAAATGTTGTAATAAACACTGTTGCATTTTATTGACCAACTCCCAGGACAGGCAAATCTTTTTTATTTTATTTTATTTTTACTATTTGTTGCTTCAGAAAGCAGCTTGAAAACGATTGTTTCTGTAGATTTACTTCATGAAAAGTGATCCAAACTGCAAGAGTCCATTTTGTTGCTTTGCAATTAAAACAGAACAAGGCAGAAAAACAGGCAAGAGAACTGTTTCAGGGTTTGACTTAACCCTGTGCAGCCCCTAGGTCACTAGGAATGTTCGCTTCAGGTTGGGGTTATCATCGAGGAATAAAAGATCTAAAAGCAGCTGTTAAGTTTTTAGGTGGAACTCCTGTTGATTTCACTGCCTATAGGATTTCACAGGAAAGAAAGCAGTTTTTAGGGATGAGAGGAATGGGCCTGGTTCCGTGCCAAATGAAGCTCATGGCACACTCACAGACTTCAGTGACATAAGCAGTGCAAGTAGCAGCTTAGAAGCCTCATCCCTGTGTTTAATCTTTTGCATTGTTGCGTCTCAGAGCAGTGTTTCTGACTAAAAGGGAAAATTCCAGGCTGCTGGTGTGACTGGGGCTCTGTTCCAGTGCCCTTTCCAGATATCAAACACCATTTTCAGAGTGAAATATGTGAAACACAGCAATGCTGATGCCCAGTTGAGGGTACCTGGCAGGGTTGTGGTTTTCAGAGAAAGGTGTCTCTGGCGCCGTGTTTCCCTAGTTTGGAGTTTAGAATCACTAAACCTTTGAGAATGTTGCCACCTCTGTGCCTCTAGAGATCTGTGTTTCAGGTATATATTTACTGCGTGACTTTCTATGGAATCAAGGAGTTGCTTTGGCTGGAGAAGACCTCTAAGGTGATCTAGTCCAGCCATTGACCTCACATCACCACGGTTATTAAGCCATGTCCCAAAGTGCCACGTCTACACTTTTTTGGAACACCTACAGGGCTGGTGGCTCCACCACCTCCTTGGGCAGCCTATTCCAATGCCTGACAACCCTTTCAATAAAGAAACTTCTCCTAATATGCACAGGCATGTGACAGTGCCACCTATACAGGCTGTGGATGGGTATGGAGTATCTCTGTGGGCTATCTCTGGATATGTGAGTGGAGCGCAATGGAGCTGTGACAGTTAACACCACCTAAAGTTCCGCTTCAAGGAGCCTACCTGTTTTCCCAGACTTATTTAATTCTCCTTTTCCTTCTCTGGAGTCTAGAAGATCAGGAGTTAAACAACTCTGTGAGTTTCATTTGACTGGAGTGCAATAAATCTCCCTGGGTGACTGATAGACTGATAACTCTCAAACCCCATTCAGCGCTTTGTGTGTCAAAACAGCAGTGAATCTGGAGGGTTGCCAGTTGGTTTAGATGGTGCTGTTTTGACAATATGTTGTTTATTACAATCCCACACATGTAATTGGTTTTCTTTGAGCAAAGCTGCCTTTATTTTGCCTTTTTTTTTGGGGGTAAAGTTTAACAGCATCAGCCACGCATTAGAAATGCTGCATAGTGCTGTGGGTTGGGTTTGCTGATCCTGTTGGATCCTGGAAATGTATCTGTGTTTTCACAGGACACATTCTCTTCTGAGATCCTACAGAATGTTCTGTTCCTTTAGATAAATGTTTGCCTGCAGATACAGCTCCGTGTTTGTAAATTGTTTCGTGTTGGTCCTATTTCAGTCGCGGCTCCGCTTTCACAGAGCTTTCAAAGTTTCTGGTTTACTTGTAGCTGTTTGCATCGTTTCAGAATGCAGAGGCTCATTTAGTTTTCCCAATTACCATTTGATTATTTGCTCAGGCTTCAGCTTTTTTCCCTCTTTTTGTTGCAAAGCTGGAGGAATGCAGGGCCAGGCAATGGAAATTTACCTATCCGAATGCAGCTCCTTTTTCTTTCACAAACTTCCTCCAGCTTCTTAATCTGAAACTTGCTTGTCAATGTGAAATGATTTCTTTATTTTTAACTGTCTCTTTCCAAAACAGACTAGAATTGTTCCTAACAAAAGAAGCATGAATTGGTGGAAACTATATATTAAATGCAAGACTATTTGTCTAGTTTTCATTAGGTTGCTGAGTGAGAAGCCCAAACTCCTCTCTTTTCCCAAGGTACTCGGATATCCACGAAGTGCCTTCATCCCGTAGCCTCGTTTCCTCTCCCGGTAAACCAGCTTTCCAAAAGAATGCTACACTCTCTGCTCTTTATACTGTCAGCAGTGAGAGCAACCAGCAAGGCTGACATTTCTTATTGTTTACAGAGGATGAGCGCCAACAAGGCATCTCTGATCATTTGATAAACTCTCCGAACCCTCTCCCCCCCGCCCAGCCCTCTGCTCCACTGACCAAACTAACCTTTTCACGGTACACTGCCTGTAATTACCAGTGAAAGACGCTAACCAGAAAGGATCAAAACTTCAGCTAAACACAAACAAACCACCGAAACAGCTATGAAGATAAACTACTCTCAGCTAACATTGCTCGGCAGGCAGTGCAGGCGGGGAGGAGCCGAGTAGCTGCAGGGTCGGGAGGTGTGTGTGGAGAAAGAAGGAATCTAACCTTAAATTCTTTCTGTGCATGTATTTTTCATGCGAATTTTAAGATTGCTTGAAAAAAAATCCTAGAATAGCATTAAAATAGCCTTATTGTTTATCACCACAATCCTGTATATTTAATATCCTTTCCTCCCCATCAGTTCTCCCCATTCCTGCAGAAACTCTGCCAACACAGTGGTCAAACTAAGTTTAGAGTCCCTCACAAAGAGCCCAGGACTAATGCCTACAGCAGAAAGAGTTACTTTTCAGTGTTCATCTGCATTTGACTTTTAACACCCCCACACCCCCCAGTTGCTGGTGGGACAGGCATTTACTCCGTATTTTTTTCACTCTGTTTTCCTGGAGGTGAGATGATGCATTGATTCGCTCCTCTCATCCCTCTCTGACAGAGACCTGGTGAGGGTGGCCTTTGTTTGCCAGGAATGTTGATTTGATGGATGATTATATAAAAGTGGTTTAAATTCCAGCCTAAAACACTGCATCTGATCTTCCAGGTTCTACATGAATTAGCTGAGTAATGGGCTTCCAGGAGCAGAATTTTTGGCCACTGACTTTTCTACTGCCAAAGAGTCAGACACAGTTTTCAGGAGGGTGTGATTTTCTTCCTGTCCTAAGCTGTATTGGTTAACTCTTTTCTCTTCCAGGATGAGGGCTGTCATATGGAAAGATCAAGTTTAGTCTCCAACAGAAACACACATCTTAAACTAAAGCTTTAGGCAAAACAAACAGCTTTCCTTTAGAAATCTTGTCAGCTGAGAACTCAGCCATGCCATCTTATGTCAGCAGGGAACTAGTCTTTTCAGCAATAAAATAATGCTATTTTGCTTGTGTCACTTCTGCAGAAGCCACTGAGTCATAGAATCATGGAATCATAGAATCATAGAATCAAACAGGTTGGAAGAGAGCTCCAAGCTCAGCCAGCCCAACCTAGCACCCAGCCCTGGCCAAGCAACCAGACCATGGCACTAAGTGCCCCAGCCAGCCTTGGCTTCAACACCTCCAGCCACAGAGACTCCACCACCTCCCTGGGCAGCCCATTCCAATGCCAATCACTCTCTCTGCCAGCAACTTCCTCCTAACATCCAGCCTGGACCTGCCCTGGCACAGCTTGAGGCTGTGTCCCCATCCTCTGTTGCTGCTTGCCTGGCAGCAGAGCCCAACCCCAGCTGGCTACAGCCTCCATTCAGGCAGCTGCAGACAGCAATGAGCTCTGCCCTGAGCCTCCTCTGCTGCAGGCTGCACACCCCCAGCTCCCTCAGCCTCTCCTCACAGGGCTCTGCTCCAGGCCCCTCCCCAGCCTTGCTGCCCTGCTCCAAACACCTTCCAGCACCTCAATATCTCTTTGATTGAGGGGCCCAGCACTGGACACAGCACTCAAGGGGTGGCCTGAGCAGTGCTGAGCAGAGGGGCAGAAGAACCTCCCTTGTGCTGCTGCCCACACTGCTCCTGAGCCAGCCCAGGATGCCACTGGCTCTGCTGCCCACCTGGGCACTGCTGCTTCAGCTTCAGCTCCTCTCTCCCAGCACCCCCGGGACCTTCTCTGCCTGCCTGCTCTCAGCCACTCTGTCCCCAGCCTGTAGTGCTGCTTGGGGTCATTGTAGTCCAAGTGCAGAACCCTGCACTTGGCCTTGTTCAGTCTCATCTCATTGGCCTCTGCCTCATTGATTAAAACCTCCTAAGGAATGACCACAAAAGTAGCACTGCCACTCCTACGGCTTTTGGACAGGCTTTGTCATCAGCTGGATGCTCAGCACCTAAGAGACCTCTCTTTGTCTTTCTTTCTTTCTTTCTTTCTTTCTTTCTTTCTTTCTTTCTTTCTTTCTTTCTTTCTTTCTTTCTTTCTTTCTTTCTTTCTTTCTTTCTTTCTTTCTTTCTTTCTTTCTTTCTTTCTTTCTTTCTTTCTTTCTTTCTTTCTTTCTCTCTCTCTTTCTCTCTTTCTCTCTTTCTCTCTTTCTCTCTTTCTCTCTTTCTCTCTTTCTCTCTTTCTCTCTTTCTCTCTTTCTCTCTCTCTTTCTCTCTTTCTTTCTTTCTTTCTTTCTTTCTTTCTTTCTTTCTTTCTTTCTTTCTTTCTTTCTTTCTTTCTTTCTTTCTCTCTTTCTCTCTTTCTCTCTTTCTTTCTCTCTTTCTTTCTGTGTTGGATCAAGAACTGGCTGGATGGCAGAGCTCAGAGAGTGGTGGTGAGTGGTGCCACATCCAGTTGGCAGCCAGTCACTCGTGGTGTTCCCCAAGGATCAGTGCTGGGCCCAGTCCTGTTCAATATCTTTATTGATGATCTGGACGAGGGCATTGAGTCCAGCATCAGTAAGTTTGCAGATGACACCAAGCTAGGAGCAGGTGTTGATCTGTTGGAAGGTAGCAGAGCCCTGCAGAGGGACCTGGCCAGGATGGATGGGCAGAGGCCAATGGGATGAGATTTAACAAGGCCAAGTGCAGGGTTCTGCACTTTGGCCACAATAATCCCAAGCAGTGCTATAGGCTGGGGACTGAGTGGCTGGAGAGCAGCCAGGAGAAAAGGGCCCTGGGGGTACTGATAGATAGTAAGATGAAGATGAGCCAGCAGTGTGCCCAGGTGGCCAAGAGAGCCAATGGCATCCTGGCCTGCATCAGGAACAGTGTGGCCAGTAGGACAAGGGAGGTTATTCTGCCCCTGTACTCAGCACTGTTCAGGCCACACCTTGAGTACTGTGTCCAGTTCTGGGCCCCTCAATTCAAGAAAGATGTTGAGGTGCTGGAACATGTCCAGAGAAGGGCAACAAAGCTGGTGAGGGGCCTGGAACACAAATCCTATGAGGAGAGGTTGAGGGAGCTGGGCCTGTTTAGCCTGGAGAAGAGGAGGCTCAGGAGTGATCTTATTACTGTCTACAACTACCTGAAGGGGCATTGTAGCCAGGTGGGGGGTGGCCTCTTCTCCCAGGCAACCAGCAATAGAACAAGGGGACACAGTCTCAAGTTGTGCCAGGGTAGGTATAGGCTGGATGTTAGGAAGAAGTTCTTCCCAGAGAGAGTGATTGGCATTGGAATGGGCTGCCCAGGGAGGTGGTGGAGGCACCGTCCCTGGGGGTCTTCAAGAAAAGACTGGATGAGGCACTTAGTGCCATGGTCTGGTTGATTGGATAGGGCTGGGTGCTAGGTTGGACTGGATGATCTTGGAGGTCTCTTCCAACCTGGTTGATTCTATGATTCTTTCTTTCTTTCTTTCTTTCTTTCTTTCTTTCTTTCTTTCTTTCTTTCTTTCTTTCTTTCTTTCTTTCTTTCTTTCTTTCTTTCTTTCTTTCTTTCTTTCTTTCTTTCTTTCTTTCTTTCTTTCTTTCTTTCTTTCTTTCTTTCTTTCTTTCTTTCTTTCTTTCTTTCTTTCTTTCTTTCTTTCAATTGTTGTCATTTTGTGATGGATGAAAGTCCTGTACCTTAGCCCTAAACCCCTGATGCTTGGCTGGGAGCTTTAGCTGTAACTTCAGCACAAACAAGAACCTGTTGCTGCGCTGAGAGTGCTGAGATCTGTCCTTGTCTGACTTTGCAGAGCTTCCATCATCGTGCAGGCTCTCCAGAAATGCTGTTCGTGTCAACACAGTGGGTCAAGTTAGTACATGGTGGTTTTCCTCTCATTTGTTTTAGTATCAATTTTTTTATGGTTCCCTCTTAAATTTTTATCTGTTCCACATAGATGTCACAATGTTGTCAAACCAGTAAGACATGAAAAGCTGAGCCTACAGCAGCTGACTCAAAAGCCTGTGTGACTTAAGGAGCATAAAAAACTCCTTTAGCAATACAGAATCATAGAATCGGTCAGGGTTGGAAGGAACCACAAGGAGCAGCAGTCCCAACCCCCCTGCCATGCCCAGGGACACCCTGCCCTAGAGCAGGCTACACACAGCCTCAGCCATCCTGGCCTCAAACACCTCCAGCCATGGGGCCTCAACCACCTCCCTGGGCAACCCATTCAAGGCTCTCACCACTCTCATGCTCAACAACTTCCTCCTCACATTCGTTCTCAATCTTCCCACCTCCAACTTTGCTCCATTCCCCCCAGTCCTGTCACTACCTGATAGCCTAAAAAATCCCTCCCCAGCTTTTTTTGCAGGCCCCTTTCAGATCCTCAAGGCCACAATGAGTTCACCTGGGAGTCTCCTCTTCTCCAGCCTGCACAGCCCCAACTCTTTCAGTCTGTGCTCACAGCAGAGCTGCTGTAGCCCCCTGAGCATCCTCCTGGCCCTTCTCTTTCCTGCCTTCCCTTTATATTGGTAAAACATTGTTTTAACCAGAAGCTTCAGCACAGGAGTGGCCATTCATGCACTTAGGACACTCCAAATAATAAATATCCCTAGGTCGGAGGTGTGATGAATTCTTCTAGAAGAGCCAGGCATGTGCTTGTGCCTGTGATGGGCCTGGATGCCTTCTGTTTCCTCCCAGCTCTTCTTGCCACAGCAGGTGACCCCAGGGAACTGACTTGCTTCGGTACTCTTGGAAGAACTTACTGAGTGCTGCATAGAAAAATGCAGGTTAATGTATCCAAAACAGGTCTAGAATTGAAAACTGCAACATCTGAAGACATGAGCTTAAATATGCTGAAAAAAAAGCACAAATCTAGCAGCAGACCTGGCAATGCTGGGTTAATGGTTGGACTCAGTCATCTTAAAGGTCTTTTCCAGCCTAGAGGATTCTGTGAGTCTGTAAGGGCTCTTTGGGGTGTCTAGGCTAAACCACTTATGACAAAGATCATGCAGAAGCTGTGCAAAATACCACTGCTCTTTTCTGTTTTAAACACCCATCTGTAGGAAGTGTTTATGTTGGTCTTTATTTTGTCCAGAGTACCCTCTGACCACTGAATGCAGATGCTGAAGGCAAAGGAGGATTGTTTCTTAATCAACCTACTGCAGTTGGTGAGGGAAGACTATAAATTAGCCTTATCAGAGAAAGTCTTAACTATTGAAAAGCTGCTTCCTCCCCACAAACATAGGATTCATAGATCATAAAGCTGAAAAGGACAATCAGAGGCTGGTCCTGACATGTAGCATGTTGGCCAGTATTGGGTACTTCTGAAATTAGATCCAGAGAAACTTACAGCTTGAGTCAGGACAAGCAGTGGCAGGACTTTAACCAGCTGTGTGCGCTGGATAGAGATGGGACATGTCACACGTGCTCATCAGCAAGTTACTCACTGCAAACCACTTGGGTTTGTTTTCCTGCTGCTAATGTAATTAGAGTTCATCTATTTCCCACTACTGTCCTTTTATCTTGTCTCTCTTTCATGTGTGCAGGTCTCACTATCACCTTCATGCTAATGGGGCTCTCCTTGGCTGGTTAAAAGCTTGCTATTGCCTTAGTGTAGCTAAGTGTGTGCCCTAGTAACGCAGATCTTACCTGTTCTGAATCAACACAAGCTTTTACTTTGTGCTTTGTGTTAGTAACTTGATGTGATTGCAGCTCAGGGTTGCAGCTGAGTGGGCTAGGAAGAGAAAAGCACTAAGACAAAACCATTAAACCCCAAAAATTCTTCCCTGCACTCACATGTGCTTGCATTGTACCCTTCCCAAGAAGGCCTGTGAATTAAGGTGAGGTGAAAGTGCCAGCAGTCCCTTGCCCTTTTATCTCCCCTGTAATGAAGTCTTGCTGTTTAACTTTCATGTTGCAATTAAGATTTTTACTTCCTCATGTGATTCACTGCAGGGAAAGTGGATGCAGAAAATCTTAAAGGGCAAAAAGACAGAAGTCAGAGGAGCAAGTAGGTGGAAATGGAAGTCTTTTTCCAATTTATTTCTTTCCAAGTCAGATGAAAAGGAACAGTAAGAACAAGTCCTGCTTCCATCAGCATGCAGTGATTGGAAATGCAAAGATATTTGCTCTTGGGGCATTAGCAAAAAGCTCCTAACTCGGGAAAAGATGCCAGCTGACTTCAAGGAGTTAGTCAGGGGAGGTTTATGTGAGACAAACAAAGGTCAAGCACTTAAAAGCCAATGAGCTAATCATTGTTTGAGCCCACAGATCTTTTTCCTCATTTTTGGATCTGATGTATGAAAATGTGAGCTCAAAATTGCTGTCATTAATGCACAGAAGTATTTTACAGCGAGAGCTAAGGGAGTCCTGATCCTATTTAATGTAATTTGTCATACAGATTCTCTACCTCACCCACCTCAAATGAAGTGCCTTTGCTAGATGAAGCCAGTCCTGCCCTGGGCTCTGGATTGAAGCACTTTTCTGCTCTGTAGATTTTTGCTCTATTGCATTTGCAGGTGCCTCATCTTTAGTCACAGACGGCAAATAATCAGAACTTATCTGAATCAGATTTTCCTGACTCTTCTGCCTGAGTGTTCTCACTGCCTGCTCCCAGCCAAACTGCCTTTCCAGTTCTTTTCCTTGTTTCTGCATACTTCATTGCCCTCATTCCACTCCTGGGGCCCAACGGTTTTGTTTGCTGTCTCTTTCTTGTCTGTTCACATCTGCTTAGGCCAGTGGCGGTGAGGCAGGGAGTCTTGGTGCACTGAAAGAGGGCAATTGGGGCTGTGCAGGCTGGAGCAGAGGAGGCTCCCAGGTGACCTTCTTGTGGCCTTCCAGGATCTGAAGGGGGCCTCCAAAAAAGCTGGGGAGGGAATTTTCAGGATATCAGGGAATGACAGGACTGGGGGGAATGGAGCGAAGCTGGAGATGGGTAGGTTCAGACTGGAGGTGAGGAGGAAGTTGTTGAGCATGAGAGTGGTGAGAGGCTGGACTGGGTTGCCCAGGGAGGTGGTTGAGGCCCCATGGCTGGAGGTGTTTAAGGCCAGGCTGGCTGAGGCTGTGTGCAGCCTGCTCTAGGGTAGGGTGTCCCTGGGCATGGCAGGGGGGTTGGCACTGGCTGCTCCTTGTGGTCCCTTCCAACCCTGACTGATTCTGTGATTCTATGACTGTTTGCCTCTATAGAGCTCTATGAGATGTCACTAGGAGAAGAATCATAGCCATTGCCATTAGGGTTTGATTTGCAAAGTGCATGGCCTGTGCTTCCACTTGAAACCTTTAAAGGGCTGGAAATACACAAAGCATTGCTGTAGAGTGTGTTGTCTCTGAAATACTGCTCAGGGAAATTAACCCCCTCTCCCCTCCCCCCCCCCCCCCAGGTTGCTGACCTTGTTGGCATGGATAAGGGGG
The DNA here is from genome assembly GCF_015220805.1 of Pogoniulus pusillus. Taxonomy (NCBI): domain Eukaryota; kingdom Metazoa; phylum Chordata; class Aves; order Piciformes; family Lybiidae; genus Pogoniulus; species Pogoniulus pusillus. The sequence goes on along the minus strand of NC_087264.1, from coordinate 1,141,607 downwards.
ACATGAGAACCCCCCCTCCCTATTCCAGTTGGAAGCCATTACCCCCTGGACAAGGCGTAACGGCTTCAGACTGGAAGAAGCTATATTGAGATGAGACCTCCACATGAAGGTGTTGAAGCACTGAAACACATTCTCCAGAGAAGTTGTGGAGACTCCAAGCATGGAAGTGTTCAAATCCAGGTTGGATGGCACCTTGAGCAACTTAGTCTAGCAGGAAGTGTCCCTGTCCATGCAGGGGGAGTGGAACCAGGTGATCTTTAAGGTCCCTTCCAACCCAAACTGTTCCATGATCCTGGTTAACTATATCTGTATGTATTATGGAGCAGAATTTTCATCAGCTACGAGTTACATCTGCAGGAGTCTCCTTATCTTTTGTCTTTGGGCTCCACTGCTGCTTTGCAATTACACAATGCAAAGCACCGGCCCCTGCATCCCCACACCCAAATGTTTGGCTTTCATTTGTGTGCCCAGGCACTGTAACAAACACCATGTGCTAACAGCTGCCAGAAAGGGCCTTTCTGGTTACTCAGAATTCCACTTTCCATTAAAGTTCCACAGTGACAGTGGTTTCCCTGCTCTTACTTGCTGCTCTTAGCCCGAGAGCTTCGTATTGCCTCTGTGCTGCCCAGCTTGCCCCCTGTCCAACCTGGTTGATTCTGTGAGTCTATGATCCTGTGTCCAGTGCCGAATGCTTTCTGACAACCACAGTGGTGAGATCTGCCCTGCGATCCCAAATGTGGGTATTTGAGTGCCAGGCAGGCTGACTGCCCTCCCCCCAGGAGGCTGTGCACGCTGAGGGGGGCAGCCCCGTGGGAAGCAGGTGGTCAGAGCTCCTGTTTCTCCTCTGCCCCTGCAATACCTCAGCTGGTGCAGCCAATTAGGCCAGACACGAGGCTGTTATTAATTCCTTATCCTTAGGTCATGCTGGCTCAAGGACCATGTTGTGATGTCTTCAGGCACAGTGAGGCTGGAGGGCTGCACATCTTTGCGTTGCCAGGTACTTAGGGTCGATAATATCTGCTGTGGAGCTCTATGAAATGGTCCAGCCAGTGCTGGCCTGGTATTTTCTACACACCATTCACCCCACTAAGCGCATTTCCCTCCCACAGTGTGCTCAGGCCTAGGACTACTCAGTCTTCTATTTCCCCATCTCTGTCTGGAGGAAACAGTGGGGGCAGCTCCTTTTCTAAGGCATCAAAAAATGAACCAGTTACCCCTATACTTGTGATGTTTGGAACTGCTGTGATTCTAAAGGCTGCTTCAAGCAGAGTTTACCAGAGTTGTATAAATCTTTGCTTTAAATCCACTGTAAATATGTTACAGAATCTGCCAAACATGCATTAAAATATTTTGCTGTAGATATGCCTATGTCTAACCTTTTGGTTTCTAAGAGCTTTAATCAGTAATCTTCAAGTAGGAAGTTATTCATCTTTATTGCCAGGCAGTTCTCAGTGGTGGTCGTGACAACAATCTTTTCATTGCTTCTGTGTTTAGTTGTTCTTTGACATGATAGAAGTCAGCTGCAGTTCAATGAGCTCACTATTTGTGCAACTTAATTGCTTGCTTCCTTTAATATGTACTCAATTTTTCCTTTTATGAGCAGAGTTGTTGGAAAAATTAAGCTTAAGGATATAGCTATCCACTGTTAATCAACCTTCTTCCCAAACACATTAGTAAAATAGGTCAAATGACTGTTGAGTGTTAAGTGTACCATTACTAAGGTAGTTCTCAGCTGGAAAATGAAGCTTATATTAGATAAGACAGGAGTTTCCAAAGGAGCTTCCAGGACTTAGGTGTCCATATCACACTGAAATTCAGTCAGATCCGAGTGCCTAATTCCCTTAAGCTGGATTTTACTAAAGCTCTTAGGGGAGTGTCCATTAAGGAGTTTTGATTTGGTGCATGTTTAGAGCATGCAGGTTTGAAAATAGCCTGGGGCTGGAGCTGTTGGTTGCACTGGGGTGTGTGATCCATCCATCCATCCATGCATGTGTGTGTGTGTACCCAGGAGCTGCATGTTAGAGCACGCAGGTTTGAAAATAGCCTGGGGCTGGAACTGTTGGCTGCACTGGGGTGTGTGATCCATCCATGCATGTGTGTGTGTGTCTGTGTCTATGTCTGTGTGTACCCAGGAGCTGGCACAAAAATTAAACTGTGTTCATAGGCGTTTGTACTTTGCATTAATAAGGATACTGCATCTGTTTATTCTGTCCAGAATGACTAATATCATTCAGATTTGAAATTCCTAGAATAGCTCTGTGATGTGAGGATGTATAAATAGTTTTGATGAGTATAAAATGTGCTCAGTGAAGGAACTGATCTATCAAAACAGCTTTATACAGTGACAGTGTAATTTCTTTCCATGTCAGGGTTGTATATTCGGATGGAAAAGTCACTTTAATTGCAGTGGCGATAGCTCCATTGGAATTTTGCCCACTTGCCCCCAGAAATGTGCAGGAATTTCACAATCCTATTTAGACATGTGGCTTCCTTTGGAAAGCTCTTCCTTTTCTAAAATGAGTGTATTTTACAAGGGCACAGATAAGGCTTAAGAAAAATGGCAGCTCGAAGATTTCCCACTGGAAGATAAAAGGCTGTGTTTTGTTTTGGTTACATCTCTCAATCCCAGTTCCCAGGATGAGTCAGGAGAGTTTTTCTAGAGGCCAGTGGGACTTCCCATGTGTGTAAACGATACTCATCCAACTATTTAAGTGTCTTACAGTAGTGGCCAGCCAAGGTCCAAGCCCACTGTGCTGGGCATGCTCCATGTATGTAGGAGGCAGCCCCTGCCTCAGAGAACTTTCATTCTGGGCAGTGGCCACAAACTAGAATCCAGGAAGCCCCATTGGAACAGAAGGAGAAACTTCTTTGCTGTGAGGGTGCTGGAGCCCTGCAGCAGGCTGCCCAGAGAGGCTGTGGAGACTCCTCCAGAGAGATTCTAAACCCAGCTGGACATTGTGATCCTGGGGGAGCAGCTTTGGGTGGCCCTGCTTTAGCAGAATGGTTGGACTGGATCATCTCCAAAGGTCTCTTCCCACCTCTACCATTCTATGATTCTGTGAAGAAGCAAATGGAATGTGTTCTAAAGAGCAGGCTTAAAGTGCCCAAGGTGATAAGCTGGATGTGTGGCCTTGCAACAGCACCAGAAGGAATGTTTGGGTTTGAATTGCAAACAGGAGGTTTGCACACTATGCTCTATTTCCACAGGCAGAGGAATGCTGGTCTTTGAAAGACCTTCTCCAGGCAGGGTTTGCCAGCATCATATCCTAACTCTACTGCACAGGAGGTGCAGGGGAAAAGACTGTGATCCCCCAGTCTTCTGTACACATCCCCTGTTCAGAGAGTGAGCACCATCCTTTCCACCACATTCTCCTTCTGCTCTGTTGGGTTTACCTGTTACTCTTGTATAGCTTCATGAAAGGCTTGATGGGTGCAAGAAAGTGAAAAATAAACGTGTTAGTGGAGGTCTTTCAGTATCTGAGGAGTGGGTGTCAAGTGGAGGGGAGCAATCTCTTTTCCATGGTGTGCAGTAATAAAACACGAGCACCAAGTACATATTTGAACACAGAAGGCTTCATCTCAACTTGAGGAGACAAAGACAGAGCCCTGGAGCAGGCTGCCCGGAGAGGTTGTAGAGTCTTCTTCTCTGGAGACTTTCAAAACCTGCCTGGATGCATTCCTGTGTGGACTTTCCCTAGGTGATCCTGCTTGGCAGGGGAGGTGGAGTCGATGATCTCTGGAGGTCCCTTCCAACCTCTAATGTTCTGTGGTTCTGAGGTGAGGCTTTGTGCTTGAAAGTGTATTCCCAGCTCACCAAAGCCAGGGGTGCTGGAAAATGTCTGGCTTCCAGGATGCAAGCTGGAGCTGTACACACTGCCTCTCTTATATACCAGATCAGAATGCCATAAAAAGGTAGCTGTAAATGGCATCTCTGCCAAAAACTCAGGGCCCCATTACACCACTGCCAGTGGTGTAATGGAGCCTATAATAAATGAGAATTAAGTCTTTACTCAGAGAGATGCACTGAGATTGCTGAAATGCTGCCAATGGGATACAGGCATCAGGAAATCACATTTGTTCCATTGTGGCCAAAACCCACAAAGAAGCTCCACAAAGCACTTCATTTTTCAGTATGGCTGTAAATAACATCGCAGAGAGTGAATCCCAAAGTCCAGAGGGCTTGTAGGCATGTGCTTTCACCTTCCTTTGTAGCTGATGGTGCTGCACTTCAGGGCACAGACCTGAGGTTCTCCTCATCAGAAACGCACCTGGTGGTACATGGAGAGTGTAAAGAAGACGAGGAGCTCCTACAAGCCGGGTGACAACCTCCAGCAAGGCTGCTGCTGGGGCCAGAGTGATTGCTCCTTCCAGGATGCAGGCACTAGAGCGTAGTTCACACACTGCTGCTTGCGGCAAGGGAAGCAGCCTGTTTCTATGTCCCGGGACAGCAGGCCAGGCAAGCAGTGCAGGGAACTGGCAGCTACTCCTTCACTTGTCTACCTTCCTGCAGAGGAAAGCAGCGTGAGCATTGCCAAGCTGGTGTGCCTGGGCGTGGAGAAAGTGGTGGCAGTTGGCTGTGCCACAGGGAGGAGCGGAGCGTGTTAGAGGAGTGGCTCATGCCCCAGAGAATCACAGAATGCCTGCCTTTGGAAGACACCTTTAAAGCTAATCCCTGTCACGTTGCTTGTGTTAGACACACCATAAGGACCCAGCTGCTTTGAGCTCTTCGGTCTCTGGTGAACTAAAACTTGCTGGCATTGCCTGGGGACCATCTTAAAACGATACCTTGCGTGTGGCCACGAGTGGCGGCAGGCAGCGAAGGGACAGGCGGATCGGCAGCGCTCTGTGCCTCAGGCTCTCGCTGCGTGGCTGGGATTCGTGCGGCAGGCCAGAAGGTGGCACTGCAGACACTGCGCTGGAGAGGTCCCAGCTGCTCCCGCCCGGACAGGGACGGGGAAGATAAGGCAGAGAGCAGGCACTGGAGATAGGGTTAGATGGAAAGGTAGCAGGGGCTGAGAGAACTTAAAACGAGCAGGATGAGTGAACAAGACAGCAGTTCGGATGTGGAAGGTGGTGAGTGGACACAGAGCACCGTGCTGCTTAACTTTCCACTTGGGAGATTTTGGTCTGATCAATCACAGAATCAGACTATGCAAAATGTTGAAACTTGGGAGCTCAGTTGCAAACTGCCGAAGCAAATGAGCTTGGCAGGAAGGACACGAAGCGAGCACTGCAGAGCAGCACTTGGCTTTGGCTGGACAACGTGCAAGGCTTGGTTGTTTTCAGAGGAGAATGGGCAAAATGTTGCCTTTTCAGCCCTTCTGTGGCTAACTTGGCAGTGCTGGGTTGGGAGAACCACTCCTACCTCTTGTATTTCCTTCTGTCTGCAAATAATCACCTTTCTGTCAGTGAATGAGCAGTAGTCGTGAGGAGCAAACTGATGGGCACTGAGTTTGCTAAAAGAGGAGACTGACATCGGAAGGAAGGAGCAGGTGAGCAACTGGCTCTGAGCAAGTTGTTAGCAGAGAGCCCACCTCTGAGATTACACACCTGGCTTCTTCACCCTCAGACTGTATATTTTGAAGAGGATTTTGTGCTCGGCTCCGAGGGAAGCCTCCTGAAGTCAGTTTGATTGGAAGTGACTGGGGAAGGCCAGTGGGTGATTCATCATCCAAATGACTTGTCCCTCCCCCAGAGTTTCTCTAAAGTTTCCTGCCAGAGCTCACTTGCCCTGGGGAAAAGTGCTTTTTCTTTTCTCATTCCTTCACTCTTCACTAGCTGCTGGTGTGGGTGTCCTGGGGTCTCAGAGAAAGTGGTTCTGTGCTTGAATTTGTCTCAGCTTAACTCCACTCTGTTTCCATCCACCCCAGTGTGAATCTGCAGGCACATAGCAAAGTTAAAGGTGATCCACTCATGGACAAACTCATGGGCACATCTGTTGGGTGGGGGCTTTAGCCTTCTCCAGAGCATTCCTCTACTGCTCCCCCTCTGCTATTACATGGAGACACTTCTACAAGTGACAGGAGGGTGAGGATCTGTGTCTTAAACCTGCTAACCCTTGCGATCATCCACTCTGGATCAGATTCAGTATTGGCTAGGATTTGTGCCAGGAGCAGAGCAGAGCCTGCATGGGGATGCTTGGAGCTTACAGCCCTATAGGGAACGACTGGATGAGAACGTGAAAAATGGTAGATTTTCCTTGTGCTGTCCTGCTGTGGGTAGTAGCTGCCAGGTCAGGGACAGTAATAAGCAGCTGGAGAGAAGAGACTTGCAAGCTGGGAAGGGAAGATGCACAGAAGCTGAGCAGAAGCATGAAGATCAGTGTTTTGGCTCAGGAGCATCAACCTTTTACCTGTAAGAGTGCTGTGCTGCAAGGGGGAAATAACTCACTCTCTGTGCTCTGCTCTCCAGCTGAATGCATAAGAAATTACTTCACCGCAGAGGGCAAAGCTCCTAGGCAGATGCAAGAGGCTTGTGCAGGGGAGGTAAGGTCTGCTGCATGCTCCCCTGCTCCCTTTTCCCCTCTGTGGGCAGACAGGGTGGCTCGCAGCGTGACCAAGCGTAAATGGTGTGGCTCTCAGAATTGGCAGGGAGGGAATTTTGTTGGGGTTTGGGTTTTTTTTTCTCCTGGTCAGGATTGCACTTGCAGTTTACAGCAAGCTGCTCTCTGTCAGGAGACAGATCTAACTTCCTGGTCCTGAGAAGCCAGCCCCCATCCCTCCTCTCTGCGTGCTGGTGGAGTCCTGAGGTGGGGAAGGCCAGGCGCAGCTCCGAAGGGCAGGCGCTTCCTGGCTCTCCTCTCCTGGCAGGTTTTGTCTGCAGACGCTGGCTTCACTACCCCATAATTACCTTTTTGCATTTTTTAATATAGCAACACATGGCTGGGCTTGTGGGAGAGAGCCAAGTGATGTCTTTGGGCCATGAGCACTATAAATAACCAAAGGGATCATTTTATTTGGTTATGGAAGGAAGAAGGCCTTTCTCCAGCAGTTACTGCACAAACACAGCTTTGGAGCAAATAAAGCAGGGTTCTTTTTTCTATATGTTAGGGAGGTAGCCCCAGATTCAACAGAACCTCCCAAAAGACAACAGTTCTTTGAGTTGCATTCCTCTGCAGCAGGCCTTTGCACACTGTCGAGCTGTCCAAATTACAGCTTTGTTTTCCTTTCAGTTGTGGCAATTATTGTGTCTGTTAAAAATACCAACCAGTGTCAGCTCTAAGCTCTCGGCAGCAAGGGCTCTCTTAAAATAGGTGCACATCCAGTGCCAGGCACAACAGGCCTCATCTGTGCCCGGGGCCTTGAGGCACAACTGCCATACATACAGCACATAGCTGCTTTGTCTAACAAGATGCAGCTCTTCAGGTCTAGATCCTGGCACTACAAATCTTAAAATTCCCTGTTTCTCCTTTCCCTCCACTCCTGTAAGCTGGACCAGATTGCACTCTGCTGTCAAGCAGCCCCCCCATATTTCACATATGTGCTCCCCAGCACATATTTCCACCATGGTGGTGATGCTCCTTGCCCTGTGTAACTCCCTGCTCTCCACATCCAGGCACCTACTGGCTCTCTGTGTTGCTCTCACCAGAAAAGCTGAGCAGCAGGTGACACTAAGGCTGCAGTGCTGCCTTGTTCCCAAGGGGACTCCCCAGCAGCAGCAGCCTGATTCTCCAGCATTTCTCCATGGGATGGGTGGCCTTGTGTCATGCAATACTGGGACACACTCTGCTCTGAGGCCTCAGTGCACAGCACCATCATTCCCTGGTCGTTAGCACTTTTGAGGCTACATCTCAAATACTGGGTTCAGTTTTGGTCCCCTTACTACAAGAAGGACTGTGAGGTGCTGGAGTGGGTCCAGAGAAGGGCAGCAAAGCTGATGAAGAGTGTAGAGCACAAGCCTTGAGAGGAGCAGCTGAGAGAAATGGGGTTGTTTAGCCTGGAGAAGAGGAGGCACAGTGGGTATTGGTCTCTTAGAATCATAGAATCAGCCAGGTTGGAAGAGAGCTCCAAGCTCAGCCAGCCCAACCTAGCACCCAGCCCTGCCCAAGCAAACAGACCATGGCACTAAGTGCCCCAACCAGGCTTGGCTTCAACACCTCCAGGCACAGAGACTCCACCACCTCCCTGGGCAGCCCATTCCAATGCAAATCACTCTCTCTGACAACAACTTTCTCCTAATGTCCAGCCTAGACCTCCCCTGGCACAACTTGAGGCTGTGTCCCCATCCTCTGTTGCTGCTTGCCTGGCAGCAGAGCCCAACCCCACCTGGCTACAGCCTCCCTGCAGGCAGCTGCAGACAGCAATGAGCTCTGCCCTGAGCCTCCTCTTCTGCAGGCTGCACACCCCCAGCTCTCTCAGCCTCTCTTCCTAGTAACAAGTGATAGGGGAAAAGGAAATGACCTCAACTTGTACCAGAGGAGGTTTAAATTGGGGATTAAGAAAAATTTCTTCCCTGAAAGATTTGCCAAGGACTGAAACAGACTGCCCATGGGTGGATGGCTTTAAAAGCTGCATAGATGTGGTGCTCAAGGACATGGTTTAGAGGTGGAGTTGGCAGTGCTGGGTGATCTCAAAGATCTCTTCTCAGCTGAACAGTTGGAAGAGTGAGCAGTGAGCAGCCATGCATCCCCACCCTGTAGCTCACTGATGATGTAACACTTCGTGATTCCTCTAACTTGGAGCTGGGAGTGAACAGCTACACATAAGGCTTTCAGCAGAAACATGGTGACTTGTTAGGTGTAGCTTCAGTTCTGCTTTGGAATGAGGCTCCCATGGTCTACTGTCTGGGCCAAGTGCTGGGTCAGCTTGTAGAACCTGAGCACAAGCTTCTCCAACTGGGAAGAAAGATAGTTAAAGGGGTTACAAAAGTACTTTGTGCATCTCCAGAGCCTATAAACCAGAGTGACCTTTCTCTACACCATGTACCAGGATGCCTGCTGTGAGTGCACACATGGCACCCTGGGACATGGGTTAGTGGTCATGGTGGTGTTGGGCTGGTGGTTGGGCTTCTCCAGTCTTAATGATTGTATAGCTATGGCACATGACAGAAATACAGAGATACAATGGGGCCATTTCTATCCCTTTTTGTGGGTCCAAAGTGTGATCAAAATGTACTCTGACTCTGATAACTGGGCAAGTGAAGAGTATTTAGAGCAGCCTTTCTCACTTCCTCTTGGAGAATGCTTTCTCCTGGACAGGACCCAGCTCTTTGCCTAGATGAGTACCAGCCCAAGAGGTTTGGCTCCTGATGCGCGTGTGTGAACCGCTCCATTTCCGGAGGGGAGGAGCTGCTCCTGCAGTTGCATCGTTACAAAGGGGCTATAGTTGAATGATTGTCCTCAGTTATGGTGCTGCCAGACCATGCCCAATATTTTGTTCTCAGGTGGGCACGGCAGTGCAGTGACTCTGATGGTGCCTGTTGGATGCGGTGCGCTGACAGCGGCAGCGCCTATGGAGAAGAGCAAGAGGAGCGGCTGTAGCGGCAGGGTGCTCGCTCTGTCGCGATGGGGCAGTCGTGGGGAAAAAGCTCTCCTTGTTTCCATGGCCATATCGACCCAGGCCTGCACAAGGCCCTCTTGATTAAACGAACTGGCAGCAGAACAGCAAGTTCTTGTTAACCATACATGCCAAAAGGCCTTAACACAAACAATCCCCATTATAAATTAGGCCTTTTACAAACAATATTTCAAGAAACTACTTGTCCCTTTTCCATGCCATTATGCATTTTTAGGATGATTACATGTTTCTGCTGGATAATGGCCTTTTGCCAAGGGCAAAATGGAGTCTCAATAGGATTCATTATGAAGTGAAAAGTTTTTTTGTTCCTACCTCCTGGAAGGAAAAAGCCACTCACAGATAAAGCTTGAGATATAATTACGCTTTGCTTTAGATAACCAGCAACATTACTTCCCAAATCATAAGTACTTGGTTTTATCCTTGCTTAATCTCACAAGCCTCTTGTAGTCTTTTAATAGGAAGTGGTGGCAGCTGTGAAGGCCACTTGATCATTTTGGTCCTAGCAGAGTGCAAGGCTGTCCTGCTGATAAAAGTCAAGACAGCTCCAGCTATCAGGATCGCTGCTAGAGGAAGAAGTGCTGTCTGCAAGGGCAGACCATGGCAGGCCACTTTTCAGTGCACTGTTAAATAAGATATTGATTTATAAACCTTTCACTTCACCCTGTTTGTTTTACAGAGCCTGATCTTCCCTTGAATTAAGACATGTTAATCATATCTGCAAGGAACAGTAAATGCTGGGCTTTCATAAGGGGGATGTCTTTCACAAGGGGGACTGGACCAGATGATATCCTTTGAGGTCTCTTCAGTCACTGACATTCTGTGATTCATTCTGTGTCAAAGTTTGGTCCTGCAAGGGGCTGAATGACCCTGGTGGGAGCCAAACCTTGGATCCTGGTGCTGTGTACAAGAGTTTAGTGGTACCCAATGTCATGGAGGAGATGTGCAGTGGGTTCGTGGCTGGAAATTGCCTGGGGGATTGGAAAACAAGGGGGCTTGGAGTTCAAGCCCCAGTCTGGGTCTCAGGAAGCCTGTCTCAGTTTCAAGTTCTTCCTCAGACTCCTCAGTCTTGGTCAGTCACTCACTACCCTTGTTTTCCATTTGTTAAATGTGAGTGGAAGTGATTTCTCCTCCTGGCCAACTCTTAGGATTGTAGGATCTTAAAGACTCTGTCCTCTGTACAGAATATCAAGATCAACAGGCTTTTCATAGAACCATAGAGTCATAGAATCAACCATGTTGGAAGAGACCTCCGAGATCATCCAGTCTAACCTATCCCTTTTGCCTGTCTTAGTTGAGATACTGAGGTGTTGCTGTATCAGGAATCTGATTTCTCTCATCTGTGGCTCATGTAACCAACTTTGCCTATAAAGATGCCCACAATCCTCCATTACATGCTTCCCCATCATTATTGCAGGAACCTCATTGGGATGGCAAAAAAACCCTTAGTGACTGTAAGAACCAAAGCCCCAATTCATGAATATTCATTTTGAGGTGGCAAAAGCAATTTATTATACCCAGGCAGCAATTATTGTCAAGTTAGGGACGCCAGGATTTTGTTGCTGTTGTTAAGAAGACAAACCATTTGCACTTTTGTAGTCTGAGGTCTTTAGGAACAGTAATTGGAGCTTTTCAGCACTCCTGGGAGGGGAAAGATTTTGTTGTGCAGGATCACATTCAGTAGGAGGGAAGCAGGGAGTTAAGTTGCTTGCCTGTGTGACAGTAAGAAGCATGTCCGGACAGGTAAGGAGTTAGGGGACTTGCTCTTGCCTTTGGTGCTTGATCCATCTCCCTTGGCTTGTCAAAGGAGCCTGTCTCTAGGCTTACTTGGAAAAGCACAGAATTAGGCAGCTCCAAGTGGCAGCTCAACCTACTGGGCATCCACACTTCACCTCACTAAAATCAGCACAGAATTAGGCAGCTCCAAGTGGCAGCTCAACCTACTGGGCATCCACACTTCCCCTCACTAAAAGCAGCACAGAATTAGGCAGCTCCAAGTGACAGCTCAACCTACTGGGCATCCACACTTCCCCTCACTAAAAGCAGTTTTCAGGGCCCTAACCAAGGTGTTGCTGGCTAGATGAGGCGATGCTGACCTGAGGCTACCTCACCTTAATTCTGCTTCCCTAGCTGTGCAGAGCCAGGAGAGCTGAGAGAAGGAGCAGCTGTGGAAGGTGTTATCCAAACCCAGGGTGGGCATGTGAGCTTGAGTGAGATGTGGAGGACTGGGGTTTAGTGAGATGCCTCTGTCGTGCCGCCACGGTGGTCTTGCTGCCTTTCTTGCCCCTGTAGCTGGAAGCACTAAAGGCAAGTTTTTCTCTAACTGCTCATCTGAGCTTAGTTCTCCAAACTGTCTACACAAAAAATACTGTAAAATGCAAAGTACTTTGAAACATCATGTTCTGCTCATTCAGCCTTTCTGACCTGTAGCGATGCTGTCCTTTGTGTGCTCAAAAGGAGAACCATTCTGTCTACTTACACCACAGGGCAGACAGAGCCACAGCAGACTTGTGTAGCATTAGGGTGATGGGTCAGAGAAAAAGAATCATAGAATCATAGAGTCACAGAATGGATTGAGTTGGAAGAGACCATAAAGGACATCTAGTTCCAGCCTCCTTGCCATGGAGAGGGACACCTTCTACTGGACCAGGTTGCTCAAGGCCCCAAGAAGACAGGATTTGACAGCTGGCTGTTAGGTGGGTGTGTAAGGAAGCACACTGCAGAAGCAATTCTTGTGTAGGCATATGAGGTCAGTGTCACAGGCACCTTCTGAAGGGAGTGCAAACAGAGGAAAACACAGCCAGGTGTTGCCAGCTGCTGTGCTTTGGTGATCTGAGAGGAAGGATTCTGCAGACCTGACTCTGCTGTCCTACACTGATTGGCAGATCACACTTTCAGACAGCCCCGACAAAAGCAGCCCTGCTGCAAGCACCGTATACTCCCAAAAGGCTGTTAAATTCATTAGAGTCGTTAGGCATTTAGTCACTTCTGTTCACTTAGGGCCCAGCTGCCCTCTAATAGCCACTAGTTGTGTTCAGCAGAACAGGGATGAATTGAAGCAAGCCCTTTAGAAAGTCTGCTGGCAAGTGACTTCTTTCCTGAGGTCATGCAGGAAGTCTGCCATAAACCCAAAGCCATTCCTTGCTGCTGGAGTCACACTTCAGCCCCAGCGATTGTATCCCATGTACCAGGCTGTGTTCATGAGGGCAAGTGAAAAGGAGGAAATCCTTTCACAGTTCTGGGAACTGGGAGCTCCATTCCCTGCTCTTGGAGATGGTGGAAAGACCCATTGTCTTCTGAGAACTTGGCACGGAGCCTTGGTGAGGCTCTCCTGCACAGCACGTGGGGAAACTGCAGGCCAGCAGGAGGTCTGCAGGCTGGAAAAATTCCTGAGGGAATGGGAAGGAGAGAGGAGAAGCACTTGGGTGGAGAACTGCCCTTTCTGCTCTGTAATGGATGCCTCTGGGGCGTCACAGCTCCACTCTTCTGATGGGGAGCTCTGCCTGCTCCACAAAGCGAGCCAATCACACAGAAACACTGATCCAGACCTTGTGTGTGGAGACTCCTTTGGCATGGCAAAGGTGAGGAGTATCCAAGAGGACACTCCAGACATGCAGGTGCATGGATATTGCACTGAAAGGACCAGGGCACTGCCTCCCAATTAGTCATTCCAGCCAGATGGTGGAAGGAAGGATATTGTTAGAAGAATAAATGATTGGGGAGACAAGAAAAGCTAAATAGAAACCAGATTGCTTGAAGGCTCTTGAATTCTCTGTCCATTTTTTCGTGTCAGTTACCTATAGCATGTTGAGGAACCAAGGAAAATGTTGGAACCAAAGAAATCATAAGCCCTGATCACCAGCAAGCTCCCCAGAGCCCCTGCATGCCTCAGGAAGGGGAATGCCAGTGAAAATCACCACATCTCCCAACTGCAGATTTTAGTGTTGATCTTCCTGGAGCTGTTCTGAAACAAGATCTGCAGCAGCTTATGTAGCCAGCTGAGCAGATGATGTGAGTAAAAGAAAGGAGGCACAGATCAAAAAGAAGGGTCCATGGTTGGGCTTTTAATGTTACCTCTGTCTTTTGCCCTGTTGTGGTCGTGGGTAGGTATCAGGCGAGACGTTGCAGGTGGCACGGGTATCGTGCTCTTTACTGTGCCATGCTGCTGCTACCAGCCACTCAATAATAGGAAATGACTAATGATGTGGTGGAAATTATGAACCAGGATTAATAAAACTTGAAAAGGAACAGTCTGGTCTGTTTGATCCTCTGAAGAGGAAGTCTGTCTGTGTACAAGTCTTTTCCCTGAGGTGATGTTCTTATTAGTCTGATCTGAGTAGGGAGCAAAAGGAACCAAATTTGGAAGTGGCTTAAAAAGAAGACAGGAAAAGAAGACATGGAGTATTATTGAAAAACATCCCTGGGTGACAGGCTCCTTCCTAATGCTGGCTTGCAGGAGGGTGCTGCATGTGGCTTGCAAGTGAAAAAGACTTCCATGGAGAGCTGCATGTGGCTCAGGTCTGATTTTGCTGCTCTTTCTCCTGCTGAATCTTCCTTGAGCAGTTTTGCTTGGTGAGGAACTACAGTGCTTGGTTACTTTTAGAGCTGCTCATGCTTGTGAACAGGAGCTGCCATCTTCTGAGTGCCATACCCAAGCTCATCCAATCCAACCTAGAACCCAGCCCTGGCCAAGCAAACAGACCATGGCACTAAGTGCCCCAGCCAGGCTTGGCTTCAACACCTCCAGCCACACAGACTCCACCACCTCCCTGGGCAGCCCATTCCAATACCAGTCACTCTCTCTGACAACAACTTCCTAACAACATCCAGCCTATAAAGTGATCTCGTCTGCCAGATCTCATCCCAGCCTATTAGTCACCTCTTCTGCCCCTCCTGAGGCAAGTCACATTTGTAGCTACTGCTCTTTGATGGGAAAACATGAAGACAGCTCAGTATGCTACAGAGTAATCATAGAATGGTTTAGGTTAGAAGGGACATCAAAGCTCATCCAGTTCCAACCCCCTGTCATAGGCAGGGACACCTCCCACTAGAACAGGTAGCTCAAGGCCTCATCTGACCTGGTCTTGAATATCTCCAGGGAGGTTGTGGAGCATGGAATCACCTGTGTTCCACACAACCATTCTGTGTTCCACTACCTCCCTCTGCAACCTGTTCCAGTGTCTCAGCATCCTTACTGTAAAGAACTTCCTAACATCCAGTTTAAATCTTCTCTTTGCTAGTTTAAACCCATTCCTCCTTGTCCCTTCCAAGCCCTTCTGTCCCACTTCAGATACTGGAAGGCCACTCCAAGGTCTCCTCAAAGCCTTCTCTTCTCCTACCTGAGGTAATGAGTGGCCTGTTTGATAATGTGTGAAGAAGAGAGATATTGAGGTGCTGGAAGGTGTTTGGGGAAGGGCAGCAAGGCTGGGGAGGGACCTGGAGCACAGCCCTGTGAGGAGAGGCTGAGGGAGCTGGGGGTGTGCAGCCTGCAGCAGAGGAGGCTCAGGGCAGAGCTCATTGCTGTCTGCAGCTGCCTGCAGGGAGGCTGTAGCCAGGTGGGGTTGGGCTCTGCTGCCAGGCAAGCAGCAACAGAAGAAGGGGACACAGCCAAAAGCTGTGCCAGGGCAGGTCTAGGCTGGATGTTGTTAGGAAGTTGTTGTCAGAGAGAGTGATTGGCATTGGAATGGGCTGCCCAGGGAGGTGGTGGAGTCTGTGTGGCTGGAGGTGTTGAAGCCAAGCCTGGCTGGGGCACTTAGTGCCATGGTCTGGTTGGTTGGCCAGGGCTGGGTGCTAGGTTGGGCTGGATGAGCTTGGAGGTCTCTTCCAACCTGGTTGATTCTGTGATTCTGTGATTATGATTGAAGTGAAACTGAGCTATGCAACTGGTTTTGTATTTATGAACTGCACTGGGCTGACCCTCTCCTTACCTCTGAGCTGGTATTTTTAAAAGCCCCATTGTTTCCCACTGCTCCAGAAGGTTAAAAGTCCAATCTCATTACAAATGCTGTGCATATGTTGTTGTTTAGCCTTCTATCAGTGTACTACCTAAAGCTAGACACAGCCAACCATGGCTCTGATAGGCTGTCTCACGTCATCACTTGGGTGGGATGGAGACACTGATGTTTTTTAAAGACCTTAAATCCTGCTTTCTGCTTTGTAATATCTGAGGATCTTCCTTTTGTCCTTTTTGGTATCATAAAGTGTTTTCAGTCTCTGCTTGGGCAGTACAAAGAAACATTCAGGGTTTGAAATCCCATAATCAGCTTTGATCATGCTGCTTTTGGGAAAGTAAGGACAGATGACTTTGTCTTGGTGGAATGTTCCTCCCTGTGAATGCTTTTGAAGTTCTTTTTCTTATTATTTCCCTCTTGATTTAAACCAACCTACTCGATTTTTGTTGCTGTTGTCTTACTCATAAGCTATGCACCAAGTTGCTCTTTTGCTTGGTCCTTTCTCTCAAAGAAGATTTTCTTCAGGCCAAATCCTTTATATGCTAAGGTGAGCATAAACCTGCCCAATACCTTGACCAAATTGAATTCACAGTGTCACTTATATAATCCATCAATAGGAGCTCTCAAACCAGAACCTTTAATACCACTGAACCTTGCTTGTGTTTAGAACAGACCTGGTCTTGTCATGCTCTCTACAATTACCTAAAAGAAGGTTGCAGTGAGGTGGATGATCTCTTGAGTAACTACTGATAGGAGAAGAGGAAATGACATCAGGTTGGGCCAGGGGAAGTTCAGGTTGGATATTAGTAAAAGTTGCTGAAGGAATGAGCAGGCATCGAAGGAGCCTGCCCAGGGAAGCTGTGGAGGCACCCTCCCTGGAGGTGTTCAGTGAAGGTTCAGCTGTGGCTTGGGATGTGGTTTAGTGGCCATGGTGCTGCTGGGCTGATGGTTGCACTTGATGATTGTAGAGGTCTTTTCCAACATTAATGATTCTATGCTTAAGTAAGAGTTGCTACTGCAGCTGATCCCCAGAAAGTGACCAACCAGTCCTTGCCTGTGGGGAGCACATCGTGGCTTAGTAGAGGCCAAAGGCAATAAATGAAATGTCCTGACCCTATTGCTGTTAATGTTTGGCTACAGAAGATCCAAACCCAAAGAATCTCCACACTGGGGGACTCTTACCCCAGAAGGTGCTGATAAAGGGGAGGCTCTCATATACAGCCTTGGCATCACTTCTGGGTCCAGAGGAGGGTCACAAAGATGACCAGAGAGCTGGAACACCTCTCCTATGAGGCAGGCTGAAAGAACTGGGGCTGTTCAGCCCACAGAAGAGGAGGCTTCAGGGAGACTTTATGGCTACATATCAGTATCTGAAGGGGACCTATAGGAAGGCTGGGGAGGGACTGTTTAGGAGGGTCTGTAGTAATAGGACAAGGGGCAATGGTTTGAAACTGGAGCAGGGTAGATTTAGGTTGAACATAAGGAGGGAGTAATTTAAAATGAGAGTAGTAAAATCTCAAACTACCTGTCTCAGACTGGAGATGAGTAGGTTCAGACTGGATGTGAGGAGGAAGTTGTTGATCATGAGAGTGGTGAGAGGCTGGCAGGGGTTGCCCAGGGAGGTGGTTGAGGCCCCATGGCTGGAGGTGTTTGAGGCCAGGCTGGCTGAGGCTGTGTGCAGCCTGCTCTAGGGTAGGGTGTTCCTGGGCATGGCAGGGGGGTTGGAACTGGCTGCTCCTTGTGGTCCCTTCCAACCCTGACTGATTCTGTGATTCTGTGCAAATGCTGGTACAGATTGCCTGGGATGTGGTTGAGGCCCCATCTGTGGAGACACTCAAGATCAGACTGGATGCAGCCCTGGGCCCTGATTTAGGTGGAGGTGTCCTTGCTTACTCTGTGTGTGTGTGGGGGGTTGGACCTTTGAGGGTCCCTTCCAAGCTGATGCAGTGTGTGAATCTGGGGATTTTGTGTGTGGTAACAGGAGTAATAACATCTTTGTGTCACTGCTTCATCCACAAGAGCTTCTTGGGCTCAGCAGCAGTTCCTCCTCTTTGTTCTGGCTGTTGGTTAGAAGAAATACTTGCAGAACAGTGCCCACTCCTTGCAGAAACAGATGCTCAAGTGCTTTGTTTTCTTCCTTTTGCTCTAAGCTAGACGAATATGATGTTCCCTCATGCTGTAGAAGGCTGGGTTTGTGTCTTACAGTCACATTTCAGGGGCAGCAAATATTTGAGGTATGAGTAAAGAGAAGTCCCCCAGTGACAGAAGAAGGCTGGCAGAGCTTGTAGTGTCACACTGGAAATTCCCTCTTCTGCTAGGAAAATGTAATGAACCTGTGGCACAGGAGGTGTGCAGTGCTGCTGCTGCTGCTGCTGTGGCAGGGCAACTGTTTTATCTCTTGCTTTTTACTCTGCTACACACAATGAGAACTGCCCCCAAGAACCAAAGACTATGAGCTTCACAGTAAGTCAAATATGGTCTCACTGTAGCTCTTGTGTCCAGTTCTGGGCTCCTGAATTCAAGAGAGATGTGGAGGTCCTGGAAGGTGTTTGGAGAAGGGCAGCAAGGCTGGGGAGGGGCCTGGAGCACAGCCCTGTGAGGAGAGGCTGAGGGAGCTGGGGGTGTGCAGCCTGCAGCAGAGGAGGCTCAGGGCAGAGCTCATTGGTGCCTGCAGCTGCCTTCAGGGAGGCTGTAGCCAGGTGGGGTTGGGCTCTGCTGCCAGGCAAGCAGCAACAGAAGAAGGGGACACAGCCTCAAGCTGTGCCAGGGGAGGTCTAGGCTGGATGTTAGGAGGAAGTTGTTGTCAGAGAGAGTGATTGGCATTGGAATGGGCTGCCCAGGGAGGTGGTGGAGTGGCTGTCCCTGGAGGTGTTGAAGCCAAGCCTGGCTGGGGCACTTAGTGCCATGGTGTGGTTGGTTGGCCAGGGCTGGGTGCTAGGGTGGGCTGGCTGAGCTTGGAGCTCTCTTC
Source organism: Pogoniulus pusillus (assembly GCF_015220805.1). NCBI lineage: Eukaryota > Metazoa > Chordata > Aves > Piciformes > Lybiidae > Pogoniulus > Pogoniulus pusillus. The sequence continues at coordinate 1,123,176 of NC_087264.1, read as the reverse complement.
CAGCCTGGCTGAGTCTGTGATTCTAGGAGCTGCAATGGTGTGTCTGCAGGTTAGTGAAAACCTGATTCTGAAGCAAACTGTAGGAAAACACCCGTGGCAATCAAAGAAAGAGTGAAAATGGCTTCCACTGTCACTCCAGGTCACCAGGGGAGGCTCAACTGAAGGGTGATTTAAGCTGAACACACACACAGATGGACAATTCCAGTCCAGCCAGGAGCTCTTAACTCTAGGCCCGTGAGGAAAGGTATCTATTGTGTCCTAAGTCATCTGACATTTTCCCCAAAGAGCAGAATTTCCTCTCTTCCTCTGGAGAATGCTGCATTTTGCAAAGGGAGTGTGTTTATGCTAGAGTCCCACACCAGAGGTGATGACATCAGTGATTCCTCTTGCAATTTCCCATCAGTGCCCCAGGGACAGGGCTGGCCTTCCTTTGGTGGCATGTACAGAGCTCTAGGGACAGCAGGTGCTGCAGTACACCACAGTCCTCGTCCTCTTCAGTGCCTCAGCAGGCACTGAAGCTGGTGGAAGCTGCAGGAGTCACCACATTGGACAGCCTGTGTCAAGGCCTGGGTGCTCTTTGTTCACAAGCACAGTGACAATTGTCATGCCATTGGCCAGTGGTGACATAAGAGAGTGGCTGTGCTGCAGTGGCCCTTGTAAGGTCCATGCTCATTTCCACGGGGAGAAGTATTTCTGGGTGTGCAGCCTGAGGTTCATTCCAGTGGGTGTGATGGGGGCAATGGTAAAGGTAAGCAAGGGGAGGGTGCAGAGTAGCTCATCCCTCACTCGCTGCTGCTGCTTTCTTTTCAGACTGCAGAAAAACAGAGACTTCCTGAGCCAAAGCACTCGGTTAGAACCCTCCCAGACTTCGGCTTCTGCAGCCCCAGGAGGCCTCCTCTTCCTCGAGGCAGAAGACAGAGGAAATCTGTGCTGTCCCAAGTGGACCTGGTGGAAGCTCTGCCTGTTCCTGCTACTCCTGTGAAACTGCTCACGCTGATAAGCCTGCTGCAGGTGCTCTGGGGATGTGGGTTATCTGTAGTTCTATCTCCCAGGCAGTGAGCTGTCAAGTGAAAAGCAGGCTTTGTACTGTGTTGCACTAAATATGACTTCTCCTTTTGGGGTTTTGGTGGGGTTTTCTTGGGTTTTTTTTGCATTCCAGCATATACTGGGGATAGACCTCTCAAGACACCCAGTGAAATGCTCTAATCACACTTCACATGACTCCTGGGGATTGAAAAGCACTATGGAAAGAGACTGGGCTTGTTTAGGATCTAAGAAACAGCTTGCTGAGCTCATTTGGCCATCATTTAGCAAACTGCCCAAGCATAATTTTCCTGTTAGCTTGCTGCTTCTTTTTAAGGTGTGTGATGAACATCAGCAGCTGAGGTGACTGACAGCTAATCATCTAACTTGGCTGCTAATTGCTTATTTGACCATCTAGTTACCTGTTTGTTAGGTTTTCAGGTGGCCATCAGATGCAATCAGCTCTCTGATCCACTTCCTCAGGAGGTGGATGTAGAATGAGATGGCTCAGCTGTTAGCTGTAGCCTGCAGCAGAGGAGGCTCAGGGCAGAGCTCATTGCTGTCTGCAGCTCCCTGAAGGAAGGCTGTAGCCAGGTGGGGTTGGGCTCTGCTGCCAGGCAAGCAGCAACAGAACAAGGGGACAAAGTCTGAAGCTGTGCCAGGGGAGGTCTAGGCTGGATGTTGTTAGGAAGTTGTTGTCAGAGAGAGTGATTGGCATTGGAATGGGCTGCCCAGGGAGGTGGTGGAGTCGCCGTCCTTGGAGGTACTCAAGCCAAGCCTGGCTGGGGCAGGTAGTGCCATGGTCTGGGTGACTGAACAGGGCTGGGTGCTAGGTTGGGCTGGGTGCTAGGTTGGGCTGGCTGAGCTTGGAGGTCTCTTCCAACCTGGTTCTAGGATTCTATGATATTTTCAGACTCAATCTGTAGAAAGCAGTTTAGGCTCCCAAACAAGAACTAAGGCTCTAGTGAGTTATATGAGCATTGTGTGACTTTCCCAAGGAGACACCCCTCACCAGAGGAGCTTTAAAGGTTTGCTGCAACTATGGTTGGAGCTAATCCCACTGAGGCTGCCTGGGTGGAAAGCCTGTGTGTGTTTTTATATCCCCACATGCCATGTGTTTCTTTTCTGTGTAGTCAGGAAGCAGATTCTCATCCTCCTGCCATGTATATTCATCAGGTGTTATCTGACCTGCTCAAGGAAACATCTAACTGAGGTTGATGGAAGATTTGCCCAAGTAATGGCATCATTAACAGCACCCGTGATGAAAGCAGAGTGTCACCCACAGTGATTGTGCAGAGCATTGCAGGAGAGCTGGGATGTCTGTAAAATCTGTGCAAAATGAACTGCAGCTGCACTATAGGTGATAAAGTTCATTTTCTCATGCTGTAACTCAGCCCTCTTTAATACTCAGTCAAGGATTCTTTCTCTTTTATAGGACTGTAATAGGCATGAGCCCATTCCTTTCCACCCTTCCTCTGACTCTACAGCAATGCTTTATTTATTATCCTACTTGGATTTTTATTGCATCTTGCAGTGAGTCTCCTCTCCTCAGCCTCTTGTTCTGGGTAGCTTAGCCAAGCAATGGGGAACTTCTTGGTGAGGATGTCGATGGGAGAGAAACAGAACCACACCAGATTTGTTATACTGGTCCCAGAGCATGAGCAGCTTTTCCAGAGAAAGACTGGCAGAGGGCAGATCTACCCTCCTTCTGTTTCTGTCTTCACACCTCTTACACCGTCTCTGTAGACCATCTCTGTGTTTAGAAGATGCATGAGTGTGGGGCTAATGGATATATTTTGTCACCAGACTTGGCAGAATTAGTTAGTGGTTGGCCTCAAAGGTCTTTTCCAACTTCTACTTCTCACATGTAACAAGAGACAGGACAAGAGGAACTGGCCTCAAGTTGTGCCAAAGGAGGTTCAGGTAGGATATTAGAAGCAGTTTCCTCACAGATGAGGTTGTCAAGCCCTGGAACAGGCTGCCCAGGGAGGTGGTGGAGTCACCATCCTTGGAGGTACTTAAAGATGTATGGATGTGATGCTGAGGGACACGGCTTAGTGATAGTGGTTTAGCAGCAGTCGTGGGATTGTGAGCTCTAGGGGAGCAGGAGGATGTGATGATCTCAAAGATCTCTACCAACCTCAACAGCTCTGTGTGTCTGTGGTTCAACCAAAATGATTCCATGCCTCTATGATTTCTGTCTCTTCAGGTGCTTTTGTGAGATAAGAGGAAATTCCTACCAAGTGCCTATGGAGTTGGTCTGTACCCTCTGTAAAACCCGAGGGATGAGGCTTTAGATTGGAGGCTCTTGTGCACATGACCCCCCTGTGTGTGCCATGGAGTTAGAGTTGTCAGAGAATCCTAGCATGGCTCAAGTTGGAGGGGACCTCAGGGATCATCTGCTCCAACCTCCTCACCATGGGCAGGGACACCTCTCAACTACACTCAGCTGCTCAAATCTTCATCCAGCCTGGCCTTGAACACCCCCAGGGAGGAGGCATCCACAGCCACAGCTTCAAACCATTCCCCCTTGTCCTGTCTCTAGACACCCCCAGGAAAAGTCCATTTGCAGCCTTCCTGCAGCATCCCTTCAGGTATTGGAAGGCAGCTCTAAGGTACCCCTGGAGTCTTTTCCAGGCTTGACACCCTCAGCTCCCTCAACCTGTCCTCACAGCAGAGCTGCTGCAGCACTTGGACCATCTTTGTGGCCTCCTCTGGACTCACTCCAGCAGCTTGGTGTCCTTCTACTGTGGACACCAGAACTGGAGGCAGGATTGGAGGTGGGGTCTTGGCAGAATGCCCTTTCTTGCCCTGCTGCCCACACTCCCCTGGCTGCAGCCCACCTTTGTCTCCTCAGATTGCCTGCTGTTCTAGAAGGAGGACAACCCACAAGGAGGTACTAGCAGTGCTGTTCCCTAGTACAGTGGAACCCAAGCACACTGGAACTTCCTCACAGACGTGGCTGGATCTGGTAACTCCTTCAGGATCTCTTCCTGAGGGAGAGGAGCCATTGTTAGATCTGCCTTTGGTAAGCTCTCGATGTGGTTCGTCTCAAGTCTCAGCTGGTTATATTGGCTGTCAGCTGAGGGTCTACTTCTCATAAAGTGAGAAATGTCTTGTAAAAAGGGGCCATAAACAAAGCAAGCTTTCAGAGAGCTTGAGTGCAGTGCAGCAACACTGCCAGCATGCAGCACTCGGAGCTCGTGTGTCTGCCACAAACCCAGAGGGCTCTGAGGTCTCTTCCCATCGCTTAGCAGTCTGAGGTCCCTGGGAGTGGTCGTGCTTCTCTGATCAACAGAATATGAGCCAGAGTATGTCACAGTGATTCCTGGCTGGGGTTCAGAAGCTTGTCTGTCAGACTGTCTGTTGCCTACCAGAGGACCTGTTTTGCCATCCTGACTTAAAGACTTCAAATGAGGAAGAGCTGAAAATATCCCAAAGGTAATTGATCCAACACTTATCAATCCTCACATCTGAAATGACTTTTGCCTTTCATAGAATCAGCCAGGTTGGAAGAGAGCTCCAAGCTCATCCTGTCCAACCTAGCACCCAGCCCTAGCCAGTCAACCAGATCATGGCACTAAGTGCCCCAGCCAGGCTTGGCTTCAACACCTCCAGGGACGGCGACTCCACCACCTCCCTGGGCAGCCCATTCCAATGCCAATCACTCTCTGGGAAGGACTTCCTTTTTTAACCACTGGGCTCAGTCTTTTAAGCTTTTCCTCACAACTGTCAAGATTTGAGACCTGTTTAAATCTTATCATGAGCTTGAAATTATTTTACAACAACAAGCTGCTGGGACCTGGGGCTTTGAACACCTTCACTAATACTGGACCAGTAGGGAAATAGATAGAGTTGGAAGGGCTGACATTGCTGATCTTTCCTGATAGCCTGATCAAAGAGGCTCTTATCTGGTGAAATGAAACAGATTCAGAATTTATTTACCCACTATATTATTTATCCAACGTGCCCCTGGGGCCAAGAAGGCCAATGGTAACCTGGGATGCATCAAGAAGAGTGTGGCAAGCCCATGGAACATGGTTCTCCTCCCCCTCAGCCCTAGCCCAGCTCTGGACTCCTCAGTTCAAGAAGGACAGGGAACTTTTTGAGAGGGTACAGCAAAGGGCTACAATGCTGGTCAGGGGACCACAACATCTGTCTCAAGGGAAAAAAAGGCTGAAGCTATGTAGCCTCAAGAAGATAAGACTGAGGAGGGATCTTATCAATGCTTACAAATACCTAAAGGGTAGGTGTCAGGAGGATGAGGGCAGTCTCTTTTCAGTGATGTCCAGAGACAGGACAAGAGAAAATGAGTGCAAACACACAAAGTTCCATCTAAACATAAGGAGGAACTTTACATTAAGGGTGGTGGAGTGGTGGAACAGGCTGCCCTGAGTGGTGGTGGAGTCTCCAACTCTGGAGTCATTCAAAGCCTGCCTGGATGCCACCCCACTGCAGCCTGCTCTAGTGAACCTGCTCTGGTAGGGGGTTGGCCTAGATGATCTCCAGAGCTCCCTTCTAAACCCTATCATAGAATCACAGAATGTCAGGGGCTGGAAGGGACCTTGAAAGCTCATCCAGTCCAGCCCTCCTGCAGAGCAGCATCTCCTAGACCAGATCACATGAGAGTGCATCCAAGTGGGTTTGGAATTTCTGCAGAGAGGAAGACTCCACAGCCCCCCTGGGCAGCCTGTGCCAGGCTCTGTCACCCTCACAGGGAAAAATTCCTCCTCATGCTTACATGAAACTTCCTCTGCCTCAGCTCCCACCCAGTGCCCCTTGTGCTGTCCCTGGGCACCACCCAGCAGAGCCTGGCTCCAGCCTCCTGCCACTCACTGCACACAGTGATAGCCACTGCTGAGGTCACCTCTCAGTCTCCTCCTCTCCCAGCAGCACAGCCCCAGCTGCCTCAGTCACAGAATTGTCACAGAATTGTCAGGGTTGGGAGGGACCTCAAAAGTCATCCAGTTCCAACCCTCCTGCCGCGGGCAGGGACACCTCACACTAGATCAGGTTGCTCAGAGCCACATGCAGCCTGGCCTTAAAAACACCCAGGGATGGGACTTCCACCACCTCCCTGGACAGCCTGTTCCAGTGTCTCACCACCCTCACGGTGAAGAACAAAGTCTCTCCTTGTAAGAGAGCTGTTCCATTCCCTTAAGCATCTTTGTGGCTCTGTGCTGGACACTCTCAAGCAGATCCATGTCCCTCTGGCTCTGGGGAGCCCAGAGCTGAACACGATTCTGCGATCACATTGCTGTGCTGAGTTTCTGGTGGTCCCTACTGGCCAGAAGACACTGTCCCATCCACCTCTGAGCTGAAAAGCTTACACATCTCCCAGACCTGTCTGCAGTGGGACACTGCAGGAGACAAGAGGAGAGGCTTAGGGAGCTGGGGTTGTTTAGCCTGGAGAAGAGGAGGCTCAGGGGTGACCTTATTGCTGTCTACAACTACCTGAGGGGTGGTTGTGGCCAGGAGGAGGTTGCTCTCTTCTCTCAGGTGGCCAGCTCCAGAACAAGAGGACACAGCCTCAGGCTGCGCCAGGGGAAATTTCGGCTCGAGGTGAGGAGAAAGTTCTTCACTGAGAGAGTCATTGGGCACTGGAATGGGCTGCCCGGGGAGGTGGTGGAGTCGTCGTCCCTGGGGCAGTTCAAGGCAAGGTTGGATGTGGCACTTGGTGCCATGGTCTAGCCTTGGGCACTGTGGTAAAGGGTTGGACTTGATGATCTGTGAGGTCTCTTCCAACCTTGGTGATACTGTGATACTGTGATACTGTGAAGAGCTTGGCATGGATGGTTGCTTGTCTGCAGGAGCTGCTGGAAGGGGAGCAGGATTCCTTGTCTGCCATGGTCCACCCACGCAAACAGGAAGGAGGCCTTGCCAGATGATAAGTCCAACTCACCATCCAGGGCAAGTCGATGCCAGAGAGGATTGTTTTCATTTCCAGGGGATTTCTAGCTCAGGGCCATGCTTTAACTGTGTTTTCAATGGCTGAAGAGCAGAGTGACACTTTGATAGGAGCAATTTTTCTGTCAGGCCTGAGAAATTCATACCAAAGCTAAAGAATTTTCCGTTAGGAATGGGTGCACATCCTCAGCTGTGACATTCCTCTCACTAGAGACTCCCCCTGGTGCAACAACTGCTTGGAAAACCTCTTTCTCTGCACTTCTGATGATCTCCTGCTTTGTCCCCAGCCATTGCCTCTGCCAAGTGGTGCTTTGGTTTTGTTCTCTTTCTTCTTTTTCTGACCTCTCAGTCTTGTTCCAGTGTGATGAATGAAGGGAAATGTCCATTCCCATTTCTCCTGTCCCACCCAGCCCTAATGAGCAGTGGCATTGTCTGACTGACTCCTGGGGGAATTTGCTACCTGCATAACTGTTGGGCTGGGCTCCTGCAGCTGGATTTCTTTTGATGCTTTGGTTTCTGGAGATGTGATCCGAGGCCTTCGGAACAGGTAGAGGGGAAGCTTGAGGAGGGCAGATTTAGACTGAATATTAGGAAGAAATTCTTTACAGTGAGGGTGGTGAGACACTGGAACAGGCTGGCCAGAGAGGCTGTGGATTCCCCCATCGGGGATGTTGAAGGCCAGGCTGGATGAGGCCTTGAGCAACCTGTCTAGTGGAAGGTTTGAGCTAGGTGATCCTTGTGGTCCCTTCCAGCCCTGACTGATTCTGTGATTCTGTGATCACCAGTACTGGTTAGGAGGTGATCTGCTGGAGAGCAGCCCTCTGGAGAGGGACCTGGGAGTGCTGGTGGAGAACACTCATGGCACAGCAATGTGCCCTTGTGGCCAAGAAGGCCAATGGGATCCTGGGGAGCATTAAGCAGAGTGTACAGCAGATCGAGGGAGGTTCTCCTGCCTCTACTCTGCCCTGATGAGATCTCATCTTGAGTACTGTCTTCAGTTTTGGGCTCCCCAGTTAAGAGGGACAGGGATCTGCTGGAGGGGGTCCAGTGGAGGGCTATGAGGATGATGAGGGGACTGGAGCACTGCCTGGTGAGCAGAGGCTGAGGGACCTGGGGCTGAGAGTCTGGAGTAGACTAAGAGGGGATTTGATCAATGTTTATAAGTATCTGAGGGCTGGGGGTCGGGGCGGGGGGACAGGCTCTGCTCACTGCTCCCTGGGATAGGACAAGCAGCAATGGATGGCAGCTGCAGCACAGCAGGTTCCAGCTCAACACAAGGAGAAACTTCTTGGCTGTAGGGGTCCCAGAGCACTGGCACAGGCTGCCCAGAGAGGCTGTGGAGTCTCCTTCTGTGGAGCCTTTCCAGGCCTGTCTGGATGTGTTCCTGTGTTTCCTGACCTAGATTGTGTGGTCCTGTTCTGGCAGGGAGGTTGGACTGGATGATCTCTTTGGGTCCCTTCCAACCCCTGACATCTGTGAGCCTGGGATCTTTAAGATCTCTTCCAACCCAAATGATTTGTGAATCTATGAATCAGTGGAAGATGTTGCTGTCTTGCTGTTGGGGGTGTTTAAGGTCAGGCTGGATGAGGCTGTGGCCAGCCTATCTAGGGTAGAGTGTCCCTGCTCCATGGCAGGGGGGTTGGAACTAGATGATCCTTGTGGTCCCTTCCAACCTTGACTGATTCTATGATCCTATGCAGCTGGCAGCAGCACAATTAGGTCCTGAGGAGGTGCTGTTTGTTTGTGGAATATTGGAAGTCCATCCAGTCATGACAGAGGTTTTTATTGCATTCACAGATACAGCTCAAAGATATGCTCATGATCTGCGTGGCCAGCAGAGGTGATGTGGGCAGACATTAAGTAGATTTGTTCCTGTAGGAGCCTGACTATGAAACCCTCTTGCTAACTTCACCAGGTTCAGCTGGAAAGGGTTTGACACTTAGCATAGGTTAATGAGAAGTGTGAGCTTTGAAGGTTACGTGACTGCAGGCTCTCCCTTCCCCCGTCATCACATGGCACCAGTCAAAAATGCCTGAGTGGAGAACAGAATTATTTTGGGACTGACCCAGAAACTTGGCAGGTGAAGTGCAATTAATGAAGCAAGTGCCTTAAAAACACCTGCCCAGAAGCAGCAGGTGCTCTTTGGGTGACTGGATGCAAGAATTCCATTCAGCAGAACTGCAGAAAGCTTTTCTCACACCACTTCTCCACAGTCTGTTTGTCCTGCTGCTTCTAGGGATGTTGTATTTTTGATATACCAAGAAAAATCTGCCTGCATCTAGGGAACTCACAAGACTAAAAAATCTCAGTTTCAGCTGAAATCCTTGAGAGGTCTGCCTGCCCTAAACCCTTGAGGGTTCTGGATCCCAGGCAGCTGAGACAACCTCCCCACATGGTTTAAGGAAGGGGTCTGAGCATGGCTGTGGAATTGACTGCTTGGGGAGGAAGAAGCACATTGGCTTTAGAGTTTGTTCTGTCCACACTTTTCTCTCCTAGGTCATCAAATGGCTGTGTCCAGTTCTGGGCTACTCCATTCCAGAGAGATGTTGAGATACTGGAACATGTCCAGAGCAGGGCAGCAAGGCTGGGGAGGGGCCTGGAGCACAGCCCTGTGAGGAGAGGCTGAGGGAGCTGGGGGTGTGCAGCCTGCAGCAGAGGAGGCTCAGGGCAGAACTCATTGCTGTCTGCAGCTGCCTGCAGGGAGGCTGTAGCCAGGTGGGTTTGGGCTCTGCTGCCAGGCAAGCAGCACCATAAGAAGGGGACACAGTCTCAAGCTGTGGCAGCGCAGGTTCAGGCTGGATGTTGTTAGGAAGTTGTTGTCAGAGAGAGTGATTGGCATTGGAATGGGCTGCCCAGGGAGGTGGCGGAGTCTGTGTGGCTGGAGGTGTTGAAGCCAAGCCTGGCTGGGGCACTTAGTGCCATGGTCTGGTTGCTTGGCCAGGGCTGGGTGCTAGGTTGGACAGGATGAGCTTGGAGCTCTCTTCCAACCTGGCTGATTCTATGAAATGCCAGATAATGTAAGGGAATCTGTGAGGGGTCCAGGGCTGCTGTAAGGATGCAGGATGGGGAAGATGAAAGAAAGGAGTCTTAAAATTGAGTTCTGTCTGAAGAAATGTTGGGAGGAAACTGAACAGGACTTGCAGAAAGATGCATGCTAATAAGCTCAGGGAAACTGAGAATGGGTACAAGTAACAGAACAGAGTTGGCTGGCTGGGAAAGGACTCAAAGAGCTGTAGACAGGGAATTATGTGGGGATAATAAAATCAGGAATGCATGGGACAGAAACAGTGGTCTATGAAGGAGGCAGGGAGGAGGAGGAAGCAGGGTAGGGAAGCAATGTGTGTGGAGGAAAGACATAAACAGGCTGAGAAGTGGGAACTACCTGGGCAGGCAGAAGAAGACAGTGTGTTTGTTGTAAGGAGAATTGCAGACTGGTAGGGGTGCAAGGGGCCTCTGGAGATCATCTAGTCCAAGACCCCTGCTAAATAGCGTCATCCAGATAGGTTTGGAATCTCTCCAGAGAAGGAGACTCCACAACCTCTCTGGAAAGCCTGCTCCCTGGCTCCAGCACCCTCACAGGAAAGAACTTTTTTCCTCCTGTTCATATGGAAACTCCTGGGTTCCAGTTTGTGCCTATTGCCCCTTGTCCTACTGCTGGGAATCATGGAAAAGAGTCTGCCCCCCTCTAACCTAATATTAGCTAATATTGCTAAGCTTTAATCAGACTGCCTCTGGCACTGCTCTTCTCCAGGCCAAACAGCCTCAGGTCTCTCAGCCTCTCCTCCTCACGAAGATGGTCAGGCCCCTCAGCATCTTTGGAGCCACTGCTGAACTCTCTCCAGCAGTTCCTCAGCTTTCAGAAGCTGGCACGAACACTACAGATTAGTTTGAAGTGAGTCAGACCTCGGGACAACACCATCCCATCATATCTGCACTCCTCTCTAGCTCTGCTATCTGTAGCAGAGTATGCCTAAGGCTAGTGGTGAAGACAACCCAAACACCTGAGCTGGGCATAGAAGGAAGGTTTGTAGGTCACTGCCAGCACTCCAAGAACTTGAGGCACAAGTAGCCTTGAGCTGGGCGTTTTCTAGCGGTGTGGAATGATTGAATTTGCAACTGGACTCACATCCTCTGAATGGGAATAACACAGAGCAGTGGGTTAAGGGGACAGGGAAGATTTGCTCTCTTTAGAAAGGAACAGCTTTAGCAGTCAAGTACTTATAGATAATAAAGGTGGAGAGCAGAGGGCTGATAGATCACGCCTGAAATGCCCATGTGTACTAGGAGAGTCAAGAGCCAAGCACTGTCTCTGTGCTCTTAGTTTTGATAATGCAGATCTGCAACAGTCCCCAAAGAGGTCGAGGCTCCAGTACTGGGCACTCAGCACCGTTGCAGGGAAATGGTATTTGCATTAAGGAGCCTGCAGTTCAAATAGACTAGGCAGACATGGAGGAGGAGAGGAGGAGGAGCACTGAGAAGTAAAGCAGGTGGCAGCGGTTAGCGGCAGAGCTGACGGCTGAACTTCTGAGTCCCAGCACAGTGATGCATCTGTTAAACTCTGCTGCTCTCTGCACTCGTGCTGAAGCCAAAAGGAGCTCTGGGTGAATGCTCAAGGCTAAAAGCACTATGGGATTTCTGCCCTAGAAACCAGAATCCAGCAGAGGCTGACTTCAAAGCAAAAATCCAGTAGGTTGGTTCCTATTCTGAGCAGCCCTGCTGCCACCGTAGGACACGGCGAGTGCTCTCTTTGGAGAGAAGAAGCCCCATTAGAAGAGTAGGACTGACAGCCCTGAGCCTTGGTGGGATCTTCAGCAGGAAATACACAGGCTAACAGAAGTTTTAGCTTTTACACAGGACCTAGAAAGGTCTTCACAGGCTCACAGGATGTTAAGGGTTGGAAGGGACCCAAGGAGATCATCCAGTCCAACCCTCCTGCCAGAGCAGGACCACACAATCTAGCACAGATCACAGAGGAACACATCCAGACAGGCCTTGAAAGTCCCCAAAGAAGGAAGCTCCACAACCTCTCTGGGCAGCCTGTGCCAGGGCTCTGGGACCCTTACAGCCAAGAAGTTCCCTTTGTGTTGAGCTGGAACCTCTTATGCTGCGATTTACACCCATAAATGCTCCTCAGTGCTTTACACAACAAATGGGAGTTTGTAAGTTGCTAATGACTTGTCCTGAAGATTTAGATAATGTGATGTTGGCAAAGGTAAGGCAGCAAGAACAGAAACTTTGCAGAGCAGATGAAGGCAGCTACAGCAGGAACACTCCAGCTTTGCGTTGTGCCTGCCCAGACCAGCCCCTTGCTCCCAGGCCATCGATTTGCCCAATGTTTGCGCAGGCAAATTCCATACCAGATTTAGCAGGAATTTATATGAGTCTTTTTGTATACAGATCTCAGCTCCTCTTCCCTCCCATCAAAAATAGCTGCAAGTGCCAATGCATTACAAGATTTGCCTTCTAGGATTTTACTGGTCACTTTGAAAAATGAGAGTTTTGGAATTGACTTAAGTGCTTGGTTATCTTTCCCCCCAGAGATGTTTGATTAGCAGCAGCAACACCATCAGAAGGAGCAAATCTGTGTCGTCATGTCACAACTGCAAGGGATATGACAGCACATGCTTTAGCTGAGTTTGTTTAGGACATCCTGCTGCTGAAACCAGCCTGCAGAATGGTCAGGCCTCGTAAAGGTAACGTTCAGACTATTTGTACTCCATTATACGGCTGTTTAAAACATCCTCTGGGTTTACTGATGGGACTGCATTGTTCATTTTTCACATACCAAGCACTGTTGTTTAGTCTCAAGGGAATTATTGTTACCCATTCAACAACCGTGACATATTAAAAAGCACATTTAAGGAAGAAATTAAAAGCTGAGAGGATGTGACCCGATGTTTCCATGGGGGTTTGCCAAAATGTCACTTGAAATGCCAGGAGTTGCTCTTTCAGAACTCATCTTGCCCCAACCCCTACCCCAAAAAGAAGAAGGAAAGAAATCCTGCCCTCCTCAGTAGCAGCCACGCTCTGATTGCACATGCCAGAAAACCATTTCCTACATTTTATTTTCATTTGGGAAACTCCTTTCAGCTGCTGGGTGAGTAAGGTGTTAGCTCTGCTCCAACAAGTCAGCCTCGCTACAACTGCCTGCAGGGAGGCTGTAGCCAGCTGGGGTTGGGCTCTGCTGCCAGACAACCAGCAGCAGAACAAAGGGACACAGTCTCAAGTTGTGCCAAGGGAGGTCTAGGCTGGATGTTAGGAGGAAGTTGTTGGCAGAGAGAGTGATTGGCATTGGAATGGGCTGCCCAGGGAGGTGGTGGAGTCACCGTGCCTGGAGGTGTTCAGGCTGAGCCTGGCTGGGGCACTTAGTGCCACGGTTGCTTGGGCAGGGCTGGGTGCTAGGTTGGGCTGGCTGAGCTTGGAGGTCTCTTCCCACCTGGTTGATGCTATGAACATGGAGGAAGTCAATAGGTGAGAGTGTGCAAGCAGAAACATTCAAATGAGGTGCCTCATGTGGGCACCTGCCTCCTTAGTGAACAGCCAGCCCATAATGGCAGGGACTGATTTTCAGGAAGTTCTTTGTTCTTTGAACGTCAAGCCCCAGACTGGGCAATGAAAAATATAAACCTGAAGCCTCGATGATGACTTCTGAGGACCTTGAGCCTAAGGCAAAAGCAAGTTGTGAATGGTGCACGTTGACGTCTGGCAAGTGCTGTCTGTGCCTGTTTCTCTGTGACTTTGTTGCCTTTCTAGAGGCATCCCAGTGAGACTGTTGCGAGCAGCAGTTTCAATGTATGACTTTGTGTGAGCAGAGAGCTTTCCAGGGAAAGTTGGAGCGCTGACGGAAGGCATTCCAGGGAGATAGTTCCTCCACTCTCATCTGGGTTTGCCCTCCACTCTGATCTGTGTTTTAAGTGAATTAACTCAGAGGAAGTTTTCTAGGACTATTTTTCTGCTTGTGTGGAAAGTCCCATGGTCTAAAAGCTCTCTCTGTGATCTTCTCCTTGAGTCCAGTGCCGTATGGAGGTGGGAAAAACTGGTTTGATATCTGACCACAGAATCATAAACTCATTTTGATTGCAAAAGTCCTTTAAGATCAGCAATTTCAACCACTGACACTGCCAGCCCACCACTAAACCATGTCCCTCAGTACCACATCTAGACAGCTTTTCAATCCCTCCAGAGATGGTGACTTCACAGCTTCCCCGGGCAGCCAGTTCCAGCTGCCTGCTGGAGGCAGGTGTCCTGCTTGTTCTGGTGCTCAGCTGAGTGGCATGAGGAACAGCAGAGGCTTGAACCCTGCAGACTGGAGCTGATGGCCTCGGGCTGAGCTCCGGAGTCCACGGGCAGGGCTGTGGAAGGAAAACTTATGAGGGCCATTAGGGCTGATTAGTGCCTTCAGGGTCCTGACACAGAGCCCCAAGGCTGATGCAGATCTGGTGGGCAATTTGAGAAACAAAGAGATGTTTTCTTTACATTGTGAGCCTTACCGGGGGGGGGGTGATTCACTTTGAGATGATTAAGATAACTAATGCTGGTCATAGTGAAGTGCAAAACACCAGTGAGAAAAGGCCAGGGCCCTTTGACGTTTTCCTCTCCCACGAGCGGGACTGGATACTTTCCCTTCTACTCGAATGGAGGTTATTTAATCCTCCTGCAAAGCTGTGAGTCTATGTCCAGGAAAACAGTTTCTTCCTTTTTGTCTTGGGAAAAAGTGTCTTTAGAATAGAAAAAAACCCAGTGTCAGGAGAACATGCCTGAGAATAACAACTGCCAGAGCCTCCCGGGTTTTCTGGGTTTTCTCTGGAGAAGTATTTGGTCCTACCACTTGCTGGAATGTTTTTGGCAAATGCTAACTGGACATGGGTCAGTTGTGGACTGGTATGCGGGCAGGAGGTGTAGCCAGGCAGGTCAGCAGCTCCTTTAGACAGTTCAAGGGCACACTTGTGTTTTGGATGCTCTTAGCTGTCCATACATTATTATGGAGACATTAGGGCCTGTGGCTTGGCAGCAGCTGTGACATTAGAATGTATAAGATGTTACCAAAAGAAGCACTTGGCAAAGCTTTTTCAGCATCCCCAGACATAAACAAGGAATTTTCTCAACAATAGTAGGTTATGACTGGGGGTGAGTCACTGACCTATTTAGGAGGATGTCCTCTCCCTGCACAGAAGAGACCACAAATGGCTAAATAAAGCCAAGAGCTAGAGGGTAACCCTGGTGGTTGAGGGGCCCAGAGGGGAATTCCCGGATGCTGGATGAAATCTGTGTACTATACAGCACTGCTGTTCAGTGCGAGAGCCCTGCAGGAGCTCTCTGAACCTGTGCAAGACAGATTCTCAGTACAAGAAACTGCTGTGGCCCTTTGGTGTCTGTGTAGATAATCTGCTTTATATCCACTGAAAGGTCTTCCCTGAGAGCAGCCCTTGGTTTCAGCTGCCAGGGAGGAGGTGACTTGGTGAGTTCTGGTGTTGCTGGTAGTTCAAGGGATGCTGTGGGATTCGAAAGGGACTTTAAGCGTCCTGTGGTTATCTGCAGATAAAATCCAGTCTTTGTATCTGAAAAGCCATTTCTGAAACTTGGATTTCCACTTCTGAATTAACCTAACACTCAGAAACTTTTATATATGGCCCAAGCTATGGAATAAATGCTGGATGTTATAGCTGAGCTTCAAAGGGAAGATGTGGTGAAGATAGAGTGCCGTGGTGGCTCTGACCCACAGCAAAGATCCGCGGCTTGGATCCGCCTGCCCTCATTCCTGGGTGATGCAGTAACTGTTTAGTTTGCACAGCTGATTTTACAAAAATATTTATTTCAGTGAAATTAATCCCAGCTCATTTTTAGTTTCTCCTTTTAGTATTTTTCCTTCTTCCTTCGTTTGGCTCCTGATGAGGTGAGAGTTGCAGCAATGGCATGTAGAAAATCTTGGTTGCAATAACATTACTCCTAGCAGCGCAGTCTGGTGAGGAGCACCATAAGGCTCCACACAGCTGCATGCACTGAGGCACCAACACCACCATGTCAAAATTCAAGTGGGAAAGGCTTCACATCTGCCTGGTAATGCAACAAAGCAATATTAACATTTTCATAAACTATTCTGAAATCAGTTTGGCTTGGCTCACTGTTCAGATACTCAAGCCAAAGGAGACTGTCCTGAGAGTGCTGTAAGCGGAGAAGCAATACATAGCAGTGAGGTTGCAGGACCTGAAATGCCATTTTAGTAGGCAATTAAAGAGGCAAAGCTGTGTAGAATCACTTGGTTTTCTGCCTGTGCCCACCCTGCACACACCACTGCACTGTACAGGGACACTGCTTTCATCCCCATGCTCCCTAAGAAATCACAGATATTAGGGGTTGGAAGGCACCCAAGGAGAGCATCCAGCCCAACCCCCCTGCCAGAGCAGGACAGTGCTATCTAACACAGACCGCAGAGGAACGCATCCAGACAGGCCCTGAAAGTCCCCAGAGAAGGAGACTCCGTAGGAAGTTCGAGCTTTGGTGTTTTTTTCTGAAGCTCACC
The DNA here is from genome assembly GCF_015220805.1 of Pogoniulus pusillus. NCBI lineage: Eukaryota > Metazoa > Chordata > Aves > Piciformes > Lybiidae > Pogoniulus > Pogoniulus pusillus. Next base: position 1,106,726 of record NC_087264.1, on the reverse strand, counting down.
TCCACTATCTGAAGTTTGGAGAAAGCTGCTGGTGGAGCAGCTGTGAGAGAGTCACTGTTAAGTGCTGGAAGAAGATGTGAAGAGTGTCCTTGACTGCAGTCTGCCAGTAAAGAACAAGTGAAAGGCTCAGTGTTACCCGAACTGATGGGAACCTAGGGATGAACGCTTTTGCACAGGAAAATGTAAGCAAATAGCAGCGCTAATTGCTGCATTTAACTAAAGGATGCCTCGAATGCTTCATCACTGCCAGCCCTAAGAGCCTTGCAGGGAAGATACTCTGATTCTGCCACAGGTTTAGTGGGGTCAGTGCAGGAATAAAAAGGTTGATGTCCCTTGGGATATCCCTCTGCTACTGGGACAGAATTTAATTAGAGGGGCTGTACCAATCCCTTCAAAGCTTGATACATCTTACTCCAGCTAGGATTGCCAGGTTGATCATGTTGAGGTCCTTGCTAACTCTCAGGGCAGATGATAGAGCACTGGAACAGGCTGCCCAGAGAGGTTGTGGAGTATCCTTCTTTCGAAACCCACCTGCATGTGTTCCTGTGTGGCCTGCCCTTGGTGATCCTGCTTTGGCAAAGGCATTAGACAAGATGACCTCTGGAAGTCCCATCCAGCCTCTAACAGTCTGTGGCTCTGTGATTTGCATGCTAGTTTGGGAACTGGTTGGTCTTTGTACATGTACATGTATTTAGATGTGAACATGAATATTTGTTCTTCATCAGCCTTTGTTCTCCTATTTTTGAAAGGCTTACTCATCCCCTCAAAGATTAGGATCAACTCCATCTGATTTAGGTGACAGTTCTCACCCCATGAGCAGCAAGAAATGGAAATGAACTGTTTCTGGAATGAGCCATTGTTGATCCAAGCTGTCCAGCAAGTACTTGAATAACAAATATCTCTTACCAAACCAGTGTTGGTTCACGAACAGAGAAAAAGAATGAAGTTCACCGGATTGCTTGTTTGCAAAACACAGTTCAGCCCTTTCTTTGCCAAAGTCGAGCTGTCAGGAACTAGATCCTTAACTGCTATAAACCAGCTCAGCTCATTGACTTCAGTGCCAGGTAGCAATTAGATTAAGTGATCGCCCAGCCTCAAAAGTGCAGCAGGGCAGCAGTGTGGAAAAAAACAAACGGTGGGAAATGGTAGCAAAAGGTTTTAGGATAATCAGGGAGATTTGTGGGCTAAATTGCAGATAAGTCTGTTGTTGTTGTGTTGGATTTTTTCTTTTACAGAGATAAGGGGTTTTGGTCTCTTATCTCCTATCTTGCTTAGTGCTCACAAAGATCAAATGTGAAGCCAAACTTGTAGGAGGGATGGTATTAGCATAAGTGATTCAGTGGACAACTCGAGGAGCAAAAACTCTCCCTCTTGACAATTTGTGCTGTTCTTTGTATCAGTCGGTTCAATAACAAATATCATTTGTAGCTAGAGAAACTGTGCTTGTGTTGCTGGGTCATCACAGTTGCAGGAACAGCACCTGATCAAGTACATCACATTTTCCACTGAAGCTTGAGTAAAACAAGCTGGGAAATGTCAAAGGTTGGAAGTGGAATCATTTACTTGATCTTCTCTTCTGTGCTTTGGTCATGAGATAGTTGTGAAGGAGGCATCATGTTGGTTGGATAGGGCTGGGTGCTAAGTTGGACTGGATGATCATGGAGGTCCCTTCCAACCTGGTTGATTCTATGATTCTATGCCCAAACCAGGAATGGTCTGAAAGTGTAAATTCTTCACACCAAGTGAGTGTCTTGTAGCATTTTCCACTTGTACAGTTGTTACTTTTGAAGTTGTTGTGTTTGCTTTTGGACATCACAGGGAAATTGTGCCTCTGGATTTGAAATGAGCCAAGCTCAGGTGTTGGGGGCTTTGTAAACAGAGTCAGTCCTAAGTCAAGGAACTGTAAAAGGAAGATTGTCATCCCAACCACAGAATCAATTAGGTTGGAAAAGCCCTTTAAAATAGTATTGTTTAATCTTAAATGAAACACATTTGACAAGTAAAGCAGCTGGATGGGCTGCCTGCCATTGGAGTGGGCTGCCCAGGGGGATGGTGGAGTCACTGCCCTTGGAGGTGTTGAAGCAAAGCCTGGATGAGGCACTTAGTGCCATGGTCTGGTTGGTTGGCCAGGGCTGGGTGCTAGGTTGGACTGGCTGAGCTTGGAGGTCTCTTCCCATCTGCTCAATTATATGATTCTATGAAATGCTGTTGCCTTACACTGAAAATGGGTCTCTGGGTCTGTGGAGTGTGAGGGTCTGTAAAGTGAATGTGTGAGCTGTGGATTCAATTGGGCTGCTGAGGAATCTGAAGAAAAGAAGTTCCTTTCCTGCCAGAGTGGCAACTAAGCACTGAGCAACTTGCTATTAACATTACTAAAGCTAATTTGTTATCATTTAGCATGTAATATTCATGGCACTTGAAAACAGGAATTAAATAAGGCACATAATTAAGGGTTATTAGCATTATTTACTACCAGTCATAGTTCTCAGGTTGCTTTTTGCTATAGCTTATAAAAACACACAAGAAAAGGCAGTTCTCCAAATTACTTCCATTTAGGAACACTGTTGGCATTAATAGAAATTACCCCCAAAATACAAAGCAAGATCTCTTTCCCAGTGAGCAGCTAGCAGCAGCCACTCAGGATAGGACTTAACTTGTTGTGCACTTGCTGCTCATCTTTCATGGATGGAAGAATGTTGGTATGAGGTTTCTGAATTATTTCTGCAGCAAGTGATGCCAGCAGAGGTGTTCTGAAATAATTCAGCTGTGAAATCATGTCGGTGCCAGGACTCACCTTGCATACTTTAGCAGCTAATGGCTTGGTGAATCCTGTACCTGTTACCTCATCCCACTCACAGGAAGCATTTCTAACACACTTCTGTGGAGGGTAGAAAAATAGGGGATTTAAACATAGAATCATTTTGGCTAGAAAAGGCCTTCAAGATTGTGGACTTAACCATTATCTGATTCAGAACAAGAGAACACAGACTCAAACTGTGCCAGGGCAGGTTCAGGCTGGACCTTAGGAAGAAGTTCTTCACTGAAAGGGTGATTGACATGGGAATGGGCTACCCGGGGAGCTGGTGGAGTCACCGTCCCTGCAGGCTTTTAAGAGGAGACTGGACGAGGCATTTAGTGCCATGGGTTAGTTAGGTGAAAGGTTGGACTCGATGATCCTAAAGGCCTATCCCAACCTGGTTAATTCTGTGATTCCAAAGTTTTAAACCATCTTAAACCATTATCTGACTCTAGAGTTTTAAACTGTCTTAAAACGAGAACATTAGTGAGTAGCTTCTCCAGTATCCTGTTCAATTTCAGGAGTCCTTCAGCTTCTGTAATTGGGAATATCCTGACTCACTCCAACAAAACCGTAGCAGCTGAAGATTTGGCCCATGAGATCTATCCAAAATAGTGCAGATCCCCGCAGAAAGGAATTCTTTGTGTCCATTAGCGTTTCAACAGGCACTCACTACAGAGCTCTCGCTGGGGGTGAGGCGTTAAAACCCTTTCGAAAGCGGTTCCGTTGGCTAAGTAGACAATAAGCACGAACCTGACGCACCCAGCTGTACAAATAAACCGGGACTGGAACGTTTCATGTCCTGCGAGCACGGAGTACTCCTGAACTTGGAGCCAGGACAGGCTGCGAGGAAGGTGGCTGGCTTACAGCTCAGTAGTGGCTGTCTGAAGGCTGAACCCTTTGGAGAACTGAAAGAGAGTTTATTTTAAGTGTAACTGAAAGGAACTAAGTACCAGTTACCACAAATAGGGAGATCTTTATCTTCCTTTGTTGGCTTGCGTCGGGGGAAAAGAATCTTAAAAGACTTTGCTCGGCCGAAGGCTTCACAAAGAGATCTCCCTCACATTGCTGACATGTCTCTCATTTTTTGGGTGCTACCTTACCGGTGAAGGAAATTAGCAGGTCATTTTAATGCCCTCGGCTGCTGGGTAGATGTGATCAAGTAGCTAAGCACTTACATAACTGACATTTCTGTCCTCCGTCCTCCTGCATCCATCCCACGATTCTTTAAGGAAAAGGAGGCTCCTTTTGTGCCGTTTTCCACCTTGGCTATCTCAGAGCAGCACCTGTAAGGGCTCACTTTAATGCTCTCTTATGCCCTTGGCTGTGGGTAGGTGTGATCAAGTAGCTAAACACATAACTGACACTCTGTCCTGCATCCTCATGCACCCATCCCACCATTCTTCAAGGAAAAGGAGGCTCCTTTTGTGCAGTTTTCCACTTTGGCTATCTCCGAGCAGCACCTGTAAGGGCTCACTTTGAGAGACTGCTAATGTGCTAATTACCCAGGACCCAAAAATGCAAGCTGTAAACAAATGAGGGCCGTATTTATAATCAATCACTTTTATGACCTTCTGATGGCGATGATATCAGTGGAGTTTACACTGGGAAGCTCTGCACTCCTCCGGGGCAGCTGTGCCCTTATGTTTTACTTACAGCTCGCAGAAGATTTTGCTAATTTACTTTATAGTAGGCGTGCTTAGGAAAAATATTACCTTCTCTAAGCAGCCGAGCCCGTTACCACATCCCCCGTTAAACAGTGCAAACACAGGGGCTGTCGGTACCGTCGGGGTGTATTGTCAGGTGACAGCCTGCTTGCAAAACACTCCTGGCAGAAAGGAATGACTTCACAGCAAAATATTGTTCTCCTCGGTGTAAGTTGCTGTGAGACAAATCCCACACCCTCTGATGTCAATGGAAAGGCTTCCTTTGACTTCAAAGAGGACTGGATCAGGCCCTAGTAAGAAATGTTGCCATCATAAAAGCCCAGCAGGGCTTTAGGGTTCGTACGCTTCCGCAGCAGCCTGCTCGGGGTGCTCCTGCGCGCAGCTTACCTGGCCGCCTGCAGGCTCCGCGGTTGCTTTGCCGCGGGGTCAGGAGAGAAGAGCGCCCACAAAGGCTGTGATTTGTGAAGTGTTCAAACGATGTCCTGCGAAGCCACACAATGCCAAGGTACACAAGATGCCCTCTAATACCTCAGCTCCAGGAGGGCTATCCAGCTCTGCCGGTGTTACTAAGATCTCACAAGGCAAACAACGTTGTTTAACTGCAGACAGATGTGTTAAAAATAGCTCAGTTTTGTGGCCTCGCTCTTTTCTTGGAATTGTTGGCTTTTAAAATCAAAAGTCAAGTTAGATTTCTGAGGGCATCACTGCTGCCTGCATTCCCCAAAGCTCTGCTCTGGTGGGTGCTGATTTGAGCAACCTTTACAATCGGGGCAGGACGGGGCCCCTTTGTGCTTGTGTTCTTATCCCCTAGAGCTGGAAGATCCAAATCCCTTCTCTCAACATTGTACCCAGATTTAAGCATGGGTTATAAATGAGATTTTATTTTCCCTTAGGGTTCGTGAGGAGGATCATAGTATCACAGAACGGGTTAGGTTGGAAGGGAGCTCGAAGATCAGCCACTTCCAAACCCCTGCCAGAGGCAGGGACATCTCCCACTAGAACAGGTCACTCAAGGCCTCAGCCAGCCTGGCCTTGAGCACTTCCAGGGAGGTTGTGGAGCACAGAAGCACCCAACGTGATCTTTGATCACGTTGGGTGCTTCTGTGCTCCACAGCCTCCCTGGGGAACCTGTGCCAGTGTCTCACCATCCTCACTTTAAACAACTTTTTCCTGACATCTAGTTTAAAACATCCCCTCTGCCCCTTCTAACCCATTCCTCCTAGTCCTATCATTACCAGACCTTGTCAATAGTCTCTCCCCAGCCCTCCTGTAGCCCCCTTCAGATACTGGAAGGCCACTCCAAGGTCTCCTGGAAGCCTTCTCTTCTTCATGCCGAAGAGCCCCAACTCTCTCAGCCTGTCCTTATAGCAGAGCTGCTGCAGCCCTTTAAGCATCTTGGTGGCTTCCTCTGAGCTTGCTCCAACAGTTCCATGTCTTGCTTGTGTTGGGGGCTCCAGAACTGTACACAGGATTCAGATCAGAGCTCCATTTCTCCCTGCACTGTTATCTTCTATGATCAGATGCTTGAAAGGACCACGATAGAGCCCTCCTGATCCCAGAATCATAGAATGATGCAGCTTGGAAGGGACTGCTGAAGATCATCTTGTCCAATGCCTCTACTGAAACAGGGTCACCACAGCAGCTTGCCCAGGATCATAATGCCCAGGTGAGTTTGGAGTCTCTCCAGAGAAGGAGACTGCACAGCCTCTCTGGACAGCCTGCTCCAGGGTTCAAGAACTCTCCCAAGAAAGAAAGTTTCCCTGATGTTCAGATGGAACCTCCTGGGTCCCAGCTTGTCCCCTGCTGCCTCTTGTCTTGTTGCTGCTTGGTTGGTGAAATTAGCTGTGCAAAAGTCTCTCTAGCTCTTTTCTGAGTCTCTGTGAATTAGCACTTTGCATACACTGTGGAGTGTGCTGCACAACTTCGCCTCCCTGAGATCTGTGTGGGCTGGCATGGCCAACTCGAGGGGCAGCACCACGGTGTCCCTCGGGGCCGTCCTGCTCGCCTGGGTGAGTGGCAGCGCTGAGCAGAGGGCCTGGGGAGCTGCTGGGAGAGTGCTGCCCTCGCCTTGGAGAGCTGAGCCGTGGCTGGGCTGCTCGCAGGGCAGGCAGGCGGCCAGACAGCTGGATCGCCGAGGCAACGGCAGCGTCTGGCCTTTTGTGGAGGGAAGCTTGCTAGATTTACTGCGGGAGTGGATGTGGTCCTTCTGGAGCTGACGTGGCCTAATGAATAAGATGGGGAATAAAATACTCTTTACTTGCTAGCAGGGGTTAACGACTCCTGCCCTCGCTGCTTTCCCCTGCTCATGTTCTCCCTCTCTTCCCCTCCTCCACCGCCAGGCCAGTTGCGTCCCCCTCAGCCCCCCTGTCCTCCCCCCCGCTCCCTGCTGCGGGTCTGGATTTTCTGAGCAGTGGCACCACCTGGTTTGTTTTCTGTGTCAGGTACCTTACAGACTGTCTGCCAGAGGTCAGCCGGCACAGCAAGCTCAGCCTCTTCTCATCTGGTACCTGCGTGAGACTGCTGCCCTGCCAGGGTGCCTCTCGTTGTGGCTCTGCATGCAGCAGGAGCTACAGAAAGCAGCTCTGGGGGCATTGGTAGGTTTTCTGTTGTTAGGAGGATGATGAAGTCAATGTCTCTGCCTGCCCACAGTCTTGGGAAACCACTCTGTGCCTCCATCACTCTGTCTGTGTGCTAAAGCCTGAAAGACCTCAATGCACTTAAGCTACACATCAGAGCCTGTGTTTGTCTTTTCTGCTCTCAAAGAAAACACTGATGTGAATTTTCCTCTGTTGATGCCGACGCTGGCTGTGTCCCCAGCCCGTATCAGAGAGGTCAGTAACCCTCCCCAGCTGCCTTCATGGAAGGGAAACTTCAGCTTGCAGCTGAGATGGGAGCTCTGGGGTGGTTGTGCAGGTGCTTGGCCTTAACCCTGAAAGAAGCAGAACCTTCTGTTCTGGGCCAAAAGTATAGCTGGGCCCTAGAGAATGCACAGAAAGCCAGGGCTTCTTGCAGGGGTGAGGCCAAGCAAAAGGCACTAAGTGGGGATTGAATACAGCTGTCTGAAGGGCACCTACACAGCTGATGGGGTGAAACTCTTCTTGGTGTTGGGAGGTGATACAAGAAGAGTCAGTGGCTATGGATTGCAGTGTGGGAGGTTCATGTTGGACATTAGGGAAACTTTTTTCCTGTGAGGGGATTCCAAGACTTGAACAGACTGCTGGTGGAGGCAGAAAAGAGGGAAATCTTCACCCCTGGAAGGTTTTAGGACTCAGCCAGAGATGTATCATTTCACACAGGGCTTTTCCTCAGTGAGCACTGGCACAAACCCAGATACACAGTTGCTCCTCAGTGTCTGTCTTAGCAGCCTTATCAACTGCACATAGATCCATCCCATCAGGTGAAGTGAGTATGTACTGCTGCAGATCTGAGAGGCCAACCCAAAGCTTTCCAAACTATGAAGGAAATACAGCTGCCCTTGATGCAGCTCCTCTGTATACATGGGATGGAGACCTTTAATTGTGTGCCTCCACAAGCTACCTTGCCCTTGAACCACTGCCTTGTTTAGTAAATGGAAGAAACGTTTGTACAAACAACTCTCATTCTCCTAGTAATGGGCTTATTGTCTGTGAGATTCCTTTCTCTCCTGGTGCAGCAGCTGGGAACTGGATGATGGATAACAAACTGGCTGGTCCCAAAATGAAGGTGTTGAATGGCTGCCTGGGAAAATGGGGCTTCAGTGACCTAGTTGGGGCTTCCTGGGGATGACTTTGTTTGCTGCTCAGCCTCTGTGTCCATTACTTAACCACCCTAAATTTGGTATGCAGAAGTGCAAAGGACCACAAGCAGCCACTGTACTGAGCAGGAGCAGTGTGTTGAAGGCATCCAGCAGCAGTATATAATGCTAAGGACCATGAATAATCATGTCCAAGGCGTATCGAATTGGGCTCTGAAAATTAATGGGCACTTCTGACCTCTACTCCTCACCTATAAAATGGGAAGTGTACCACTTTCCCACTTTGCAGGGTGAAAAGTAATTGATTAATATTGGAAAGTGCTCATCTATCACACTGAAATGGTCTTTAGAAAAGCCTAGAGAGAAATTACTAATCCTGCCCTCAGAGCAGCCTTTGGGTTGCAGGCACAGAGGCACAGTGTGGGGCAGGATGGTGTTGAACTTGTTCCTTCAGCACTGGTCACTGGGTGTGAACAGGAGCAAAATGATCTGCAGTGATGCTGTAATGAAGGAGCCCATGAGGGGACATAAGCACAAGAGAGCTCCAGAGAGATACCTGCTTTCCTTAGAATGATAAAGTTGTTTAGGCTAAAAACTACCTCAAAGATCATCAAGTCCAACCATTAACCCAGTGCTACCAAACCCACTGCTAATCCCTGTACCTCAGCATCACATCTACGCAGCTTTTGGATAGCTCCAGGCATGGTGACCCTACCACTTCTCTGGGCAGCCTGTTCCAGGGCTTGACAAACGCTTCAGGGAAGAAGTTTTTTCTGATGTCCAATCTAAAGCTCTTGTGGCACAACTTGAGGCTGCTACCTCTTGTCCTGTCACTTGTTACTTGGGAGAAGAGACCACCCCACACACCCCTGGCTCCAATCTCCTTTCAGGGAGTTGTAGAGAGGAAGAAGGTCTCACTTCAGCCTGCTTTTCTCCAAGCTAAATAACCCCACTCTTCACAAGGCTTGTGCTCCAGACCCTTCACCAGCTTCATTGCCCTTCTCTGGACATGCTCTGGCACCTGAATGTCCTTATTGCAGGGAGGGTCCAAAACTCAACCCAGTAATTGAGGTGTGGCCTCAGCAGTGCTGACTATGGGGTGACAATCACACCTCTACTTTGGCTGGCCACGCTATCGCTGATCCAGGCCAGGATGCAGGTGGCCTTCTTGGCCACCAAGGCCACACACTCATGTTTCACTTGCTGTCAACCAGCACCCCCAGTTTCCCCCCCCACCCCAGGCAGTTTTCCAGCCACTCTGCCCCAAGCCTGGAGGCTTTGAGGAGACCTTGGAGTGGCCTTTGAGTATCTGAAGGGGGCTACAAGGGGGCTGGGGAGGGACTATTGACGGGGTCTGGTAGTGACAGGATGAGAGGTGAAGGGGTTTGAACTGGCAGAGGGGAGATTTTGCCTAGATGTCAGGAAAGGGTTCTCTGCAGTGAGCATGTTGAGACACTGGCACAGACTGCCCAGGGAGGTTGTGGCTGCTCCCTCCCTGGAGGTGTTCAAGGCCAGGTTGGATGAGTCCTTGAGCGACCTTTTCTGGTGGGAGGTGTCCCTGCCAGTGGCAGGGGGCTGGAACTGGATGATCCTTTAGGTCCCTTCCAACCTAACCATTCTATAATAAACAGTACTGTTGTTGGCACACATTTCACAAGGGTTAGACTTGACCTTCATCACCAGAAATATTTTCCCTTGGCCCTGCAGTTGCTGAAGTTTCCCCTGTTGCTTTGAGTGGCTCAGTGGCCACTTGGGCATCTGCAGCATCACTGAGTGCCTCTTTGCCAAGTTCCAGGAATAGAAGGAGAGCTACCAAGAAAGGTCATTTTTCTTGGTATTCCAACATCCATAGTGAAATGCAAAGCATCTGAAAAATCAGTCTGGGAACTTCACTGGTGCTCCCTGGAGATTACCCATCCCTTACCCATTCTCTCTTATACAAACTGAATGGCAGAATTGAAGCAGGGAGGTTGCACAAAGAAGAACAAGTTCCCTGCTTGGTGTCATACTGCTCCACCATGGAAGAGCAGCATCTCTGTGTTACAGAACATTTACTGTGTCAAATTCCTCAATTCCAGAGAGATGTTGAGGTGCTGGAAGGTGTTCAGAGAGGGCAGCAAGGCTGGGGAGGGGCCTGGAGCACAGCCCTGTGAGGAGAGGCTGAGGGAGCTGGGGGTGTGCAGCCTGCAGAAGAGGAGGCTCAGGGCAGAGCTCATTGCTGTCTGCAGCTGCCTGCAGGGAGGCTGTAGCCAGGTGGAGTTGGGCTCTGCTGCCAGGCAGCCAGCACCATAAGAAGGGGACACAGCCTCAAGCTGTGCCAGGGGAGGTCTAGGCTGGATGTTGTTAGGAAGTTGTTGTCAGAGAGAGTGATTGGCATTGGAATGGGCTGTCCAGGGAGGTGGTGGAGTGGCTGTCCCTGGAGGTGTTGGAGCCAAGTCTGGCTGGGACACTTAGTGCCATGGCCTTGTTGATTGGCCAGGGCTGGGTGCTAGGTTGGACTGGCTGAACTTGGAGGTCTCTTCCAACCTGGTTGATTCTATGATTCTTTGGAGATGATCTAGTTTAACCCCCTACTAAACCAGGGTCTCCTAGAGCAAGGTGCCAGGATCACAGTGTTCAGGCAGGTTTGGGATCTCTGCAGAGAAAGACACTCCACAGCCTCTCTGGGCAGTCTGCTCCATTGCTGCATCACCTCCAAAGACATGCCTTCAGCCTGGGTGGGAAGACAGTGTCTTCTGTAAAGGGGGAACACAAGTTGGTGAGCTGAAGACAGTCTCTTCAAAGCTGTGCTCTCTCTGTTCTCAAAGGGCTGTTTCTCAGGCATGCAATGTGCACAAAGTTGGCAGGAAAAAAATCTCTTTTCCATATTTTTTTCAGAGTCCTCCCAGGAAAAGACTCAGTGGTCCTTGTGCCCTTTCAACTTGAATACACTGCAGGCTTTCCCTTAAATAACATGAAGGTGACTCATGAACAGAACTAATAAACATAACCAGCCAAGCTCTTTGGGATCAGACTTCATTGTCTCAGGTTCACCATCACTTTTGGTCACTTCAGACATCAGAATCAAGGACTTGGAGTTTTCTCCCTGGCTGTTATTTCTCTGCTGTGTTTAATCAGCCTCTCGTTAGGCTCCAATTGATATTAATTTTTCATAGGAGCTACTTTTTTTGACCAATCAATTAATAGCTACTCCTAGAGCTAGAGTCTATGTAATGTCTTGCATGCAGCTGCCTTTCATTACCATATTTCTGAGACCCCCTATTATTTTCCTCCTCAGCAAAGCCTTATATGATGTTACAGTCACAGACAGCACAGCAGTCCAGTCTGGAACAGAGGCTTCGGTCCTGTTGCTTTGCCACTGCCTGTTGGCCCCTGACTCCTGCAGAGCAGTAACCAGAGTTCAGCAGATTAAGGGAGGTTCTCCTCCACCTCTACTCTGCCCTGGTGAGACCTCATCTTGAGTACTGCCTTCAGTTTTGGGCTCCCCAGTTTAAGAGGGACAGGGATCTGCTGGAGAGAGTCCTAGAGGACAAGCAGCAATGGATGGAAGCTGCAGCACAGGAGGTTCCAGCTCAGCACAAGGGGGAACTTCTTTACTGTAAGGGTCCCAGTGCCCTGGCACAGGCTGCCCAGAGAGGTTGTGGAGTCTCCTTCTCTGGAGACTTTCCAGGCCTGTCTGGATGTGTTCCTGTGTGACCTGAGCTAGATTGTCTGGTCCTGCTGTGGCAGGGGGGTTGGACTGGATGATCTCTTTGGGTCCCCTCTGACATCCTGTGAGCCTGGGATCCTGTGACAGTGAAGTGGTGAAGGGCTTTCTGCTGATGAATCTCAAGTCCTGGTGGCCACCACCATTACTCCTGAGAGTAAGTCAGTCAGTTTTGCTTTTCTCACCTTCTCCAGATGCTTGGCTGGGGTTGTGTGTCTAACACATCAAGTGAAAATGGCTGGCAAAGGGCAGGGCTCAGTGGGGTTTGATGCCTTATTTTGGAGAAGGAACGTGGGCTTTCTCCTGCATGAGCCTAGGGGAGCCTTGCTGACTTGCCAGGTTGCCATGGAACTATTTTGCTTAATTTCTTTTTCCTTTTAGTTTGTTCATTCAGGGCTCTTACAAACAGCTAACAGTCAGGTGTCAAGAGCCTGGGGCTTTTCATGGCGCTCAGCAACAGTGCAAGGGACAACAGGCACAGACCTGAACCAAGAAAGTTTCATCTGAACATGCTGATGTTCTTTGCTGTGAAGATGCTGGAGTCCTGGGGCAGGCTGCTCAGAGAGGTCTCTGAGTCTCCTATGCAACCTGCTGTGGGTGACTTTGCTTTAGCAGGGGAGGTCCCTTGCAACCCCCCTCAGTATGTGATTCTGTGGTTTGGTTTTCCTTAAGCCCTTCATCTTAGTAAACCCTTCCACCTAAGAAGGTGTAGAATCAGGATCAGAAACTGTTTTGTCAATGCACATGAGCAGAGCCTGGCATGAACTTTGTTGTAGTCCAGTCCTCCACACACTACTGTATGTCAGATGGGTTACAGTATCCATAGAATCACAGAATCAGTCAGAGCTGGAAGGGACCACAAGGAGCAGCCAGTTCCAACCCCCCTGCCATGGCCAGGGACACCCTACCCTAGAGCAGGCTGCACACAGCCTCAGCCAGCCTGGCCTCAAACACCTCCAGCCATGGGGCCTCAACCACCTCCCTGGGCAACCCAGTCCAGCCTCTCACCACTCTCCTGCTCAACAACTTCCTCCTCACCTCCACTCTGACTCTCCCCACCTCCAGCTTTGCTCCATTCCCCCCAGTCCTGTCACTCCCTGAGAGCCTAAAAAGTCCCTCCCCAGCTTTTTTGTAACCCCCTTCAGACACTGGAAGGCCACAAGAAGGTCACCTGGGAGCCTCCTCTGCTCCATAACTCTTCTCCAGCATAAGTGGGACTTTGTTAGATCCTAAGGAGATGGCCTTAGGTTGTCCTAAGCTCCTCCTTCTTTGAGCGAAGAAACAGAAGTAGGAAAATGAGCCTGCATTTCCTGGGCTGAATGAAGGAGCAGCTAACACTGCCTCAAGCAGCTCTCACCTTGGGTCGAGAGGTGCACAGCTGCAAACTGTGTGCTGCACCTAGCAGTAATCCCACAGCTGCATCCCTCTCTGTGTAAAGCAGCTTACTGGGAAGCTAAAATAAGTCTGTTTCATTAGCAAGGTGGGGATCTGAGGTCTGCTTCGGATACATTACCCTGAGGCTTTTTAAGCCCAGCACTTCAGGCCTAGTTTTGCAAAGGCACCTTTGTGGCTTGTATTAAAATAAGCCAGGACTCAAATCTTCACTGGATAATTTTCTGTTGCAACAGTTTTCAGATGGTTTTGTGGCTGCCAGCCTCCTCTCCCCCCCCATAAAAAAAGAGAGAAAGGTGTGGGGGGCAAACCCCAACAGTTTAAGGGAAGAGGCTTCTGCATTTTCAAACAGAAAAAGGGGAAACTGTTGAGGAAAAGGTTTTTTGTTGTTCTTTTCTTCTGATTTTTCTTCACAGGGAAACAAATAATATCCTGAGTACTTCTAGCTTTAAATAGTTCCTTTAACTGTCTTGGGTTGTTGAGCTGGGACTGTAGCAAGCTCAGGGTTTGGGCTTGGTTTTTTGTCCAAGCAGGCACATGTTCAGAGAGATTAGCTATGGATAGAGATGTGGAGAGGGCTCCTCTGATACATGCCTGGATTTGGCAGATATGGCTTTAGCCACTAAAGAGCTTAAAACTACAAAGCAGTTTGGTCAACTGTAGAAAGCCAAGTGTAATTTTTAAACCTCAGATATTTTAAGTATATATAAGCCAGCACACAGCTGTTGGTTTTAACTTCCAAGGGTGTAGCCCAGCTTTTAAAATGGCCACACTTGAGTCCCCAGCCTGTGAGCAGTTGCATGGTGCAGCCTTTTTGGTAAGTGCCTGTGCTAGTTTGAAGCTAGCTGGAGTATTTTGGTGAGAAAAATCAGATGCTGGACTGTGAAAAGGAACCAGTGGTGATGTCTGCTGCACTCACAGGCTTGCTGAGATGTGCAAAACCAAGAACATAAATATAGATGACAGAGTTGCTCTCTGGCTCTAGCTGCCTCCCTTCTCTCCCTAACCTCCTGTCTGTGTAACTAATCCCTCTGCTTCCTAACCCCCTGGCCAATTCTCCAAACTCACCTTGAACGTAAGGCAAAGTCTGGGGTAAGGTAGAGGGGTGGAAAGGAGGTGTTAAGGTGGTTGGGAGCCCCTCCTGGGGACTCTGGTTTCTGGGAGGGCTGCTGTATGTCTGCATTACCTTTACCTTGTCTATTGCTGTCTGTAGCTGTAGCTATTGTAACTCTCTGCTTGTGTATTGTGCTAAGCTGTGAATGTAAAGCTTCAGTCCTTCATTTCCAGCTCGGCTGAGTCTAGTCTGGGTGATTTTCTTTAGAGTGGGGGGGCACCCAAACCATCACAGTGCCAAAGTGCATCCAGTGCTGTAAGTGGAACCTTTGGTTTTGCTCTGTCTCATGTCTTCTTTCTGCCCACATGGCTGTGTGCAGAGGCACATCATGGAGGGAGAAGCAGGACCACCTGCAGCATGTCCCTCTCTGATGTGCCCTCTGGAAATACTTGTGTGGTTTGAGTCACCCTGTTCAGGGCCTTGAATCTTTTTGCTCTACCTATCCTATCTTTTATGTGTTTCAGAGCAGGGGTGATAAATCAAACAGCCTCAAGTTATGCCAGGGGAGGTTGGATATTAGGAAAGCAGCCAGGAATTGGAACAGGCTGCCCAGGGAAGAGCTGGTGTCACCTTCACTGGAGATGTCAAAAGAAGCATAGGCATGGGACTTTGGGCCATAACTTCATGGCCATGGTGGTTAGGTGAATGGCTGAGTGATCTCAGAGATCTTTTCTGTCTGAAAGAGTTCTGTGATTTCATGATTCTGTGCTCCCTTGCTTCTGTGGTTTAGCAGGCACAGTGCTGTTGGGCTGGCAGTTAGACTCCATGATCTTAGAGACCTTTTCCAGCCTTAGTGACTGTATGATTCTTACCCTAGAGCAGGCTCAGCAGGACAGATTTTACCAGGTGCCTCGAGGTGCTACCAAACTGCAGATATTGGGAACAGTTTGTGGGTCTGGGCACCCAGGTTTGTTACAACACTTAGTTGTTACCAGCCTGCCATAACTCGTTCATGGTAAACAATGCAGGGTTTATTATGTGTAAGTAATAGGAGCCCTTTGCTTTTTCCACTAACAAACATGCCATGGGTGATTATTCCTGCATGAAAACGACATGTGGAGGCACTTGTGACATGCAATAGCTCCAGCTCTTTGAAGAGGAGTGTTCTCCTAAACGAGGTTAGCCACCACTTATTCCGAGGGGCTCTTGCATGTCTGTGTTGGAAGCTCTTTGTGGCTTCCCTTGTCTATTTGATAATCATTAACATGTTCTGTTGTTAACCTTCAAGCAGCTTTGTTTGAAACTTCATATGCAGCTTTGCAAACATTTGCCTTGCCTTGCAGACTGTGGTTTGCTGGGGCTGTTTTTATGATCGCTGGTGGTAAAATGAGGAAGATGAAAAATGGGTGTGTATTGAAGAGCAGCGAATGCAGCTTGCTGGCTCTTAAATTAGAGTGATGAGCATAAACATTGCAAACAGAGCTTTTTCAGCTCGATTGCAGTTCTATTTGAAATTACCTACAATTACCAGTAACCATCTCAAAGCTAGAAATTAACTTTGCAGGCTCTCCTCCAGATGGATCAGCTGTTAAACTTGCAGCCTCGTCCAGCTGAATGGAGGGGAGGAAAAAAGGGTGAGGAGGTGCCTGAGTGGCAACTGTGCTGCCTTGGAGCCGAGGCAGAGCTTGTGCTGTCTGTCCTGAACGGGCATGCATTCACTTGGAAATAAACCAGTGCCACTTCTGGAGACATAGCTGGGGAACCTGTTGCTTTGCTGACCTCAGTGGACTCTAACCTGGAAGCCACTGCAGAAAGTGACCTTTTGGAGGCTTCGCCTTTGCTGTGCAGAGCTGCAAAGGGGACATTGGGAAGGACTTTTTACTCAATGCACATCTGGAATATTGTGCCCAGTTCTGGGCTCCCCAGTTTAATAGAGACAGGGAGTTACTGCAAAGAGCTCAGCAGAAGCTGCAAAGCTGCTGAGGGGAGTGGAGCTTCTCTGTGAGGAGGAAAGGCTGAGAGAGACCTGGAGCTTGGAGAACGAGCACAGATTGGAACATGGGGAGCTCCAGCTGAACACAACAGTGCTGCAGTGTTCACACCTGTGAGTGGAGGAGCCCTGCAGCAGGCTGCCCAGAGGTTGTGGAGTCTCCTCTGGAGAGATTTCAAACCTGCCTGGACACTGTGATCCTGGGCAGCCTGCTGTGGGTGACCCTGCTTTAGCAGGTGGGTTGGACTAGATGATCCTCAGAGGTGCCCTCCAATCCCCACCATTCTGGGATTCCAGAGTGCTAAGGAGTTGGTAAAGGACCTTTTCCCAGCATATCAAATCTCAGCTGGTCCCACCTTCCAACTCCCACCAGTTTTCTGAGTCAGGCCCTGGCTGCTCTCGTGCCCAGTGCAGCAGAAGCAAAGCTGCTCTGTGACATTACTGGGTGGACAGCCCTACCTTTTCCAATCAGAACCCCACCCTTTCATGTCCCTCTATACTGGTGAGACACTGGCACAGGTTGCCCAGGGAGGCTGTGGCTGCTCCTTCCCTGGACGTGTTCAAGGCCAGGTTGGATGTGGCCTTGAGTGACCTGTTCTAGTGAGAGGTGTCCCTGCCTATGGCAGGGGATTGGAACTGGCTGAGCTTTGAGGTCATTCTGTGACTCTATGCCTATGAGTCTGTGGCTCCACTGGGTGGTGTGCAGTTTTCAGAGTTCAACACACCAAACTAAGGAAATGTGAGTGGAAAATGCCCTTGAGCAGCTCCTGAGGAAGGAGCCTGCTCTGCTGGCTGTCACAGCAGTACTTGGGTCTAGGAGAGTGCCCTCCCCTCCTCCATGGAGCTTGGTGAACTGTGCTGATGGAGAGCAGGCTGTCCATGTCTTCTTCCCCTGGGCCGAGTCATGAGCGAAGGGTTACACTTACTGCCCGAGCAGCTAGAGAGTAATGCTTCCTAATTCCTGCTCTGCTTGATGATTTCCTGCTGTTATTTCTTCAACTGACCTTCATAACTCATCTGGCTAACTCTATGCCCATTTATTGCATTGCCACTCTGGCCAGAGCAGTTCAAACCCTTCTCCTTCTCATCCATGAGCCAGGCTGTGGCCGTGGCACTGTGGCTGCGGTGGGCTGGTGGCACCGAGGGAGGTACTGTGCCCAAAGCATCTCAGAAATGCCTGTGATTCCAGCTTCCAACGTGACTCTGAGCTGGGGAGGGAGAACGTGCCAGGAGTGTCAGTGACAGCTTTGGAAATGGATTGTTTGCATAAACTTGAAAACAGAACCAGCATGAATGTATTTCCTTTGTTTAACTTTCCGCCCGTGTTTACTCGGCTCTGCTTCTAAAAGGCTTTGCAAGTAAACTCTGCAAATCTTTACGTTTCAGAGGCTTTAATGGGACTGGGAGTTCTGGGATCACTCCTTGGCCATGCTGTCTTGCAGCTGAGGCACCAAGTGAGGATCACAGAGCTCTGATCCACAAGCCATATGAACTAGGAAAAACTTTTTGACTTGCTTTGCCTTGGCAACCTCTGTGCCTGTGAGGTTCCACTGACTTTAGGGATGGCATCAGCCTCCTTGGTGCTGGGAAGTGATGTCTCTAACAGTTGGTGAGTATCCCAGTATCACCAAGGTTGGAAGAGACCTCATAGATCATCAAGTCCAACCCTTTACCACAGAGCTCAAGGCTAGACCATGGCACCAAGTGCCACGTCCAGTCCTGCCTTGAACAGCTCCAGGGATGGCGACTCCACCACCTCCCCGGGCAGCCCATTCCAGTGTCCAATGACTCTCTCAGGGAAGAACTTTCTCCTCACCTCCAGCCTAAATCTCCCCTGGTGTAGCCTGAGGCTGTGTCCTCTTGTTCTGGTGCTGGCCACCTGAGAGAAGAGAGCAACCTCCTCCTGGCCACAACCACCCCTCAGGTAGTTGTAGACAGCAATGAGGTCTCCCCTGAGCCTCCTCTTCTCCAGGCTAACCAATCCCAGCTCCCTCAGCCTCTCCTCGTAGGGCTGTGCTCAAGGCCTCTCCCCAGCCTCGTCGCCCTTCTCTGGACACGCTCAAGCATCTCAATGTCCCTCCTAAACTGGGGGGCCCACAACTGAACACAGCACTGAAGGTGTGGTCTAACCAGTGCAGAGTACAGGGGCAGAATGACCTCCCTGCTCCTGCTGACCACACCATTCCTGATGCAGGCCAGGATGCCACTGGCTCTCTTGGCCACCTGGGCACACTGCCCCTTATCCATGTGCTGCAGGGGTGTGTGGGCAGCAGGGAAGTGACCTGACAAGCCAGACAGGCTCAGGCTGTGCTCAGCAAAACTGAGGAAAGCAGAGTTCTGTGCTCTGTAGTGTTTGTACTCTGCTAAAGAAAAGCTGCTTAGGCTGTGAATGTTTGAAAACTGGTTTTGAGCTCCATGTTTTCCAGCACCGGTGGAGTCCTGGCCTAGGCACGCTGGCAGAGCAGCTTCAGCTGCACATGAAGTGAAAACCCAGGTCTCCTGTTGCCTGCTGTAGTCATTCCTCCTCCCCTGCACTCCTTTTGTCGATCACCCTGTTGAACCTGTGCAGAAACCTCTGTTTGAGGTCACTTTTCCCCTTGGATAAAGGGGAGCTGTGCATCCTTGGAGCTGGATGCAGGCTCTGGTGCCTTTTAAATGGCTGCTAACACTACCACCTGTCTCCTTGCTCCTTAGGGCAGCTACAGAGGACTACAGGCCCCTTGGTTTAGTGCCCCAGGACACCATGCAAGCCTCTTGCTTTGCAGCTCCCAGCTGGGCTGGAAAGGCCTGGCTTCCCCATCCGTTGTGAGAAGGTGCAGCACAGGGCTACAAAGGTGAGGAGGGGACTCAATATCTGTCTTATGAAGAAAGCTCGAGGGACTTGGGGCTTTTTGGATGAAGAAGACTGAGGGGGGATATTATCAATGCTTACAAACACTTAAAGGGGTGGGTGTCCAGAGGATGGGGCCAGTCTTTTTTCAGTGGTGCCCAGCAGCAGGACAAGAGGTGACAGACACGAGTTTGAACCTAGGGAGCTCCATCTGAACATGAAGGGGAACTTTACACTGAGGATGGTGGAGCACTAGAACAGACTGCCCAAAGGGATGGTGGAGTTTCCTTTCCTAGAGTAAAGCAAAACCTACTTGGATGCTGTCTTGTGCCACCTGCTCTAAGTGAACCTGCTCTGGCAGTGGGTGGGTTGGACTAGATGATCTCCAGAGACCCCTTCCAAACCCAACCCTTCAGTGTGATGTGTGGTGTGATCTCACAGTTACATCCATCACTGCTTCTGTGGAATTTATTTCCTGTGTTGCCATTCACATGTGGGAGGAAGGCTCAAAAATCAGTTCAGGCAGAAGTGTTTGGGCCAGCCTGCCTGTCTTGCATGGCTTTCAAAAGCAGGGCAGACAGGAGGCAGCTGTAAGTGGTCTCTGGAGCATTGAGAACAGGGGTTTACAGCTGCTGCCTCTTCTGGGACTCACAGACTGCTTCCATGTGGTCTCTACAACTGAACAGAGAGGAAATTGTCACAAGGATCAGGTTTGCTCTGCAGGAGTCCACACTAGTGCCTGCGTGTTTGTAGGGTTTCTGCAGCTCTGATGTGCTGGACATGGCTGGCTCAGAAAATGTTCTGCTCTTGCAGCTGAGCCTTTGAAGCAACATGTGTGAGAGCTGCATTGTCTCAGGGTGCAGGAAGCCTCTGGACAAGTTACTGAAGCCCAGGTCTGCAAAGAAGACTGAGTAGCTTGATTTCCTGTTGAAATACATAGAGGAGTGAAGTGGGCATCAAGAGTGTGAGGGCTGGAACCCCTCTGCAGTGAGGACAAGCTGAGAGAGTTGGGATTGTTTGACCTGGAGAAGGGAAGGCTCCAGGGAGACCTTCTTGTGACCTGTGCTTAAAGGGGCTAAGAAAGCTGGGGACAGACTTTATTAGCAGGGCCTGTTGTGACAGGATGGTTTTAAACCAAAAGAGCAAGATTCAGACTAGAGAGAAGGAAGGAATTTTTCATGCTGAAGGTGGTGAGATACTGGCTCAGATCGCCCAGAGGGGTGGTAGATGTCTCATCCCTGGGATCATCCCAAGTCAGGTTGTTTGGGCTCTGAGCAATCTGATCAAGTTACAGATGTCCCTGCTGACTGCAGGGAGGTTGGACTGGATGACCTTTAAAGGTCCCTTCCAATCCAAACCATTTTGTGATTCTGTTTAAAGTTTCTGCACATCTTTGGAGATCTGAGAAATTTTCTGTTGATTCAGAAACTTTCATTTCTGAAATGAAAACTGTGTCAACTTTTCTGAACATGGGAACTGTTTTGTCAGTGCCCATGAGCCCATGGCATGAACTTTGTTGTAGTTGGGTTACAATATTCACAGAATCATAGGCTCAGTCAGGGTTGGAAGAGAGCACAAGGAGCAGCCACTTCCAACCCCCTGCCATGCCCAGGGACACCTTACCCTAGAGCAGGCTGCACACAGCCTCAGCCAGCCTGGCCTCAAACACCTCCAGCCATGGGGCCTCAACCACCTCCCTGGGCAACCCCTGCCAGCCTCTCACCACTCTCATGCTCAGGAACTTCCTCCTCACCTCCAGCCTCACTCTCCCCACCTCCAGCTTTGCTCCATTTCCCCCACTCCTGCCACTCCCTGACAGCCTCAAAAGTCTCTCCTCAGCTGTTTTGTAGCCCCCTTCAGATCCTGGAAGGCCACAGGAAGGTCTCCTGGGAGCCTCCTCTGCTCCAGCCTGCACAGCCCCAACTCTTTCAGTCTGTGCTCACAGCAGAGCTGCTGCAGCCTCTGAGCATCCTCCTGGCCCTGCTCTGGACACACTCAGCATCCCTTTTGTCATAGTGGCTCCAGAGCTGGATGCAGTATTGAATGAAATGAGCAAGAGCCTGCAAAGCCAGAAGAAGTACCCCTGCATTTTTGGTCAGTGTTTTTAGCCTGGTTTCCTAAGGCAAAGGAGAGATTTATGCAGTCATGCTCTGTGTGCTTGTCAGGTATCTGGTTCCCTATCCTTGTTTTTGCCTCTATCACTCCCTACCCATAGCTCAGTTTCACCCACATCTGAGAGTCTCAAAAATATTCAAACTTTGTGCAAAAGTATGGCCAGGCATTAAAGAGAGAGACCTCATTACTCCTCCCAGCACAGGGCAAGTTAAGCCCAGCCCTTAGTAAACATCAGAAGATGGAGAGAGCAAGAAGCAGGACAAGGTTACAAGACTGCAGTGCTGTAAGTGGGTACCAGAGAATCTACCCTTCGGTTAAAGTGATCATTTTATGTGGGCTCTGTAGTGTTTAGGATGAAACACAGCACCTGGAGCACCCTTCTCTCTCCCATGAGGAGTCTCTGGTTTCTTATACAGGGCAAGCCCACACTGCTAGCACCATTCAGACATCCACAAAGCATCAATCTAAACCGACACAGGCTTCATAGAATCAACCAGGTTGGAAGAGACCTCAGAGCTCAGGTAGCTCCTCTGTGTCTTACTTCACCGAAGAGAGCCAGCTTACAGACTCTGAGGGTCACTCTAGGGGTCTTCAGACACATCAGGTTGGGCAATTTCTTGCCTAAGTGACCCCAACAAGGTCAGGCTAAGGACCAGTATGTGGGACTGCCTGTGCAGGCAGTCACCCACTGTTGTTGAAGCCCAGTTGGTGAGGAGTCAGCTGCTGACTTTTGCAGGGAATCTGCTGTCAACATTTTATTTCTCTGGAAGTACCTGAAAATAAGCCTTGCCCTCTTCTGACTGACACAGGTTTCATGTGAGACCACACACACCTTATAGCACAATAAATGCTCTTTTTAGCACTGCACTTTGGCAGTTAGGTAATGCTTGGACTCAATAACCTTAAAGGTCTTTTCACAGCATGGCAGGGGCTGGAAGGGACCTCCAAAGCTCATCCAGTCCAGCTCCTGCCAGAGCAGCATCTCCTGTACCAGATCACACAGGAACACACACAGGAGGGTTTGGAGTATCTCCAGAGAGGGAGACTCCACAGCCCCCCTGGGCAGCCTGTGCCAGGCTCTGTCACCCTCACAGGGAAAAATTCCTCCTCATGTTTACATGAAACTTCATCTGCCTCAGCTCCCACCCAGTGCCCCTTGTGCTGTCCCTGGGCACCACCCAGCAGAGCCTGGCTCCAGCCTCCTGCCACTCACTGCACACAGTGATAACCACTGCTGAGGTCCCCTCTCAGTCTCCTCCTCTCCCAGCAGCACAGCCCCAGCTGCCTCAGGCTCTGCTCCTAACAGAGCTGTTCCATTCCCTTCAGCATCTTCGTAGCTCTGTGCTGGACTATCTCAAGCAGCTCCATGTCCCTCTTGAACTGAGTGGCCCAGAACTGGACACAGTTCCAACTGAAATGATTCTATCATAGTAAGATTATTTTCCTTTCTCTTCTGAAGATTGCAGAGAAACCTCTGGTTCCTTGTTCACTAAGCAAGGAGGATTCTACACAGCTCTAATATGTGTGGTCACTCTGGATCTTTTCCTTGTCTCCCAGACTAAATATGTGGACTGTTGCTGGGCTAAGCAGTACTCAGACTTCAGTGAGCCTCTAACCTTGCTGGATGGGCACTGACATAGTCAGGTGCTAAAAGCACTTGGCATAGCTGTGTGGTTGCTGCAGCTTTGCCTAAGCCTGCCTCCTTTCCCTTTCCCTACGTCAGTAGCACTGTCTGCTCTGAAAGCTGTGCACCAGCACTGGTTGCCTGCAATGCTGGGTGAAGCCTTTTCAGGACTTCATGCTGGAGCACCCAAGTGCTGGTCTTTGCTCCTTAGTATCAAGTGGCAGAACAAGAGGAAATGGCCTCAAGTTGCACCAAGGCAGGTTTAGATGGGATATTAGGGGAAAAAGTTACTGAAGGGGTGAATTATTACAGGCTGCCAGGGAGGTGGTGGAGTCACTGTCCCTGGAGGTGTTCAAGAAAAGACTTAGTGCCATGGTCTAGTTGATTGGATAGGGCTGGGGGATAGGTTGGACTGGATGAGCTTGGAGGCCTCTTCCAACCTGGTTGCTTCTATGATTCTATGATCCTTGGAGGTGTAGACATGGCATTCTGGGACATGGCTTAGTGACCAGGGTGGGCTTAGGTTGACAGTTGGACTCAATGATCTTAGAGGTCTTTTCCAGTCAAAATACTTCTGTGGTTCTGTGATCCTCTAGTAGTCATATGAGGCAACCTAAGAAGCAGGGAAAGCTCTTCTCCTCCAATGTCTTCCCTGCTACGTTACAGCTGTGAAGAGAAATGCTGCTTCTAAGCTGGGGTTGTGTCTATGCTGGTTAAAAGCTCAGTTGTTATCATTGCTCGTGGAGGATGACTCATGTGCAAGTACTTTCCTTCAGCTGCCTGGTAGGTCCACATTTCAGCTTTGTTCACTAAAGCACTTAAGCATGTGCTTAAAATTAAGTGTGCTGCTGACTGGAGGCCTTGACAATAAATATGCTACTGGAAAAGTATCTGGACCATACATTTATTAGCCTGCCTAAAAGCCCTGTTATTTCTTTTTCAGTTCTGAAGTAAATCAGCTCTCTCACAAGCCACACTTGTGGACAAATGCCTGATTTTAATAGGTGCTGCATGTTGCAGCTCTTGCTGACTTTACATAGCCTTAGAGATGCTCAGTGCATCCACAAATCAGACCCAGCTTGGCTCCTTCCACTGGCTTGGTGGTTTTTTTGTTGAGAGATCTCTCTTTGAACTACCCATCTGTAGGCTCTTTATTTTTACTGTCTGTGTGGCCATGCTGCAATTACCTGTGGGTTTATGATCCTTCTCTAGAGAGCAAGTTGGTTGGGCAGCCTGATGATAAAGAAAGATGGGGGTGATAAAATGAGGTAGAATATGATATCAGTTACAAATGTCACAGGAAGGTCCCTCCAGGTTTACCCTGCTGCAGCTTTGCTCCATGTCTGGCTCCAAGATTTGCCATCAGTGGCCATTTGGGTCATGTTGGAGTTTAGTCTCTCAGTTAAGAGATGTACTATTGAGGGCTGGGGGTCTTTGTGACTGCGGGGAAGACAAATTGGAGTAGCAACTCACCGCTGAAGTAAGTGGAAGGTAAATCTGTGGGAGTGGGAGGAAGCTAACAAGTTTGTAAAGAGTTTATGGCCAGCAGTTTGTTTCCTTAGCTCCTCATTCAATCCCGGGCAACAGTAAACAAGGAAGGAGTCACCACTGGCTCTGAAATGAGCTGACCGTGCAAAGAAAGGCTGGAATTCCCCAAAGCAGCAAAAGGTTTAGGCAACCTGTTTGGAACACCCTGATAGAGTTGGGAAAATTCAGGTGAGTGCTTAAATCCTCTTGGCAAACTTGATTCTGAGAGGGAAAGCAAACCTCCAAGTCATTATTTTCATCTGAGGAGCTTGTGCATTAAAAACCATCTCTGACTATTGCTGCGCCAGGTGGAATGTGAAAGCCTCTGAAAATGAACAAGGAGAGAGATGTGTTCAGGAGCTGAAGTGAGCACATGCAGGTCAGTGTGGATCAATGACACTGCCCAAATCCAAAGGCAGTCTGTAAATCAGCTATTTCTAGCAGTCAGCAGTGCAAGAGCACAATCAATCTATACTTACCTCAGATAATAGTTGTGTTTAGCAGGTAATTGCCTCCAACCCTGTTTACACACGTAATTAACAGTTTGACACTGCATCCTGCTGGGTTGACATCTGTGGAACTCAAAAAGGGCTCAGGAGCTCCAAAGAGTGTTTTTGTCTCAGGTTAGACGTGGTCTGATTGTCTAAATTAGAGACATGTCAAACCACATGAAAAGTTCGGGACAGAAGGTAACCACACAGGACGTGGCATGTGGGCCAGGTAATCACAGTGGCGGAAAGAATGGCCACACTTGTGAGGAGCCTACTCCTCTGCAGGCTTTGGCCAAAAGAAACCCCAGCAAAGCTCCCTTTTAGTCTTTAGTAGGAAATAAAAATTAGCCAATGCAACCCCTGGCTGCAAGGAAGCACAAATAAAGCAAACCAGATGTTCATTAGCTAATCACTTGCCGCTTCTCCCCCTCTTGTTCTTCGTGGAGGAAAAGAAAGTTGCGCATGTGGGAACTTGCCTGCTGAGAAAACATTTGGATCTTCAGCCAGTTATCTGTTTCACCTCTGGCTCAGCTCAGGCCCCCGTTAAGGGGCGGGCGGGTGCTATCAGAAAGAAAGGTCAGCGGGGATCACCGCAGCGCTTCTCAGCTGGGGCAGCCCTTCAGGCTATCCTCGCTTTTGCGGGCACATTGGTCGCAAACAAACCAGAAAGCCAAACAAAAAACCTCCAGCGAGCCAAGCAGAGCTTTGAACTGCATCAGTTGTGTTTGCCTTGCTCCTAAATTACAGTGTCATTTCTGTACAGGGCTCGTTACTATCACATACATGCATCAGGAGCTGTGTTTATTGCCCGCATGCCGAGGAGCCCCGAACGGCACGCTGCTTAGTTCCCAGCCTTATCAAAGGAAAGCTAACAGAACCTTTATTCCCTTCAGGCTGATGTCATTGTCTTTTCCTCTCTGCTTAAGATGAGACAAAAATAGGCAGAAGCTTGTGCTAGAGTTGGTGGAGTTTATCAGCAGTAAAATGCTAGTGCATGTGTGCCAGCATCAAACCACACTCCTCCTTGTTAGGACACCAGCCGAAATTGCAGCAACTCAGCCAACACCTCTTGCATTCGTGGTGCCTGCTTCATGCTTGAACAACGTTAATTTAGCAGTGTTAATTGTAATGCACAGTACCACAGTGCTGCCTAGGAACGTGTTGTGCAGTCTTTCTCTGGAGGCTTTCAAAACCCACCTGGACACATTCCTTTGTAGCCTGCCCTAGGAGAACCTGCCTCAGCAGGGAGATTGCACTAGATGATCTCCAGAGGTCCCTTCCAGAGGAGGGCCACGAAGATAATCCAAGGCCTGGAGCACCTCTCCTATGAGGATAGGCTGAGAGAGCTGAAGTTGTTCAGCCTGGAGAAGAAAATACTCTGAGGGAACCCTACAGCTGCTTTCCAATTCCCAAAGGGAGCCTATGGGAAGGCTGGAGAGAGACTTTTCATAAGGCTGGCTAGTGACAGGTCAAGGGGGAATGGTTTTAAGCTGAGGGAGACTAGGTTTAGGCTTAGTCTTAGGAAGAAGTTCTTCAGTATGGGAGTGATGAGACATAACCAGAGAGGTTATGTATACTCCCTCCCTGGAGGTGTTCAAGGCCAGGTTGGATGAGGCCTTGAGCACCCAAATCTAGTTGAGAGGCAATTCCTGACCATGGCAGGAAGGTTGGAGGAGGTGATCTCTAAGGTCCCTTCCATCTTAAGCCGTTCTACAATGCAATGATTCTTCCAATGCCTACCATTCTGTGAACCTAGCACTACACAGTTGGTGGGGCAGGGGTAACATCTTGCCCACCAGCAACTTGGATCATTCTCATCATGTCTTAGTTGTTGTGCAAAAACTGGGTCACTGTGAGAGGGTTTATTTGGGAGTGTTGGTCTGAGAGAGCGCTCAAAGCCTCTGTAAGGGCAAGGCTCTATTTGGGTTTTATTTTCCTTTCAAGGTGGTAGCATTGAGGCTCATGGTAGTAGCATTGAGGCTCATGGTGGTAGCATTGAGGTTCGTGGTGGTAGCATTGGAGTTCACGGTAGTAGCATTGAGGCTCATGGTAGTAGCACTGACCATTGAGGTTCGTGGTAGTAGCATCAAGGCTCATGGAAGTAGCACTGACCATTGACGTTCATGGTGCTAGCATTGAGGCTCATGGAAGTAGCACTGATCATTGATGTTCATGGTGCTAGCATTGAGGTTCATAGTAGTAGCATTGAGAATTGAGGTTCATGGTGGTTGTGCTCCTGAGGGAAATAAGCTCCACAGCCATGAGCCAGCTCGGAAGAAAGTGTTTACATGGGGAGGTCCCCACTGGGGACCACAGCAGATCTGTGGTTCCTGGGGGATGTATCACACAGTATCACAGTATTATCAGGGTTGGAAGAGACCTCACAGATCATCAAGTCCAACCCTTTACCACAGAGCTCAAGGCTAGACCATGGCACCAAGTGCCACGTCCAATCTTACCTTGAACAGCTCCAGGGATGTCAGGGGAAGTCACAGGCAGAAAGAAATGGCATCCTGAGGAATTGGTGTGAGTGCAGGGAGAAGTTAAGGCAGCTTTCTTGTGTTAGATAGCTGAGCTTCCTAGGCAAGAGGAATGCAATGACTCTTACCCCTGTGGCCATCAGTACATCATCTGATGTGGTGCCTTTTGCATGTTTGTCACATACAGTAGAGATTTGAATGAATACTGTTAAGACCCTTGAAGAACTGACTAAGCAACAGCAAAAGGTAGCATGAAAAGAGAAAGTGTCTGGCTGGGTATGTGAGTGGAGTTCTTAAGGATTCATTTTGAGGACAGATCTTATTTAGTGTTTTTGTGAATGACCTTGGCACAAAACAAAGAGTGCTGCTGAAGTCTGCTGATGACACAAGCTTGGGAGGTGTGCCATATAGAAAGAGCTGGATGACCTTGAAGGCTGGAGTAATAGAACTGAGATGAAATCCAGTAGTGCAAAATGCAAAGTCATGAGTTTAGGGAAAAAGAAGAATTTCCACTATAAACTAGAGCCTTGTCAGCTGTAGATGACAAGGGAGGAGAGACATGTGTGGATAGCTCAGCCACCGAACGGGCTCTGAGAAAGGTAAGCACAATTTCAGCTGTGCCCCAGGAGCTGTTTCTTCCTGGGGAAGGCAGGTGTGCCGTTCCCCAGGAGCTGATGCAGCCTTGTGTGGCGTCCTGTGAGCAGTTCTGATCCTCTTGTTCTTGAGGTGTGTGTTTGACTGCATACAGAAAAGGATGGTGAAGGTGCTGGGAGCTTGTTCTTTGCCAGAAGAAGGAGAGAGCGAGGGTTTTACCCTAGACAAAAGAAAACTGAGGAGAAGAGAATAGTTACATATCTATCCATCAAGATGGTAAGCATCAGACAAGGAAACAAGCCATGGAAGCTAAAGCACACAAGGCTAAATGGGTGCAGATTGGCCTGAGTACACTAGGTTCAAATTAGAAGAAGGTTTGTGACTATGCAGAGCAGAGAGGCTCTGGACTTCCCATAGGAGCTGGGGACAAATAACACCTTGTCATAAGAACAAGTTCAGCATGTTTGTGGAAAGGATTATGACACCTGGGCTTAGAGGATATGGATGTTGGAGGCTGTTTCCTGAGCAGTGCTGAGCCTTGAATGACTTCACTTTCAGTGTGATTTAGACCACTGGTCATATCAGAAGTCTTTTTGTGGCTAATAATTTTCCCTTCTTGGACAGGAGCTCACATCACATTTGGTAAGGGCAGTAAGCTGGTTGTGTCTCTCTTTAGTGTTTGCTCAGGTTTGTGCAGTTAGAGGTTGGTGGGAATCAGATGTTCTATGTTTGGGCTGTCTCAGTGTGTATGTGAATAATCTGGTCCAGTTAAGGGACGCTGCTCTCGATCCCGTGGTTTCTCTGTGTTGCTTCTGAGTGTGGTGGGTGTGTACCTTTGGATGTTTGAGTTGATTTATGTTCCTGGGTGTCTATGGGACCTGATTAGTTCTTCCAGGTTAATGTAGATGCAAACAGAGACCACAAAGGAAGGCCTGGCCAAAAATTGCCTAGTTCACAGCATGGAATTGGTTATTGCTGCATTCATCTGATAAAGAGGAAATGAAATACCCAGCAATGAGGCAGGAGTCATTGATCGTGTCATTAGTGACTAAAAATTAAGGCTTTAAGTTAAGGCAATAGCATCAGTATTGTTATTTTCAGCTGCTAGGCAACCCCCCCTCCTTGTCTTTGTTGTATCCCCTGTTGCCCTCTCCAGATAAGTTTTCTGTGGGGCTTCCATCTGTACCTTAAATGTGACCATTTCTACTCCACAGCTGAGCATCAGCAGCTTGCACAAACTCAGCTATTCTCTACACTGAATTTCCCAACACAGGTTAACACCACACCCCCCCAACCCTCTCACTCCAGTATTCTATTCAAAAAGACAAAGTGAAAGCCAAGTTGAGAGATGGCAGTGAAAAGCAGGCTCTAGAAGAGCTGGCAGGAATGTCTCCAGCCACTCCTACCAGGGTGGATTTCACAGGTGCTTTTGCAGAGTTGGCTCTTGACTTCAAAAGAGAGGCAAGTAAATTAGATGAAGGTAGAAATGGTTTCAGAAAAGGAGACTTTTATCCCTGAGTGTAGCCTTTTGCACTGACCCCATGCAAGCTGAGCAGGTGCTGGGAGCAGCCCTGCAGCTGGAAAGGAGTGCTCCTGTCACTGCCTGCGACCCTCTCTTATGAAGCACCACACCGGCTTGGCTTGAATCAGCAGGTGCTTGAATGTTTGTGAGTTGTGAGGGTGCTGATTGTTCTGCTGATTTGGGTGGCTCCTCCAGGGTTAAATTTCAGCATGTCCTTAAGGACACTGCTGGATCAGAGACAGCCTCATCTACCTTGCTAGGTGGAACCCCTGGAAACACTTTTCTATCAGCCAACATTTTGACTTACAAACTAAAACTATCAACTATCAACATAGCTGCTTAGACTGTATGCTGCTTTCTGGTGTCCTTCAGTTCCCTGCAACCCTGTCACTAGGGACTTGTGACCTCATTGCTGTCTGCAGCTCCCTGCAGGGAGGCTGTAGCCAGGTGGGGTTGGGCTCTGCTGCCAGGCAAGCAGCAACAGAACAAGGGGACAGAGTGTCAAGTTGTGGCAGGGCAGGTCTAGGCTGGATGTTGTTAGGAAGTTGTTGTCAGAGAGAGTGATTGGCATTGGAATGGGCTGCCCAGGGAGGTGGTGGAGTCTGTGTGGCTGGAGGTGTTGAAGCCAAGCCTGTCTGGGGCACTTAGTGCCATGGTCTGGTTGGTTGGGCAGGGCTGGGTGCTAGGTTGGGCTGGCTGAGCTTGGAGGTCTTTTTCCACCTGGTTGATTCTATGGTTCTAAATTCTGGTCCAGTATTTCACTTTATGGAGTTTTTCACTGTGGACATTTCTATGGCATAGCCCTGCACATGTGGCCACTTTTAATAACCTGAGAGAAAGCATTTCAGTTTCACACTTAATGTCTTTTTTCCTTTGCTTTGCTGATCAAAGTGTTGAGCTTTACAAAAAGATCTGAAGGGATGGTTCAGGCAAAGAGCAAAATTTGTCTGATGTGAAATAAGGAAGAAGCCAAAGAAAAGATAAAAGCCTCACTACAAGAAGGATATCAAGGTCCTGGAGTGGGTCCAGATAAAGACAACAAAGCTGATGTAGGGTCTAGAGAACAAATCATATGAGGAGCAGCTGAGGGAATTGGGGTTGTTCAGCCTGGAGGAAAGGGGTGACCATATGGCTCTCTACCACTCCCTGAAAGGAGGCTGGAGTCAGGTGGGTGTTGATCTGTTCTCTCAATTAGCAAGTGACAGGATAAGAGGAAACAGCCTGGAGTTGTGCCAGGGAAAGTTTAGTCAGTGCAGATTGGACATTAGGACAAACTCCTCCCCCCAAAGGGTTTGTAAGCAGTGACACAGGCTGCCCAGGGAAGCTGTTGGATCTTCAGCCCTGGAGGTATTTAAAACACATGTAGACAAGGTGCTGTGGGATGTGGTTTAGCAGTGGACTTGATAGTGTTAGGTGAATTGCATGAAGTGACAGGTCTTTTCCAGCCTAAATGATTCTGTGACTTCCCTCTTGCTTGGTCTGACCTAGAACACAGTGAGCACTTAGCACTGCTGCGAGGTGGCCAAGCACTCCTGCAGGTGGCAGATGTCACGGTCTAACAGGTACTCACACTGTGTTCCTTCTGGAGTACATGGAGTGGAGACTAAACCAAGTGGATTGGGTAGTAAATCAGGTTGGATGTCTTCATTAGCAGGACTGGGTGAGAAGAAGCAGCTGACAAACAATCCTTCCCTTGGAATCTTTCATGAGTGAAGGTCCTACATCATCTTGGAACAGTCTGCCCAGGCAGGCTGTGGAGTCTCCTTCTCTGGAGACTGTCAAAACCTACTTGGATGTGATCCTGTGCAACTTGCTTTAGCAGGAGGATTGAACTAGAGGACCTCCAGAGGCCCTGTCCAACCCTTCTGTGATGTCTAGGTGCTCCAGGAGTTACCACTGGAAGAGGTGCTGTGGGCCTCTGCTGAGGGAGAGCGCACAAGAACCTGTTGTCTTCACAGGATCATCTCCTTATAAAGATGTGGCAGATCTAATCTGTAAAGAGAGATGTTGAGGTGCTGGAAGGTGTCCAGAGAAGGGCAACAAGGCTGTGGAGGGGCCTGGAGCAGAGCCCTGTGAGGAGAGGCTGAGGGAGCTGGGGGGGTGCAGCCTGCAGCAGAGGAGGCTCAGGGCAGAGCTCATTGCTGTCTGCAGCTGCCTGCAGGGAGGCTGTAGCCAGGTGGGGTTGGGCTCTGCTGCCAGGCAAGCAGCAACAGAACAAGGGGACAGAGTGTCAAGTTGTGCCAGGGCAGGTTCAGGCTGGATGTTGTTAGGAAGTTGTTGTCAGAGAGAGTGATTGGCATTGGAATGGGCTGCCCAGAGAGGTGGTGGAGTGGTCGTGGCTGGAGGTGTTGAAGCCAAGCCTGTCTGGGGCACTTAGTGCCATGGTCTGGTTGCTTGGGCAGGGCTGGGTGCTAGGTTGGGCTGGCTGAGCTTGGAGCTCTCTTCCAGCCTGGTTGGTTCTAAGATTCTATAAGTCATGGTTGAGAGTCCACCACTTCTCTCTTACAAGTCTCCAAGAGCCTCCTCAGGGGATATGGAGGAGGAAGCATGCCAAAGGCATGGTGCTCTGCTTCCCTGGCAGAAGAGGTATGTGAGGAGGGAGGATTTTGCTGGTCTGCAGTGACCAGAGTTTACTAGGCTGCTGAAGCAGAGAGGGGCAGTGTATCTCCTGCTCCATTTGCCCAGGGCATGTTGGCTTTTCATACAGGTTTTGATTGCAGCCTTCATTAAAAGAGCTGTTCCTCCCTCCAAATTAGGTGGAATCCAGCACTGAAAGAATCCAGCCCAAGCCCCAGTTTATTTCTCCATAAAACATCTGCATTGTTCTTCCAGGGTGGCTCTGCCAAATGAGTCCTCAATAAAGCCCCAAACCTGGCAATAGACAAAACGCTAACAAGCGCCTTTTTAATATGGAAAAGTATCCTGCAGTGCTGCAACCTTCCAGTGGAGACCACCCCCTGCCCCTGAGAAATGCAGGGGAGCACCAGGCCCACACTCTGCCTGGGGTAAAGCAACAGAGCTGGGCTGGGGCTGATTGACTCCAGCCAGAGGAAATGGCCCAGAGTTTCTCAGGGAGGGCTTTTGGGGGGCGGGGGTGTTATATTTGATTTTCTCTAAGGAGAAAATAGTAACTTCTTTCTCCCTCTTTTTTTTTTTTTGCTTTTCCTGTGGATAGAAGCTTGCAAGTTCCTTCTTTTATTGTTAGCTCATTTGGCATGAGCAGCCAAGCAACAAAAGTGTTTTATTTGGAAGCAGTTGAGGGGGCAGTTGACAGCGTCCGAGCTCTGTTCCGATTGCGTGAGCTTGGGGAGGCTTTCACCTCTGCTTCCAGCCTGCACCAGGCTGGGATTATCTCATTTGATTTCATTGGATCTGTGTGCAGTTAAGAAGTGGGGAAAATTAAAGGTTAGTGAAGTTTGCCTTTGTGTCACACTAGAAGCTTTTAGTTATTTAAGTGTGAAGCACTTGTGCTCTCTCTCCCTCTCTCTCTGTGGACTGAACTATCAAGCAATGTTCTGCTTAGCTGCTTTGGAAGCACAATGAGACTGAGGGGACTGTGGGTGCTGGTCTCTTCTCACATGTAACTAGTGACAGATTGAGAGAAAATGGCCTCAAGTAGTGCCAGGGTTTTACACTGGATATTAGGGGTGAAGTATTTACTGAGAGGATCACAGAATGCACTGGGTTGGAAGGGACCTGTAGAGCTCAGCTTGTCCAGCCCTCCTGCAATAGGCTTTGACATAGAATCACAGAACTGTTTAGGTTGGAAGAGACCTCAAAGCTCAGCCAGTTCCAATCCCCACCATGGGCAGGGACACCTCCCACCAGAAAAGGTCGCTCAAGGCCTCATCCAGCCTGGCCTTGAACATCTCCAGGGAGGGAGCAGCCACAACCTCCCTGGGCAACCTGTGCCAGTGTCTCACCACCCTCACTGCAAACAACTTCTTCCTAATGCCCAGTTTCAATCTCCCCTCTGCCACTCCAAACCCATTCCTTCTCATCCTGGCATTGCCAGACCTTGTCTATAGTCCCTCTCCAGCCCTCCTGTAGCCCTCTTCATATCCTGGAAGGCCACTCCAAGGTCTTCTGGAAGCCTTCTCTTCTCCAGGCTGCAGAGCCCCAGCTTTTGTAGCCTGTCCTCAGAGCAGAGCTGCTGCAGCCCTCTCAGCATCTTGGTGGCCTCCTCTGGACTGACTCCAACAGTTCAACTAGAGCAGGTTGCTCAGAGCCCCATCAAGCCTGACCCTGAATATCTGCAGGGATGGTCAAGCATTGGAAGAGGCTGTCTGGGCAGGTGGAGGGGTCGTCATCCCGGGGGGTATGCAGACATGGCAGCACTTTGGGGTATGGTTTAATGTCCATGCTGGCGATGGGTTAAATGGTTGGACTCAATCTTAAAGGTCTCTTGCAACTGGAACAATCCTATGGGTCTATGATTCTACAGCTTATATTCCATGGCAGAAGAGATCCTGAGGAAGAAGTACAGGGGAGATGCCTGTAGTGGTTAAAGTGGGAAAAGTGCAGTGGGTGAAAGGCACCAATAGTTGAATCTGCTCCATCTGAGTATCTCCCTCACTCTTTTATGGCTAGCTATAAGCCATGCTATTATTCCAATCTCTGATGGTGCCTATGCCCCTTGATTTCCTTCCAAACCTTTAGGACCCCTTCACAAAAGCTCCACACAGCAGAGATTAAAGGCTCCACTCAGTAAAGACCCAAAATAAGCCAGAACCAGTGAAGAAAGAGAACTTTTCTCCTTCCTTCCATGCTTGAGGCACCCTTGAATTGGTCGAGATCTGCCCCCTTTTATGCATGAGCTGAGGTTTGTCTTTCCTGCTGTGCTCTGCAGGGCCAATCCAAAATAGCTCAGGGCCAGATTTCTAAGAATCCAGCACCCACAGTGAGGACCAAGTAAGGAAGTCAGGAGTGATTTGAACGTAATGAGTAGGTAAGGGGCTTGTGGGCTGGGGAGGAGCTGTGCATCTCTGTGTGTTTATGTGGGTGTTCAATGGTTCACCCCAGGCCAGAGGCCCTCGCCAGCAGGTTTGCTTTTCAGAGTATGGTTTCAAAAGCCCAAGACTGTGGCCCAGAAGCAGATCTTTAACTTTTCAGTTTCCACTGGAGTGGTTGTGATGAGATTTTCAGAGCGTGGTGCACATGGACAGGCTGAGCTCTTCCTAAAATCTGGCCACACTGTGTGGTGTCTCTGAGAGTGGGGTTACTTGGGGGGCTCAGCCTCTGCTAAGTGCTGAGCACCACACTGTGTGGTGTCTCTGAGAGTGGGGTTACTTGGGGGGCTCAGCCTCTGCTAAGTGCTGAGCACCACACTGTGTGGTGTCTCTGAGAGTGGGGTTACTTGGGGGGCTCAGCCTCTGCTAAGTGCTGAGCACCACACTGTGTGGTGTCTCTGAGAGTGGGGTTACTTGGGGGGCTCAGCCTCTGCTAAGTGCTGAGCACCACACTGTGTGGTGTCTCTGAGAGTGGGGTTACTTGGGGGGCTCAGCCTCTGCTAAGTGCTGAGCACCACACTGTGTGGTGTCTCTGAGAGTGGGGTTACTTGGGGGGCTCAGCCTCTGCCTGAGTGCTGAGCTGTGAAGGAGACAGCCCTGACCTTGACAATCTGAGCAGCCTGGGGTTGGGCTGTGGAGCTTCTATGCACTTTCAGAGCTTCCCAGACACTGCCTGAAGAAATGTTTCCTACATGGGATGTTGGTTGACAGCCAGCTGAATGTGAGCCAGCAGTGTGCTCAGATGGCCAAAAAGGCCAGCAGCATCCTGGCTTGGATCAGGAATAGTGTGGTCAGCAGGACCAGGGCAGTTGTTGTCCCACTGTACTTGGCACTGGTGAGGCACACCTCCAATACTGTGTGCAGTTTTGGGGCCCTCACTACAAGGACATTGAGTTGCTGGAGTGGGTCCAAAGAAGGGCAACAAAGCTGGTGAAAGGTCTGGAGAGGAGTGGCTGGGGAAGCAAAGGTTGTTTAGCCTGAAGCAAAGGAGGCTTGCAGGAGACCTCCTCACTCTCTACAACAACTGGAGCCAGATGAGGATTGGTTTCTTCTCACTAGTTACGAGTGATAGGATGAGAGAAAATGGCTTCTAGTTGTGCCAGGGGAGCTTTGGCCTGGAACTCAGAAGAACATTGTTCACTGAACAGGCTGCCCAGGGAGGTGGTTGCATCCCCATTCCTGGAGGTGTTTAGAAGATGCAGATGTGGTGTCAAGGAGCATGGCTCAGCACCAGAGTTGGCAGAGTTAGCTTAGAAGTCTTTTCCAACCAAAATGGTTCTGTGTTTCTATACTTTGCTTGTGAGTTGGTAGAGTGAATTAAGTGATGCTTCTAAGAGGATGTGACGATAGAAGGTGCTGCTTACCAGACAAGAGTTACCAGCACCCTGGGGGCATCTGTAACTTCGATGTGCTGTTCCCTGCAGGCTGACTCACTGCTGCACCGTCGGTACCGCGGGGCCATGCCTGCAGAGCTGCTTTGAGACAACTCTCAAATAGAATCATTGAATATTTGGGTTGGTTCTGGAGGTCCAAATTATTTTCACCACCAAGAAACCAATAATTGCCATCAAAACTCTGCACTGTCCCAGTCATTTGCTGGATTCTTTATAACACCTATATAAGTATATATATATATATATATATATATATATATATATATATATATATATATATATAACTCCTTTATAACTCCTGTAACTACAGACCCTCCTTAGATCACAGCTCAGGCCCCAGAATCATGGAATCATGAGTAGTAGGGGTTTGAAGAGACCTCTGGAGATCATGGAGTCCATGCTCCCTGCCAGAACAGGATCACCTGTGGCAAGGAGCCTTTCTAAAATCAGATGTTATTATCCTCTCGATGCTACTTTGAGCCTTTCCGGTGTGTTCAGCCCATCTGCTGCAAAGTGTTTTCTTTAAGGTCGTCAGGACCACAGATTCCAACCCCCCCCACCCCCCCCCCCCCCCCCCCCCCAAGTGAACGTGCTGGATAGAGTGGCACATCAGGAGCCTGGGGGCTGTGCAGCATCAGGGAAGATTTGCAGTGAAACCAGAGGAGTTGGCAGGGAAGGAGATTTCTTTCTGTACCGGCAGAAAGCACCGGCACAGCTCGACAGGCAGATGTTCCAGAGAGCAATCCTTTCACTGGTGCAGCTCCAGCTCTACAGATGCAGAGCTCCAGTTGCTGAGGACCTGCCACCCTCAGGCTCGTTGCTGGTCAGTCTCCTCTGCGTTTTGAGGGCCAGAGAGAAGCACTAGCTGATGTGGTGCCTTGTTAGGGACACACACCAAGCAGCGAGCACAGCTGTGAACCATCCTGCCAGAGAGCTGCCCTCTGTGTGATGAAGAGGAGGGAAAGCTCTGAACCCCCTTTCCCCGTGCTCCTCATTTTAGGGCTCCATAAAGGAAAGTGCTGTGGCTGCTGTTCAACCCTGCAGTCAAAACAGAGAAGAGAAGCTTTCAGCATGGAAAGCTGTGCCTTTGCACCAGCTTTTTGCACCCAAACAGCCTGTCCTAGCTTTACTGACTCATGCTGTCACCTGGAAAAGAAGGCTGGCTTTGCAGACAGAGGGCCTGGCTCGCTTTTAGGAGTGGCCTTTGAGAGGCTGGGCACGGCAGATTTTTCCTGTATGTGGGGGACAGAGATTGCCTCCTGCACCTTCCCTGCTGGACGCCCACCTCGCAGCGCTGCCCGGGCTCAGCCGCCAGCGTCCGTCCAGCGGCGCGCACCAAGCGCAGCTTTTGGAAGAGGAGAATATAATCTTGAAGTTGGCCTGAGAAGCCTCCATCGAGTTTTCAGGGTTCCAGAATGTTGTTTTATTAGGATTACAGTCTTGTTCTTCTTAGGTTTCAGCAGGCGTTTATGACTGTTACAAGAGGAATGAAAAGCTGGGGCTGGCCTCGGCGCTGCTTTCTGCTGCCAGGCGCAGGGTTCACGGGGGAGGCCAGACATATGTCTTGCTCCCACAGATGCTACTTTTTTGCTTTGCTTTCTCTTTTTTTTTCTGGATGGGGAGGTGATCTCCATCCTCTGCCTGGCAGCAGCTCCGGGCTGAGACGTGGGGGCTGCACGGGGGGCCCATCTGCTGAAGGTAATTGCCCTGTTGGTTCACATCGTTCCCCTCTGCCCTTTGCAGAGAGGAGAAACTAGGTCTTGGCAGCTCTGCAGGGAAGGTCATGTTTGTGTAGGATGCTGTATCCTTGTGTTGTTCCTCTCTTTCTTTTCTCCCATGCCCCTGGGACACATTTCCCTGGAGGCTCTGAGGGGGTTGGTGAGGGAGAGAGCACTTCAAGGCAGAAATTATCTGTGTCTACAGATAGGTCATAGAATCATAGAATGGTTTGGGGTGTAAGGGACCTTTTAGGCTCATCTAGTCCAACCCTCATGCAGTAAGCAGAGATATCTTCACCTAGAGGAGGTTACTCTTCCTCTCTTCCCCCCCCTCCCTTTTTTTCTTTCGCAGCCTCCATTATTCCACACTGTGATGAATTCTGCAACATTAATGGAATGGAATAGAACAGAATACAACACAGTACAATGCAATCAACCAGGTTATAGAGACCTCCAAGCTCATCCAGCCCAGCCTAGCACCCAGCCCTGCCCAGTCAACCAGAACATGGCACTAAGTGCCCCAGCCAGGCTTGGCTTCAACACCTCCAGGCACAGAGACTCCACCACCTCCCTGGGCAGCCCATTCCAATGCCAATCACTCTCTCTGACAACAACTTCCTAACAACATCCAGCCTAGACCTGCCCTGGCACAACAAATCTAGTTAGAGAATTACTTAGGGAAAGGCTTTGGATGCAGAATAGCACCAGCCAGTAGGCAGAGCTCAAAGGGAATTCTGTCAGTGTCTTGAAAGTCACTGTGGGCAAAGCAGAGCAGAATGGGGCAGGGCAGAGCAGGCAAAGCAAAAGTAAAAGCAAAGACAGGCATGTGGCAGGGCCTATTAATTGCTTTGCCCAAATGCAGCGTCTCCTTTGGCCACTCAAATTCACCAGTCAGAATGGCACTTTGCCAAACCTGACCAGATTAGGTGAAGTCAGGAGCTTGCTGACTCTTCAGTTGGGAGGAAGAAGTCTGGGCAAGCCTTAGACCTTCAAAGTGGCTGTCTCCAAGCCTGTCATCTTCTCCCTGAGCTCTGCTTCCCCCCCACCAGCAGAGGGAAGGGCCCCTGGGCTCATGGACATGTATCTTCCACGATACACACTTGCAATCATCCATCCATTCATATTTCTCTCTGTGCAGGTCACAATGTCTCCTCAAGGGCTCCCGAGCCAGAGAGGAGGTCTCTGCCTCTGTTGTCTATATGTAAGAGGCATGGGCAGGAAGGTGGAGGTAAAAGCAATCCCTCTGGGCCACCACAAGTCCCCAGCTATCCTGCTAGGTCTTGGATCTAAATCTCCCCAATCTCCCCCAGAACTTAAGGAGTTCAGCCTGAATGAAGAGTTGAGCTTTGGGGGGAAGAACTCAGCACTCTTCTTGGGTGATTTCTGGCTGGAGGGTAGTTGCAGGGTCATAACTAGCAGACAGATCCTGCTGACTTGGGAGACTCCTCTGAGGGCTTGCTTGTGTGGTTGTTGGTTATATGCCTTTCAGATTTTGTTATTTTCAGAGAGTTGATGATCTGAGGAACAGAATGAAGAGCTGACATTGTTGGTTGCTTTCCTGGCCTGCTTTAAACAGCAGATGTAAGTTGGTAGGAGGGCTGCAGCTCCACTTCATGCTGTTGGGATCTGGTGAGTTTTATTGCAAAGGCAATAGGTTGGCTCATGACAGCATTCAACCCAGGGAGAAACGAGAGGGCTTTGTACCTGCTGGGTACTGATCATCCATCAGTTCCCCCCTTCATATGTTGGATCACATCCAAGAGGCAATATGGGAATTTCTGCATGCAGTTAAAGCTTATGAGACTCCCTGACTCTGTGTGTCTGGGTAGTGGAACAGGGATCTGTAGTACAATATGTAGTTAAAACTCCACTTCACCAAAGGGGTAAGACAGATCCCTCAGAGTCTGCCTCTGCAGCTTAGGCATTGTGTTATGGCATACACAGTAACTGCCAATGCACACAGAATCACAGGCTCTTTGGGCTTGGAAAAGTCCTATAAGATAAGTCTTGAAGTCCATCCATTAGCCAAACACTGCCAAGTCACCACTACATCATGTGCCTCAGCACCACACACCTTTAAGCACCTCTAGGGACAGTGATTCCAGTATTTCCCTGAGTAACCTGTTCCAGGGTTTGAAAACCCTTTTGGGGAAGAACTCATTCCTAATGCCCAACCTACACCTCCCCTGGTGTAGAATAGAATAGAATCAGTCAGGGCTGGAAGGGACCACAAGGAGCAGCCAGTTCCAACCCCCCTGCCATGCCCAGGGACACCCTACCCTAGAGCAGGCTGCACACAGCCTCAGCCACCCTGGCCTCAAACACCTCCAGCCATGGGGCCTCAACCACCTCCCTGGGCAACCCATTCCAGCCTCTCACCACTCTCATGGTGAAGAACTTCCTCCTCATGGCCAGCCTGACTCTCCCCATCTCCAGCTTTGCTCCATCTCCCCCAGTCCTGTCACTCCCTGATACCCTGAAAAGTCCTTCCCCAGCTTTTTTGTAGGTGTAACTTGAGGCCATCTCCTCTTGCCCAATCACTTGTTACTTGGAAGTAATCCCTTGTTACTGCCTCCCACCTGACTCCAGCCTCCCTTCAGGTAGTTGTAGAGAGCAAGAAGGTCTCCTCTCAGCCTGCTTTTCTCCAGGCTAAACAAGCCCAATTCCCTCAGCTGTTCCTCATATGGTTTGTTCTCCAGACCCTTCACCAGCTTGGCTGCCCTTCTTTGGACACACTCCACACTGTCTATGATTTACTCTGAAACCTCAAATCTGGCCTGGATTTTCCAAACCAGAGCCTTGATTAAATCTGAAGATAGCAATGCCTTGTAACTCATACCTTTGCTACTACAGTGCCAGCTTCTTCCTAGGGGATGGGAATCCTGTCTAACATGCAGTGCCCCTTGCATCTGACTGTTACTCTGCAATGTGCTCGGAGTGTTTAAGAAATAAGGACCAGAGTTTGAGCCACGAATTTATCAGCAGAAAGCACAGATATTCAGCTTTAAGTGCTTGCTAAGTCATGCTCATTCTTTCAGCACTTTCCTCCAGCTGCTGAATAACACATAGTCAGTGCTGGTTTTATCAGGGTTTTGAGATTAAGCCTCACTCCCTGTTGCTAGTTGGGCTCCCCATAAAGGACAACAAGCAGCCTCATCTGGTAACTGTTTCTGAATTAACAAGGGTGACACTTCAGAATTTTGGGGCTCCTCTTGGGCTTCTGTTTGTGGACCTTGCTACCATGATCCTTAGAAATGTCCCCCACCTTACTCTTCGTCACAGTTGCCAGCTTTGACTTTTCATTCACTCCATTCCTCTCCTGTCACAATGTTGAGATGACCTCTCCAAGTCTTTGATCTACTGGAGGTGTTGAAGCCAAGCCTGGCTGGGGCACTTAGTGCCATGGTCTGGTTGATTGGCCAGGGCTGGGTGCTAGGTTGGACTGGCTGAGCTTGGAGCTCTCTTCCAACCAGCTTGATTCTATGATTGGCGAGAACTGGGTGCTAGGTTGGACTGGCTGAGCTTGGAGCTGCCCAGGGAGGTGGTGGAGGCACCGTCCCTGGGGGTCTTCAAGACAAGACTGGATGAGGCACTTAGTGCCATGGTCTAGTTGATTGGATAGGGCTGGGTGACAGGTTGGACTAGATGATCTTGGAGGTCTCTTCCAACCTGGTTGATTCTATGGTTCTATGATTGTCTTCCAACCTGCTTGATTCTATGACTCTGTGAACTCCTTAATTCCATGCCTGAGGCAATTTGATCAGAAGTACTGCTATGCTTTGCAGCAGCACTGGTAGAGGCAGTGTTAAATGCAGACATCCATGGCTGATAGGGAGAATTCCTCCAGTAACCTCCCTTTAGCTCAGTGGTTCTGTCAGTGTAACATGCTCTCATCTCCGTTTTAGCCAATTTATTACCCTCCTTACAACACTTGTCTCATCTCCATCTTCCCCAGTTTAACTGCTAATTTATGTGGCAACATATCAAGAGTTTACCTAATCCTTGGGCAGACCAGATTGGTATGAAAGCCTGGTGGTGTTAAACCGAGATTGGAGTTTGTCCTCTGTGTCATGCTTTGCCACAGCTTCTTTATTCCTTACCCAGCATGGCTTCAGAAGCTTTGTCTTATGAAGAACAGCTGAGGGAAGTGGGATTGTTTAGTCTAGAGAAGAAGAGGCTGAGGGAGACCTCATTGTTCTTGCAACTACCTGAAGGGAGATTGGAGTGAGGTGGGGCTAGGTCTCTTTTCTCCAGTTTCAGGTGATAGAATGAGAGGAAATGACCTGAAACTGTGGCAGGGGAGGTTTAGGTTGGATATTAGGAAAAAAGTCTTTAATGAAAGTGTGGTCAGGCATTGGAACAGGCTGCCCAGGGAGGGGGCAGAACCATCAGCCCTGCAGGTGTTCAACAAATGTGTAGGCATGGCACTCCAGGACATGTTTTAGTGGCTAAACTACATCAGGCACCTTTGGATGATAGGATGGGATTTGTTCATGAGGCATCATAAGGCAGGGACACCTCACACTAGAGCAGGCTGCCCACAGCCTCAGCCAGCCTGGCCTTAAACACCTCCAGCCATGGGGCCTCAACCACCTCCCTGGGCAACCCATGCCAGGGTCACAGGATCACACAGGGTATTAGGGGTTGGAAGGGATCCAAAGAGATCATCCAGTCCAACCCCTCTGACAGAGCAGGACCATACAATCTAGCTCAGGTCACACAGGAACACATCCAGACAGGCCTGGAAAGGCTCCACAGAAGGAGACTCCACAACCTCTCTGGG
The DNA here is from genome assembly GCF_015220805.1 of Pogoniulus pusillus. Taxonomy (NCBI): domain Eukaryota; kingdom Metazoa; phylum Chordata; class Aves; order Piciformes; family Lybiidae; genus Pogoniulus; species Pogoniulus pusillus. The sequence goes on along the minus strand of NC_087264.1, from coordinate 1,064,300 downwards.
CAGCCTGTGCCAGGGCTCTGGGACTCTTACAGCCAAGAAGTTCCCCCTTGTGCTGAGCTGGAGCCTCCTGTGCTGCAGCTTCCATCCATTGCTGCTTGTCCTATCCCAGGGAGCAGTGAGCAGAGCCTGTTCCCCACTGCTGACCCCCAGCTCTCAGATAGTTACAGGCATTGATTCAATCCCCTCTCAGTCTCCTCCAGACTAAGCAGCCCCAGGTCCTTCAGCCTCTCCTCACCAGGCAGTGCTCCTGTCCCCTCATCATCCTCATAGCCCTCTGCTGGACCCTCTCCAGCAGATCCCTGTCCCTCTTAAATATATTGCCAGAAACATTTAGTAAGTTTGGGTTTATTTATGTCCCTTTCTTAGAGAGGGAGAAGATTAACAAATAAAAGTTCTACTTTTAAAAGTGAAAATCAAAACTCTTAAAACTTAGGTCAAAACCAGCTAAAGAGTTTAAGGCTTTTGAAAAGCAAATTTCTCTCTCTTGCAGCCTATACTCCCTCTTTATACCTCTCTTTCAACATACTCTCCTTAAACATCATCTGCTCTTGAGAAGGAACCACTGCTTCAAAACATTTCCAGTAGTTCTCAAATTAAGACACTCAAAGTTTCATGTTTCAGTTTGAATTAAAATGTCCTATTTAACTGAAGGAGAAAAGAAAATGAGATAGAGACTTTCAGGTAAAAGAGAGACTTTCAGGTAAAAGAGAGAGAGAGGCTTTCAGATGAAATAGTTGCCTTCAATAAATCCCAGATTTCCAGTGACAAAATGTTTGCTTAGTTTTATTTTCCAAGGTGTAAAGCACAGAGCAGTGAAATTGAGGGTGGCAAAAGCTGACCTCAAATTAATTTTGCTAGACTATGCCTGTGACTTTTTCCTTCTAGGTTATTTAAACGTGCAGGCAAAGCTTAGCAGCAGAAAGCCTTTTCAGTGAGTGAAGTGTGAATGGTGACAATGAGTGGTTTTATAGGAGGTGCTGAACCTGCTTAATCTCTCTTTTGTTCAGATTTTAACAGGCTTCATTAAGTTTTATTTATGGATTTGCTTGTTGTTTGCCATCTCTGTTTCAAAAGCAGAGCAGTGAGATGGAGGTGGCCTGAGTCAGGGCAGATATTTGCTTCTCAAAGAGATGATTTTGCAATGCTATGCTATCTCTTCCACCCGCTCTTGCTAGGGTTGGGATGAATGAGGCTTGCCTCTGAGCCTGGAAGGAAAAGGTGAATGTCCATTTTGCATACCCCATTTGTGTGCTAAGTGGCTGCGCTATCTCAGGCAGGGCTACAGTGGCAATTAAAATAACGAGATGCAGCAAAGACCTCTATTTTAAAGACATACAGTAAGCTGCCCAAAGCTGCCTGCATGGCCTGCTGTTCACTCAGAGCCCCCAACCTGCACACATACCTATGCTTAACAGCATAATCATTAAAGAACAGAAACCTTCCCTTCTAATCCCCCCCATACAGGACAACATGTGGATGTTAGCATATTTGGACTGCTTTGCATTCCTTCTTGCCTGCTCTTGAGAACATACTACATTTTAAAACTTGTTGGGTTCTTTCATGTTTTATTTGACCCTATGTAATTGCATTCCTGAAGGAATAGCAGGCTCCCACAGTGATTTATACCCTGTATTAAATGTCAGTTTTGAAGAGACACAGTTAGCAGTTTGGTTTAACCTCCTGCCTTCCTATGTAAGTTCAAAACCGAAGTGGAACTCAGGATCCAAGGGAAAAAAAAAGTGGAGGGGTGGGGGGAGGGGGAGAAAGAGGAAGAAAATGGGCTTAGAGGCAGCGTGGAATGAGAGGTGTGTGCGCTCCCGGCCCCGCACCTTTCTTTAGAAGCCACCGGAATGAGATTCCGTAAAACCATCTCTATTTTTAACTGTAGTTTGTAAACTTCATCGCTGCCCTTGACCACTGCAGGAGGCTGTAAATTAGCACCGCCCGACGAACGCTCTGCTCCCTCCCGGCAGACAACTGCAGCCTCTCCAGCCATGCCTCACAACTTTCCTTCTTTCTTCTTGCCTGCAAAACTCAAACAAATCAACCCACAGCCCAGCCCTCTGAGTGGACTTGGCATGTGTCCCAATAAGAAGGTCAGCAAAATAAATTGTCCTTGTAATTAAGAGCTGCTGCTTTGTTTTTGTGTGTTTAACTGTGCATAAATAGCAAAGCAGGCTAGGTATGTTATTACTCTTAAATATTTCATTCCCTTTGTAGATTTCCTTACCACACACTTAACAACTGCTTAATCATATGTTGTGACCTAATTATGGGGGATCCAGTTAAATAAATCTTGATGTAATGGTATATTCTTGATGTAATGGTCCTCTGATGGCTGCTTTTATGTGCATGTGTGCATTTAAACGTAAAAGTAAATGCAGCCTGGGTTGGGATCTGACACATGACTCAAACGGCCATCATCTTTAGAATCTCTGGGGAAGCGAGTTACAAGAGATGCCTTTTAAGCAAGAAGACTCCACATAAACCCCTATTTTCTATAGGCAGGAAATGAACCTCCTAGTGATCACTTTCTTTAACGTGCAGCTGTGATGTCTCACTTCCCAGAAAGGAGATTGAGCTGGAGGCGCTCCAAGGAGGATTCTGTTTTCACACTGAAGGCAATAGATTGGATCCATCAAAGCTTTGCTCAGATTAGTTTCCCCTAAATATCTTTGGCAAAGGTATCTGAGTTCATGCAAAGCTTTGGTAAGATGAAGCCGGGGGACTGTTGGTAGTTGTTCTGACACAGGCAGATGACTTTGGGTTTTCCAGCTGAAGTAATTCAGAGTGTTTCCATTGCTTTCTCCAGAGCCTCACCTCTCCATCGGATGAACGCTGAGGACAGAGCTGATGTGCTGCTTGGGAGGTGGGCAGGCTGGCAGTGCTCTTTTGTTTTGAAGCAAAAAAAAAAGCAAGCAGGTGGTGACATTTTGTTAGGGTTGGATTTATCTTGCCAAAGACAGGTGTCTTCAAGTCATGGAATAAGTTGCCCTCTGGAAACACATCTCTCTGATGGCTCTTTGTGGAGCTGATATGACTAGCTTAGACCCGGTGCTTGCCTTTCAGGTAGATAGAGTTAGGTAAGATGAATCCTGCCGTGTGAGGTATACACGGTATTGGGTGTCAGCCTCCTGACTTCTAGATCTGCCAACAGATCGCTGTCAATGGTCGTGCCTTGGAGTGACAGTCTCTGAGACAGGTCTCTCAGCAGCTACATGCAGAGTTCTGGGGCACTCTGAGGGAGCAAACCCACCAAGAACGCAAGGTAAAAATTGCCTTTCCTAGCTGTAAGTAGCAGGATGTGACATTTCCATCCCCGCTCTTGGCACACTTTGTCATCAGTGGAGGGAAGTAGTCCTCTCTAATGGGATCAGTCCTGACAATGTTACCAGTCTAAAGCCAAAGGAATTTGAATGCTGATGCTCCCTGGCCACAAGACTACATTCACTGGGTTCCCTGCGGTCACTGGGATCACCCACGGCAGCCGTCAAGCCTCAGGATCAGGCGTAGCCACTTCTGCACTGATCATCACTTCCTCTCCAGTCTTTGTTTTGCCGTGGAGCCAGGGCTGCAGTTCCATGAGTGGGGCATGAGCCATCCATGCACAAGCAGAGCACAGATCAGCTGTGCCATTTGCAGAGTGAGGTAGCTTGAAGCTCATGAAGTAGGCTCTGATTTGAACAGGCTCTCTGGCATGGCTCTTTGGCTGTTGTGTGACCTGGGTGTCAGCGATGTAGAGTTTATATAGCTCTGGTTATAAACCTGTTAGCCTCCCTAGTAGGTTTGATTCAAGAATGAGATTAAGCAGTAGCAGAAAAGGAATCTTACACTAGCATGATTAGAGGAGGATCAGTTCCAGTGTCAGTGTTTCTACATGACTTTAGTTCCTTGCACCCAGCCCTGTGGCTAGTACTTGGTCCTAGCAACAGTAGTTAAGAACGAGAGGAGCAAGTCAGGCACATCTGGATTTCACCAATCTTCTGGAAAATAGTATTTCCCAGCCACTCAAGACACTAATACTTAAACCAGCACCAGCAGAGGGAGACAAACCCTGTTACCAGCCCAGCCCTAGCAAGACAGCTTTTCCATGGGAAACCGAACCAGAATCCTGGAGGAAGAACAGCTTTTGGGCAAAGTTGTGAGCCATTAGTGTCTACACACGGTTCATGCAGCATGAGAGCCAGTTCTCCTGAAAAATACACATCTCTATATCTTTTGCTACCATCTGAAGTGTTTCATTGCCCTGAAATGGAATACTTGTTTTCTTTTTTTGGTGGGTTGCTTGTGCCTGTGGATGTGTATAAGGATAAAATACACTGAAAGGGAGTTCTGCTAACTGTGTGTGCACATGTGTCCAGAAACGAATTTCAGATGAAAGATCAGAACATTCAAGAAAGATCCATGCCTTTTTCTAATTGTTTTTACTTTTTATGAAGGGTAAACTGTCACTGGGCTTGATGCAAGTAAACAGGTACAGCCTCTCTGTATATATGTAATGATCTCGTTGCTGTCCACAACTTCCTGAAGTGAGGCTGTAGTCAGGTGGGGTTAGGCTCTGCTGCCAGACAACCACCAACAGAAGAAGGGGACACAGCCTCAAGCTGTGCCAGGGCAGGTCTAGGCTGGATGTTGTTAGGAAGTTGTTGTCAGAGAGAGTGATTGGCATTGGAATGGGCTGCCCAGGGAGGTGGTGGAGTCTGTGTGGCTGGAGGTGTTGAAGCCAAGCCTGGCTGGGGCACTTAGTGCCATGGTCTGGTTGGTTGGCCAGGGCTGGGTGCTAGGTTGGGCTGGCTGAGCTTGGAGCTCTCTTCCAGCCTGGCTGATTCTGTGAGCCTATGATTCTATAGCTGTGCTTTTTGATGAATGGGAAAGCTGTTGGAAACGTTTTAATCAGATCAATTATTGATGCTTGTGCTCAAGAAAGCAATCTAAACTGCCACAGGTGAGTTAAAACCACTGGAAGAAAACCTGAACAATGAGGAAACTGAGTCACAAAAAGCTTTCCTAAGTGGAAGTGGCAGAAGATACTGCCTCTGGTTGGCTGATTTTGCTGTCCAAATGGATCCAGAATAATTTTGCTTCCATAAAGTTTACTAAGAAAAGAAAATGTTCCCTTTGCTGTGCATAGACTGAGGCCTTTTTTATCTGAAAGAGGGGAAATGGAGGGAAGATGGAAAGACAGATCTGAAAATGAATGAGTGTCTTCGACTTTGCAGCATAACTTTTAACCTTTTCATGTTCTTTCAGGCTGTGAAGTAATTTCAGTTTGCTTGAGGCCACAAGATGGAGGTTTCTTGCACCATTTAAGAAGCAGTTCCTTTGTCCTTTGCAATGGAGGTGAGCTGGATGGATTGACACCACTGGTACTAGCAAAGCTGGGGTTCAAAATCCAGACCCTACACATGCAGGGGGATTGAGTTACTCATCTCAAGAGGAGAGGGATGTCGTCTGCCAAGGTTAGCCATCAGTCTATGCTCTGTGAAGTGATACCTGTTTAGTGATAGGACAAAAGGAAACAGCCTCAAATTTCACCAGAGTAGCTTTAGGTTGGACATCAGGAAAAATTTCTTCTCCAAAAGGGTTGGTGAGCCTTGGAGTAGGCTACTCAGGGAAGTAGTTGGACTACCATCCCTGGAGGGATTTATAAGATGTGCAGATATGGTGCTGAGGGACATGGTTTAGTGGTGACCTGGCAGTGCTGGGGCAATGGCAGCACCTGATGATCTTAAGGAATGCTTCCAACCAGAATGATTCTATGATTCCATGAATGTTGTAGCTCCACATGCTTCCTGCAAAGCCCTCAGTCTGAGCAAAGCTCTCACGGAGATGATGTGTATGGTTGTAGCTATGACACCCAAGGATCTGGGGTCGGGGAAAGAGCCTTGCTCAGATGATGTCTGTATGGGCTGGGTCTGCAGGCATCATTTCCAGGCAGGACAGACTCTGCCTATCTGGGAGTCCCACATCTCCTATCTGAAGGAGAGCTTTTTGAATGGGGCACAAACTGTAATTTCATCAGATTAAACACATGCAGGGGGAAAGGTCTGGAAAAAATGGTCCTTCCAATTAATTGTCCACACAGAAATAAATGTGGATGTCTGCACATGCACAGCCACTAGAGAGAAAAAAAGGCAGCAGTAAGAATCTCTGGGGGTGTTCAGGGAAGATTTTGTCTCTAGTGTGGTATGAAGATACTTGTGATAATTTTGACTGGTGTAAATGCATACAGGGAGGAAAAGGGGCAGAGGGGGCCTTGAAAGATCATTTATCCCTCTACCCTAAGGTGAGATTTGCCAGGTCTGAGCCATTCCTGACAAACCTTTGCCTCAGCAGTGACAGAGAGTCTGTAGCTCCTTGACTAATTTACTCCAGTGCTCACCTGTCCTTCCTCCTAGGAAATGTGTCTAATGTTTGACCTAAATCCTCCTCGCTGCAATTTCAACCCATTATTTCTTGTCTTATACCCAGTGGACGTGGAAAACAATTTATTACCTTCCTATCTGCAACAACCTTTTACATAGTTGAAAGCTGTTATCATGTCTCCCCCTCAGTCTTTTCTTCTCTAGACTAAACAAACCCAATTCTTTCAATCTTTCCTCATAGGTCATGTTTTCTAGACCCCTGATCATTTTTGTTATGGAAATAAACATCCTTTAAATCAAGTTCTGTGAATCAATCTTGTGTAGAAAGGAAGGGAAACAGAGGTTAGAGTTAGCATGGGGAACAGGAATCTGGTGGTGAAAGAAGTGAATTTTCTGAGGCCTGTTGAGAGTACAGCCCTCCATTCTTCTGTGGCTCTAGGAGGCAGAGCAAAGAGAATTGGATTTCCCCACATTTCCTTGGGAAGCTCTCTTATGTAGCTGCTACCAGAAGGAAGAGAGCATTTCATTTCCACAGGTCTCTGGAAAGCCATTGGGCAGCACACCAAAGGGAAGTCATTTTCAATTGCATGGCATGTGCTTCATGCACACTCTCTGAAATCACCTTGCCTGCAGTGGCTTCCACCCTGCTTCTCCAACAAGCAACAGAGGTCATCCTCAAAAGGTAGTTTAAAAGTAGATCTGTCATAGCTCTTGGCTGTTTAATTCAGAGATTCATCACAGAAGAACTGTGACCTCATTGCTGTCTACAACTACCTGACAGAAGGCTGTAGCCAGGTGGGGTTGGGCTCTGCTGCCAGACAACCACCAACAGAAGAAGGGGACACAGCCTCAAGCTGTGCCAGGGCAGGTCTAGGCAGGATGTTGTTAGGAAGTTGTTGTCAGAGAGAGTGATTGGCATTGGAATGGGCTGCCCAGGGAGGTGGTGGAGTCTCTGTGGCTGGAGGTGTTGAAGCCAAGCCTGGCTGGGGCACTTAGTGCCATGGTCTGGTTGGTTGGCCAGGGCTGGATGCTAGGTTGGGCTGGCTGAGCTTGGAGCTCTCTTCCAACCTGGTTAATTCTATGATTCTATGAAGGTGCTGATGAGTGTTTGTCTTCTGTTTTGGTTGTAATGTTCTCCTTTATTGCATGAGCTGTTCAGAGAGCACTGGAAATACCAACACAACTGTTTCAGCTGCAAAAACATTCCCCATCTGAGGCTGTTTCCACTGAAAATCTGTTTTGTGGCAAAGAACACTCTCAAAACCTGCCATGATTTCCCTCTTATAAGGGTCATTTTCTGACAAGGAGGAAAAGGCTCTTGCTGCTCCTATGTTCAGCTGTCAACCAGCACTGCTTTCTACCAGAGCCCAAAAGCCTAATCCTTGTCTAACTTCATCAGCTCCATGGAGTGTTTGTGTAATAGTGCACTCCTTACCAAACGGCTCTGACCAAGTCCCCTTAGGAACTTAGTTCTCTAAATCATCTTGGCCACTGACTGGGTCATGAGCCTGAGGGCAGAAAGAGTAGCTCTCCCAGACTAAGCAGGCATGAAAGTGTTGGATCAAAATACTGATCCATCAGATCCTGACCAACCTTCTCTAGCTGGCTGGACTAGGTGAGCTGCAGACGCCCCTTCCAAACTCAGCCATTGTGTGATTCTCTCACCAGGATGTTAGGTTTATGCAGTAGCTGATGTAGATTTAGAGTGTCTCACGGTTTGGAAGCAGTGGCTGAAGGTGGATGATCATTAGATGGACATCCTGGGCCCTTTTGTTTTGGATCTACTGCCTAGGAATTCAGAGAAGGTGGATCTAATGCTTCTCACAAACCCTGGATCTTTTCTCTTGAGCCGCCATGAGCTGGGTCTCTGACACTGAGGAATCAAGTTGTTTAGGAGATCACCACTGTCAGCTTTAGAACTGGGCTTACTGACTTGTCCTGTGTTTGTCCTCTTTTCCACCCTCCAAACAGCATGGGCTGGCTTTAAGGTACTTTAGGTGATTTTCTAGACCCTGGGCTGGGGAGGACTCCACTGCTAATGCTTCAAGGCGAGTACAACCTGCAGCACCCTTTTGTCCTTGGTAGCTTGGATGGTCGATGCATTACCCCAAGGTAAGTGTAAAGTTGTGTTAAATCTAGGTTCAGATCAAAGACCTGTATCCACAGGATGTAAAACGTTCACATAATCACTTTTCTTCTGAAAAAATCCTCTTCTGAGGGCTCTGTGCTGGGCTCAGATGTCACCTGTCTTTCCACAGCCTGCATAAATAGTAAAGCCAGCAGGAGCACCGGGCTGCATGTGCTGGCTCACTGAAGTGCAGTGTTGTGTGCTCACATCTGCTCCAGATTCCTCATTAATGGACGTGGAACCACAGCCTCATTGTTCAGCCAGCAGGAGAATTAACCTATAAACATGGGACAAATGAGACTTTATAAAGGGAGATGAAGGGCCAAGAGCATCTTGGAGTGCACTGATGCACCTTGAAAAATGAGTTTAGGAAGATAGGTCAAAAGAAAAAGAGGTGGAACGTAGAAGACAGAGGACAGTTTTCATTGCTTGCTCAGGAGATGCTGAATCACAGAGTCACAGCATGTCAGGGGCTGGGAGGGACCTCCAAAGCTCATCCAGTCCAAGCCCCCTGCCAGAGCAGCATCTCCTAGACCAGATCACACAGGAACACATCCAGGTGGGTTTGGAATATCTCCAGAGAGGGAGACTCCACAGCCCCCCTGGGCAGCCTGTGCCAGGCTCTGTCACCCTTACAGGGAAAAATTCCTCCTCATGCTTACATGAAACTTCCTCTGCCTCAGCTCCCACCCAGTGCCCCTTGTGCTGTCCCTGGGCACCACCCAGCAGAGCCTGGCTCCAGCCTCCTGCCACTCACTGCACACAGTGATAGCCATTGCTGAGGTCACCTCTCAGTCTCCTCTCCTCCCAGCAGCACAGCCCCAGCTGCTTCAGGCTCTCCTCATGAGAGCTGTTCCATTCCCTTCAGCATCTTTGTGGCTCTCTGCTGGATTCTCTCAAGCAGTTAGGGGGAAAGGGGGGAGAAGTTTCATATTAGCTCATGTGTGGTACCAATGTGACTCAGTGGAAAGTGCAAGCAGTCCTCAGCCAGTGAAAGCCCTCCTGAAAGGCCTGTTTTGCAAAGAACCTTCCCAAATGTTCTCTCACTGGAGACAGCACTGATTTGACCTGTCAGATGTGTTAGGTTTCAGGCCTTGTCCGTGATCAAGAGAGTTGAGAGTTTGAACACTCTTTAGCAGAGGTCCAAGATAAACAAGGTGTGGTGAAGAAGAATGCTCTTTGCTCTGTGCAGATTGCTGGGAATGGGCTTCCTTTTGCTGTTTGACCCAATGGTGAAGGCTGTCTTATCTTCCAGGAGCCAGGCTCTAGAGGATGCGCGAGTGCTTCCTCTAAGCAAAGTGAAGGAGGCCAGGGACAAAATCTTGGCTGAAGCAGACACATTTGCTCCTGGGAGGACAGTAAACACATGCATTCTGAAAAGCAGCTTGGCTGTGCTGAGCTGGGCCGTCAGGATGGGACTGTGTTGCAGTAAGAGCTGAGAAGAGGCTCTGGGCTTAGATATTTTTACTCTTACACATGCCTAAGAAACTCCACTTCCCTTAACTAGGTGGAAACGATACTGTAACAGAATCAGTCTCAGAGCCATTTAAGAAAGGCTTCCAACATCAGATACAAGACTAAAAGTTGCACTTCTGAGATGCTCTCCGTGTGATTTCTCCCCTAGGCACCCTAAGCCCCCAGATGCTGCAAGATGTACTTAAGACACAGAGTTATCACTAATTAGCAGGGACCCCGAGCGCACGTTTCATTGTCAGCAGCTCTATCTTCTCTTTCTGTAGGACCTGAAGTGTCTGGGCTTAAGGGTACGCTTAAAGATCAGCCTGTCTTTAGTTGCTTTCTTCTGGTGTGGCTTGTTTTTACAGCAATAAGAGAAATGAAAGCTTTTATTACAAATTAAACCCAAATCAATGCCCAAAGCACAGCAGGGAGGCTTTACATCTTGGTTCAGAGCCCGGTGAAGTCAATGGAAAAACACCCCAACACCTCAGTGGACTTTGGAACAAAGTCCTCAGAGGACTGACGATGAATCCACTGCAGAAACTTGTTGAATACCTCATGTTTCTTTGCAAGGTTCCCTTATCTTATAGCCAGATGTTGCTAACAAGGATTTTTATTAGCTGCTGAGAAGTACAAGAGGGGCAGGTTTTCAGCTCTTAAAATACATCTACGTGTGGATGAGGTAGAAATGGTTTGCTCTCGAGTAGAAATTTTGGCCTGTGATCTGTGAGTGTATTTCAAGTTTCCCAGCTCCTACTAGTAGAACAATCTTTTGGTTCCACTGGTCTGAAGGTGTTTGCTGTCTTTGTTTCATGAAGCAATTCCGACACAGTTCCTAGGGTGAATGTTGCCTCTTTGTAGAGAGGAAGGTTTGCACAACAGGAACAGCAGGTTCCTTTGAATAGCCTTCATCTTTTCTGTCTTTAGATCTCTGCAGCCGATACAGCAACACCTGAGTTACTCATTCAGATTCTCTTTTTAGGCACAGAGGGGAACTGCCACTGTTTGATAACAGTTTGATCTTTTTGATGTTCATTTCAGGATGAGCTGATGCTGGAGATGTCTCTATTTGATCAGGTGAATTCCCACCCATGCCACTGGACTTCAATGCTGTGGTTCATGCGGAAGCTTTCCTTCCTTCTGCAGAGACTGCCTGAGCCAGCATCAGCAGAACCACCTGAGCCATCAGCCATCACCCAGAGGGGAAAGTGATCATGTGCTGTCCTGTCAGGCTTGTTGTGAAGGTAGGTGTCATTAGAATCTGTGTGTTTCTGCCTCCTCCTCAGGAGTAACTTCTCCCTCTTCCTCAGGAGTCATTCAGGTCACTGTACCGGAGCAATGGGACAAGCTTTGTCTAAGCCAGCAAGCTGAGTCTCTGGAGAACTGGTAAGCACTTAACACTTGCTAAGATGACATCATAGTGCTTCCTCTTCTATTATTGTGTTTGCTAGGTCAGATTGACATTGGTCTGCCAGGCTGTGCTGTGGCCACCTCAGAGTACCCATCTGGAGTCTCTGGGGAATTGGTAGGCTGTTAGTACAGGCTAACCCCCTGTTGCTGCACTCTCTGTTACTGCCTGTGTTTGCTAGGTCAAAGTGACACTGATCTACAAAGATGAGCTATGGTCACACCTTCATTTTGCTCTGGACAAATATCTTCTGTCACTCTGGGCCTTCTCCATCACCCAGAAACTTCTGGTGGTGTGAGCTGATTTGATATGCTTGTACCAACTGCTTAGCACAATGGAAATCTGGAATTCCAGAATGGTGGGGAATGGGTCAAACCCACCTGCTAAACTAGGGTCACCCAGAGATCTCAATGTCCAGGCAGGTTTGGAATCTCTCCAGAGCAGGAGACTCCACAGCCTCTCTGGGCAGCCTGCTCCAGTGCTCCAGTACCTTCACAGCAAAGTAGTTTTGCCTCGGGTTTAAGTGGAACCTTCTGGGTTCCAGGTTGTGTCCATAGGCCTTGTCCTGTCCCTCGCACCACTGAAAAGAGTTTGGCTCCATTGTCTTAATCTCCCTTCAACTCTCTTGCTAAGCATTGATCAGATCCCCCCCGGGCTATACAGCCCCAGGTCTCAGCCTTCCCTCCTCACAGAGACCTCCAGCTCCAGTCTCTTCAGCGTCTTTGTTGCCTCTGCTGAGCCCTCTTTTGTAGCAAATTGTCTCTCTTGAACAAGGGAGCCCAGAAGTTGGAACTGTACTGTTCTAGGTTTAATAGAGTCAAATGCAATATTATTAGTGATAAGATATGAAAAGTGATATGATAAGATATGAGAAGTGCTAACATTTGCAGCTTTGATGCTCACCAGATGACCCTGCAAAGTCCTCCTGATGTTCTATTCACGTTTGCTGTATTTGAGATGTCATTTTAAGGCCTGAGAAAACATGCCAATATCCACCACGGTCTAAAATGCAACCCCAAAAGGTCAGCATTCATCTTTCTTTTGTTGCATGGCTCATAGATACTGCGGGGGGGGGGGGGGGGGGGCATTTTCTTCTTACAACACCAAAACAGAGCTTGGCATTGCCAAATACCTTTAAGTACTTAAAGTTCAGTTTTTCTGTCAAGTGCCAGGAGCTGCCCTTTTCTCTCCAGCCACTTCACAGCACTGGCAGATGCAAATGGATAGGTAAAGGTGCAGTGTTGCTGCTGTAATTATTGTTTCTGTGATTCTTCTTTCTTCATTATGATGATCATGGTGATCAGAAACATTTCTTACTTGTTCCCTACGAGTGTTACTTCTTCCACCCGGTGCCTGTCTTGAATATTTGTAGTCCTCAGAACAGAATCTGTGGTCCTTAGTCAAAAAGCTCCTTGCTGGCTTGCAAGGAAAATGTTAACTTTTCCAAGGAGTGGAAAAATGCTTCTGCTGCTTGACTGTAGATAATTAGACTGAGGACTTTCTCCAAAGTAAACCTCGACAATCTAACAATCATCTTTGGCTTTTGCACCGCATGGAGTTTCTTTTACATTGTTAAATGCATTCCATGTTTCAGTAAATGACACCAGGCTCACCAGCAGTGACTGAGTGATTAGTTTATCATCCTCTTAGTGCAGCCATCTAGATCTTTAACTCTTTAAGCAGTAGCATTTAAGTCTTGAGAACACCCAGGATCATGCCTGAGGCTTTAGGCATTCGCAATTCAAGCAGATCTTGGCTATGCAGTGAAAATGAAGAAAAGAAAGTAGGTGGGTGCATCCTGATAACACCTTAGACAAGGCAGGTAAGCCAAACTGCAAATAAACACCAAGCTCTTGGCAGAGGAAGCCAGGTCTCCTTTCCTGGGACCACTTAGGGCATTGCCTGCCTGAGCCACACAAAGTCACGTGGAGAAAGTCTAACAGCATGCAGAGGGAAGGTGACAAATGTACGTTTGCTACGAGTGGGGACAGGTGGGGGGCAGGTGTGTTTTGGCTGGGTTTGCACTCATCTCTCACGGGGCAGTAAAGCAAACACTTTGACGAAACAAGTGATTATAAAGCCCAGCAGACTGAACTGAAACATGGTGTGCCAGTGCCCTTGTGCCAGAATCTTCCCCAGGCAGCCATGCCTAAGTGTATGCTGTACAGTTTGGTACATAGATGCATACACGTTTGGTAGCCACAGGAGTCTTTGGAGAGTGAAGGTTCTCTACTTAAAAGAAAGGTGCAGGATGGATGATTTTCAGGCAGAAGGGAAGGACTTTGACCCGTGAGCTGCTGACCAGCTGTGCCTGCTGCTCAGCATCATGGATCCTCACCTATCATCTGATCCTGCTGAGTAACGCGAGCCAGCTCACTCTGTGTGCCCTCTGCCATGGGAGACATGGAGCTGCTCACCCTGTAGCGACAAAGTGCTTTAGGAGTTCTGTTGCTGGGAAGAGTCTGAAGTGTATGAAGGCAGCGTTTAGATGCCTCAAGCAACAGAAGAGAGCCCAGCCTTTGGCCATCATTTGTCTTTTGTCCCGTGGCTGTGGCTTTTTGGTTTTGTTTGGAGTTGGGTTGCAGGGGCTGGGGGGAGGGTGAGTGTGTTTGTGCCTTTGGTTTTGTTTTGTTTTTTCAGACCGAACGTCAAGTTTTGCTGGTTTGGGTGAAAGGAGCTTTTTCCTTGCAGGGCCAGGGTGATCCTGTGTGGAGAGGGAAGGGATGATGCTAGCTGAGATAAATTCTCTGTATCCTGAAAGTGAAGTGGATTAAGATTTGCCTCTGAGTAAAGCTGTGCACCTCCTGCAATCTTAGGCAGACCAGTTAGGTCTCCTTAGCCCCCAGCCTGTAGCCGTTCTCAACCCTGTCAGGTACATGGAGACACCTGCTTCGTGTTCCTCTACCTAGCAGAAAACACATGGAAGTGATCTGATTGTGCCATCAGCTCAAGGCACCTCCACTGTGGTGGTCTTGTCTTGGGCTCTTGGTGCCTCTGGAAATGGTGACTGTGCAGGTGGCTGCCAGTGGTCCCAGGAGGAGTAAGAGAACCACTTGTTAGCTTTGCATGTCCAGGCTGTCCTCATGGCACCACGCTTAGATTCTGCCAGGCTCACTTTGAGTGCTTGCTATGTAGTGCTTTGAATCTGGGGTGTTTGTCTCCACTATCCTCAACTCAGCACTCATTGATTCTAAGTCTTCTTTGGCCTTCACATTTTATCCTCCACCCTTCAAACATCTGTCTTAATCCATTTTCATCACACAGTTCCTCTAGCCCCTACACCACCCAGCATGAGCTCAGCCTGGTCTGAAGTGGACAGGCAACAGGATTCCCTGCCCTGCTTTGCCTCTGCACCTAACTGTTAGGTTGGGAAAGTGTGGTGGGAGGTGAAGTGACTTGCTGAGGACCCGTGGGGGCAGGACAAATGGCTCTGTGTTTTTGGCAGCCCTGGAGTTAGCTCAGCTTTAGGTCTGTGTGAGGAATGCTTATAAGCTGATGCCACTTTCACAGCCGACAGTGCAGGTTTGCTCTTTGCAGTGTCTCTCTGGGCTGGAGTGTGGTGTCACTTGTGTGCAGCACCTGGGGCTGAGCCCCGCTGCCTTAGGAGGTATGTGTGCAGAGGGTGGGGAAAGGCAGCAGAGCCAGCAGGACAGAGCAGGAATGCAGGGTGCAACCAGAGGAACAAAGAAAGTCCTCAGGGAAATTGCTGCAACTTAGTTCTGCCTTCCACAGCTCCGAGTGTGCGAGCAGCGTTCCCGGGGGCTGGTTCTGGGGCAGAGCAGTGCTGTGCTAGCTCCAGCCCCTGCACAAGGTGAAACTGCTCCTCCAGACTCTCCCTTCTGAGCCTCGTGTTCAAAAGCCTAGCTTTAAGCCTACTTCTTTTCATGCCTGGGGGATGCCGTGCACCCAGCAGCTGGGTGGCTCTGGGCTGCCTTTGCAGACCAGTGCTGGCCTGTGGTGACACCTTGGTGCCTTTGGCTTCGGGCCTGTTTGCTAGAGTTGCATTTGGCCTTGCCTTGGCCCTTTGCCCAGGCTGAATTTGACTTCTTGGTTTTCACTTCTTTCCCCTATCAGTTTTCTCTCTTCTTCTGCCTTCCTGCTTATCCTCTGGGGTATGCCTGTGAGCCCCTCTGCCCAGCAGACCTCTGTGTGGGAGAGCAGCCCACTCACACGGGGGCACTGAGGTACAAGATGTCTCCACACTCACCCCCTTCGTGCCCTTTCTTTCTGTTCCCCTGCTTTCTAGACCTGCCTCTCCAACAATCCCCCTTGTGTGACCCACTTGCTCAGTTTAGCCTCCGTGAGCTGTTCAGTGGCTGAAGCACCATCAGCAGTGGCTCCTGCAGGGGACCTCGCAGCAGGGCTGCTGTGGGAGCAGGCGCACAGGGACCATGCGTGGGACACTGTCTGCCCGCGGCGTGGGCTGAGGTGTCAGAGAGCTCAGACTGTCTGTGCTCTGAGCCTGCAGGCCAAGCAATTGGCCTCCCTCAGTTCAGGGGCCGTGTGGCTGCCAGCCAGAGAGCTGAAGCCCTGATGGCTACTTGTGGAGCACGCTGGAAGCCCACCTCTGACTACAGTGTTTCATTCTAGCTTCCAGCCATATTCAATTTTGCTTCCTCCTTGTGGAGGACATTTTACTTCTGTAGCTTTGGAAATATCCCACAGCAATGGTTCCCTGCTGCTCCTCTTTTCAAGTGGCTGTGACAGGAGAGAGCCAGCCCAAGCTTTTTGGCTGTAGCTGGGACAAGTATGGTTGAAAGAGACCTTTAAGATCATTGAACCCAACCTTTAACCAAGTACTACCAGGTCACCACTAAAACATGTCCTTCAGCACCACAACTGCATGGCTTTTCAACACCTTCATGCCTCCCTGGAGGTGTTCAAGGCCAGGTTGGATGAGGCCTTGAGTGACCTGTTCTAGTGGGAAGTGTCCCTGCCTATGGCAGGGGGTTGGGACTGGCTGAGTTTTGAGCTCCCTTCCAACCTAAACCATGCTATGATTGTGTGATTCTATGTCAATGCCTCCTGCAAGAGGGTTGGACAAGCTGACCTCTACAGGTCCCTGGGCAGGCTGGTCCAGGGCTTGACAACCCTTTCAAGGAAGAAATTTTTTGCAATGTCTAAACTGAACCTGCCTTGGTGCAACTTGAGGCTGTTTTATCTTGTCCTAATTCTTGTTAATCACATGAAGAGATTGGCCCCCACCTGACTACAGCCTTCTTTCAGGGAGTTGTAGAGACCAAGATGATCTCTCTTGAACCTCCTTTTCTCCAGGCTAAACAACCTCTCAGCTGCTCTTCACAAGACCTGTACTCTGTGGGATTGTTTATCCTGGAGAAGGGAGGCTGTAGCCAGGTGGGGTTGGGCTCTGCTGCCAGGCACCCAGCAAGAGAACAAGGGGACAGAGTCTCAAGCTGTGCCAGGGGAGGTCTAGGCTGGATGTTGTTAGGAAGTTGTTGTCAGAGAGAGTGATTGGCATTGGAATGGGCTGCCCAGGGAGGTGGTGGAGTTGCCAATCCTGTCTGGGGCACTTAGTGCCATGGTCTGGTTGCTTGGGCAGGGCTGGATGCTAGGCTGGGCTGGATGATCATGGAGGTCTCTTCCAAGCTGGATGATTCTATGATTCTATTCTGTGATTCCAGATGAAATATGACTCCTTTGGTGTCTCTTCCCAAGGTATAGGGCAGCAACATTCTCATTTCATGTGCTTAAAATGAGAGGCCATACACAGCCTGTGTGTTACATTGTGCTTTCTATCTGTTTCCAAGGGCTGGAGCCACACTGAACTGGTCTGGAAACCTTTTGTTTGCTTGGCTGGAATTTGAAGACCTGTTTGGAACGAATCTTTATTTTGGCTTTATTTCTGAGAGTGATGCAAAATGCTCTGGTTCTGCCAGAATGGAGGTGGAGCTTCTGCCACACCTTAGTTCTAGCTGCCTCCTTTCTATTCTTTAGATTGACACCTCACTGTTAAGCATATGCTTGGCCACTTGGATGTAGGCAAGTGTCATACAAGCAGAGAGCTGAACCTAGCCTTGCTGAAGCCCAAATCAAGCCCCTCATCACCAGGCCAACCTTCCTTTAGGCATCTCAGCACTTGCAGCATTGCACTGAACCTGTTTGCCTTTAAACCTCTCAGGCTAAAGCCCTCCTTGGGGCTCCTGAGGCATCGATTCTGATCGTTTGGGGTTTGTGTGGGGTTCTTGTTGGTTTTGGTTGGGGGTTTGTTTTTTGGTTTTGTTTTGGGGGTGTTATTTAGTGCAGAGAATTGCTAGCTTTTCACTGAAAGTTCTTGAGGAGATTTTCTAGCTGTAAGGTAGAGTGTTTCATAACCATTTGAGGAACAAAGAGTGTCAAAACAGTAAGAGTCAAGTGTAAGTGATGGAAATAAAGAGCCAAACTGCCTGACAGTGAAAATTCACATAAGCAAAACAAAAGGAAGTAGAAAGCTCAACAGAGCTTATTTCTGAATGATTAGTACCTAGAATCATAGCATCAAGCAGGTTGGAAGAGAGCTCCAAGCTCATCCAGCCCAACCTAGCACCCAGCCCTGGCCAAACATCCAGACCATGGCACTAAGTGCCCCAGCCAGGCTTGGATTCAACACCTCCAGGGAGGTGGCTACAGCCTCCTTTCAGGTAGTTGCAGACAGCAATGAGGTCTGCCCTGAGCCTCCTCTTCTGAAGGCTGCACACCCTCAGCATCCTCAGCCTCTCCTCACAGGGCTGTGCTCCAGGCCCCTCCCCAGCCTTGCTGCCCTTCTCTGGACATGTTCCAGTATCTCAGCATCTCTCTTGAATGGAGGAGCCCAGAACTGGACACAGCACTCAAGGTGTGGCCTGAGCAGTGCTGAGCACAGGGGCACAAGAACCTCCCTTGTCCTGCTGCCCACACTGCTCCTGAGCCAGCCCAGGCTGCCATTGGCTCTTACACATACCTGTGTTAAGAACACAGCAAATTACAGGAATGTTAAGAGGTGGGAAGTTAAGAGACTGGCATGTAGGTACAGCCTTAAGCAAGGGCATAAAACACAGAATTGGGGAATTAAGGGCTTTTTGCTTTAAAGAAGTCATTGTGATGTCATGGAGTATATTCAGTTTTTGAAGCATCTCATTCTCACTAGCATCTTCTCTTTCTTATTGCTGATTGTGTCAGTATCTGGATGGGAAATACAGTGCCATGGTCTGGCTGATTGGCCAGGACTGGGTGCCAGGTTGGACTGGATGAGCTTGGAGGCCTCATCCAACCTGCATGATTCTGTGATTCTGCATGATAGAAGCAGAAGGGGAAAACAATCATTGCTCACATGGAAAAAAGATGCAAAAGTGAAATCAGGTTTCACTGCTGCTGACACGAAACAGTGGCCCTGCTCAGGTGCTGCTGGGTGCTGTCTGGGAGGGAAGGTGGGCTGTGATTCTGCTCCCAAGCATTCTTTGTTGCCTCAGAGGGGAGCAGAGCAGGGGGCAGTAAGTAAGAATGTCTCTACCTTGGAATAAAGCCGCCCAGCACCTCGCAGGCTGCCTTGCTGTATCAGTAATGGAGCAGAGGCCTGGCACTGTGGCGCCAGGTCAGGATGGGCTGCAGGTTCTGCCAGCTCTGCAGGGCTCTGTCACCCTGTTCATAGGAGTGAAAGCTGCAGACATCTGCAGTGGACTGGGCTGTCCTAACAAAGCTCTGCACCAGCAGAGATTCTTTCACTGAGATAAGCCAGCAACGTCTGTCCTTGGTTAGGGTCCTGCTTCTCCCAGCAGCTGGGAAGGGCTTTTTACAGAGGGACCTGGCTTTGGTGGTAGTAAGGTTACAGAGGGATCTGGACAGGCTGGATCAGTGGGATGAGGTTCAGCAAGGCCAAGTGCCAGGTCCTGCACTTGGGTCACAACAGCCACAAGAATGCTTCAGGCTTGTGGAAGAGTGGCTGGAAACTGCCCAGTGGAAAAGGACTGCAGCCAGCAGTATGCCCAGGTGGCCAAGAAGGCATGGCCTGGATTAGAAATGGTGTGGCCAGCAAGACTAGAGAGATGATTGTCTCCCTGTAGCTGGCACTGCTGATACTCACCTCAAATACTGGGTTCCGTTTTGGGCCCCTCAACAGAAGAACACTGAGGTGCTAGAGCAAGTCTGAGGAAGGGCAACAAAGCTGGTGAAGGGTCTAGAGAACAGGCCTGGTGAGGAGCAGCTGAGGGAACTGGGATTGGTTAGTCTAGAGAGGAGGACACTCAGGGGAGACTTTGCTCTCAGCAACTCCCAGAAGGGGCATTTGAGCCAGATGAGATTTGGTCTCTTCTCCCAGGTAGGAAGTGACAGGGCAAGAGGAAATGGCTTCAAGTTGTACCAAAGGAGATTTAGGTTGGGCAACAGGAAACTTTCTTCTATGAATGGGCTGGCATGGGCTGGCCAAGGAAGTGGCTGAGTCATAATCCTGTAGCACTTAAAAGATGTGTAGATGTGGTGCTGAGGGACGTGGGTTAGCAGCAGACCTGGTGATGTTAGATTAGTGGTTGGACCTGAGGATCTCAAAGGTCTTTCCCAGCCTAAAGGATTGTGTTCCAGGCCTTTCACCAGCTTCATTGCCCTCCTCTGGACACCTTCCAGCACCTCAGCATCTCTCTCGAACTGAGGGGCCCAGAACTGGACACAGTACAGCTTCTGATGATAGCACATCTCAAGATCCAATAAAGGCACAAAGGCAGCTGTCAGCACCCTGGAGGTGTGATGAGGCTGTGTGGAGTGGTGAGTTTGTCAGCGTTGCTGGGCAGTGAGGAAGAGCAGAGTTAGAAATAGCAGCATGGCAGCTGAGCTCTGATGAAGTCAGGTATCAGTGCTAGACACAAGCTGCAGTGGCATGTGGAGCAAGGGAGCTGCCAACACTCATGGTGTTCTCATGACTCAAGAGATCCCAACTGAATCTGCTTATCTTAGGCAGCCTTGTGGCTGTATGGGACCCCTTAGGGGAATGATGATCTCTTATTAGTACTGGCTACCATTTCAGAGCAGGAGGAATGTGCCCTGCATCTTCTGGAGGTCTTTCTGGCTTCTCAGGGATGAGCCTCTGATCAGTGGGCAGTGTGGACACAAACATGGCCTAAAGGCAGCATTTATTGCCAAAAGTTGCATGAGGTCAGTGCAGATTCATGGAATGGTTTGGGTTGGAAGGGACTTTAAATATCATCTAGTTCCAAGCACACTGTCATGGGCAGGAACATCTTCCAGAAGACAGGGCTGCTCAAGGCCTTTTCCAGCCTGGCCTTTGTGCTAGTTTGAAGCAAGCTAGAATGTTTTGGTAAAAGAACTAGATAATGGGCAGTGGCTCAGCCAGTCCAACCTAGCACCCAGCCCTGCCCAACCAACCAGACCATGGCACTAAGTGCCCCAGCCAGGATTGGCTTCAACACCTCCAGCCACAGCCACTCCACCACCTCCCTGGGCAGCCCATTCCAATGCCAATCACTCTCTCTGACAACAACTTCCTAACAACATCCAGCCTGAACCTGCCCTGGCACAGCTTGAGCCTGGGTCCCCTTCTTTTGTTGCTGCTTGCCTGGCAGCAGAGCCCAACCCCACCTGGCTACAGCCTCCCTTCAGGGAGCTGCAGACAGCAATGAGCTCTGCCCCGAGCCTCCTCTGCTGCAGGCTGCACACCCCCAGCTCCCTCAGCCTCTCCTCACAGGGCTGTGCTCCAGGCCCCTCTCCAGCTTATGGACTACTCTACCTGTAATTCATGCCATTAAGAGGTCTGGGACATATGGCTTTATTTATTTATTTATGTGTGCTTTTAGGCTTGTTTCTGCTCAAGTGCAGATCTGGTGAGACAAGTTTGGGTTTTTTTTCTTTATTTTCTTTTTCTTTTTTCCTTTTCTCCCCCAGGAAGGTTGTTTGCAAACTTTGGAGCCCCAAAGGTGCAGCTGCCCTAAAAATAACAGAGGATGCAAGAACTGGTTTGGGAAGGTTTCTCTCTGCCCGAGTCAAGAGACATCTAATGAAATGCTGCCATTAGGGGAAAAGTTTGCCTTGTAAACACAGCTGGCCTAATTTTAGAGGTGCTGAACGTCGACTCGAAGTGCTTGCTGGTAGGTCCTGAGCACACAAAACCTGGAAATGGGTCAGCTGTTAGTGGCTGGGCTTTTATCACAAGCATGTCTGGGCAAATACATCATTACCAGTCTGAAACAGAAGAGAGCAAACAATTACCCCTTGGCTAGTGACCTCTGGGTACCTGGACTAGAAGATCTGTCATCTCCTGGAGTTCTTGCTGCCACCAGCAAAGCAGGTCTCCTGTCACAGTCAAGTTCTGTACATGGTGTACTTCACTGAGGGTGTTCTCAAACAGTGGAACAGGCTGCCCAGGGAGGTGGTTGAATCCCCATCCCTGGAGGTGTTTAGAAGACCCAGAGATGTGGTGCTGAGGGAGGTGGTTTAGTACCAGGTGTGGTGGAGTTAGATAATGGTTGGGCTTTTCCAAGTGAAATGATTCTGTGAATCACCTCTTTGGCCATTCTGTACAGACTGACATCCCTAGGGAGATGGTGCTTAGCTTCCAGAGGGGGGCAATGGGTTTGCTGTCCAGGTGTGGAGATTTCCAGGTTTGTCGCAGAGGCCAGAGAGGAAAAAACCTGCCAACAGAGCCCTAAATACATCTGGGACTGGATCACAGGCACGAACCACCCTGATCCCTGCTTTTGCCCACGTGAGATGTGCAGGAGGGGATGTGTCTTGTGCTGAGCCTAGACACAATGTTCTCTATTTTGGAAGCCCTGGATCTTTGTGAAGCATGATGTTGTATCTAGCACTGAATTAAGCAGTGTTTGCATTTCAAACCTTCCACATTTGTATTTTTAGCTGCAGTTTGGCACTGGCTTTTTTGGGTTGGGATATATAACACACTCGGCTGTTCAGCGTGCCTGGCCTGAGTTCAGGCTGTGTGTAACTCCACGGGCTTGAGCAGAAGCGACGCTCGAGGTGAATTACTCTCTCTGGGGTGAAAGAAATGCAGCTTCTGTAGGAACATGTTTCAGCTCCCTCAGTAAATGCTCCACTATTTCCATCCACGGTCGTTCCTTTGTGGTTTGGGTTATGTATTTACATTTGACGGAATAAATACTACAGCTTTCCCCATGACTAACACTTCTGAGTAACCAATAAGCTACTCAAACACACTACTGCCTCCTACAAGAGCCTTAACCACACTGCTCTCCGCCGGCTCTCTGTGCCCAGCTGGCCACCTCCTTGCGCAGAGGCACGGTTAACCAGCATGACATAAGCAGTGCTTTGGATCTGGGTGCAACAGGCTTGGCTGATGGCTCTGGATGCTGACAAACTGAGTATTAGAAAGAAATTCTTTACAAGTAGGGGTGGGGAGACACTGGCACAGGTTGCCCAGGGAAGTCGTGGATGCCCCTTCCATGGGAGTGGACAAGGCCAGGTTGGATGAGGCCTTGAGCAGCTTGGTCTGGTGGAAGGTGTCCCTGCCCATGCCATGGGTGTTGCAACTAGACGATCTTTGAGGTCACAGAATCATAGAATCAAGCAGGTTGGAAGAGACCTCCAAGCTCATCCATTCCAACCTGGCACCCAGCCCTGGTCAATCAACCAGACCATGGCACTAAGTGTTTCATGCAGTCTTTTCTTGAACACCTCCACGGATTGATGACTCCACCACCTCCCTGGGCAGCCCATTCCAATGGCAAATCAATCTCTCTGTGAAGAACTTCCAACTCAAACCATTCTATGATTCTGTGAAACCCTCCAAACCTTTGAGGTTTTTCTAGAGCAAGGAGGCTGGTGAGGGGTTTGGAGAGCATGCTGCAAAATGACCGCCTAGGGAAATAGGGTTATCTGCTCTGGACCTACTCTGGAGAAGAGATTGGTGTGGATCTCTTCTCCCAAGTAACTAGCAGTAGGATGAGAGGAGAGGAGATGAGCCTGAGTTCTGCCAGGGGAAGTTTAGATTGGATGCTAGGAAAAATTTCTTTACTGAAAGAGTGGTGATGCCTTGGAACAGGTTGCCCAGGGAAGTGGTGGAGTCACCATCCATGGAGGTGTTTAAGAAGTGTGTAGATATGGTGCTTCAGGATATAGTGTAGTGGTCATGGTAGTTGTGTTATGGCCCAGAGACCCAATGGCATCCTGGCTTGTATCAGGAGCACTGTGGCCAATAGGACAAGGGAGGTTATTCTGCCTCTATACTCAGCACTGGTCAGGCTACACCATGAGTGCTGTGTCCAGTTCTGGGCTCTTCAATTCAAGAGAGATGTTGAGGTGCTGGAAGGTGTTTGGAGAAGGGCATCAAGGCTGGTGAGGGGCCTGGAGCACAGCCCTGTGAGGAGAGGCTGAGGGAGCTGGGGGTGTGCAGCCTGCAGCAGAGGAGGCTCAGGGCAGAGCTCATTGCTGTCTGCAGCTGCCTGAAGGGAGGCTGTAGCCAGGTGGGGTTGGGCTCTGCTGCCAGGCAAGCAGCAACAAAAGAAGGGGACAGAGTCTGGAGTTGTGCCAGGGGAGGTCTAGGCTGGATGTTGTTAGGAAGTTGTTGTCAGAGAGAGTGATTGGCATTGGAATGGGCTGCCCAGGGAGGTGGTGGAGTGGTCGTGGCTGGAGGTGTTGAAGCCAAGCCTGGCTGGGGCACTTAGTGCCATGGTCTGGTTGCTTGGCCAGGGCTGGGTGCTAGGTTGGGCTGGATGAGCTTGGAGGTCTCTTCCAAGCTGGTTGATTCAATGATTCTATGTTCTTAAAGGTCTTTTCCAACCTTAATGGATCTGTGATCCTGCTGTACGAAACAGGGCCACTCCCTGAGTCTAATAAAGCCGGGGTGAGGTCTTTAGACAAAGAGCTGAAGACATCGCTGCCGCTCCCACAGGAAGGCAGGCAGTGGCTTTCCCTGCTCCCGAGGTCTGTTTAAGAGCCTTGCTGTACAGGCATTGCACAAACTTTGTTTATAGACTGGAGTATTTTCAATGAAAATGTTATTTAACTTTAAGAAGTTGCACAGCAGCTACTCCCCAGATTGTTTTCCCTTGTTAAGAATAACACACAGTGTGATCCACTTGAAATGGCGAGCGCAGTATTTCACGGGTTTTGATGGATTCATAGCCCAAATACCTTGCTAACAGATGTTTCTTTTAAAGCCAGAGTGGTATAGGAATAACTCAGAGATATTACAGTGTCAGCACTGCCTTTTATCTGTGCGTGTCCTCTCAGTGACATCCCTGGGCTCTTCTAATGCAGGGGTCAGGTCTGAGCTAAAAAAAAAAAAAGAAGAAGAAGAAAAAAGTGAAATATGAAGAGAGGTTGGGTCCGCTGGTGTGTGAGCCTTGGGGCAGTGCTGCTGTGTGTCCCTGCTGTCTGCTCAGGCACCGTGGCATGGTGGTTTGTGGGTTTGCAGTCATCCCTTCTAAGATGGCTTTTTGCTTGAGGCTCATTGATGAGTTTAGGAGTTCTCGTGGCCACTCCACGACCACATATTTTGCTCTCGAATTAGCTAACTGCTCTCTCGGCAGATGACAGTTTGCCTAGCACAAAGAGATACTCCAGAGGGACAAAGGGACAGTGCTTTAACACCATGGCGGTGTTCTCTTTTATGTGTCATGGGTTGTTCAGTCTACTCTGCGCCTTCACTGGGGGGGTCTTTCTCAGGAGCTGCCTCCTCCGCACCTTGTTAAGTACATAGCCCTAAGTGTGTCCGGTTGATGTGTGCTAGTGGCAGATCAGTCTGCCCTCAAACCCCCCTGGGAACAGCCTCAAGCCTTGTGAAGCCTGGCTCCTAGTGTCAAACTCAAGGCTGGCCCAGGGCAATGTTGAGGTTGAACTGTGGGGCAGGGACCGTCCTTCCTCCAGGAGATCCCTGGTCGTATCTCTCTGGAACTGCCAGCTGTGGCCCTACACAGCCTTGAGAAGGCTCCTGCGTCCCACACAGGTGGGGGTCTGGGAACCCGGCCTGGTTGGATCAGGGAGTTTTTCTGGCAGCCAAGGAGGTGAAGAGGAGAAAGGTTCAAAAATCCGGCGAGCGGGTGGAGAACACCGGCAGGGATAAGCCGCGGGCCCGGCCGCGGGCTGCCAGCTCCTGGGGGCCTGGGGGAGGTTTCCAGCATCTCGGCCCCTCCAGGGAGGGAGCAGGGGAGAAGCAGGTCTCTGTCGCCGTCTGTTTCTCCATGCGGCTGCTGCTCGTTCCGTTCTCGTCAGGGCAGAGCCGCATCCCGAGCTCCCCTTCCCAACTTTCCCTTGCCAAACTGGCCGCTCCACCGGACCTGGGGTGCCTGCACAGCAGCCGTCCCGCTGCCGCTCCTCGGACCAGCCGGTGTCACCGACGCCCCGGGGACACCCACAGTGCCGGTTCCCCCCTCGGGGCGATGCAAGGGGAGACAGCGGGACAGGAGGGGCCGCGGGTCCTACCGGTCCCCCGCGGATGCACCTGAGCGCAGCCGGAGGGCCGCGCTAACTCCGTCCCACGCTCTCCGCAGCTCGCCTCCCGGCCCCGGCGGAGCTCCGACACCCGACCACCGCGTACCCGGGACGGCCGGCGCCGCGGGGCCGGGAATGTTACGCGGGCGGTGGGGCGGGCCGGGCCGTCCCCCGCGGGGCCGGGCCGGGCCGGCCGGGGGCGGGCCGGGGGCGGCGGGCCGGGCCGGGCCGGGCTGGGCTGGCGGGGGTTGAACGGCTCCACGTGACTGCGGGGCCGGGAGAAAACCGGGGCCGGCGGCGGCGGCGGCCGCACTGCGCTCGGGCGGCGATCGCGGGAGGCGCTCGGCAGCCGCTGCCCCGAGGCTTTCGGCGCGCTGGGTCCGGGTTGGCTCTCCAGAATCATGGACTGTGCTGATATGCCTTGCTTGCTGTCAGTGAGTACAGCCCTCTTCTTGCTCCGCGTCGCTCCGTAGTTCGGGGGGAGCCTTACTCTGCTTTTGGAAACTTTGCTTTGGGGATTGTCTCCGCTCTGTCCCCTCCAGCCTCGCCGCCGCCACCGTCCCGGGGTCGGGCGGCGGGACGCGAGCCCGCGGACCCACTGTTCGCCGAACCGGGCGCCCCGTTGCCCCGGCCCTATCCGCCGAGCGGTGACCGGGATGCGGCGGAGAGTCGGAGCCGGGCAGCGAGCGCCTGCTGCCGCTGCGGGACTGCTTCTCATGCCGTCTGACCACTTGCTATCATGATGATGATTTTGAAGTTTATTCGCAAAGGAGGAGGAGCGGGGGGAGGCTTGCTTCTCAGCCTGACTTTGTTTGTTGTTGTGCCTTTTCTTTGCACCCCAGAGACACCATGATTCCTGGTAACCGAATGCTGATGGTCATCCTACTATGCCAAGTCCTGCTAGGAGGTACTAACCATGCTAGCCTGATACCCGAGCCCGGCAGGAAGAAAGTCGCAGAGCTTCAGGGACAAGCCGGATCCGGACGCCGCTCTGCCCAAAGCCATGAACTCTTGCGGGGTTTCGAAACAACTCTGCTGCAGATGTTTGGGCTGCGAAGGCGGCCTCAGCCCAGCAAATCAGCCGTCATTCCTAGTTACATGCTGGATCTCTATCGACTCCAGTCTGGAGAGGAGGAGGAAAACCTCCAGGAAATTAGCCTGCAGTACCCTGAGCGATCGACCAGCCGGGCAAACACCGTGAGGAGCTTCCACCATGAAGGTTGGTGATGGGAGGGGGTAAATTCACAACCCCCGTTGGGATTTTGCTTGCCTTTGGAGGCTTCACTAGTATGTTTAGAAGCAGGACGTGCTCGGCCTTAATTTTATGCGAGGAAAACCACCCCCAAGCCCGCTGTGTGTGGATGACAGGCGTGCTGCTCCGTGTATTTGCCAGCATCCTGTGCTGAACAGGAGCGTGACTATATTTCGAGGTGCTTTCGCTTGAGTTGACAAGAGCAAGCTTCCTTCAGTGCCGTTGCCTTGGGGTCGCTCTCTGGGCTCGCATGGATTTAATGGCCCTGGATCGGATGCGGGAGTAAAGTGAGGGCGGGCTATCACCCCGGTGTGTTCCTTTTGAACTACCAAAGCGGTCGCTGCCTGGTTTTTCTCTTAAAGAAAAAAAAGCCCCAATTCCCCGAAACCCCGTACTCGAATGTAATGGTTACAGCTGTGTGTTTATAAGGTTTATTCAATAGGCCCTTGTAATCCGATCCAAATGTTTCCTAGCGGATGTTTCTTTTCCAAAGTAAATCTGAATTATTAATCCAGCCGCATCATTACTGCCTTGGAATTTGTTTCTCTTTCTCCCCCCTGCGCCCCATAACAAGGCACCTCTGTGCTCTGTCGTGCTGCACCTCGCTGGGAAGATGATTTTTGAGAGGCTAGGGGGGAAAGTGAAAGGAGAAAAGCCCCCCTTAAAGGGGAAGTGAGATGGGAAGGGGTAAATCGCTCCGGTGCAGGCGTGCCGAGGGCTAGCAAGTGGTGCCGGGGCAGGGGCTGCTCGGTCCGGCTGGGAGGGATGCACGGGCGAGCGGAGAGGTGCCGCTGGCTGCCGGGCAGGTGAAGCGTGGGTGCGTGCTGTGTCTGTGCTGGGGGTGAGGGGGACTGCGTCCGAGTGCCCCGAGGCTGACATACTCTTCTTTGCTGTCTTGAACTGCTTCCCCTCCCCGCCCTGCTCCTCTGCAGAGCACCTGGAGGGTGTCCCAGGTCCCAGCGAGGCGCCCTGGATCCGCTTCGTCTTCAACCTCAGCAGCGTGCCGGAAAACGAGGTGATCTCCTCTGCGGAGCTGCGGCTGTACCGGGAGCAGGTGGAGGAGCCAAGCGCAGCGTGGGAGAGGGGCTTCCACCGGATAAACATTTACGAAGTGATGAAGCCGCTGTCGGAGCGCACTCAGGCCATTACGCGCCTCTTGGACACGCGTCTGGTGCACCACAACGTGACGCGCTGGGAGACCTTTGATGTGAGCCCGGCTGTGATCCGGTGGACCAAGGACAAGCAGCCGAACCACGGGCTGGTGATCGAGGTGACCCACCTCCACCACGCACAGACTCATCAGGGCAAACACGTCAGGATTAGCCGATCTTTACCTCAAGGGCGCGGGGACTGGGCTCAGCTCAGGCCGCTGCTGGTCACTTTCGGGCACGACGGGCGAGGCCATGCGCTGACCCGCCGAGCCCGCCGCAGCCCCAAGCACCAGCGTTCCCGCAAGAACAAAAAAAACTGCCGCCGACATGCCCTCTATGTGGATTTCAGCGACGTGGGCTGGAACGACTGGATCGTGGCACCCCCAGGGTACCAGGCGTTTTACTGCCACGGGGACTGCCCCTTCCCTCTGGCCGACCACCTCAACTCCACGAACCACGCCATCGTGCAGACGCTGGTGAACTCTGTGAACTCCAGCATCCCCAAGGCCTGCTGTGTGCCCACGGAGCTGAGCGCCATCTCCATGCTCTACCTGGATGAGTATGACAAGGTGGTCCTGAAAAACTACCAGGAGATGGTGGTGGAAGGCTGTGGGTGCCGCTGACCACCCCTGCTCCCTCCTGCCCTCTCCTCCCCTTCTTCTCTCCCTCTCGTTCCACCCCAGAACTGCCTGCTATAGCTGGACTCTTCTCTAAACTAAACGTTCACCTTGACCTTATTTATGACTTTATGTGCAAATGTTTTTGACAATAATGATCATATATTTTGACAAAATATATTTATAACTACATATTAAAAGAAAGAAATAAAATGAGTCATTATTTTAAAGATAGATGTATGTTGTGTCTCGCCTCTCAGGGTGCTGCTGAGGCTGTGCTGCCTGGGACTGCAGCAGGGACTTTATTTTCTCTCCTTCTCATCACTTTCCCCCCTTGCTTCCCTCCCCACCTTTCCCCCCCCCCCCTCTTTAATTGGCTTTGCACATTTTGGTATTTCTATTTTTTTTTACCGAGGTGCTGTGGCATGAAGGGTCCCTGGAGATTTAAGAGGTGCTTCTCCTAGCCGATGGGGATAGAGCCCACCTTGCTAACCTTGGCCCAAGCCTTTGCAAAGCAACCCACCGAAAATGCATGTGAAAAGAAGGTGAAGATTACCTGAGGGCTTTATGCTAAACCCAACGGGTTTTATATCCTTCACCCATCTCCAGGATTCCCCGGGTTTTAAAACGCTTTAACATTTCCCACCTTCCTCCCCTCCCCGCTGCAGATTGGCTTCTTTGGGAAGCTTCAAAGGTTCGGACGGATCCTTTGAAGATCAAATCGTCCCCATTACAATGCTTTAAAAAAAAGAGAAGGAAAAGATACCTGCAGTAGTTAAACGTGTGAGCTAATAGCTACCTGTGCTGGGTCCTTTCCAAATTGCTTCCGAGCAGGAGGGCGATCAGAGCTGAGCAGGTACAGCTGGAGGTATCTATGGCCTGGAAGTCCTGGCTGAAACAGGCTGGATAGGCTGTGCTTGGCTGGGAAAATAGGGAGGTGTGCGTGGGGCTTGCGTCCTCTCCTCGGTAATTGCGGGAGTGGCAAGGGAGCAGGGTGAGAGTGCATGATGCATTTGCTGCATTGTTTTCTTTTCCTTCAGTGATTGAGGCTTTCCAACTCCCCGAAAGGGGCAGCTTAGCAGGAACCAATAAAAACTGGAGTGGAAAGCTTGCCAAAAGCCTTGGCTCCCTGAAGAGTGCAGGTGGACAAAGGAGATGGGAGCTGCAGGGGGAGGAGAGCAGGGCCCTGAGTGTCTCTCCGAAACAACAACAAAAATCCATCCCTCAAACTCCCGTGCCAGCAGGGCTTTTCCATCCCTCTGTCCCGCCGGCTGCTGGTGCAGGAGAGCACGTCACAGCCTTCCCTCTGCTGCCAAAGGCTCTTTGGGTGACCACTCCTCCCCATCCGGGTGCTGTGGGAACCCCACAGACTCCTGCCACCCCAGGAGACAGCAATGAGCACTTGCTATGAGGATCTGGGTGCTTGCTATGGATACTAAGTGTCCTTGATTTGGCAGGGCTCTGAGTGTGTGCTCCTGGGGAATGCACGGTGGGAGTCACCCCACTCCCAAGGAGCCCAGGTAGGGTGCAGGGGGTCTGGGTTATTGCTGGTGTGTCTCTGGGGCCCCCCTCGGCCCGGAGCTGACACTCTCATTCCTGCCTTTAGAAGGGAAATGTGTGGCCCGGGGCATCGGCGACCTGCTGCCTTCCTTTGATGCCTGCATATCAGACATAGCCATGCCAAAGAAAGAATTTCATTTTGAAGTGGCATCAGCTAAAGGGCCTGCCTGACAGGGCAATTACACACATCTCCCACCATCTGCCCCCTGCCACCGATAACCCTGGCTGCTGCGGGGCCGCTGGAGATGGATGGGCAGATGGGGAAAGGGGGTCTCGGGGCCGTGGGGCAGGCGCCGCGGGAGGGGGGGGCTGGAAAAAAAGTACAAATCCCTGTGCTTTTCTGAAAACAAGTCCAAGCCGTTGAAGGCAGAGACTTCTCCCGGGTTTTCTTCTCTGTTCCTTGGTGCACCGCAGAGGTCGAGGCCGCCGTGAGGCTAGAGCCAAGCAGCGTGTGCGCGAACGCCGCCTGGATTTAGGTCATTCTCCTCCTAGAAGCCTCCAGCCGCTCTGCTGCGGTCCTGCTGCTTTATGGATCTGTTTATTTTGGTGCTTGTTTTTGCATCGCGTTGAAATGATGAAATCAAAGCCCTGCAGAGGCAGCTGCTGTTCCCTAGGTGCTGCTGAGGGAAGAGGTTGTCCTGGTGCATATGTGGCCTTTGGAAGATTTTTCCCTCCCCTTCCCTCCCTCCCCCTCCTTTGCTTTTGCTTTGGTTTTTCTGCCCTGCTGCTTGAGCTGTGGGTTGGTGAGGTCCTACATGGGGTGTTCTGCTCAGGATCCACAGGAACAAATCCAGCTGTGGCTTAAAAAAAATCAAGGTTATTAAATTCTGTAACATTTCCAGAGTCTAAACTGTGGCTCTAAAGCAGCTGACGTTAGGAGATGCATGTTAGAAGGTCTTTTCCAACCTCCACTATTCTGTGATTCTGTATTCATGGCTGCTCTAGGCCATCTACTCAGTGGAGCACCTCTAAACTGCTGCTATTAAGGCAGAGCACAGGGGCTGAGGGTTTCCCTCCCTGTGTGTTTGCATCCCTCTGTCGCATGCAGGTGACACGCTGCTGTATGACCTCCTGTGATCAGAGGCAGCTGGCAAAACTTTCAGCCCAGTGACTTGTTTAAAGATAGGAAAAGATGACAGAATTGTCAGAGAAACCAGAACTGCTCTCTCTGATAACCAGTGGTGGTTTTTCCCCCCTCCACACTGCTTCAGTTTGCTCTGGGTTTGGCTGCTCTCAGAACTTTCTTCACCACCTTGGCAAGAGGGAGAGAGCTTACTTTACTTTTGCTGTCTACAGCTACCTGAAAGGAGGTTGTAGACAGATTGGATTAGGCTCTTCTGCCAGACAAGCAGCAACAGAATGAGGGGGGACAGTCTCAAGCTGTGCCAGGGGAGGTGCAGGCTGGATGTTAGGAGGAAGTTGTTGTCAGAGAGAGTGATTGGCATTGGAATGGGCTGCCCAGGGAGGTGGTGGAGTGGCCGTGGCTGGAGGTGTTGCAGCCAATCCTGGCTGGGGCACTTAGTGCCATGGTCTGGTTGCTTGGGCAGGGCTGGGTGCTAGGTTGGATTGGCTGAGCTTGGAGCTCTCTTCTAACCTGCTTGATTCTGTGATATTTTAGGGATGCTGGTGTGGGGAAACCCAAGCATTCCATGCAGTGTTTCTCATTCTTGTCTCGTGCATTTGTTGCAGCAGTTGTGTGGCTTGGAAGCGGAGCAGTGGCCAGTCCCATTCATTTGCTGCTTGCCATAGGAACATCAGTTGGGCTTCTTGATGGTTTATCTCAATGAGAAACTACCAGAAGAGAAGAGCATTTAGTTTTGTTTAAAATGATGACAACTACACTTGCTCTGTAAGTGCAACATGAGTTCCATGAGCAGGGGATGTGTTACTTGAAGTGTCCCTGATTTCAGAGCCAATGCTGCCCATGGCAGCTGGCACTGCAGTGCTTGGAAGCTCTGAGGTAAGGCATAGCAATTTCGTTCCCCTTTGATTCAATCCAAGCTGTGAGTGAAAGGGGAATGGGATGAAGGTGAGTGTGCAACCACCCTCCAACCGTCCTCTTGACAGCTGTGGCCTGCAGCCCAGTATCCCAAGGAGCACAAACTTTGCAGTGGATACGCTGCAGATCACCATGATGGAGCTCTGTCCTTGTGCCTGCTGTGGCTTTGGACACTCTCAAGTCCTGTTGTGCTGCAGTCTGACCTGTGGAGATAGGAAAGGAAAAGAGTATCTCAGCAGGGTTTAGCAGTCCTCTGCGTCTCCAGCTGAACTGCTCACAGTGGCTGTCAGCCAGGGCCAGCGGACATCGTGTGGGAATGTTCAATGAGGTGTGCTGGAAAACAGGGTCCCAGGCTCTGCCATGTGCCAGGAGCTCCCCCCAGAGAACTGTGCTTACCTTGATCCGTTCCTGTGTCCTTCCTCTCTTGGCTTGCAGGATCCCAAGAGCCTTCTAGAAGATCTTTCTTCTCCCAGGTGACAATTCCCCCCTAAGACAAAGCTCACAGCATCATTTTGCAAGGAGCTGCTGTGCTGGAGGCACTGCGCAGGCTGCGGGGCGAGGGTGGCTGCCCAGGCTGCGGGGTGAGGGGCGCTGCCCAGGCTGCTGGGCTTTGCTTGCAGCCACAGGGGCCGAGGCTTTGCAAATTAGTTTCTAAAAATGCAGGTTGGTTTGGAAGAGCAGCAGAGAGGTTTGTGGAAGAGCAGCAGAGAGGTTTGCACATTGCTATTCTTGGGATGAACACAGAGGCTTTGCTACAGTGCCAGCGAAGGAAGACGGAGGCGCTTCCTCTGGTGACTGCAGTGCTTGCACACCTCTGGCAAACCTCTCACCTATTACCGTAGTGATTAGTGCAGTCAAGCTGTGATGGCTTGAAAAAGAGTTGAATCTTTGCATCAGGAGGTGCTTTGTTCTCTTTATTCTGGGGTTTCACAGCATGATAGCACATCTGAGGGTTCTCCACTGTGCATAGTCCGTATCTGAGATGACAGGACCTAAGCAGACATGAGGAGATATAACTGCTGTGCTGCAGATAAGGACCTTGGGCACACAGATGGGAAGAGGCTTGGGCACAGTCACGTGTGGAGAGCAGGAAGAGGCAGGAGCAGCGTCCAACTACCTCAATCCCTGTTCTGTGATGTAAACACAAAACTCTTCTCTGGTTTTGAGTCTGTCCTCCTGAATCTCCACCACACCCTCAAACCAGTACTGGATTCCTGCATGATATAATATCAGCGAGGCTACAGCGTCCATGTCGTGGTTGAGGTAGGTGTGATAATGATAAGAAGCATTAGAAATGATCCTTCCCTTTGTGGGTCCTGTGTTCTGCTTTGGAAGGGTAGAAAATGGTCTTCAGTCCACAATTTTCAGCTGGCTGCATAAAGAAGCACCTCAGGCTCACTCTTAATTGGGCAGCAGAGCATCCTTTTAGGCACAAGCATTGAAGGGAAAGATTGATCAAGCAGTGCTTGCACCTTAGCAGAGCCCAAGGAGGGCTGAGGCTGTGGGGAGCTCTGGCTCTCTTGGGTCAGCCATGAGTCATTTATTCCATGCAGCAGAGGAGCACATGTGCTAGGACTTTGATTCTGCACAGCATATCCAATGTTCACCTGGACTTAGAGACTGGTGCTGTTTTCCACTCTGTCAGCATTTCTCACTCATCATCTCCTGCCTGTGCCTAGATCACAGATGTTAGGGGTTGGAAGGGACCCAAAGAGATCATCCAGTCCAACCCACCTGCCAGAGCAGGACCACACAATCTAGGTCAGGTCAGGAACACATCCAGACAGGTCTTGAAAGGCTCCAGAGAAGGAGACTCCACAACCGCTCTGGGCAGCCTGTGCCAGTGCTCTGGGACCTTTGCAGGCAAGAAGTTCCTCCTGCAGCTTCCATCCATTGCTCCTTGTCCTATCCCAGGGAGCAGAGCCTGTCCCTCTCCTCCTGACCCCCAGCCCTCAGTTATAAACACTGATTAAATTCCCTCTCAGTCTTCTCTTCTCCAGACTAGACAGTTCCAAGTCCCTCAGCCTCTTCCTCATCAGGCAGTGCTCAGTGCCCTCATCATCCCCTCTGCTGGGCTCTCTCCAGCAGATCCCTGTTCCTCTTCAACTGCAGAGCCCAATAGTGTCTTTTAGACTAGCTTTGTGGAGGACACAGCCCCACTGACCTTTTGCATCCTCCCAGGACTTGGGCTTGGCTTTGTGAAATGCTGCTCAGAGTCCATCTGCTGAGCACTGGCAGCAGAGTCAAGGGGAAAAGCTCTTGCACCTCTGTCTGCCAAAGTCATCACCCTCAGCCCTGCCAATGTGCTTCAGGGGCTGACTAGAAGGACTGCCCAGACCTTTTGCAGAACCAAAAGGCATCACCAATAGGATTTCACCCTGGAAAGGACCTGTGTTGAGCTGTCTCTTCCATAACACCAGAGAGCCAAGGAGAGCTTTATTCAAGCCCAGCCTTATGCTCCAGGACTCTTCAGACACTACAGGTGTAGGTGAATCTCACCATGCTCTGGTGCTCTGGAGCTGGCTCTCACCATGCTCTTTGGTGCTCTGGAGCTGGCTGGTTGTATTTACCTCAGCAGTCCTCTCTTCATTCAGGTGCTGGCAGATGATGTGTTCATAAGTGCAGATTTCCCCCCTCTCCACTCTTGGGCTGATTCATCCTTTTCCTGGGGATGGCAGATGTGCAGGTCCATTGAGACTGCACCGTTCCCAGAGGAGAAGTTGGCTCCCAGCTCTAGCAGACTGTAGATGGAAAATGTTGATGTTACCCTGCATCCACACACAAATTCCCTCTATGTGCTAATTCTCTCAAAAGGTCTATCTAGTCCTGCCAGAGAAGGCAGGGATACAGCCAGCCTGCAGTGAGATGCTCTGTACCCACCAGCCTCCAGCCATTTACAGGTCCTGGCTTTTCTGGGGGTCAGCTTTCTCCTGTGCTAGTGATTCCCACAGTTTTCTTACCCATACCTTTTGCACTATTTCCTTATATCTGCTTTGAAGCCATCACCTGGAAGTTCATAGTCATGGTTCTTTTATGTTTGGACACAGTGAGCCCCTGCTTCCACTCTCTGCACCAGAGACTGCACCTCTTCTGCTCTGCCAGATCCATCACTCTTGTCCTCTGCTGTGCCCTCACCAGGCTGAAAAGATTTGCAGGTCTTTGCTTTGGTGGAATTTGGTCCTTGTTGGTGCTCATGGGTCTCAGTGAGATTTTCAGCAGTGGCATCTCCAGCAGTTTGGGCAATAGTGGTGGAGGGTGGAGACCACTGGTGAGATTGTCCAGCAAATTCAGGGCATTTCAGACTCATAGAATCAGTCAGGCTTGGAAGGGACCACAAGAATCAGCCAGTTCCAACACCCCTGCCAGAGCAGCATCTTCTGCCTGCATCAGTTCACACAGGAACACATCCAGGTGGGTTTGGAATACCTCCAGAGAGGGAGACTCCACAGCCCCCCTGGGCAGCCTGTGCCAGGCTCTGTCACCCTCACAGGGAAAAATTCCTCCTCATGCTTACATGAAACTTCCTCTGCCTCAGCTCCCACCCAGTGCCCCTTGTGCTGTCCCTGGGCACCACCCAGCAGAGCCTGGCTCCAGCCTCCTGCCACTCACTGCACACAGTGATAGCCACTGCTGAGGTCACCTCTCAGTCTCCTCCTCTCCCAGCAGCACAGCCCCAGCTCCCTCAGGCTCTGCTCCCAACAGAGCTGTTCCATTCCCTTCAGCATCTTTGTGGCTCTGTGCTGGACTCTCTCAAGCAGTTCTATGTCCCTCTTGAACTGAGTGGCCCAGAACTGGACACAGCAGGGCAGAGGAGAGGGGCAGGAAAACCTCTCTTGACCTACTAACTGCAGCCCTTCTAATCCACCCCAGACTGGCACTGCCCCTCCTGGCCACGAGAGCACACTGCTGGCTGATGGTCAGGATTAGCTAAAACAGGCTAAATGGATGGACAAAGACAGGCAACAGTAGGGCTTGGGGCAGTGGTTTTAAATCAGATAAGGATACACTGAGAGGGGATGTTAGGAAGAAGTTTTTTTACTATGAAGGTGGTGGAGCACTGGAACAGGTTGCCCAGGAAGAGGGTGGAGGCCCCATCCCTGGAGACATTCGAGGTCAGGCTAGCTGGGGCTCTGAGCAGCCTGATCTAGATGGGGACATTCCTGCTTCCTGCAAGGGGATTGGACTGGATGGCCTTTAAAGGTCCTGTCCAACCCAGTGTGTTCTAGGATTCTATGTTATACACCTTGCTGGGGGTGGGGTGGGGTGGGGTGGTCCTGACAGGGCTGGAGTGTGTGAAGGGATTCCTGCTTCTGCTTGCCAAGCTGGGGTCAGCTGCCACCCAGGACCATGCTGGGTGCTGCATCATAGTTAACAGGGAATTAAACCAGCAGAAGAAAAATGCTCCACTGGAATCAGAATCCCAAACTGGTTAAGGGTTGGAAGAGACCACTGAGGATTGTCCAGTCCAACCTCCCTGCTAAAGCAGGGTCACCCACAGCAGGTTGCCCAGGATCACAGTGTCCAGGTGGGTTTGGGATCTCTCCAGAGAAGGAGACTCCACAGCCTCTCTGGGCAGCCTGTTCCAGGGATCCAGCACCCTCACAGCAAAGATTTCCCTCATGCTCAGCTAGAACCTCCTGGGTTCCCATTTGTGCCATTGCCACTTGTCCTGTCACTAGACACTGCTGAAAAGAGCCTGGTCCTGTCCTCTTACCCCCTGCATTACCTCTTGATCAGCACTGATTAGATCCTTTAAGGCTGTTCCTCTCCAGGCTAAGCAGCTCCAGCTCTGCCAGCCTGTCCTTGTATGGGGGTTGCCACACCAAGTAGTTACCTCCAAAGGAGAAGGATCCAGGCACTGATTGCACCAATGCACTTTCTTCCCTGTCCTTTGTAGTTTGCCTCTTAAGCCACTTTCCATCTGGAGCCTGTAGGGGCACCTGGGTGCTGTACTCTGTGCGTTTGTAACAGGCTCCTCAAGGGGTGCAGATTGCTCTTCCTGATCCTCAGTGAGGTGACAGAGCTGGGCAGGAGCATGTCCCTTTGCTGAGAGTGTCCACAGAGCTGCCGGGTCCTGAAGAGCACAGCCACGCAGCACCTGCCGTGCCCAGTGCCAGCCCTGCCGTGCCCAGTGCCAGCCCTGCCGTGCCCAGTGCCAGCCCTGCCGTGCCCAGTGCCAGCCCTGCCGTGCCCAGTGCCAGCCCTGCAGCAGCTTTTGGACAGATAGCAGTGGTGGACTTGCTGCTTTCAGTCTGAGGGACCTGTGAGGAGATCCTGCAGCTGCCTTGGTGGGGTAAGGGGTGAGCAAAGGTAAAAGGCTTCTCAGGACTGGCTACAGCTCTTTGAGGAACTGGGATGTGTGTGAATGGCTGAAGCTGTGGGTCAGGTGGAGACACCATGGACCCATCAGTGCTGCACTGGCAGTTGACTGATGGATTTTACTGGCTGATGTGCTTGGGCTCTGGGCACTGTGCCTTGGATCTGCTATGGGGGAAATGAACCCATGCTGCTGGCTTGAATAGGACTGGGGGATAGGTTGGACTGGATGATCTTGGAGGTCTCTTCCAACCTGGTTGATTCTATGATTCTAAGAGTTTCCTACTGTTGGGTTACATTAAAAAGGAAAATTTGGGCTCTAGGTTCTTATTCTATCTTCAGTTCTCACAGACCCAACAGCCAACCTGAGTGCCACTTGCCTGCAGTGGTTAGATGGAGGTTGCTTCCTGCTTGGACATCAAAGAGCTCCAATCCAGCCTGGCATGGTGCTCCTGTTCTTCATCACAGAAAGCCTTATTCAAGAGCCTTCAAGTCATGAATGTGTCTGGAAGAGGAAGTGAGCAAGACATGCTGTGCAACAGGCTGATCCTTCCCACCTCCAGACGTGGTGCGTCAGGAACAGGTACTTTTAGGTGTTGTTTGGAGAGATTTAACAGATACAGCAGAGCAGAGCAGCTGCTGTTTGTTTTGGTGTTTGGGAGTCTTAGAAATAACCACCCCAGTGGTCCTTCACAGGCAGTCTGCAGAGCTGGGTAGTTCCCCAGTCAGAGGCAGCCCTCCGAGATCATTCACAAAGGGAGTCTCTGTCATTTGATTAACCAGTGGCAGCGCTGAGAGGGACCCACACAAGCCTCAGGAAGCAGGGCATAGCTTGGGAGCAAATTCAGGGAATCATACAATCAGCCAGGCTGGAAGAGAGCTCCAAGCTCACCCAGCCCAACCTAGCACCCAGCCCTGGCCAACCAACCAGACCATGGCACTGAGTGCCCCAGCCAGGCTTGGATTCAACACCTCCAGCCACACAGACTCCACCACCTCCCTGGGCAGCCCATTCCAATGCCAATCACTCTCTCTGACAACAACTTTCTCCTCACAGCCAGCCCAGCCCTCCCCTGGCACAACTTGAGACTATGTCCCCTTCTTCTGTTGCTGCTTGCCTGGCAGCAGAGCCCAACCCCACCTGGCTACAGCCTCCCTGCAGGCAGCTGCAGGCAGCAATGAGCTCTGCCCTGAGCCTCCTCTTCTGCAGGCTGCACCCCCCCAGCTCCCTCATTCTCTCCTCACAGAGTTTGTGTTGTGATGGTTCAAGTGATAAAGCATAGTGAGCAGGGCTGAGTGGTGAGCTGAGCAGCTCTTACCTTGGCTGTGGCAGAAAGCAGAGACCTCAGAAACCAACCCAAGAGTCCAACCAGTCCAGGGTCTGTCACTTAAAGTGAGGGTTTTCCTCTGGAGCTGCCAGAGTGGAGGCTAAAATACAGAGTGGGACTCTGGTCTCTGTATTCAGAATGAATTATTTCAGACCTCTCTTGGCTTTCTTGGTTATCAAATGATCCTAGAGAAGAGCCTGGTCTTGCTGTGCCAGGAAAACAGGAGGCTGGAAGGGAATTGTGAGTGTGTGTGTCTTGGGGTAAATCCTTGGGGAAGGGGAATTCCAGTGGGAGGGGAGGGCTGCTTGCCTCTCAGTAGGGACATCTGGAGCACTGGGGAAAAAAATGCAGTTCCTGGAAGTGAGAGCCCAGATGGGCTGGGGCTGTGGAGGACAAAACTCTGCCCTTGTTTGGACAACTCCCCTTTACCGCTGCAGAAGTACAGTGTGGTCCGCAGGGCAGCCAAATAGGCTGTCGCTCCCTGGCAGGTCCCCGCGGGTTTGGGCAGAGGATGGCAGGTGGACATCTTGTGAAGCCCCCCTAAGGAAGGACCTGCTTCCCCTGGTGTCACCACAGATCTGAGCAGCTGTGGTGGAATGAAGAGCAGCCATGCTACTGCAGCCAGAGCAGGAGAGAGCGCGGAGGGACCTCGGAACAAAGTGATTTCTTGTTGGCTTGGAAGGGACCTCTGGACATAGAACCATAGAATCAGTCAGGGTTGGAAGGGAGCACAAGGAGCAGCCAGTTCCAACCCCCCTGCCATGCCCAGGGACACCCTACCCTAGAGCAGGCTGCACACAGCCTCAGCCAGCCTGGCCTCAAACACCTCCAGCCATGGGGCCTCAACCACCTCCCTGGGCAACCCACTCCAGCCTCTCACCACTCTCATGCTCAGAAACTTCCTCCTCATCTCCAGCCTCAATCTCCCCACCTCCAGCTTTGCTCCATTCCCCCCACTCCTGCCACTCCCTCACAGCCTCAAAAGTCCCTCCCCAGCTTTTTTGGAGCCCCCTTCAGATGCTGGAAGGCCACAAGAAGGTCCCCTGGGAGCCTCCTCTGCTCCAGCCTGCACAGCCCCAACTCTTGCAGTCTGTGCTCACAGCAGAGCTGCTGCAGCCTCTCAGCATCCTCCTGGCCCTGCTCTGGACACTCTCCACCATCTCCACATCCCTCTTGTCCCAGGGGCTCCAGAGCTGGATGCAATTTACACACACATCATTTAGTCCAACCCTTCTGCCAGAGCAGGTTCACCTAGAGCAGCAATTTCACATAATTTAGCCTTCCAGTATGTGAAGGAGGCCTGCAGGGAAGTTGGGACAGACCTTTTATCAAAGAGCTTGTGCTGACAGGACAAGAGGGAATGGATGGAAGCTGGAAGAGCAGAGGTTTAGACTAGAAATTCTTTGCAGTGAGGGTGGTGAGACACTGGCACAAGTTGAGGGTGGTGAGACACTGGCACAGGTTGCCCAGGGAGGTTGTGGAGCACAGAATCAACCTCCCTGGAGATGTTCAAGGCCATGTTGGATGAGGCCTTGAGCAACCTGTTCTAGTGGGAGGTGTCCCTGCCCATGGCAGGACAGTCTGGGCTAGGTGATCCTCAGAGTCTCTTCCAACCCAACCCATTCCTTGTTCCTGTGATAAAGCATGCTGATGGCAATGCAGTTTCCTCTACTGGTGGGTAGTATGGGGGCATGCAAAGGGCCAGCTGCTATCTCTAGCCCTGAAGACTCTTGGAGGGAGAAAGAGGGTTGGGAACCCAGCTGCAGCTCCCCTGGGTGCTGGGAACAGCTGGCAGTACAAGGCATGCTTTGCAAATGGCTTTGCTACAGGTTGCATAGTGGCTTATAGCAACAACACTATAGGGAACACTGAAGGGAGGCTGTGGCCAGGTGGGGTTGGGCTCTGCTGCCAGGCAAGCAGCAACAGAAGAAGGGGACACAGTCTCAAGCTGTGCCAGGGGAGGTTCAGAGTGGATGTTAGTAGGAAATTCCTGGCAGAGAGAGTGATTGGCATTGGAATGGGCTGCCCAGGGAGGTGGTGGAGTCTCTGTGCCTGGAGGTGTTGAATCCAAGCCTGGCTGGGGCACTTAGTGCCATGGTCTGGTTGGTTGGCCAGGGCTGGGTGCTAGGTTGGGCTGGGTGAGCTTGGAGCTCTCTTCCAACCTGCTTGATTCTATGGTTCTATGATCTTCAAAAGGTTTTTAACTGAGCTATGTACTGACAGCTGGTACCTTGGTTTCAGCCACTCTGTCTGTCAGCAGAACCTAAAGCACACAGCAAAGCACTCTCTGCCATTATTCCTGTTTCATTGGCAGGGACACCCTGTGGCATTTCATGGTGGCACCATCAACACAGTTTGTGTGGCCTTGGGCCATCACAGCTGCTGGACGAGGGCTGCATTTGCTTCCCACCTCTGTCTGGGTGGCCCATGGTGGGTCAGTCAATGGCTCTGTGCCTCGGTTTCCCCAGCACAGGCCAGCAATGCACTCATCCTGCTGACAGGAGTGGGGATGGATAATATCTGACAAGCAACTGTTTTATTGCTTCCCGTGAAGTCGATGACTGCTAATGAGGAGAATGGAACATGCTGCCCTGTTGCATTAGGCAAATATGTGCTCCATCCCCATCCAAGAGCCCCACTGTAAATAACTGTGGGGGAATGGAATAAACATCACCATTCCTGGGGCAGGGCTGAGCAGCAGGAATGAGCAAACACAGGTGTGGGAGCTTTGTAAGCTTTAGGGCAGATCAGGGCTGTTTGGGAATCAAATCTGGGTTTGGTTAGGAGCATCTTCTGCAAGAAAAACACCCCACAATAATCCCAAACCACTGAGGAAAGACCTCACAAATGGGGTGGTGAAGGCTGGCTGCAGCTGCAGCTTGCTTGTGACATCTGGGCCTGGGGGTGCTGCTGGAGGAGAAGCTCAGCAGGAGCCAGCAGTGTGCACTTGCAGCCCAGAAAGCCAAGCAGAGCCTGGGCTGCAGCAGCAGCAGTGTGGCCAGCAGGGCCAGGGAGGGGATTCTCCCCCTCTGCTGAGACCCCACCTGGAGTCCTGCATCCAGCTCTGGAGCCCCTGGGACAAGAGGGCTGTGGAGATGCTGGAGAGTGTCCAGAGCAGGGCCAGGAGGATGCTGAGAGGCTGCAGCAGCTCTGCTGTGAGCACAGACTGAAAGAGTTGGGGCTGTGCAGGCTGGAGAAGAGGAGG
Organism: Pogoniulus pusillus; assembly: GCF_015220805.1. Classification (NCBI taxonomy): domain Eukaryota; kingdom Metazoa; phylum Chordata; class Aves; order Piciformes; family Lybiidae; genus Pogoniulus; species Pogoniulus pusillus. The sequence continues at coordinate 1,022,125 of NC_087264.1, read as the reverse complement.
GTCCCAGGGGACCTTCTTGTGGCCTGCCAGGAGCTGAAGGGGTCTCCAAAAAAGCTGGGGAGGGACTTTTGCAGCTGTGAGGGAGTGGCAGGAGTGGGGGGAATGGAGCAAAGGTGGAGGTGGGGAGAGTGAGGCTGGAGGTGAGGAGGAAGTTGTTGAGCAGGAGAGTGGTGAGAGGCTGGCAGGGGTTGCCCAGGGAGGTGGTTGAGGCCCCCTGGCTGGAGGTGTTTGAGGCCAGGCTGGCTGAGGCTGTGTGCAGCCTGCTCTAGGGTAGGGTGTCCCTGGGCATGGCAGGGGGGTTGGCACTGGCTGCTCCTTGTGGTCCCTTCCAACCCTGACTGGTTCTGTGATTCTGAAATGCCATGCATTTGCTCAGGGATCTTACCTGTGGTCTCCACCCTGCACCACTGTTGCCCAAACTGCTGGAGGTTCTATCATTCTATGGTTCTGTGTTGGCAGCATCTTGACATACAGCAGACAAATGGGGTGCAAGGATATTGGTCCTGTTCCCATATTCACCTTTTTACCACTTGGCATCCCCAGACCCTTTGTGCATTACAGAATCATAGAAGTGGTTCAGTTTGGAAAGACCTCTAAGAGTCCAACTACCAACCTAAGACCACCAACATCATTAACCCACGGCCCTAAGTGCTTTGTCCACACAGTTCCTGAACACCCCTGGGGACTGTGACTCTACTGCCTCCCAGGGCAGCCTGTTCCAATGCCTGACCACACTTTCAGTAAAGGAACTTTCCCTAATACCCAACCTAAAGCTGCCCTGGCTCAATTTCAGGCCATTTCCAAAGCCCTCTGCAAAGAAACCCTTCTGCACCGGGTCAGCTTCCCTGGGATTGGTGTCACTCAGCATGTAATTGGGGCTAAGCCACAGGCTTTACGTGGCAGGCTTCTCTTTCTGCCTCTCCCCTTTCCCTTTTGAAGGTGAAGGTTTTATGTGAGTGCAATGTGTTAATGCTCCCATAAAAGTGAGTGAAACACGAGCGGACCTCTTCTTGTTTTGGGCGCAGATGTGATTGGCTTGGGTCTGATCCAGCTGCTGGGAGAGTGATGATTAGCAGTGCTGAAGGGAAGGGCCAGGAAGTGTTTTGGGTAGGAACATGTCTTTTGTGGAGCAAAATGTGATATCTGGAAGAGCCAACTCTGTACCTGCGCTCTGGCCACCAGTTCCTGACTCTTCCTCCGCCAGTTCCTTTCTCTGATCCCCCAGCAACAGGTCTGTCCCCGCTGCAGAGTTGACTTTTCCAAAGGACCCTGGTATATCCAGGGACACCCTGGGTATCAGCTGATCCAGGCTACCCAAAGGAGATTGCAGGACAGAAGGTTTTTACCCCCTGGCAGAGGTCCTGGATGTGGTGGGTGCAGAGATGGGGCGGTTGGCCCAGGGCTGGCCCTGGTGAGCTGTGCTTTGTCTCTTGCTTGACAATGCAGAGGCCAACAGGATGTTTTGCACAGAGCCCATGGCCTCCTGCACACATCCGCTGCTGCTGGGCTCTTATCTTGTTCTGAACAGCTCATTTCAGACTCAGCAAAACCAGGGTACTGACCTTGCTCCTGCATGGTGACACAGGACTCCTCCCTTTGCTCCCTGGCAAAGGCACAGCAAGGCCAAGCGGTGCAGGAATCTGCCACAGAAACGGTCCCAAATCTTCCTTCCTCCCCACGTGGAGGAGCCATCATTTGATGGACACATCAGCCACAAAGGGCTGGGGGGCCTTTATCGTGCCCCGTGTTGGGTGGTGGCAGGACCACTGTCCCCATCTGCTGGGAACTTGTGGTGAGAATCATAGAACCAGTCAGGGTTGGAAGGGACCACAAGGAGCAGTCAGTGCCAAGCCCACTGCCATGCCCAGGGACACCCTACCCTAGATGATGCTCACCAGATCCTCATCCAGACTGGCCCTAAACACCTCCAGCCATGGGGCCTCAACCACCTCCCTGGGCAGCCCAGGGGAGAAGCATTTCCAAGCGATGAGGCTTCTGCCTGGCTTTGAGGTCCAGCACCCCTGTGGCATGCACAGAAGAGGGAGGCCAAGGAGATGGTGTCCCACAGGCTGACCACTCTCTGCAGCCCTCAGCTGGACTGACTACACTTTATGCCTGTGGGCTTGGGCTAGTGGAGAAACATGTGGCCTTTGTGCAGCCAAAACGATCGTTATTGGAGCATTATTTCTCCAACTTGGCATGTAGCCAACAGGAGAAGGCTCCCAGGTGACCTTATGGTGACCTTTCCGTATCTGAATGGGGACCACAAGAAAGCTGGGGAGGGACTTTTTGGGGTATCAGGCAGTGACAGGAGTGGGGGGAATGGAACCAAGCTAGAAATGGGTAGGTTCAGACTGGATATTAGGAGGAAGTTGTTGAGCATGAGAGTGGTGAGAGGCTGGAATGGGTTGCCCAGGGAGGTGGTTGAGGCCCCATGGCTGGAGGTGTTTGAGGCCAGGCTGGCTGAGGCTGTGTGCAGCCTGCTCTAGGGTAGGGTGTCCCTGGGCATGGCAGGGGGGTTGGCACTGGCTGATCCTTGTGTTCATTTCCAACCCTGACTGATTCTGTGGTTCTGTGCCTTGTGCTGAGCTGGGGCAGCATTACCTACTGGAGGTTCCCTGTTGCTGCTCTGGGTATCCTTTAGGGTAAAAGATAATCATTTCAGTTGCAGGAGACCTCTAACAATCATCTGGTCCAGCTGCCTGACCACTTCAGGGCTGACCAAAAGTTAACACATGTGATCAAGAGCATTGTTCAAAGGCCTCTTAAGCCCTGACTTAGGAATCTCTCCCCAGCTCCAGGAGGAGCAGAGCAGGCTCTTTGCAAGCCCAGAGCTCGTGGGCACGTTGGCGGTCAGGGCACAGATGAGGCTTCCTCAGCTTGTGATGGTGTTTTGGGGACTGCAGTTAGGGCTTGAAACGCCATCCCAGGCAGTGGATGCAGCAGCTGTGTGCCTGGCATGCCCTCCAGTGCCTCCCACGCTCCTCTGCAACATGGCAGAGGCAGGACAGTAACCCCAGACTCATGTGGAAAGCTTCCCCTTGCACTGAACTCATGCAAAGCCTCAGTGCCTAAGCTGCTTGCTCAAGGATGAGATGTTCTTGCAGGCAGCTGCTTTTCAGGCACTGCCTTGCTGATCGTCACACCTGTCTTCCAAAGGAGGAACTTTGCTTGCTGATGCCTCAAATCTGGATCCTACTATGGCAGAGCAGTAACCTTGGCCTTTGTTGAGGAGCAGCTCAGCTCAGATGTTCTGTGTCCACTTGCATGAGCTGTCTGCAGGACCTTGCCTGGAGTCCTGCATCCAGCTCTGGAGCCCCTGGGACAAGAGGGCTATGGAGATGCTGGAGAGTGTCCAGAGCAGGGCCAGGAGGATGCTCAGAGGGCTGCAGCAGCTCTGCTGTGAGCACAGACTGAAAGAGCTGGGGCTGTGCAGGCTGGAGCAGAGGAGGCTCCCAGGTGACCTTCTTGTGGCCTTCCAGCATCTGAAGGGGGCTCCAAAAAAGCTGGGGAGGGGCTTTTGAGGCTGTGAGGGAGTGGCAGGAGTGGGGGGAATGGAGCAAAGGTGGAGGTGGGGAGAGTGAGGCTGGAGGTGAGGAGGAAGTTGTTGAGCAGGAGAGTGGTGAGAGGCTGGACTGGGTTGCCCAGGGAGGTGGCTGAGGCCCCATGGCTGGAGGTGTTTGAGGCCAGGCTGGCTGAGGCTGTGTGCAGCCTGCTCTAGGGTAGGGTGTCCCTGGCCATGGCAGGGGGGCTGGAACTGGCTGCTCCTTGTGGTCCCTTCCAACCCTGACTGATTCTATGGTTCCATGACTGTGTATGAAATGTGTCCCTTGATGTTTCAGCTTCCGAACTGCCTTCCCCCCTGACACGGGAGGTGTTTCCTCACACGAAGCAGGAGCCGATGGCTCCGTGGCCCCGCGGCCGCGCCAAGCGCTGGCCATGCCCCAGGCTCCGAGCCAGCCTGTCCCGCTCGCATGCCGGCGCTGGACACGTCTCCAGCAGCAGCTGCAGGGCTTCCCAGCCGCGGTTCCTGCACCTGCAGATGAAAGGAGATGTCAGCTCAGATCTGGAAGGGCTGACGATCCCCACTGTGGCTTCCCGGGCTCACGTAACGCCTGGGCTCAGGTGATGCGCGGGAGCGTGGCTGGCGGGGGGCGCGGGGCGCGTCCCGGGGCGCCCAGGGGCAGCTCTCCGCGCTCTGCACCTGCATGTCTTGGCAGAGCGGGGCCTGCGGCCTGGCAGGGCTCTCTGCTGAATACCTTGGCTGGGTCCCTGCACTTGTGAGGCTTTTGTGGCACGGAAACTGCCTGTAATTTATTTTGAATTCCTCCCCATATGTTATGTTGACAGCTCCAGAACATTATAAGGTCATTCAGCCCTTTCTCCCTAAGCTCAGCCTCAACCCACAGGGGCTGATCAGCAGTAGATGAGTCCTGCATTAAGCCCAGGATGAAACAAAAACATCCCCAAGCCAAGACATGCAGCAGCCCTCTCCTTCACCCTTCATGACATGACACCAAGCTAGGAGCAGCTGTGGAGCTGTTGGAGGGTAGCAGAGCCCTGCAGAGGGACCTGGCCAGGCTGCATGGGTGGGCAGAGGCCAATGGGATGAGACTCAACAAGGCCAAGTGCAGGGTTCTGCACTTTGGTCTCAACAACCCCAAGCAGCTCTACAGGTGGTGCCAGGGTGGCTGAGAGCAGCCAGGATGAAAGGGAGCTGGGGGTGGTGGGAGAGAGGAGCTGAAGCTGAGGCAGCAGTGCCCAGGTGGGCAGCAGAGCCAATGGCATCCTGGGCTGGCTCAGGAGCAGTGTGGGCAGCAGGACAAGGGAGGTTCTTGTGCCCCTGTGCTCAGCACTGCTCAGGCCACCCTTGGAGTGCTGTGTCCAGTTCTGGGCTCCTCAATTCAAGAGAGATGTTGAGGTGCTGGAAGGTATTGAGAGAAGGGCAACAAGGCTGGGGAGGGGCCTGGAGCAGAGCCCTGTGAGGAGAGGCTGAGGGAGCTGGGGGTGTGCAGCCTGCAGCAGAGGAGGCTCAGGGCAGAGCTCATTGCTGTCTGCTGCTGCCTGCAGGGAGGCTGTAGCCAGGTGGGGTTGGGCTCTGCTGCCAGGCAGCCAGCAACAGAACAAGGGGACACAGCCTGGAGTTGTGCCAGGGGAGGTCTAGGCTGGATGTTGTTAGGAAGTTGTTGTCAGAGAGAGTGATTGGCATTGGAATGGGCTGCCCAGGGAGGTGGTGGAGTCTCTGTGCCTGGAGGTGTTGAAGCCAAGCCTGGCTGGGGCACTTAGTGCCATGGTCTGGTTGCTTGGCCAGGGCTGGGTGCTAGGTTGGGCTGGGTGAGCTTGGAGCTCTCTTCCAGCCTGGTTGAGTCTATGATTCTAACTCCTGACAGCCTACAACTCCAGACCTGTCTCACCAGCTATTCCTCCTGGTGGCTGGAAACTGTGAACAGTGATGGATCATGGGCAGACTGCAACATGAGGTCCCACGCATTCCAAATCAGGACAAATATGCAACCAAGGTTTCCCAGCCCATAGAATCACAGACTGTCAGGGGCTGGAAGGGACTTCAAAAGATCATCTGGTGCAGCCCCCCTGCCACAGCAGGATCACCCAGAGCAGATCACCCTGGAACATGTCCAGATGGTTCTTGAATGCCTCTGTAGAGGAAGACTCCACAGCCTCCTGATGAGGTTGGGTGCAAGCTGAGGCAGGTGCATCTAGAGATGCAGTGGAGGTGGAGCAGAGAGCCTGAATTGATTTAGCTGGGTTACTCCCTCTTTTCACCCTGGCATTTGCCTTGTCCTGGTCCAAAGGTGCTCTTAGATGTCTGCAAATCCAGAGAGGAGATTATCATTGGTGCAGCAGCCTCAGGATGTCCCAGGAGTCCAACTGAGCTCCAGCTGTTCCTCTGCAAGCCCTCTTGAACACATCTGAAGAGCTGATCTATTCTTCCCAAAGCAGAAAGCGTTTCAGCGGTGTGAAACCTGTGCAAGTCACCGAGGCCAACGGAGCCGCAGCGGTTGCCATCTGCTGAGCAAGTGGTTAAAAGCCTTTCAGTCAAGTCACCTTGGTAACATGCAGAAGAGAAGTCTCTGTCTCTGTGTCCCTTGCAAATCACCCTGAAGTTTCCATCCTCCAACTTGTGCTGGATGCCACTTTGCATCTTAGCAGAGAAATTAGCAGTTTGCTAAGGAAGTATAGAATGGTTTGGGTTCAAAGTTGTAGTGGTTTGGGTGTTTCCTGCCCCCCCACACTTTGGAAATCACCCAGACTACATCAGCCAGCTCTGGAAATTGAATGAAGCTTATATTTACAGCTTAGCTCAGTAAACAAGCAGATATTTACAGTAGATACAGTTATAGACAGAAACATACAAGGTCAAAGGCAATACAGAAACACAGCAGCCCTCCCAGACACCTGGGTCCCCAGGAGGGGCTCTCAACCACCCCTTCACCTTCCTCCTACCCCTCTCAACCTTACCCCAGTCCCAAGGAAGAATGGAGGTTGGGCCAGGGGATTAGGAAGCAAAGTGGATTAGCCCAAAATGGAGAGTGAGGTTAGAGTGAGATGCAGCTCAGCCAGCAGCCCCAGCAGCAGCCCCAGCGAGAGTGGTTATCTGTGTTGTTATTCCTTGTTCCTGTACATCTCAGCAAGCCTATGAGGGAAGTAGGTATCACCATTGTTTTCCTTTCACAGCCTGTAATCTAGCTCTTCTCACCAAAACATCCTAGCCTGCTTCAAACTAGCACAAAGATCCTTAAGGAAAATTTCTTATGTGTCCAAGCAGGGAGAAATCCCAGGTGTAAGGCAGGGATTTCCTGCCTGTCCCTGTATTTGGCACAGCTGGCCTTAGAACTTCTCCTTGCAGGATCTACAGTGAGCTTTGAGGCCCTTTTTACAAGAAGGACACTGAGGTGCTGGAGCAGGTCTAATGAAAGGCAATGGAGCTGGTGAAGGGCCTGGAGCACAAGTCTTGTGAGGAGCAGCTGAGGGGATGGGGACTGGTTAGCCTGGAGCAAAGGAGGCTGAGGGGCTGGCTGTAGACATCTCCCTGGAAGCAGGTTGGAGCCAGGCAGGGGTTGGTTTCACCTCCAAAGAGAAAAGCAGTAGGGCAAGAGGAAATGGCCTCAAGTTGCCCCAGGAAATACTTGAGTTGGACATGAGTGAGTCCAGCACAGAGCCACAAAGATGCAGATGGGAATGGAACAGCTCTGTTAGGAGCAGAGCCTGAGGCAGCTGGGGCTGTGCTGCTGGGAGAGGAGGAGACTGAGAGGGGACCTCAGCAGTGGTTATCACTGTGTGCAGTGAGTGTCAGGAGGCTGGAGCCAGGCTCTGCTGGGTGGTGCCCAGGGACAGCACAAGGGGCACTGGGTGGGAGCTGAGGCAGAGGAAGTTTCATGTAAGCATGAGGAGGAATTTTTCCCTGTGAGGGTGACAGAGCCTGGCACAGGCTGCCCAGGGGGGCTGTGGAGTCTCCCTCTCTGGAGATATTCCAAACCCTGCCTGTGTGTGTTCCTGTGTGATCTGGTGCAGAGATGCTGCCCGGCAGGGGGCTTGGACTGGATGAGCTTTGGAGGTCCCTCCCAGCCCCTGCCATGCTCTGATTCTGTGTTTCTCTGACATTAGAAAGAATTCCTTCCCCAGAAGGGTTGCCAAGCCCTGGAACAGTCTGCCCAGGGACGTGGGGGAGTCCCCACCACCCTTAGAGGCATTTCAAAGCTGTGGTGCTAAGGGACTTGGATTAGTAGTGGACGTGGCAGTGTCAGGTTTGCAGATGGACTCACTGATCCCAAAGGTCTCTTTTAACCTAAATTGTTGTGTGATCTCCCCAGAGGACTGAGCCAGGGCCAAGCTCTGAGCAGCCCAGTGGGTGTCACCTCCCATCCCACGCTCGGCCCCACTGACCTGCCTGTGCTTTGTTTTCTTGCCCTTCTCAGGAGCCAGCTGCAGGTTGTGCTTTTCCTCCATCAACGTCGCCGCTTTTATCTGCGCTGGTAGCAGCGATCCCCACCAAGCAGGATTTATTTACACTGTAGGGTAAGTGGGAGGCTGTAATTGGGATGGGATTTGAAGAGGTCAGAAGGAGCCTGAGCAGGAAAACTCTAAATGGGGCAGGGCTGGGAGTTCGCTGGAGTCGTTAGGCACAGATCGTTCCAGCTTCCACTCAGTGCCATTAGCTGGGGGTAACTCTGCTGGCCAGGGCCCTGTGTGTATACATTAGAGGGGGCTTTTAAACAGACCCTCAGTAATGAGCTGTTAATGCTTTCTAAGAGGGCTTTCAACCCCGTGCTCTGGTTTCCTTTGGCTGAGCAGGGCGATTAAGGCTTTTGGACCCCTTGGTCCCTGTGCAGTGTGCAGGTCTCTTAAGTCCTGCATCGGCCACCAATGTGCCCTTGTGCCGGGAGAGCCAAAGGCATCCTGGGGTACAGCAGCAAAAGTGTGCCCGGGAGGTCTAGGGAGGTTCTCCTCTCCCTCTGCTCTGCCCTGAGACCACACCTGGAATACTGGGTCCAGTTTTGGGCTCCCCAGTTCAAGAGACACAGAGACCTGCCGGAGAGAGTCCAGCAGAGAGCCAGGAGCATGACTGAGGGACTTGAGCATCTGCCCTACAAAGAGAGAATGAGAAACTTGGGGCTGCTTAGTCTGAAGACGACTGAGAGGAGATCTAATCAATGTCTACAAATATCTGAGGGGTGGGTGTCAAGTGGACAGGGCCAATCTCTTTGCAGTGGTCAGCAGCAATAGGACAAGGGGCAACAGCTACAAATGGGAACACAGAAGATTTCGCCTCAACGTGAGGAGAAACTTCTTTACAGGGAGGGTGCCAGAGCCCTGGAGCAGGCTGCCCAGAGAGGCTGTGGAGTCTCCTGCTCTGGAGGCTTTCCAAACCCACCTGGATGCGTTCCTGTGTCACTTACCCTAGGGGATCCTGCCTTGGCAGGGAGGTTGGACTCACTGATCTCTGGAGGTCCCTTGCAACCTCTACAGTTGTTCTGTGATTCCATATCCCTGGTCTATGCCCAGTCTCAGCTCTCTCGTATTGTGTCTCTGCTTGTCTCAGCTGCCTCCAGCCCTGTGGGTAAACCTTGGGACCTGGTAACTCATGAAAGGGGAAGGGGCATCTTCATGGGCTCGAGTTGTGCCAGGGGAAGCTTAGACTGGATGTTAGGAAACCTCTCTTTCCTACAAGAGTGGCACAGCACTGGAACAGGCTGCCCAGGGAGGTGGTGGAATCGCCATCCCTGGCTGTGTTCAAGATTGTAGATGTGGTGACCAGGGAACAGTTCAGTAGTCATAGTAATAGAGCCACAGTTGGACTGAATGATCTTATATGTCTTTTCCAACGTTAATGATAGCCATAGGAGATAGGCATGGGAATCCTTTCAGGAGCCCATGACAAGGGTAGGGGTTTTTCCCCCTTGGAGGGATACAGGAATCCTTTGGGAGTCCATGAGAGGGACAGGATAATTCCTGTTGGAGCCCATGAGAAGGGCACAGGAATCTATTTGGGAGCCCATGAAAGGGGCAGGAGGATCCCCCTGCCATGTGAGAGGCACAAGGATCCCTTCTGGAGCCCATTAGATGGGTAAGGAAATCCCTTTTGCAGCCCACAAAAGGTGCAGGGGAGTCCCCTTGGGAGCTCATGAGAGGAACAACAGAACCTTAGGATCCCATGAGAGGGGCAGAGGAATCCTCTCCAGACAGGGAGGAGGACAGCAGCCCCAGCTTCATCTGCAGCAGGACTGGTGCAACAAGCACGGGGGTTTGCCATGGAGAGGGCTTGGTGTGGCTGGTGTGAACAGAGCTGGGAGGAAGGAGTAGGAAGAACATCTGAGGCATTGTCTTTCCAGGAAACCTGGTGGAGCCCCGAGGTGAAAGCTCAGGGCTGGCAGGCTCGGCTGTGCTCAGGAAAACAAGAGCTAAGTGGCTACACCCCTGCTCCTTCCACTCCCAGCTTGTCTCTGGGTACCCTTGGGAGGCCACTTGAAGAACCACAGCAGTGACAGAAGTGGTGACTGAGGAAAGTGATGCAAATGTGCTGTCCCAAAAGGTTGTGTGGGAAGCAGACTGGGGAAGGATGCTCAGATAAGTGGAATTTTTGTGCCTTTCTTGAGCAACAGCAGCAGACTCGAGGGGCTGCTGTTTGTTTATTCAGCCAGCACTACTGAGTTACCCAGGCAGGAAATCACAAAACACACCTGGTCTTGAGGACAGGTGAGGGGGAAACAAAGGCTCCTGTTTAGGCTGTGGGATATTGGCTGTGCTGCCCATCTTGAGTATTGTCACACATCAGTGAAAGGAGCACAAACACATCCTGCAAACATCTGGCAGGGAGGATGCCTCAGCTGGACTGAACGACACCAACATTAACAACAGCCTTGCTCTCGGTGTGACACAAGAGTAGCACCAAAGCTGCTCTGCTGTGGGCCAGGTAGCAGAGAGGACCCTACACTGGGTGCTAGGCTGAGTCTTGGCAGAGGGCAGATGTAGAAATGGCTTTAGGCAGCCCTGCAGGCTGCGTTTAGTTGGTGTGAAGCAGCTGTAGTAAAGCTTGGGAGCAGGAGTGGACAGTGCTGCACTAAAACCATCTAGATAGCAACATGTCATCAGCATCTGTTCCCCCTGGGGAGGCTTGCATCCAACTCTGCTCCCAAACCAGCCCACCACACAGCCTCCTCTCGCTGCAGAAATGTGCTCAGATGACTTAACTTAATGACTTAGCTGAGTTGAACGGTTTCCAGCAGCACAGTAATGTGTTTGGAGAAGGAACAGCTTTCAAAAGGAAGCTCTTTGCCCATCTAACCCAAACAACTTTCCATTGCTGATGGAGAGAAAGGAAAGTCTGAGTACCTCGTGCAGTGAGTGCAGGGTACCCATGACCTCATGCCTATAGCACTTGGCAACCAAAGACCAATCCAGTCCTTTGGCTCTTCCCACATTCCCTAAATATGGGGCAGCTAGTACTGGGAATCTGTGGGGACCTGAGATGCACTTGCACTAAGATGGCTCTGAAGGGCCTACTGCATGGCTGTGCTTGCCTGGCTGCTGCTCAGTGCTGCCAACGGGGCTGGGCTCCAAGGGGCAGCAATGTGCCCCTGTGGTCAGGAGGGCCAGCGAGGTCCTGGGGTGCATTAAGCAGAGTGTGCCCAGCAGATCAAGGGAGGTTCTCCTCCCCATCTACCCTGCCCTGCTGAGACCTCATCTTGAGTACTGCCTTTGGTTTTGGGCTCCCCACTCAAAGAGGGACAAGGATCTGTGGAGAGGGTCCAGTGGAGGCTATGAGGATGATGATGGGACTGGAACACTGCCTGATGAGGAGGGACCTGGGGCTGCTTAGTCTGGAGAAGAGAAGATTGAGAGGGGATTAAATCAATGTTTATACATATCTGAGGGCTGGGGGTCAGGAGTGGGGGCAGGCTCTGCTCCCTGGGATAGGACAAGGGGCAATGGGTGGAAGCTGCAGCACAGCAGGCTCCAGCTCAACACAAGGGGGAACTTCTTGGCTGTAAGGGTCCCAAAGCCCTGGCACAGGCTGCCCAGAGAGGCTGTGGAGTCTCCTTCTCTGGGGCCTTTCAAGATCTGTCTGGCTGTGTTCCTGTGTGCCCTGAGCTAGATTGTCTGGTCCTGCTGTGGCAGGGGGGTTGGACTGGATGATCCCTTTGGGTCCCTTCCAACCCCTGACATTCTGGGATCTTGTTTTTTCTGCCATGTCTCAAGGCTAACTGCATTTCCCTTTCTCTCCTTGGTGGATTACAAGTGGTGATGTTTGACAGGACACGGGATGATGGTTTTAAACTACAAGAGGAGAGATTAAAACTAGATAGAAGGGACAATTCTTTTACACTGAGGGTGAAACCCTGGTCTGGGTTGCCCAGAGAGGTGGTAGATGGCTCATCCCTGGAGCCACTGAGGTTGTCTGGAGCTCTGGTTGCTGATGTCCCTGCAGGCTGCAGCGGGGTTGGACTAGATGAACTTCAAAGGTCTCTTTCACCCAGCCCATCCTAAGATTCTAGAGTCTGTTTGGGGAGATAAGGACTGGATGGGCTGGTTCAGTAACCTGAGGCTGTGAAGGGTGAAATCCTTTAGGAGCTAGAAATCTGTAAGTACAAATGCTGCTCAGTGCCATGTAATTGCTGCGAGCTCCGTGGGGCTGTGGGCAAGGACATTGTTTCACTTGTTCACCTGGGGCCCTAACCACCAGTTCACACTGGCAGAGTTTGGAACTGGAGTTTCCCCCTGCAAAGCAGGGAGGGATTTGCTCAGAGCAAGTGGGTAAAAAGGAAATATGTCTTTGTATTCTGAAATTCCAGAGACCCTGAGCTGATTCAGGGCAAGATGAAACATTGGCTGTCGTTTGCAAGTGTGGATGCTCACAGAAAGCTTTCCCCAACCTTTTCATGCTACATTTTTTTTGGGTGATATTTTTGTTCTTTCAGTTTTTAAAGATGGCCTGATAGTGTTGTGGCTGCTCCCTACCTGGAGGTGGCCAAGGCCAGGCTGGATGGGGCCCTTCAGCAGCCTGATCCAGTGGCAGGTGTCCCTACCCATGGCAGGAGGCTGGAGCTAGGTGCTCTATAAGGCCCTTTTGACCCAAACCATTCTGTGGGTCTATGACTCTATGATGTTTGAACTGCCCAGTGGGCTAAATTCTGACTTGTACTTGACTCCTTCTCATGCTTTGAGCCTTTTCAGAAGCTCAGCCATGCTGTGTGACACTTCTCTGACAGGACTCCAGTGCAAACAGACCTATCAGCTCTCCTGTCTGGAATTTCCTTCAGATCAAAGCTTCAGTGGGGACAGGCTCTGCTCACTGCTCCCTGAGACAGGACAAGCAGCAATGGATGGAGGCTGCAGCACAGGAGGCTCCAGCTCAGCACAAGGGGAATTTCTTTCCTGTAAGGGTCCCAGAGCCCTGGCACAGGCTGCCCAGAGAGGCTGTGGAGTCTCCTTCTGTGGAGCCTTTCCAGGCCTGTCTGGCTGTGTTCCTGTGTGCCCTGAGCTAGACTGCAGGTCCTGCTCTGGCAGGGAAGTTGGACTGGATGATCTCTTTGGGTCCTTTCCAACCCCCGACATCCTGTGAGCCTGGGATTCACTAAGAAATGCTATAATGAGACCTTTTGCATCTTTTATTTTTTCCCCATCCCCTTTCTCCTGCAATGGGACCTACCCCATAAGAGTTGCTGTGATCAGTTAATTGTAGTTAATAACAACCACCATTGTTTGAATAATAACAACCATGCTAACAGCCTTAGCAATAGTGATAACAGTAACAGCAGCAACAACAACCACCCAGCTGGTAACAATCTCTTCATCACACCTCCAGGGATGGGGATTCAATCACCTCTCTGGGGAGCCTGTTCCAGTGTTTGACAACCCTTTCAGGGAGGAATTTTCTTCCAGTATCCAATCTATACCTCCCCTGGTGCATCTTGAGACCATTTTCTTTCATTCTGTCACCTGATTGCAGGGAGAAGAGACCAGCCCCACCTTGCTGCAGCCTCTTCTCAGGGAGCTGTAGAAGGCCAGAGAGTCTCCCCTCAGCCTCCTTTTCTCCAGACTGAAGAACCTCAGCTCACTCAGCTGCTCCTCAGCAGATGTGTTCCCTGGGCCTCATTCTGTTCTGTCCTGGTGAGGAGCTTTATCTGGGTTCAGCCACCTCAGCATAACGCACCAAGTGCCAGCATTGTTGCAGGTTTCCAGTTGCCATGGGTTGGTTGGGTGGCCATGCACAGCCCCAGCTCTTTCCTGAGGGGATGAAGCTCTCTCAGGCTCAGCAGTGTCTGCCCAGGTGCAGGGTACTTTGGGCAGTAGAAGCTGCCAGGACCCAGCAGATCTGCAAGCAGCAATGTGATGGACCAGCTCTGCTGGGAAATGTTCACGGCTTGAGCTGAAGCTCGATCTGCTTCCAGACTCCCTGAGCCTGGGTAAATTCAGACTGGGTCTTAGGAAGTTCTTCACCTCGAGGTTGGTGAGAGCCTGGAGTGGGTTACCCAGAGAGGTGGTGGAAGCCACGTTTGAGGCTAGGCTGGATGAAGCTCTGGACAGCCTGATGTAGTGTGAGGTGTCCCTGCCTATGGCAGGGGGGTTGGAACTGGCTGCTCCTTGTGCTCCCTTCCAACCCTGACTGCTTCTATGATTCTACCCCACAAACAAGTCCAACTATTAACCTTCCTTACTATAGCAAGAACTGAAACCCTGCAGTGCCCTGGGCACAGCTCCATGGGAGAAGCACTGTTGTCCAGCACATCACAGCTGCCATTTCACAGGGTTGATCTGTTGGAAAGAAAAGGGACAAGGAAGAAGGAAAGAGAAGAGAGAGAGAACAGTCCCACCAGGACACCACCAGGCAGCGCTTGTTTTATCTCGCAGGAGGCCTGGCACTGACAGGAGGTTTGTGAGCCTGGAGCTGTGCTTGGCTGGTGCTGGCTATTGTGTCTGCGGCGCGGATGCTGTGAGAGCACCTTGTGAGACAAGGAGCAAGGACACCTCAGGAGGTGTGTGACCTCTGGAGGCACAGTGCGAAAGCAGCCTGCCCCCCGCGGCAGGGCAGTCGCTCCGTGGTGACGACAGGGAGCCAGCATCCGAGCCGGGGGCTGGTGTAGCGGTGCTGCATCAGACCACCAGCGGCAGGGCTGGGGCTCCGGCTGCGGGCTGCCGCCAGCTCCCCGGGGCTCTGGGGGCTGTGGGAGCCATTCACAAGCCTCTCTCATAGCAGACGAGCGCCGGGGCGGCCACGTGGTCCCCTTCATTCAACATGCTCTCCCCACCGGCACAGCCCGGCTCCCCGGGGAGGGGCTGGCATCTGGGGTCCGCATTCCTTCCCGGTGGGATAATCCAGAGGCACACTAATGCCTGGGAAAGCGTCCTGGGATCCAGCTGCTTTGGAAATGCCTTGGTGACAGCAGGGTGGCTTCAGTGCCCAGCTGCAGCGCTGCTTTGCAGGAGACCGTAGCTCATCTGCAGCCGCTGGGCGCACTCAGCTGTGACCCCTTCGAGCCCCTATGGGCTGCTTCAAACTCGTTTTGGTGCTTCAGATTCAGTCTTTGTGCCTCAAATGCAACTTTAATGACAAAAGCTTCTCTGTGAGAACGGACTGCTGTGCCCTGAGCTGTTTCCTCAAGCTGCAGCCCATGTTTCCTTCATAGAGTTGTTACAGAATGCTTTGGATTGGGAGGGACCTTAGAGATCATCTAGTGCCAGTCCTCCCTGGGATGGCCAGCGATGTCTTCCACTTAGACCGGGTGGATGGAGGCCTCAGCTGCCTTGGTTGGGTCACAAGCCTGCAGGACTCACCAAATTTAACATTTATGACTTCTATTTATTTTTTATCTTGCACATTTTAACAAAAGCACCTTTTGTGTCAAGCTTTTCTTCCCCACTTCTCTGCCTACAATCCAACAGGTTGGGAAACGATCTGCTGGAGAGCAGCCCTGTGGAGAGGGACCTGGGAATGCTGGTGCGTAACAAGGGGCACCAATGTGCCCAGGTGGCCAAGAGGGTCAGTGGGATCTTGGGGTGCATTAAGCAGAGTGTGCCCAGCAGATCAAGGGAGGTTCTCCTCCTCATCTACCCTGCCCTGCTGAGACCTCATCTTGAGTACTGCCTTCAGTTTTGGGCTCCCCACTCAAAGAGGGACAGGGTTCTGATGGAGAGGGTCCAGTGGAGGGCTATGAGGATGATGAGGGGTCTGGAGCACTGCCTGGTGAGCAGAGGCTGAGGGACCTGGGGCTGAGAGTCTGGAGAAGACTGAGAGGGGATTTGATCAATGTCTATAAACATCTGAGGGCTGGGGGTCAGCAGTGGGGGACAGGCTCTGCTCCCGGGGATAGGTCAAGCAGCAATGGATGGAAGCTGCAGCACAGGAGGCTCCAGCTCAGCAGAAGGGGCAACTTCTTGGCTGTAAGGGTCCCAGAGCCCTGGCACAGGCTGCCCAGAGAGGCTGTGGAGTCTCCTGTGGAGCCTTTCCAGGCTTGTCTGGATGTGTTCCTGTGTGCCCTGTGCTGGATTGTGTGGTCCTGCTCTGTCAGAGGGGCTGGACTGGATGATCTCTTTGGGTCCCTTCTAACCCCTGACATCCTGTGGGCCTAGGATCCTGCGATTCTGTGAACAGATGCAACTGCATCCACCCCATGCTGTGCACAGCGAGGGATCATCTTCACTTGCATATTGCTGTGGTTCATCTTTGTCTCTGCTGCTGACCTGGGTTTTATTAGCAGTTCTCCATGGTTGGTGTAGAACAAGGTGGAAACAACAGCTTTGTGTATTCTAGGAGCTGCACCCCGAAGTGTCCACCCGTTTGTGAGACGTGGGCTGGTTCTGGCTGTGCTTTGTGAAAGTGCAAGATGGACCTGGATGAAGCAAACCCAAAGGGTCTGCAACACTGTGAGTAAGAAGCTGCTTGCTGCATTTCTACCAGTGTGAGGAATGAATGACCTTTCTTTGGACCACAGCACTTTGCAGTCTCCATCACCAGAGTGGTGAGCCAGGGCACAATGTCCACCTGGAGACCAGTGCCAAGTGGCTCCCTCAGGGGTCAGTGCTGGCACCAGTACTGTGGAACATCTTTGTCAGTGACATGGGCAGAGCAATCAGTGCACCCTCAGCAAGTGTGCAGATGGCACCAAGCTGTGTGGCACAGGCAACTTGCTAGAGGGCAGGGATCCATCCAGAGGGACCTGGGCAGGCTGCAGAGCTGTGCCCAGGCCAACCTCAGGACATTCAACAAGACCAAGTGTAAGGTCCTGCACCTGGGTGGGTGCAATCCCAAGCACAGCTCCAGGCTGGGTGGGGAGTGGCTGAGAGCAGCCCTGAGGAACAGGACCTGGGGGTCTGGGCTGATGCAAAGCTCAGCATGAGCCTGCAGTGTGAGTGCAGCCCAGACACAACCCTGTGCTGGGCTGCAGCAAGAGCAGTGTGGGCAGCAGGGCAAGGGAGGAGATTCTGTCCCTTGGCTCTGCTCTCCTCACACCCCACCTGCAGTCCTGGGGGCAGTTCTGGAGCCCCCAGCACAAGCAGCACATGGAAGTGTTGGAGCCAGTGCAGAGGAGGCCACCAAGATGCTGAGAGGGCTGCAGCAGCTCTGCTCTGAGTACAGGCTGAGAGAGTTGGGGCTGTGCAGCCTGCAGAAGAGAAGGCTTCCAGGAGAGCTTGGAGTGGCCTTGCAGGATCTGAAGGGACTACAATAGGGCTGAGGAGGGACTACTGACAAGGTCTGGTAATGCAAGGAGGAGGAGGAATGGGTTTGAAGTGGCAGAGGGGAGATTGAAAGTGGATGTGAGGAAGAAGTTGTTTGCAGTGAGGGTGGTGAGAGACTGGCACAGGTTGCCCAGGGAGGTTGTGGCTGCTCCCTGCCTTGAGGTGTTCAAGACCAGGTTGGATGAGGCCTTGAGTGACCCATTCTAGTGGGAGGTGTCCCTGCCTATGGCAGGGGGATGGAACTGGCTGAGCTTTGAGGTCCCTTCCAACCTAAACCCTTCTGTGATTCTATGATCTTGTTTGCAGCTGAGAAATGGTTTTGCATCATTTAGATGATCTGCTCACAGGGGAGGCAGTGCCAAGCGTGCACCTTGCCAGAGAGCAATGACATTTCAGCTCCCAGTTGCCTTCTCTACTTCCAAACACCCACAGACTTTTCCCAGTCATCAACTTCCCATTCCCAAATTCTTCACAGATTATTCCAACTGAGTGACTCCTAAGCACCCCCATGGAAACCAAAGCATTTTATCTGTAAATACTAACACAGAATTACAGCAACATGCAGGGTGGGAAAGACCCTCAGGGTCACCAAGTCCAACCTAGAGCCCTACTCTGCAAGATTCACCTTAGACCATATCCCTAAGCACCACATCCAAATGACCCTTAAACACATCCAGGGTTGGTGATTCCACCTGGGCAGCTCATTCCAGTGCCTGACCACTCTGCCAAAAACAGAACAAGGGGACACAGCCTGAAGCTGTGCCACGGAGGTCTAGGCTGGATGTGAGGAGGAAGTTGTTGACAGAGAGAGTGATTGGCATTGGAATGGGCTGCCCAGGGAGGTGGTGGAGTGGCCATGGCTGGAGGTGTTGAAGCCAAGCCTGGCTGGGGCACTCAGTGCCATGGTCTGGTTGGTTGGGCAGGGCTGAGTGCTAGGTTGGGCTGGCTGAGCTTGGAGGTCTCTTCCAGCCTGGTTGATTCTGTGATTCTATGGTTCTATGAAGTCTTTGTTGCCTGGCAGCTGGGAGCAGTGCTGAGAGCACAGGCAGGTACAGAGCAACGCAACCTTAAAGCTGATCTCTCTATATTGTTGTCTTATGAACTTTGAATTGAACTTCTGCACTGGGTCTGCTCTGGGTGAAATATCATATCTGAGGCTGATCCTTATCTCTCAAACTTCTCCTTTGTGTCTTTGACTCTTTGGGCTTTGCCCTCTTCTCTTATTGTGCATGGCCCAAAGCTTTGATCTGCGGGCGAGCCCCAGCGGGCAGCACAGACCACGGCTGTGGTGTGAGACACATGGAGGGGAGCAGGGATACTCCAAACAAGACAAGAAGTTACTTCTTCTGTGGCAAAGTCTGAAAGCAAACAGGGTAACTTCAGAGTTTATTGTCTCCCCTTACATGATGGGAACCTGAAAATCCACACGGGTCTGTCCCCAGGAAGGGAATGCACCTGTGGGAACTCGGTCCTTGTGTAGCTGGTTCCAATTTTAGTTACAGCCCCTTTTAGCTTCTTTAAAGAGTCTGAGCATCTGAAGCTTACCTATCCCTTCACAGAAAATAACTGAAACCAAAGCCCTCAAATGTTTCCTAACGTCCTTTTCTCTGCTGTTTGTTTTGTTCTGCTTTTACAGCCAGGAGCAGGGTTTGGTTTTTCATTCATTTAGAGTCATATTGATCATATAGAATCACAGAGATTCTTTATTCAACTCTTCCCAAGTATCCAGATTGTGAAGCTTGGATCATATTTTACCTCCTGTGGAGAACTTCCTTGGCTAGGAATGAGCAGTTGGCCTTAACCTGAGCCAGTGATTCCTGCTGACCTACGCAGTGAGAGCAAAGTGAGGCCAACCCTGGGCAAGCTGCAAGGCTGCGCAGAGAGGTGGTGGAGTCTTCTTCTCCAGAGGCTTTCGAGGCCTCTCTGGATGCATTCCTCTGTGACCTGAGCTAGACTGTGTGCTCCTGCTCTGGCAGGGGGGTTGGACTGGGTGATTTTGTGGAGCAAAGCAGGAGGTGGGTAGGCTCAGACTGGAGATGAGGAGGAAGTTGTTGATCATGAGAGTAGTGAGAGGCTGGAATGGGCTGCCCAGGGAGGTGGTTGAGGCCCCATGGCTGGAGGTGTTTGAGGCCAGGCTGGCTGAGGCTGTGGGCAGCCTGCTCTAGGGTAGGGTGTCCCTGGGCATGGCAGGGGGTTGGAACTAGGCCTGGCTCAGGAGCAGTGTGGCCAGCAGGACAAGGGAGGTTCTTGTGCCCCTGTGCTCAGCACTGCTCAGGCCACCCCTTGAGTGCTGTGTCCAGTTCTGGGCTCATCACTTCAAGAGAGATGTTGAGGTGCTGGAAGGTGTCCACAGAAGGGCAACAAGGCTGGGGAGGGGCCTGGAGCACAGCCCTGTGAGGAGAGGCTGAGGGAGCTGGGGGTGTGCAGCCTGCAGCAGAGGAGGCTCAGGGCAGAGCTCATTGCTGTCTGCAGCTGCCTGCAGGGAGGCTGTAGCCAGGTGGGGTTGGGCTCTGCTGCCAGGCACCCAGCAACAGAAGAAGGGGACACAGCCTCAAGCTGTGCCAGGGCAGGTCTAGGCTGGATGTTGTTAGGAAGTTGTTGTCAGAGAGAGTGATTGGCATTGGAATGGGCTGCCCAGGGAGGTGGTCCAGTGGCTGTCCCTGGAGGTGTTCAAGAAGAGACTGGCTGGGGCTCTTAGTGCCATGGTCTGGTTGGTTGGCCAGGGCTGGGTGCTAGGCTGGGCTGGATGATCTTGGAGGTCTCTTCCAGCCTGCTTGCTTCTATGATTCTATTCTATGATTCAACCCTGACTGGTTCTATGATTCTATCTCCTGGGGTCCCTTCCAGCCCCTGTGATCCTTGTTGGAGAGTGCTGGGAGCTTCTCTCTGAGTAGTCATTCACCGTTTTGGACTTCTCTTTGGTTATTTGTCCTTTCCAAAGCAATGCTGTGGAGAACCACCTCAGACTTCCTCCCTACACTTCCCATTAGTGGTAATTTAAAACGCTGAAAAATGTACAGTAAGGTGCCCAGGTCAGCTGAGTGTCAGCATGGAGCTTTCCATTCACATTTTTCCTTTAATCCTGTGGCTTTGAATTCCTTGCCTGGTAAATTCCTACATATGAAGCTTAGGAACTGCTCCTGGCTCAGTGGAATTACATGCTTTTAGATGAAATGTAATCCCTTGTCAAAGGGTTTGTTTGCAGTGATCTTTCCTGTTGGCAGCCATGGGCTGCCTGAGTTGAGAGCAGATGACACAGGTGAAGAGCAGCAGAGGGCAATCAGCAGGGGAAAAAATGAAAGGGATAAATAAAGCAGGCACAGCCTGCATTTAGGATCAAATCTTTATCAGAGCTTCTGGTGATCTGGCAGCTGAGAGACCTCTGCTTTGATTCCAGGAGAGCCGCACAGGAAAGCGAAGCCTGCAAAACCTATTGCGAGCGAGCTGGGTGCGTCCTCCGCGCCTGCGCTTGCACAGGGCTGGCAGAGGGAAGTCTTGGCCCTGGAAGGCTCTGCAGTGTGAGCCAAGCACTCCCATCCCACAGGCCCACTGGGACCTCTGCCTCCGCAGCAGGATGGAGAGCTTCCCCCAGACTTTGACCCCAAGGGCTCTCCTGGGAGGGAGCTGGGACTCACCTCCTGCGTGGGCGCAGCTGAGACGAGAGTTTGTTCTCTGAGCAGTTGGTGGTTTGCAGCTCTCATGGTGCAAAGGATGGTCTTGGGCTGGAGGAGGCATCACTTCTGTACTTTTAGTTAGACTCCTGCAATCAGTCAGGGTGGGAAGAGACCACAAGGAGCAGCCAGTTCCAACCCCCCTGCCATGAGCAGGGCTCTGCTTTATGCAGGTGACCTTTTCACATTCAGCCATGGAATCTGTGACAGTCAAAAGCCAAATCCTTCTCTGCTTAATCCAAACTCCATACCCATCCATGCTATCCCAGTTTGCCATCAAAAATAACCCTGTGAAAAGCCAACTGCTTTTCTTGGCCCCTGGCTGTGCCTCCTACCATGTGTCTCTTCTTGAACACCTCCAGGGACGGTGGCTCCACCACCTCCCTGACAGAATCATAGACTGGTTTGGGTGGGAAGGGACCTGCAGAAGTCATTGGTTTCAATCCCCTGCTGCCAGCAGGGACATCTGCAACTAGGGCAGGATACTGACAGCAGCAAACCTGACCTGAAAAGGATCCAGGGGTGCGGTCATCTACTACCTTTCAGGTAGCCTGGGCTAGGATTTCACCATTCCCAGAGCCAAAAATGTCCTTCTTCCTTCTCTCTAGTCTGAACCTATCACCCCTTGTCCTGTTACAACAGGCCCTGCTATAAGGTCTGTCCCCATCTTTCCTATCAGCCCCTTCAAGTACTTCAAAGCCACCAGAAGCTCTCCCCAGATCCTTCTGTTCTCCAACTCTCTCACCCTGCAGAGAGCTTCCAGCCCTCCCATCATTGCTGTGGCTTCCTCTGGTCCAACTCCAGCAGGTCCTTGTCTCTCCTGTGCTGAGAGCTCCAGAGCTGAACCCATCGCTGCAGGTGGGGTCTCAGCAGTGTGGGGTAAGTGGGGGGAATCCCCCCTTTCAACCTGCTGGCCACAGGAGCAGCCCTGAGAGCAGAGAGCAGGATCTGGCTACAGCCTCCCTGCAGGCAGCTGCAGGCAGCAATGAGCTCTGCCCTGAGCCTCCTCTGCTGCAGGCTGCACACCCCCAGCTCCCTCAGCCTCTCCTCACAGGGCTCTGCTCCAGGCCCCTCCCCAGCCTTGATGCCCTTCTCTCAACACCTTCCAGCACCTCAACATCTCTCTTGAACTGAGGAGCCCAGAACTGGACACAGCACTCAAGGTGTGTCCTGAGCACAGGGGCAGAAGAACCTCCCTTGTCCTGCTGCCCACACTGCTCCTGAGCCAGCCCAGGATGCCATTGGCTCTGCTGCCCACCTGGGCACACTGCTGCCTCATCTTCAGCCTACTATCTACCAGCACCCACAGCAACAGAACAAGGGGACACAGCCTCAAGCTGTGGCAGGGCAGGTCTAGGCTGGATGTTGTTAGGAAGTTGTTGTCAGAGAGAGTGATTGGCATTGGAATGGGCTGCCCAGGGAGGTGGTGGAGTCTCTGTGGCTGGAGGTGTTGAAGCCAAGCCTGGCTGGGGCACTTAGTGCCATGGTCTGGTTGGTTGGGCAGGGCTGGGTGCTAGGTTGGGCTGGCTGAGCTTGGAGGTCTCTTCCAACCTGGTTGATTGTATGATTCTGTGATTCTGTGATTCTATATTGTGTGAGACCAGCAAGACTATGGTGTCCCACCCTGTGATGAGATGCATCCCGGGATATGCTGGGTGAGCAGATGTGGGGGACATATCTTTGAATGCAAAAGGCTCACAGATTTGGAGTGTGGCTGTGAATTGTATTTTCATGAATGTGGATGAGGCTTTGAGCAACCTCATCTAATGGGAGGTGTCCCTGCCCATAGCTGGGTGATTAGAACTAGATGAGCTTTAAGGTCCCTTCCAACTCAAGCCATTCCAAAATCCTATGGATGCTCCACTGGAGGACAAGGAAATAAAAAGTGCCAGCTGACTTAGGTGAGAAATGGAACAGGTTAAGTTGCAAATATTGCAATTTATGCTGGTTGTTGCTGAATTACAGGATCACAGAATGGTTTGGGATGGAAGGGACCTTAGACATCACCTACTTCTGACCTTCCCAGCATGGGCAGGGACACCTTCCACTAGACCAGGTCACTCATGACCTCATACAACCTGGCCTTGAACACCCCAAGGGAAGGGACATCCACAACCTCCCTGGGCAACCTGTGCCAGTGTTTCAGGCAGGAAGGGCTGTCCTCTGGCATGCACAGAGCCCTTAGGAAAAAGAGTTGCTAAATCCCACTACTTTCAGGCAAATTAAGAAGTAGGTGGGAAAAAACCAACAGAGTTGATGTGTTGTTTAGCCTGGAGAAGAGGAGGCTCAGGGCAGACCTCACTGCTGTTCAAGAAAAGACTGGATGAGGCACTTAATTCCATGGTCTAGGTGACTGTATAGGACTGGGTGCTAGGTTGGACTGGATGAGCTTGGAGGCCTCTTCCAACCTGGTTGATTATATGATTCATTGCTGGCTACAACTACCTGAAGGGAGGCTGTAGCCAGGTGGGGTTGGGCTCTTCTGCCAGGCAAGCAGCAACAGAAGAAGGGGAAACAGCCTGAAGCTGTGCCAGGGAAGGTTCAGGCTGGATGTTGTTAGGAAGTTGTTGTCAGAGAGAGTGATTGGCATTGGAATGGGCTGCCCAGGGAGGTGGTGGAGTGGCCGTGCCTGGAGATGTTGAAGCCAAGCCTGGCTGGGGCACTTAGTGCCATGGTCTGGTTGGTTGGGCAGGGCTGGGTGCTAGGTTGGGCTGGCTGAGCTTGGAGCTCTCTTCCAACCTGCTTGATTCTATGACTCTGTGGTGCCTGAGCTGTTCCTTGCAAGCTGCTGGCCCGACTCTGGCAGAGTTAAGAACTTGGCTGAGCCTAAACAGAATTGGGAAACTTGTGAATCAAGCCTGCGAAGCTGGCCCAGAAGTGGGCTGCTCTCTTCCTCTCATGAATCAGTCTCCAAGATATGCTCGCATTCCTGAGAAACAAGCCTGGAATAACAGTGCTGGCTGCTGGGTGCAGTGCAGTGACTCTGAGGCTGCAGCAGGCTGCCGCTCGCATGAATAGCTGTTGTGTTGGCCCGGGCAGCGCCGCGCCGGGCCCCGCGCAGTGGCTCTGTAATGTGCTTTCGGGGGCCGCCGGCGCGGAACGAGCGCAAGCGCCGAGCCCCGGCCCGGCCGGAGGAGGTTTTGTTTCATTGCTGTCTCCAGCAGACGCGATGAATCTCGGATCAATTAGCTGCGCTTTGAAGTTTGCTCTTGATCCAGATCTTCCATAAAACAAGGGAAGTTTCCAAGCCGCTGGTCTGCGAACGCCGCTGGTGATTAATTGCCCTCTTCCAATCTGAGGAATTCTGGTGGTGGCTGTGTTTTGAATACCTCGGGCTGCACGGGGAGTTTTATTTTGGCTGGTATATTTGGAAACTGCTAATAAACACCCGCTTCCTGTTTTTCTTGCTACTGTGTATAACAAATTGTTCAAACCCTTTGCTTTCCCCTTTCGGCTGCTCCCCTCGCCGGCCAGACCCAAACCCCGCTGCTGCTCCAGCGCCCTCGCAGACCGTTTGCCAGCAGATTTGCTTGGCTGTTAAGCTGGGGCTTTGTCCTGGGTAACTTTGCACCGCAAGAAAGCTGGAGGAAGAAACCCGAAGCGAAACCTCTGCTACGGGCACATAATGACCGAGACAGTTTTAAACTCCAAGCTGAGTTTTAGGCAAAGCTTCCTAAAATACCGCTGTGTTTTCCTGCCGGTGCTTGGGCTAACTGCAGCGTGGGGATGGTCATGGATGCAGAGGCTTTGGCTCCATCCTGGGAAACTCTGCCGGGCCGTGCCCGCTGCACGAACATCTGTTTGGGCAAAGATTTGGTGGTTGATATTGTCTGGAGGATGTTTGTTTAGACAGGATGAATGGGTTTGTGAAATCTAATATTAGGCTCTATCAAGGTATGTCCTGTTGGCGCCGGCTCCGGCATTTTCTGCGCTAACAAATGTTAGTTAGCAGGGCAAGAGGGAAAAACAGCAACCCCAAAAAACCCAACCCAAAAAAAAAACCCTCACTTTGTCTCTGGAAGTAGCGTGGCATGGTGGTGGAAATAGATTAGTTCTAGCTGCTGAAAGGTCCTGCGGTCGCTGCCTTGCGCAAGCCTTATCAGTGTTTGTGCGGTGTTTGTTTGGCGGCGGCCGTGGGCTGGTGCCCGCTCGGAGCCAGTGACTCACGGCCAGCCCTCTCCAGCAAAGGCTGTTTCCAGCGCTTGGGCTGCACAGGCTCGTTAAGGCCGCGGTGCTCAGGGTGTTAGAGATGATAAATGCCTCCAGAACTGTTCCTGAAATTGTGTGTCGGGGCTGTTTTGAAGCTCAGGCTCTTGTTTTTTGGAGCGTGCTACTTTTAACCTCGTCTATCTTGACTCTCCAAGTATGTTTTGTTCACTGCCTGGAGAATGAGTCTTATAAGGAGGGGCTCAGGAAACTGAGGTTGTTTAGTCTAGAGAAGAGGAGGCTGGGGGAAGATCTCGTTGCCCTCTACAGACACCTAAAGGGAGGTTGTAGTGAGGTGAGGGTCGGTCTCCTCTCCAAAGTATCATAGCATGGTTTAGGTTGGAAGGGACCTCAAAGCTCAGCCAGTTCCAACCCCCCACTATGGGCAGGGACACCTCCCACTAGAATGGGTCACTCAAGGCCTCATCCAACCTGGCCTTGAATGTCTCCAGGGAGGGAGCAGCCACAGCCTCCCTGGGCAACCTGTGCCAGTGTCTCACTGCAAACAACTTCTTCCTAACATTCACTTTCAATCTCCCCTCTGCCAGTTCAAACCCATTCCTCCTCCTCCTCCTTCTCCTCCTCCTCCTCCTCCTCCTTCTCCTCCTCCTTCTCCTCCTGTCATGACAAGACCTTGTCAACAGTCCCTCCCCAGCCCTCCTGTAGCTCCCTTCAGATACTGCAAGGCCACTCCAAGCTCTCCTGGAAGCCTTCTCTTCTGCAGGATGCACAGCCCCAACTCTCTCAGCATCTCATTATAGCAGAGCTGCTGCAGCCCTTTGAGCATCTTCATGGCCCTCTTCTGGACTTGCTCCAACAGTGCTAGAATGAGATGGAAGAGCCTCAAGTTGTGCTGAGGGACTTAGGTTGGATCTTTGGAAACTTTTCTTCCCTGAGAGAATGGGCAGGCACTGGGACAGGCTGCCCGGGCAAGTGGTGGAGTCACTGTCCCTGCAGATGTCAGAAAAACACGTAGACATGGCACTTCAGGACATGGTTTAATGGCTGTGGTGGTGCTAGGTCAATGGTTGCACTTGATGGTCTTTTCCAACCAAAACAATTCTATGGTTGACCTCCTTTGCTCCCTGCCTGTCTCTCTGGGCTGGTTTGCCCCAGGGGAGCAGCTCACAGGGTTTGTGGTAGGTTGGGTGCTGTGCTGCATGGTGGAAGGGTGGAGGGTAGGGACATGGCTTTTGCAAAGGGATGGTGACTTCAGTGTACATCTCTGGAGTGCTGCCATATCCTGCCCCACCACTGTACGTTTGGGGCAGGCACATCTGAATAACCTGATGAGGATGCCTGCCCTCCAGCCTCTGTGACTTCTCATTCCTCTTAATGGGGTCTGTTTGCATTCCAACTGGCTGCTGATGGGCAGAGACCTGAGGTGTTCGTCACCTCTGAGGTCCTGTTGCTGCAGGAGGAGGAAATGTCTCCCAAAGCAACATGTGGTTTGGTAGTCTCTGGCTGAATCTCAGGTGTCCCTTGGTGGTAACAGGCCTTCAGGCTCATCACATCTAACAAAGCACAGCAGAACCCTGAGAATGCAGGGGACTGGTGTGTCTCAAAGCAATCCTGCTGGCTGGTGGATTCGGGTCCTTGATACCCAAAATCATATCAACCCCAGGATGGTTCAGCCATGGTGCTCCACAGGTGTAGAGGCAGCCCAGGCTGCAGAAGTGCCAACTGACTGGCTGTGCAGACGCTGCTGGGGTGGTGGCCACGCGTGCTGGCCAGGAATCCCTGGTGAGGACATGCTGCAAACATCTTTGCTGCTCCAGTTCCTCATTTTCACAAAGCTTGAACTTTTCCATGTGTACATTTCTGTCAGTTCTGCTTTTTCCCTATGTAGTTGCCTATTTGAGAACATCATTTAACTGCATTGTTTGGTAATGATGGAGGCTGAGGGCGCCAAGTAGAGTGAAAAAGCTCCAGGGGTGGCTATACAGGAGAGAGGGCTCTCCTTTGCTTACTTTGTGTCTGCTTCACCCAGCCAAGTAAAAATCACAGCATCATAGAGTGGTTGGAGTTGAAAGAGACCTTAAAAACCATCTAGTTCTAGCCCCCTTGCCATGGGCAGGGACACCTTCCCCTAGACCATGTTGTCCAAAGCCCTGTCCAACATAGCTTTGAATACTTTCAGGGATGGGGCATCCACAGCCTCTCTGGACAACCTGTTCCAGTGTCTCACCATCTTCATGGTGGAGAATTTCTTCCTAGTATCCAGTCAAAGTCTGTTCTCTTTCATCTGGCCTGCATTTGCCCACGGAGACTGACAGGGCTTTTCTGCTGGCACTGCCACTTAGCCCTCCAAGGCTTCCTCTCCCAGCAATGCTCACTGTCATGCCCCTGTGCAAGGGCCCTGTCTTGGGAGTCTTCAGCCTTTAAAAGCAACAGAAAGGAGAAGAAAAGGGGAGGAGGTGCAAACAAGCAAGTCTGAGAAATCCACCTGTAGTTTTGGGTCATGACAACAAGATCCTTTGAACATCTTCAAATATGACTCAGAGATCACTATTTGACTCATCCTGAAATGGGGCAGGATGTGGGAATTTAAACCAGCAGAGACCACAGAAACCTCCAAGTTAAACAGGTCTCTGGCAACGTGGGGAGGGAGCTTGGCACAGAGGACTCCAGGGCACTGAACCTCTCAGAAGGGCAATGCTGGAGGGGCAGTGGATGCTCTGGGGAAGAGGAGCACTGGTCCCTTTGCTCATGTGGCCAGCACATACCTGATGGTTCTATAAGCACCCGAAGTGCTGAGCTTTGCCAAGACATCCTTTTGCCTGTGCTGGCAGCACTTCATTGTTGACTTGCTTCTTCTGCAAGGGATGAAGGCAGCCTGCAGCTGTGCCACCACGTCTCCCAAGTAACCCTCTGAGAAGCAGCACACCTGAACAGTCACTGTTTGCTTTCCACCTCCTATGTTTTTGTTATATTTGGAGCTCATTTTTGGCTGGGCTTCCCCAGCATCAAGCCCTGCTAACGCTCTTGAGTTGGAGTTGGCTCAGGGTTTTGCACCCTGCCCTCAACCAGCCTGTCCTGCCCAGCTGGATGGATGTTGGCCAGCTGTATGAGCACGGATTTTGGCAGTGTGAAGGGAGTGGGCAGTGAATGAAAGCACCTGTCCTTCACACCAGCTTCTCTGTGGCAGCTTGGCAAGCTCAGAGCATCCCAGTGCTGCAGAAAAATCTGTTCACTCTAAAGGTCTGGATGTGAAGTGTTTGAGATGTGGTCCCATCGGATGGAAAAAAAATAATCACAGAATGGTGAGGTTGGAAGTGGCCTCTGGGATCATCTACTCCAGCCCCAGGTTGCCTGAGATCACAATGTCCAAGTGGGTTTGGAATCTTTCCAGAGAGGGAGACTCTACAATCTCTCTAGGCAGCCTGCCCCAAGGCTCTGGTACCCTCACAGCAAAGAAGCTCCTTCCTATGTTCAGGTGTAACTTTTATGTTGAAGTTTGTGCCAGCTGAGCCTTGTCCTATCACTGGGCAGTATTCCATGGGAGGAGGCTTGTTAGCTGATTCCACTGATCCAAGGCACAGGGTGGTTAAATGAGCTTCCTGCAGTCAAGCAGAGACTCTGGACTAGGCATCTTGGGGTTAACTAGGCATCTTGGTGTGGTCCTTCTCTGGCAGGGGGGTTGGACTCGATGATCTCCTTGGTCCCTTCCAACCCCTAACATCCTGTGACCCCTGTCATCCTGTGAACCCATGGTTTCTGTGTCACAGTTTCATTCCCATCATTCTTGGGAACCATTTTTGCCCTGGTGCAGTGACAGCTTGCTGTCACAGTGATGGGCATCAGAGAGGGCTTTGCAGGCATTGTAGCCTGGTCTCAACTCTGTGGTTTCTTTGTGCCTCTCCAGAAGGATGTGATGCTGCAGGTGTGCTGCTGAGGTGCATGGTGATACTGTGACAGTTGGGTGTGATGATCTTGCAGGTCTCTTCCAACCCAAATGATTTATAGAATCACAGAAGGTCAGAGTTTGGAAGGGGCCTCCAGAGATCATCTTGCCCAACCTCCCTGCCAAAGCAGGATCACTTAGGACAGGCTGCACAGTAAAACATCCAGGTAGGATTTGAAAGTCTGCAGATAAGGAGATACCACAGCCTCTCCAGGCAGCCTGATCCAGTGCTCCATCACCCTCACCATAAAGAAGAGTCTCCTTGTGTTGAGTTGGACCCTGTTGTGTTCTAGCTTCTAACTCCATGACTGTGCATCACCAAAAAAACCCAGGCAACTTCACCCTGGCCACCCACCTGTGAGGTATCTATAGGCATTGATAAGATCCTCCCTCAGCCCTCTCCTCTCAAGCCTAAGCAGCCCCACTTCTCTCAGTCGTTCTTCATAAGGTTCTGCAGTTAAGAGCTGACTGGAGGGACCAAGCACTGCAGTGGAACTCACTGCACTTTGCTGATGCCCACGAAACCCTAAAGGGAAAAAGAAAAGGAGAGAGTTAATCTGGAGAGTGCTTGCCATGAGCCCGTTTGTGCTTTGAAATGCAGTGCGTGTGCTTTGTGATAGCACAACCACTTCACCTGCAGATCAGAGCCTGTCTTGTCGCTTTTTTCACTTCGCCGTCGTGTGGGAAGCAAAGGCAGCAGCGCTCCGCCGGGGCAGAGCAGAGCAGAGCCAGCTGCCCCGGGGCTCGCTCCTGCGCTTCGTGCTGCTCCAAAGCGCCGCCGCTGAGGGCCTGCTGCCCTTTGCGCTCTCGCTCTCTTCTTTCTCTCTTTCTCTCTCTTTCTCTCTCTTTCTTTCTCTCTCTTTTTCTCTCTTTCTCTCTCTTTCTCCCTTTCTTTCTCCCTCTCTTTTTCTCTTTCTGCCTTTCTTTTTCTCTTTCTCCCTCTCTTTCTCTCTTCCTCTCCCTCTTTCTTTCATTTCCTTCCTTCCTTCCTTCCTTCCTTCCTTCCTTCCTTCCTTCCTTCCTTCCTTCCTTCCTTCCTTCCTTCCTTCCTTCCTTCCTTCCTTCCTTCCTTCCTTCCTTCCTTCCTTCCTTCCTTCCTTCCTTCCTTCCTTCCTTCCTTCCTTCCTTCCTTCCTTCCTTCCTTCCTTCCTTCCTTCCTTCCTTCCTTCTCTTTGAAGTAGCAGAAACTCTGGGCAATTTTAAAACAGTTCCTTACAGCTTCCCAGGTAAATAACTTCGAGGTTAGAGCTGGTTCAGTAGCCACTTCCTGCCATGAAGGCCAAACAAGATTCATTCTCTGTTTTCTTTGTCTCGCAAGGGCCCGGGCTGGGAGCACACAGGTTATGACTAGGAGAGTGTTTCAACCTCCTCTCTATTTAATTAGTCATATAATTAACACTTACTAAAAGGAGGTAATTTTTTCCAAGCCCTTGTAAACTCCTAAACCACTTCACTGAATTACTGCTCCTTTCCAAAACGCTGCTGCAGAAAATGCTGATGTTTTCCAGCCGTGGACGTTATTTTTCCCTTCCAGGACAGGAGAATTGCACAGAGTAGGTAAAATCTCTCCCAAAAGTATCAAATTATTCACATTATTCACTCTCTCTCTCTCTCCTATGGCTTCCATCTTAGATGGAAGATGTAAATAGTCAAAGTAATGAGCAGAAAGGAAAAAAATGAGGTGAAAAATGTCTTAATAAGGTAAAAATGGTCTTGTTAAGGAGGAAAGGATGAGAATCCTGGAAAACCTGATGTGAAAAATCACTCTTTGCAAAATATTATGAGCTCAAAAATGCCAGCAGAGGAGGCTGAGGGGAGACCTCAGCACCCTCTACAGCTATCTCAGAGATTGGAGTGAGGTGGGGGTCAGCCTCTTCTTGTATGCAGCGAGTGACAGGGCAAGAGGAAAGGGCCTTAGGTTGTGCCAGAGAAGGTTGAGGTTGGATATTGGGCAAAACTTCTTCACAGAAAGGGTTCTCAGGCACTGGAACAGGCTGCCCAGGGAGGTGAAGTCACCATCGCTGGTGGCATTTGAAAGATGTATGGATGTGGTGCTGAGGAACGTAGTCTAGCAGTGGTAGCTTAGCAGTAGTGGTGGATTGTGAGCCCTAGGTGAGTGGTTAGACTTGATGAGCTCAAAGGTGTCTTCTACCTCAATGGTTCTATGGTTCTGTGATTCTACATAGGCAGGGGATGTCTCTACAGCTGTAACTGCATCCCTTTCCCTCCCACAATGTTCGTACCCCAGGAGACAGGTTTTGTGCCAGCATAATTCCTACCCATGCAGATCCCAAGGGATGGTTGAGCAGCTTGGTGCTCAGCAGTGGCTGTGTTCGTGGTGAGAAGCAGCTGGGTGGGATGTAAAGTGAGATGTGATGTCTTCTTTGATAAAGCCATCTGTTGGCTGGGGTTGTGAACCACATCCCTGGGTGATGCTGTAAAAAGCTCTTCACTCCCACAATTACTAACTTGTTAACCTGGATCTTTTCACCAGGGGATGGAGGTTAAGCTGTGTGCAGCTCAGCAGATGGCAACATCCTATCTCAGCTCCTTAGCTTTACTGGTAGAGAACAATTATGAGTGAGCTACCTTTGCACCCAACTAAAGTGCCTAAACACATGCCACCTCTTTTCCTTAGGGAACTGTCTCAGGAGCAAAAGTAAAGAGCAAATTTCCCCCCAGCTCCTGGAATAGTAGGGACTTGGCTGTGCTGGGTTAATGCTTAGGCTTGGCAATCTCTTCCAACCAAAATGATTCTATGATCCCATGGTTCTAGCTTGAATGATTTCTTCTATGTCTTCAAACTTGCAGATATAAGATGCAAAGTCTTGCAAGCTTCCTTCACCTGCCAGCAGGTCAAGGCCATGTTGGCCCCCCTCATGATAGGATGGGGCAAGGAGAATGGGCCCATGGCCATGCAGTGAGGTCAGCCACACAGCTGGCTTTGATCAAAGCCTGGCAGCACTCTCTGCACCTGACAGTCCTGTTTACTTTAGCCCTGGGGGAGCAGACTCTCATGGCATGCTAACCTGGAGGCTGGTTCCATCTGCTTCCAGTGAGAGGAGGAGGGTGGGGAAGGGCAGACAGCAGAGGGATGGGCTCCTTATGGGGAGCTGTTTTGGCTGCCTGGTCCTGAGGTGTGGTGGTCACTGCATGGATCAGATGCGATGTCCCATCAAAAGGAAATGTTCCTGTCATAGTGATGGGAAACTCTCTCCCTGTTAGGTTTTCTGTCTGTTTTGCTGTCCCTGACTCCTTCAGAGCATCTGGGAGGTGGATTTGGTGCTAGATCTTCGAGGTCCCTTCCAACCTAAGCCATCCTATGATTCGTAACACGAATGCTCATGTTATGAGCACTGTTGTGTTTGGTCTAGCAGTCGAGTACAGGGAGATGTTAGCTTGTGACTGGACTCTATGAGCTCAGGGTCTTTCCCAACCAGGTGATTCTATCATTCTGTGTTCACAAGGAACAGTCTCCCCCTTTTTTTTTTTGCTGCGCCATGTACAAGAAATTGAAATGATTGTGGCACTGGGAGGCTGCTGGACACTGCAGACTTGGCTCACATGTGTTCACTGAGCTCATGGGCCCTGAGCTCTTGGCCAGTCTGTGAGGTTTTGATTCTATGTCTTTAGAAATGTGCTATTCCAGTTGCAGAAGGACTCCAAGGCTCTGTCAAAGCCCAGGGCCAGTTTGGAAACTCACAGTGTGAAATGATTCCTTGGTCACTCATTTCAGGGTGAAAATGAAATAATATGGGACTAAATTGCATGAGTTTCAACAAGGCC
Source organism: Pogoniulus pusillus (assembly GCF_015220805.1). Taxonomy (NCBI): domain Eukaryota; kingdom Metazoa; phylum Chordata; class Aves; order Piciformes; family Lybiidae; genus Pogoniulus; species Pogoniulus pusillus. The sequence continues at coordinate 989,362 of NC_087264.1, read as the reverse complement.
AAAAGCCAGATCCTGCACTTGGGTCACAACAACCCCAAGAGATGCTCCAGGCTTGGGGCAGTCTGGATGGAGAGCTGCCTGGCAGAGAGGGATCTGGGGGTTGTGATAGACAGGAGCTGAATGTGAGCCAGCAGTGTGCCCAGGCAGCCAAGAAGGCCAATGGCATCCTGGCTTGGATTAAAAATGCTGTGGCCAGCAGAAACAGAGAGGTGATGGTCCCCTTGGACTCTGCTCTGGTGAGGCCACAGCTTGAGTGTTGTGTTCAGTTTTGGGCACTGCAGCACAGGAGAGATGTGCAGGTGCTGGAGCAGGTCCAGAGGAGGGCAAAGAAGCTGGGGAAAGGCCTGGAGAATAAATATGATGAGGAGTGACTGAGGGAGCTGGGGATGAGTAGTGTGAGGAAGAAGAGGCTGAGGGCAGACCTCATTGCTGTCTACAGCTACCTGAAGGGACATTGTGGAGAGGCTGCTGCTGGGCTCTGCTCACAGGTAATTGGAGGCAGAAGAAGGGGGAATGGCCTCAAGCTGAGGCTGGGGAGGTTTAGATTGGACATTAGGAAGAAGTTTTCAATAGAGAGAGTGGTCAGGGACTGGAATGAGCTGCCCAGGGAGGTGGTGGAGTCATCCACCCTGGCTGTGCTTAAGGGTGGTTTGGCTGTGGTGCTCAGGGCTATGGTCTAAGGTGAATCTTGTGGAGCAGGGCTCTAGGTTGGACTGGCAGATGCTGAGGCTGTTTCTGTGGTTCTGTGATTAAATGCTCTCCATTCTGTTTTTAAGGTTGGCCTCATGTCCTGCTAAGAACAGGCCTGAATTTGCCAAATGCCTCAAGAGACCACTGACTAGAGCTGAGTGTCCCTACACATCTCTGGTGGAGTACCTGCCGTTACTTGTGGCTCCTGAGAAATGTCACCTTCACTTTTGCAGAATGTCATCCATCCTATTTCCTTGCACTCCTTGGAATGCAGGAAATAATCTAGAGAGCAGCTGGCAAAATAAATGAGGAAAGTGTGTTTTTCACAGGGACACTGCACAAAGGGTAGGGTGGACCATGAAATTTCATGAGGCAGCTGGCAGAAAGGGTCACTCCCATCCTTTGTGCACACAGACATGGCCCCTCTCTCCTTGGCTTTGCTTGGTGCTATCTGCCTGCTTTCCTAATTAGCTGTAGTCCTGCTCCCTCTTGTAGCAGACATGATGCAAAATAAATGACCTAAGAAGTCTCTCCAGAACATGGCTCATTAGTGATGGACTGAAGACCAGGAAAAGCAGGAGAAGAGCTGGTTGGAACCCATCTAGGAGGAGAGCTAAATGATCTACCAGCTTCTTCCCCTTCAGGGGCTGCGGGGCTGCGCTTTGGGTCGCGCACCCAAAGTGCCCTGGCTCACATCCTCCTGCCACACAGTGCTGAGTGTGGTCGGATTCTCTCTGACTCCACACACCCTTCCCAGCTATTCCACAGCCCTCATGAACATATGGCTCTGGCAGTTGTCAAAAAATGTTGGACAGAGGCTTTGTGGTCAGCTTGATCTGTCCCATCTGGTCATTCGATCTCTTTGTTCTCTGCACTCCAATCCCTCTACTCACTCTGGAGATAATTTCAGTAATGCTTCTCTTGTTGTTTTCATTCTTCTGCCTCGTTTCTTCTCCCTGCTAGGAAGTGTAATCTTATTGACTTTAGGGATAAAAACTGTATGGCTTGACCCTGGATGCCTGGATAGAGTTATTTAGCCTTTCCTGCACTGCAGAGCCCTCAGTGGGTGCATCACAATGATCCTGTCCAATCCCAGCAGGGTGGCTTGCAACGGCAGTACCAGAAGAGAGGGGACCCCCATGCTCCAACCTGGATTCTTTGGTCAAGGTGAGCTGGAGAGGTAGGTCTGTACTTTCTTTTTTTCCTTCAAGCCACTGCATGCTGTGAACTTGCTGGAGCTTATCTCATTTTTTGTGTGTCCCACACCTTGTGCCGGCTGGAGAAGAGATGAGTCCCTGGGGGTCATGTCCATTGCAGTTCCTCTCTCGGAGTTATCAGACCTCTCTTCCGCAGGCAGCTCTGGCTGACCCTGGCTGAACTTCCCCTCCATCCCCATGCTCTTCCCCTCTCGCCGCCGGTGCGTTTGCAGCCGTGACCTTCCTGTGCCCGACCCGAGAGTGTCTCTGAGATGTGTGGTTCAAGCCGTGGTGAGAATGGCTGCAGCCGCAGGAAGCACATCGCTGACCCACCCCTGGCTCCCGCTCAGCCTCCCTAATCAAGCCAGGAATGTCTCTGGGCTGAAGCTCTTGGCTGAGTGGCACTGGGGGCTGCTTGGCTCTCCTCTGCGAGCACTTCCTTTGCAAGCATCTGTGTCGGTCACAGTGGGCAAAGCACACCACGTGTCCTGATGGGTCAGCATGTTTTGTCACAGGGGCACTCATAGGGAGGAAAAGGTCTGGGAGGAAGAGGAGGAAGATGCATCGACTGAGGAAGGTGATTTGGCACCACTTCTGCTCCTGCCTTGCTGCCTGGAGCTGCTCCTCTTCTCCTCCTTCCATTGCAAGGGTGTTTTGTGATGGCCTCCCATATTCTTGCTGCTCAGGGCTTCTTTCCTGGTGTGAGTTTGGAGATGTGTTTGGAGACCCTTGAAGGACAAGGGTGGTTATTCTGCCCTTGAACTCAACATTGGTCAGGCCACACCTTGAGTGCTGTGTCCTTGAGTTCTGTGCTCCTCAATTCAAGAGAGATGTTGAGGTGCTGGAAGGTGTCCAGAGAAGGGCAGCAAGGCTGAGGAGGGGCCTGGGGCACAGCCCTGTGAGGAGAGGCTGAGGGAGCTGGGGGTGTGCAGCCTGCAGCAGAGGAGGCTCAGGGCAGAGCTCATTGCTGTCTGCAGCTGCCTGCAGGGAGGCTGTAGCCAGGTGAGGTTGGGCTCTGCTGCCAGGCACCCAGCAACAGAAGAAGGGGACACAGCCTGAAGCTGTGCCAGGGGATGTCTAGGCTGGATGTTGTTAGGAAGTTGTTGTCAGAGAGAGTGATTGGCATTGGAATGGGCTGCCCAGGGAGGTGGTGGAGTCTGTGTGGCTGGAGGTGTTGAAGCCAAGCCTGGCTGGGGCACTTAGTCCCATGGTCTGGTAGATTGGCCAGGGCTGGGTGCTAGGTTGGGCTGGGTGAGCCTGGAGGTCTCTTCCAGCCTGGCTGATTCTATGATTAGGAAAAAAAAACCCAACCTTTACTGATGGTGTGGCATTGGAACAAGCTGCCCAGGGAGGTGGTGGAGTGTCTGTCCCTGGAAGTGTTAAAAAGATATTTAGAGATGGCATCTTGGGACACTGCTCAGTGGTCATGGTAGGGCTGGTTGGTGATTGGGACACTGCTTAGTGGTCATGATAGGGCTGGTTGATGATTTGACTTGATGATCTTAGAGTTTTTTCCCATCCTTAATGCTTCAGTGATCCTATAATTCCCTGAGAAACTGGGAGCAGGTATCAGCATAGAGGCATAGAATCAACCAGGTTGGAAGAGACCTCCAAGCTCATCCAGTCCAACCTAGCACAGAACCCTATCCAGTCATCTAGACCACAGCACTAAATGCCTCATCCAGTCTTTTCTTGAAGGCCTCCAGGGACGGTGCCTCCACCACCTCCCTGGGCAGCCCATCCCAGTGGCATGCATCCCTGTGGCCCTCACAACGCTGCCAGTGCTGTTTGAGTCCAGGGGGGCTCCATGTTTAAGGCAAACAGGATTTAACCTTTGCTGCAGCTTGTCCCCGCCAAGAGCTATTGTTAACGGACTTGGAGCCTGTCCACTTGGCCTGGGTGCTTGCAGAGAGCAGAGAGTAAATCATCCAACCCTTGCAGGGAGTTAATATCGACAAGCTCAGGGCTGACTCCTGCTTCCGGCGCCATCCAGCAGGGTTTGGCTTCACCTTCGGAGGAGCACAGCCCTGCAGCAGAGAGCACTGCAAAGCAGAGAGCACTGCAAAGCAGAGAGCACTGCAAAGCAGAGCAGCACAGCTAGAACTCCTGTAAGCAGATTTTGTGCCCTGCACTGCCAGCACAATGGCAGGTACTGTTAGAGCCCAAGCTGAAAGAAAAGCCAACCACCCACTGCAAATATCCCCTTCCACCTCCAGGAAGGGCTGTGGAATGTGAGCTCTTAGTATTTTCCCTAATAATTTAAGCTGACACCTCTGAGGTGGGATTTTTGAAACCCAGACTCATAGAATGCATTGTGTTGGAAGGGACCTTTAAAGGTCACCTACTTTAACTCCTCTGCAGTCAGCAGGGACATGTTCAGCTGGGAAGATTGTCAGGGAATCATAGAATAGAATCAGAGAATCATAGAGTCAGTCAGGGTTGGAAGGGGCCACAAGGATCCGCAAGTTACAACCCCCCTGCCGTGGCCAGGGACACCCTAACCTACCTTTGTGGGTGCTCCATGGCACCCACAAAGATGTTGAACAAGACTGGTGCCAGGGCTGATCCCCGAGGGACTCTGCTCATCACTGGCCTGCTCTTGGCCATGGAGCCATTGGCAGCCACTCTCTGGGTGCAGCCATCAAGCCAGTTCTGTATGCATCATCTAGCCCAAACCCCATGCCAAGGCAGGATCTCCTGGGGCAGCTCAGACAGAGCTCACCCAAATGGGTCTTGAAAGTCTTCAAAGAAGGAGATCCCAGAGGTTCTCTGGGCAACCTTTTTTAAGCTCCTTCAACCTTACAGTAAAGAATTTTTTGAAAGGCTTTCTGCAAGCTGGTAGAGGCCAGGGACACCCTGCCCTAGAGCAGGCTGCCCACAGCCTCAGCCAGCCTGGCCTCAAACACCTCCAGCCATAGGGCCTCAACCACCTCCCTGGGCAACCCAGTCCAGCCTCTCACCACTCTCCTGCTGAACATCCTCCTCACAGCCAGCCTCACTCTCCCCTCCTCCAGCTTTGCTCCTTTCCCCCCAGTCCTGGCACTCCCTGATAGCCTAAAAAGTCCCTCCCCAGCTTTATTGCAGGCCCCTTCAGACCCTGGAAGGCCATTTCACTTTAGCTGTGTATCTTCACAAATCTGTCTATCTGTCTATCCTCAACTGTCCAGATTATTACAACTGGAGATGTATTTCTATGTCTGAAGGGGAAGGAGCTGAGACTATTCAGTCTGGAGCAGAGGAGTGGTGAAGCACAGGAACATGTTGCCCAAACTTGTGCTGGAGGCCCAGTTCCTGGAGACACTCAAGATCAAGTCTGGTTGGGCCCTGGGGAACGTGATCTAGCTGGAGATGTCCCTGCTTACTGCAGTGGAGGCTGAGCAGGATGATCTGCCAGGGCCCCTTCCAGCCTGATGCATTCTCTGATTCTATCAATGTAGAAAAAGGTCTTAAAATAATTATTCCCCCTCTTATTTTTCCAAACCTCTTCCTAAGAGGAATTTGGACCCTTCCCTTACACACAGCCACCTTTACAGTGCTCCAGCTCCTTCAAAGACACAAGGGTGTCCTTACCTTGAAGCCCCCAGTAGTCCCGTTCACCTGGTGAAGGTCTGAATGCTCCCAGTTCAATAGGGCTGTAGGCTACTTGCAGCCCTGGGTCTTAGGGTCCCCATAAAGAACTTCATTGATGGATTAAGCCAATGCCAAAGGAAAACTGAGCTATCATGGAAGTGGGAGCTGGAAAAGCCCAGTAAGTTCCTCCAGCCTGTCTCCTTGCCAGCACAGTGCTCTTCATGATTCCTCATCAGAAAGGTGATCCAGTTCCCTGGATATTTGGTTTAGCTTGGACACATCTGCTAAGATCTGCAGATGTCAGGCCAAAAAGAAAAGCCAACAAAAAAGAGTTTATTCAGTTACATTTAAAAGTGTTTGGGAAACTTTTTGCCAGAGTGTCCTTAATATTTTCCCCCTGCTTTTCCATTCTGGAGCAGTTCTGCCTGCACCTGTGGTGCCAAGCCCCCCGTATTTGTTTTAAGGAAGAAGGTGGAGGTGATGAATGTCTCATTAGCACTGGTTTAATCACTTAATTTTGGAAGGAAGCTGCCAAGCTCTGAGCTGGAGCTTTGTGAGCAGGGCTTCCAGGGATGTTATTTCTCCTGGAGTTCTCTTGGCAGAGGCAGTTGGAGGAGTTGGTAGCTGAGCAGGTAATAGAATTGTAATCCCAAAATTACCCATTGGAGCTGCCAGGTAACCACCTGCACAGAGAGCACCTCTGTATCCACCTGCAGACACAGCACAAACCAGGGCCTCCTGGGGGAATCACTCCTCACTTTGGTGAGCCATGTGTTCTCAGAACCACAGGATGGAGGGACTGGGCATAGAACCACAGAATCAAAATCACTCAGGGTTGGAAGGGACCACAAGGAGCAGCCAGTTCCAACCCCCTGCCATGCCCAGGGACACCCTACCCTAGAGCAGGCTGCACACAGCCTCAGCCAGCCTGGCCTCAAACACCTCCAGCCATGGGGCCTCAACCACCTCCCTGGGCAACCCATTCCAGCCTCTCACCACTCTCATGCTCAACAACTTCCTCCTCACCTCCAGCCTCACTCTCCCCACCTCCAGCTCTGCTCCATTCCCCCCACTCCTGGCACTCCCTCACAGCCTCAAAAGTCCCTCCCCAGCTTCTTTCTAGGCTTCCTTCAGATCCTGGAAGGCCACAAGAAGGTCCCCTGGTAGCCTCTTCTGCTCCAGCCTGCACAGCCCCAACTCTTTCAGGCTGTGCTCACAGCAGAGCTGCTGCAGCCTCTGAGCATCCTCCTGGCCCTGCACTGGACACTCTCCAGCATCTCCACAGCTCTCTTGTCCCAGGGGCTCCAGAGCTGGATGCAGGACTCCAGGTGGGGTCTCAGCAGAGCACAGCAGAGGGGGAGAATCCCCTCCCTGGCCCTGCTGGCCACACTGCTGCTGCTGCAGCCCAGGCTCTGCTTGGCTTTCTGGGCTGCAAGTGCACACTGCTGGCTCCTGCTGAGCTTCTCCTCCTGCAGCACCCCCAAGTCCCTCTGCTCAGGGCTGCTCTCCAGCCACTCACTGCCCAGCCTGCACTTGTGCTTGGCATTGCCTCCACCCAGCTGCAGGACCTTGCACTTGCTCTTGTTGACCCTCCTGAGCTTGGCTTGTGCCTACCTCTGCAGCCTGTCCCTCTGGATGGATCCCTGCCCTCCAGCCTGGCTGCTGCACCACACAGCTTGGTGTGGGCAGCAAACTTGCTGAGGCTGCACTCAGTGCCTCTGTCCATGGCAGCCACAAAGATGTTGAACAAGACTGGTCCCAGGACTGATCCCTGGGGGGCTCTGCTTGTCCCTGGCCTGCTCTTGGCCATGGAGCCATTGGCAGCCACTCTCTGGGTGCAGCCATCAAGCCAGTTCTGTATGCATCATCTAGCCCAAACCCCATGCCAAGGCAGGATCTCCTGGGGCAGCTCAGACAGAGCTCACCCAAATGGGTCTTGAAAGTCTTCAAAGAAGGAGATCCCAGAGGTTCTCTGGGCAATCTTTTTTAAGCTCCTTCAACCTTACAGTAAAGAATTTTTTGAAAGGCTTTCTGCAAGCTGGTAGAGAGGCCTGGAGCAGAGCCCTGTGAGGAGAGGCTGAGGGAGCTGGGGGTGTGCAGCCTGCAGCAGAGGAGGCTCAGGGCAGAGCTCATTGCTGTCTGCAGCTGCCTGCAGGGAGGCTGTAGCCAGGTGGGGTTGGGCTCTGCTGCCAGGCAAGCAGCAACAGAACAAGGGGACACAGTGTGGAGCTGTGCCAGGGCAGGTCTAGGCTGGATGTTGTTAGGAAGTTGTTGTCAGAGAGAGTGATTGGCATTGGAATGGGCTGCCCAGGGAGGTGGTGGAGTCTGTGTGGCTGGAGGTGTTGAAGCCAAGCCTGGCTGGGGCACTTAGTGCCATGGTCTGGTTGCTTGGGCAGGGCTGGGTGCTAGGTTGGGCTGGGTGAGCCTGGAGGTCTCTTCCAGCCTGTTGAGTCTGTGTCTCTGTGATTGCAAGGCTTGGTAACTCGACTGGTCAAGTAATGTTTTTTTCTTTTTCCCCCTCTTTTTCTGATGTCTGCACAAGGACTGAGGGAGCAGCACCGAGGGGAGTCACATCTTCATCTGCATTAGGAACACCACTGTAGCTGTGATGATCTGCAGACAGAAAAGAGGCAGGAGTTGTAGAAAGAGGTGAGGTGGTATTAAAACACCACAGATATTCCCAAATAGTAAACAATAGATAAATGCTGTGAAAAAGAAACCTTTTCCTTGTAATCTCCATGTGCAAATATCTTCAGACTGAAAGAGTTGGGGCTGTGCAGGCTGCAGAAGAGGAGGCTCCCATGTGACCTTCTTGTGGACTTCCAGGATCTGAAGGGGGCTACAGGAGGAAGTTCCTGGCAGAGGAAGTGATTTCCTATTGGAATAGGCTGCCCGGGGAGGTGGTGGAGGCACTGTCCCTGGAGGTGTTCAAGGACAGACTGGATGAGGCACTTAGTGCCATGGTCTGGTTGAGTGGATAGGGCTGGGGGATAGGTTGGACTGGATGATCTTGGAGGTCTCTGCCAACCTGCTTGATTCTATGATTCTACAGAAATGCTGGAGAGGGATTTTTTAGGCTGTCAGGAAGTGTCAGGACTGGGAGGAATGGAGCAAAGCTGGAGGTGGGAGAGTCAGAGTGGCCATGAGGAGGAAGTTGTTGAGCAGGAGAGTGGTGAGAGGCTGGAGTGGGTTGCCCAGGGAGGTGGTTGAGGCCCCATGGCTGGAGGTGTTTGAGGCCAGGCTGGCTGAGGCTGTGTGCAGCCTGCTCTAGGGTAGGGTGTCCCTGGGCATGGCAGGGGGGTTGGAACTGGCTGCTCCTTGTGGTCCCTTCCAACCCTGACTGATTCTATGGTTCTATATCACCTTATGGTGCAAACACCAAAATGCTTTCACACCCAACCAAAACACCTCCACAGCCTTACCTAGGGACAGCTGCACTTGAAAGCAATGAAAATGGCTAATGCTAACAACATATTTGGTTTTGTTCTCTAAATTCCTCCCCTTAATTCAATAGACCTCTCTGCAGTTCTGGAGGGATATTAATATTCTTTTCAAAGTGGGGTTTTGGGTTGTGTGTTTTTTTGTGTGTTTTTTTTTTTCTTTTGGACTTTTACATAATTTAAGAACTATTTGCAGCTGTTTTGAATGTATCTGCAGGCCCTGATAGACAAAAGGCATGGAGAGCCATAAGAAGGTTGTCATAATACATTCCATATTAACGTAAGCAAAAAAGAATGTTTGCTCAGGAATACCAAAAAAGGTGATTGGAAGACCCATTTCTGGGTCCTTAACAGCTTCCTGCTAAACAACTCAACACTCCTTCCCCCCCCTCCTTTCTTTTTTGTTTCCCCTTCCCCCCCTCCCCCCCCTGCATTCTTGCTTAATTGGTTACTTGCATCTGCCCTTTAGAATTAGCAGCTTTTTCGTGTTTGGATCATCCTCAGAGCTGAGCCGGGGCCATTTGTTTTAGATTTCCAGAAATGATTTATTTGTGCTGTAGTGGGGTGGAAGCGTTCAGTGTTTCCCATTTGCTTGCAGACTCAGCTCAGGGTATGGTTTAAGCTCTCCTGGTATAGCTGGGAGTGCTGCTTCCACTCGCACGGCCAAGGCCCACAGATCTTTTCTTTCATGCTGTTTGCACCTTCCTCTCACTGCATAAAAACGAAGGTCCTGAGGTCAGTATTACCTTAGGGAAACAGAGGGGAGAGATTATCAGGGAGGCTGAAAAGTTTTGCTCCTTGATAAATCACTAAAGGATGGTGCATGGGTATCAGAATCATAGCATCACAGAATGGTTCAGGCTGGAAGGGAGCTCAAAGCTTATCCAGTTCCAGCCCCCTGCCATAGGCAGGGACACCTCCCACTAGAACAGGTTGCTCAAGGCCTCATCCAGCCTGGACCTGAGCACCTCTAGGGAGGGAGCATCCACAGCATCCCTGGGCAACCTGTGGCAGTGTCTCACCACCCTGGTATGGGTGTGTGTGTGTAAATCACCAGACTTGGTACAGTTACATAGTGGCTTCGATGGTCTTAAAAGGTCTTTTCCAACTGAGAACAAGGGATCTGCTGGAAAGAGTCCAGCAGAGGGCTGTGAGGATGATGAGGGGACTGCAGCACTGCCTGGTGAGGAGAGGCTGAGGGCCCTGGGGCTGAGAGTCTGGAGAAGAGAAGACTGAGAGGGGATTTAATCAATGTCTGTAACTATCTGAGGGCTGGGGGTCAGGAGGGGGGGACAGGCTCTGCTCACTGCTCCCCGGGGCAGGACAAGCAGCAATGGATGGAAGCTGCAGCACAGGAGGTTCCAGCTCAACACAAGGAGGAACTTCTTTCCTGTGAGGGTCCCAGAGCCCTGGCACAGGCTGCCCAGAGAGGCTGTGGAGTCTCCTTCTCTGGAGCCTTTCCAGGCCTGTCTGGATGTGTTCCTGTGTGTCCTGAGCTGGGTTGTGTGGTCCTGCTCTGTCAGGGGGGGTTGGACTGGGTGATCTCTTTGGGTCCTTTCCTACCCCTGACCTCCTGTGAGCCTGTGAGAGAATTCTGTGATTCTGGTGCAGATGCAGTGAGGCAAAGAGAAGGACAAAACACTTGCTGAGACAATTTGTTTTCTGCTCCCTGGCTGCACTGTTTCAGAAGTTCTGATGGGTTGGCAGAATGGTTTGGGTTGGAAGGGACCTTAAAGATGGTCCCATTCCAAACCCCCTGACGCGGGGTGGGGGTGGTGGGGTGGGTGTGTGGGTGTGTGTCTCTCCCAGCCTGGTTGGTTCTATGATTCTCTGATTCAAAGGTGTTTAAGTGAGCTATGTAATGACAGCTGGTACCTTGGCTTCAGCCACTGTTTGGCAGCAGAAGCTAAGCACATAACAAAGCACTCTGCCATTGTTCCTGTTTCATTGGCAGGGACACCTGTGGCATTTTGTGGTGGCACCATCAAGAGCAAGCTCTTGCCTCTGCACTGGGTCCCACACTCAGCCAGCTCAGTGGTGCACCCTGCTATTTACATGGCCATGACAGCTTAAGCCTCTGCAGGAACAGAGGGAGGCTTCATCCATATACCTGCAGCTTGATGTTCCCTTTGGAGGCTGTGATGGGACAGTTGGGAGCCCTGCAGAGCCCTAAGTGCTGCCTCAGCACAGGAGAGGCATGGACCTGTTGGAGCTAGGCTGGAGGGGACCACAAGAGTGCTTTGAGGGCTAAAACCTCTTTGCTGTGAGGACAGGCTTAGGGAGCTGGGGATGTTCCACCTGGAGGACAGAAGGCTCCAGAAAGACCTTCCTGTGGCCTTTTCATACTTGAGATCAGAAAGATTGGGACAATTTCTTCAGCAGGGTCTGTTTTTACAGGGCAATGAGTGTTGGTTTGAGACCAACCTCATAACACCTCTGCTGTGAGGACAGGCTAGGAGAGTCCATAGAATCAGTCAGGGTTGGAAGGGAGCACAAGGAGCAGCCAGTTCCAACCCCCCTGCCATGCCCAGGGACACCCTACCCTGGAGCAGGCTGCACACAGCCTCAGCCAGCCTGGCCTCAAACACCTCCAGCCATGGGGCCTCAACCACCTCCCTGGGCAACCCAGTCCAGCCTCTCACCACTCTCATGCTCAACAACTTCCTCCTCACCTCCAGCCTCACTCTCCCCACCTCCACCTTTGCTCCATTCCCCCCACTCCTGGCACTCCCTCACAGCCTCAAAAGTCCCTCCCCAGCTTTTTTGGAGGCCCCTTCAGATCCTGGCAGGCCACAAGAAGGTCACCTGGGAGCCTCCTCTGCTCCAGCCTGCACAGCCCCAACTCTTTCAGTCTGTGCTCACAGCAGAGCTGCTGCAGCCTCTGAGCATCCTCCTGGCCCTGCTGTGGACACTCTCCAGCAACTTCACATCCTTCTTGTAATTGAGCTCAAGACAAGCCTGGCTGGGGCACTTAGTGCCATGGTCTGGTTGATTGGCCAGGGCTGGGTGCTAGGTTGGACTGGATGAGCTTGGAGCTCTCTTCCAATCTGGTTGATTCCATTCTATGATTCTATGAATAGAAAGTCAACATCATTGTAGCTGGATGCAGGACTGCAGGTGGGGTCTCAGCAGAGCACAGCAGAGGGGGAGAATCACCTCTGTGGTCCTGCTGGCCACACTCCTGCTGCAGCCCAGGCTCCAGTGCTTTATGGCAGTTTGGATCAGCTGTGGCACTGGTCTGGGCTGCTGCTGAGTGGAGTGTCCCTCTCACCGTGATGATAGAACATGGGGGTATAAAAACTTTGAAGTGCAGGAGGCAGCTGGAAAGAAAACAATAAACCATGTCTCTGAGATGAGCTTGTTGCTGGGTGATTAAGAGGGACGAGGACCCTGTAGGTCAGCTCCCTATAGGTACAAACAGATGTTTGCCCTGTTTCACAGCTGCTAAATATGATATAAATCCAAAGAATTTCTCATGTTTTTATAAAGTTAAAAAAACCCAACAGAATACAAATAAAATACCCAGACAGCAAATTTTTTGGTCATTCAGATACTCTTACCAAATGACATCTGGTTTCTGTACTGCTTATTTAAGCAATCCTTTAAAAAAAAAAACCTGTTTGCCAAGGGGAATAACTCAAAACCTTTTAGGTCTTCAGCATCTCCAAGTGCAGAGTTTGGATTACAGCGCAGCATGCAGAGCCCATTAGAAGGCAGGCAGTTCTTCATTTCTTAGCTAGCAGAGCAGTGCTTTAAAGAAAATGGGATAAATGTTATGTAATTAGTCGAGGGAAATTCACATGCAGTTCCATTTCAGAGCACCCCAGTTTCAGCTCCAAAGGATGACAAAGAAAGTGGATTGTTTCCATATGCTAGGAGATAGGCTGCGAGCGGAGTGCTGAGCGCAAGGGTGCAGCAGGGCTCCCGCCCAGGGGGAGGAAACGAAAGCATGGAGTGCAGGACTGTGATGTGAAGGTGCTCAAAGGCACCCAGGCCACCGACGGGACAAAAGGTTAAGGACAAATGAGTGGTTCCACAGGCAGATGTGTAGGTGCATAGAATGGTTTGGGTTGGGAGGGACTTTAGAGATCTGGTTCCAACCCTCTGGCCACAGGCAGGGACACCTTCCACTAGACCAGATTGCTCAGGACCTCAGCCAGCCTGGGCTTGAACACCTCCAGGGAGGAGGGCATCTGCAGTCTCCATAAGCAACCTGTGCCAGTGCCTCACTACCCCAGCTGTGGCATAGTGGGAGGTGTCCCTGCCTATGGCAGGGGGGTTGGAACTAGAGCTTTGAGGTTCCTTCCAACCTAAACCACTCTGATTCTATGACTGTAAAGAATTTCTTCTACCCAGTCTAAATCTACCCTCCCCCAGCTTCGACCCTTTCCCTTTCCTCCTACCAGAAGCCCTTGCAAAAAGTCCCTTCCCAGCTTTCTTGTAGCTCCCTTCAGATACTGGAAGTCTGCTCCAAGGAGCCCTCTTTTCTCAACAGTTCTTCTGCTTTGGTTTACTGATGTCATATGAAATGCAAATTTTGGTTGAAGCTGTTGGCTCCTGATGCCATCCATGAGGTTGTTCTGGGCTCTCCAAGGTCTAAGGAAGGGCTGTGTCTATACTGATGCTGTTGGCTCCTGATGCCATCCATGAGATCTTTCTGGGCTCTCCAAGGTCTAAGGAAGGGCTGTGTCTATACTCATACTGTTGGCTCCTGATGCCATCCATGAGATCTTTCTGGGCTCTCCAAGGTCTAAGGAAGGGCTGTGTCTATACTGATGCTGTTGGCTCCTGATGCCATCCATGAGATCTTTCTGGGCTCTCCAAGGTCTAAGGAAGGGCTGTGTCTATACTCATACTGTTGGCTCCTGATGCCATCCATGAGATCTTTCTGGGCTCTCCAAGGTCTAAGGAAGGGCTGTGTCTATACTCATACTGGTCCTTCCAAGGCAGGCACTGAGGAGTCTGCTGCTCCTACCTGGCCACCTACTATCACTAAGCATATGGGAACTTAACACCCACAAAATGTCTCTCCCTCTGCCAAATGGGGTTGAGATTGGCTAGTGGTCTCACCATTTGTTTTCTTTGGGACTGAGAGGGGACAGACAGACTCTTGGGGAACATAATTGCCTACATCTCACATCTGTTGGAAGCCAAGCTAAAAATCTCAGCACTAAGCTTATCATATAAATTATATATGCATGCATTTTACAGAGGGAGATTTATTGCCTTCAGTATCCAAACATTTCATGCCTTTGAAGTAATGTATGCTTTGATCCAACAAATACTTAGAGCTTCCAGTGGCCCAGGGTGCTGAGGGCTCAGTAGGACTGCTCTGGTTGAGGGAAGGTAAGTCCCAAGGACCAGACAGAGCATAACTAGGATGTGATCTATGTGTTTTCTCTGTGGCCTCTTCTGCCTTCAGGACGTTATTGTTTCAAAGGATTAAGGCTATAAACGGTGTATTGGCCATTAAGAACCTTTCAGTGCTGGTTGTTGACCTGTTCAGTGGTCTCAGCTGGTGTCATTCAGTGGCTTCTGCCCTCTTACAACCGGTGGGCATGCAACTTTTCTCAGCTGTTTTGAACTTACACTGAAGTCTGCTTTTCTTTGTTCCTTTCCACAGGCCTCTCTCTTAGCCTGCAGATGGAACTTTGCATGTCCACAGTGACCATAATATGAAATTTCTCTGTGTCTGTGACCATTCTTGAGGTGCCTGGCAACCAACAGCTCTCCTCTCTTTGGTGAGTGAATCCAGTGTCACAGTTGTCATGAATCATCCATTTTGTATGCACCTCAAAGGCTGGCTGGGCTCATTTTCACATGAATACACACACCCCAGAGCACTGCTTGGGAGCTAGAAGCAAAATGTGGTCATATCATAGAATCACAGGATCAACCAGGATGGAAAAGACCTCCAAGCTCATCCAGCCCAGCCTAGCACCCAGCCCTGGCCAAGCAACCAGACCATGGCACTAAGTGCCCCAGCCAGGCTTGGCTTCAACACCTCCAGCCACACAGACTCCACCACCTCCCTGGGCAGCCCATTCCAGTGCCAATCACTCTCTCTGACAACAACTTCCTAACAACATCCAGCCTAGACCTGCCCTGCCACAGCTTGAGCCTGGGTCCCCTTCTTCTGCTGCTGCTTGCCTGGCAGCAGAGCCCAACCCCACCTGGCTACAGCCTCCCTGCAGGCAGCTGCAGGCAGCAATGAGCTCTGCCCTGAGCCTCCTCTGCTGCAGGCTGCACACCCCCAGCTCCCTCAACCTCTCCTCACAGGGCTGTGCTCCAGGCCCCTCCCCAGCCTTGCTGCCCTTCTCCAAATACCTTCCAGCACCTCAACATCTCTCTTGAACTGAGTGGCCCAGAACTGGACACAGCACTCATGGTGTGTCCTGAGCAGTGCTGAGCACAGGGGCAGAAGAACCTCCCTTGTCCTGCTGCCCACACTGCTCCTGAGCCAGCCCAGGATGCCATTGGCTCTGCTGCCCACCTGGGCACTGCTGCCTCAGCTTCAGCTCCTCTCTCCCAGCACCTCCAGCTCCCTCTCTGCCTGCCTGCTCTCCCATGTGTCCTGCAGCAGTGCCATGATTGCATTTTTGTCTGCTTTGGATTTTTTTCTTTTTCCCCTCTTCTTGACTTGGTCTCTTGCCACCATTGTGAGATGCACTGGACTGATTGCCCATCAGATGACAGGAAAACAGGTCCTTGAAAGTGGAAACTGGCTGATGCACTTGAGAATGGAGCAGAAGGAGAGTTTGTTCTCTCTGCAACAGGATGTGCTATGCCACAAACCTTCAGTTAGGGCTTGGGATACTTACTTTGTTCCACATTTGAGCCACACAGTGGGATCCTGCTCCAGGGCAGAATGACCAAACTCTGCTGCTGTGTAAGTATTGCTGCAGTTGTGTTTAGTGCTAATAGCAACTTCTGTGGAGGCAATCATAAGAAACATAAACAGTGGGACTCTGGTTTAATTATGATGCTCTTCATGCATGAAGTGGCTTTACCCTTCCCTTTTCTGAGGCCCTTGCAGCAGCTCTCATTTTATGGCCAGCCTTATCAGGCTAAAGTGGTATATTTGCAGGGTACTTTCTTGTCAGATGAATAAAATAAACCTGGTGGTTAGTTTGTACTATTACTCTCTCCCCTTTCTCTAGCCAAAACACAGGTTTGCTCCTCCTGCCACAGTCCCACAGCTTCCTGTTTGGTAGGAAACTTGATTCACTTGTTGGCTCTGCCAGTGGTGCAGGCCTTGCTTTTATTAGGGAGGCAATTGTTTGTTATGCTTACACAAGACTCCACTGGCAAGAGCTGTTCAGAGTCAGGTGCTTCAGATGCAGCTTTTAACTTGGGTTAACTAAGAGCAAGCTACCATGGGAGCAATTCCTGGAGAAGACACCATGCTTCAGCATGGTCATAGATCATGGAATCATTGAATCAGCTGGGTTGGAAGAGAGCTCCAAGCTCAGCCAGCCCAACCTAGCACCCAGCCCTGGCCAACCAACCAGACCATGGCACTAAGTGCCCCAGCCAGGCTTGGCTTCAACACCTCCAGCCATGGCCACTCCACCACCTCCCTGGGCAGCCCATTCCAATGCCAATCACTCTCTCTGACAACAACTTCATAACAACATCCAGCCTCAACCTCCCCTGCCACAGCTTGAGACTCTGTCCCCTTGTTCTGGTGCTGGCTGCCTGGCAGCAGAGCCCAACCTCACCTGGCTACAGCTTCCCTGCAGGCAGCTGCAGACAGCAATGAGCTCTGCCCTGAGCCTCCTCTGCTGCAGGCTGCACACCCCCAGCTCCCTCAGCCTCTTCTCATAGGGTTTTGTTCCAGGTTACCAAGCTGAGATAAACTCAGCTGGCACCTGGCTGTGCCTGCCTGGGAGGCAGCAGGCTTGCTCTAGCTCTAAGAAGGGTTGCAGTAAGTGAACAACGAGGGTTTGGGCTTTTTGTTTTGGTCTGATTTACATAATCAGGCCAATTCTTGCAGGTGGAGAGAAATTAATCACATAATTGTGTCTTGGCTTCTGTAGAACTTGTGAATCTACAGCCAAGGGTTTAACCACTTCATTCTCACTCTAAGTTTTCTTTTCTGCCTGGTGTGCAGTGATGTGCCCTGGCAAGGAGCTGGAGGTACTGACAACGCTTGGTGGAGAAGAGGAAACCGATGGCATTGTCCTTCTTGAGAGCAGGTCTGGGTCTCCAGGCTTCACGCCAGAGATGTGCTTTTGGAGGAGGAATTATTTCTAGGCTTGGTAGACCTTGAGAACATTCTATCTTCAAGTTGCATTGTCATCATATAGGGAAAAAGTTGAGTTTGAAAGAGCCCCTGGAAGGTTCTTAGAATCATAGAATCAGTCAGGGTTGGAAGGGAACACAAGGAGCAGCCAGTTCCAACCCCCCTGCTATGGGCAGGTACACTCTACCCTAGATCAGGCTGCCCACAGCCTCATCAGCCTGGCCTTAAACACCTCCAGGTGTTAAATGAAATCAGGCAGAAGTATTGTCTTAGCAGAAAGCTTTTACGCTGGCGTGCTGGTGTTGGCAAATATTTCTGTAAGGATACATGTCTGTGAGGATAAATGTCTGTGAGGATAACTGTGTGAAGAAGTCAGTTTAAAATAAGTAAGAGCTGCAGCAAATGAGGAATACCATGAGTGGGTGTCCTGCAGCAGCCGGGGTTCTCTGCAGAGACGTGTTACAGAGCTTCCCAAAGCCGAACGATGACAGGCAGGGACTACAAACTGGTTATTCTTAGAACCATGGATGCATAGAATCAGTCAGGGTTGGAAGGGACCACAAGGATCATACAGTTCCAAATCACCCTACCCTAGATCAGGCTGCCCACAGCCTTGATCATCATCACAGTAAGCTTTAAAGGTGGAGAGAGGAACATCTCAGGCTCTTCTGTGTCTAAAACCACATTAACATGTATACCACAACTGAACATGAGCCAGCAGTGTGCCCAGGTGGCCAAGAAGGCAAATGCATCCTGGCTTCTATAAGGCATACTGTCGCCAGCAGGACAAAGGAGGTTCTTCTGCCCCTGTGCTCAGCACTGCTCAGGACACACCATGAGTGCTGTGTCCAGTTCTGGGCCACTCAGTTCAAGAGAGATGTTGAGGTGCTGGAAGGTGTTTGGAGAAGGGCATCAAGGCTGGGGAGGAGCCTGGAGCACAGCCCTGTGAGGAAAGGCTGAGGGAGCTGGGGGTGTGCAGCCTGCAGCAGAGGAGGCTCAGGGCAGAGCTCATTGCTGCCTGCAGCTGCCTGCAGGGAGGCTGTAGCCAGGTGGGGTTGGGCTCTGCTGCCAGGCAGCCAGGGCCAGAACAAGAGGACAGACTCTCAAGCTGTGGCAGGGGAGGTTGAGGCTGGATGTTGTTAGGAAGTTGTTGTCAGAGAGAGTGATTGACATTGGAATGGGCTGCCCAGGGAGGTGGTGGAGTCATCATCTCTGGAGGTGTTTAGAAGGAGGCTGGCACTTAGTGCCTTGGGTTAGTTAATTAGGATGTGTTAGGTGATAGGTTGGACTCGGTGATCTTTTGGACTCGAAGGTCTTTTCCACCCTGGTTGAGTCTGTGGCTCTGTGACCACCAATGCTTGTCGAGAAGCCTGCTCTCACCACTGCTGGTGTGGTGCAAATGCTGAAGATGATGCAGTCTGTCTGCTGGCTCAAACTGAGTTTGGCAGCTGTGCTTCATTCACCACGGGCAGGTGAGGGGAGCTCACGCTTCAGAAAGCTTCCACTGCTGTTGCTACTCTCTGCGCTGTTGCCGAAGCAACACTTCTAATTAAAGGCTATCTCCACATTGGGCTTGGCAGCCAAAATAAGCTGCCAGGAGCTGCTTGCTGGATGGCTCTTCTCTGCACTGTGGCAGTGGAGTGGTTCTCCAACAAGTATAAGTACAAATGCAGATGGAGAAGAGAAGGATCCAAGGAGACCTTTCAGTACCTGAAGAGGACCTACAAGAAAGCTGGGAGGAACTATTTACAAGAGCTTGTAGTGATGGGGTGAGAAGGAAGGGATTTAATCTTGAGGAAGGTTGATTTGGACTGGATATTGGGAAGAATTTTTTTACAGTAATGGTAGTGAGACTCTGGCACAGGTTGCCCAGGGCCATACTGGATGTCCCCTCCCTGGAGGTGTTCAAGGCCAGGTTGAGTAAGTTGTTCTAGTGGAGGGCATCCCTGCCTGTGGCAGGGCAGTTGGAGCTAGATGACCTTTAAGGTCTCTTCTAACCCAAACCAGTCTATAGTTCTATTATTCTACAACACAGATGCTTTAGTGCAGTGTTGTTCATTTACTGTCTCTCAGCACCACATCAGAAAGCCCCATCCAGTGATGTTTCTTTTGCACATAACTCTCCAGTAATATTGAAAGGGAAAGGGTTTTGGCTCCAAGAGAGGCTGGGAACTGAGATGTGTAAGAGTGTGAGGACAAGGAGTGTATTTGTAGAGACATAGAGGAATCACAGAATATGATATATAGATAGAATCATAGAATTGGTTTGGTTGGAAGAGGCCTTTAAGACCAGCAAGTTCAATTGTTAACCCAGCACTGGCAAGCTACCACTAAACCATGTCTCTCAGGACCACATCTACATGGCTTTTAAATCCCTCCAGGGATAGGAACTCCACCACTTCCATGCACAGCCTGTGCCAGGGCTTGACAACTCTTTTGGGGAAGAACTGTTTCCTAATATCCAGCCTAAACCTCATCCGGGCAGGAGATCTTGAGGGTCTGTATCCCAGAGTGACAGAACAGCTTCTTTCAGGATGGATCATCCCATTTTGATCAAACTGATACCCAACAGAGGCAGGGAGGATGTCCCTGTGGTTGGCCATGGTGCACCTCACTTGCCTTCAGTCAAAAGTGTTCTTTCAACCGTGGCTTTCAGAGCCCAGCTGCACTTGGAATAGGTTTTGGGGAGTGCCTCAGAGGGGCCTGCTTTGTGGCATTGAAATGGAGTACTAGAGTTCTTCCTCTACACCTGCCTTGAATTTTGCTAACCTAATTAATCAGCCATCAAGGGAGACACAAGCTTTTGTTGGGCAGAAGTCTTGCATAGAGGAGCTTCGGATGGGGCAAACAGACCCATGTGGTTCCCGGCTCGGTCGGAAGGGAAAACAACCCCTGAGCAGCCCAGCATCAGTGGAAATGTGCTCCTCCTGCTGCTCTCTGCAGGGCTTCATTACTTCTCCGTCACCAGAACCGATCGCAGTGACACCTCTGGAGCTGGGCAGACCTCACCCCGCGCTGAATTCCTTTCTGCTGAGGCGCGCCAGCAGCCCACCCTACGCTCCAGATGTTGCTGCTCTCTGAGAAACGAGAACTTAATAGGCCAGGCTCACCCTTCCTCCTGGGGTGAACCCAAAGACAGTCGGGGATGGAAAATTGCTGCTCAGTACCATGAACAATGTCCTGGTCAGAGAGCAGTGCCAGCATTTTGTCTTAATAGGAGAGAAAGCCGAGACATGTGGTGTGAAAACTCCGCGCTGGCAGCAGCCAGCGACTCGAATATACATTGAAAACCATCCCTGAAAGAGCACAGTGAAACCAAGAGAAAAAGGCCTGGAGGTATGTTTAGATAAACTGAAAACGAGCACAGGGAAAAGAGAACGTTCCTGTGTGGCTGCAATAGGTTGCATTTTCCCCGGTCTGTGTTTCACTTGGGTTTGTTTCGTTAGCTTGCGACGCGCACCACAACGTGCAAAACCCACCTGGCTTTGCACGGGCAGGACCCAGTTTTGCCAGTGTCCAAAAGTGCTGGAGCTCTCATCCTGTATGTTTTTTAGCCACCACTGAGGGTTTGGTCCAAGGTGGGTGTTGGACAGACCTTGAATGTATATGTGCACAGCCTTGTGTGCTCACAACATTGTTCTACTGCTGGCTCGTTGTCTTCTTTGTGTTGTTTTCCAGGCCTTTTCCTTCACAAAAGAGGCTTTCCTCCTCATGAGATCCTGAAGGGTAAGGAAGCATAACATCCCCACTTTGCTGGGACAGGGTGTCTCAGGACTGATGTAGTAACTGAGCAGAAATTTGGCCACAACAACCCCAAGCAGGGCTACACATTGGGGACACAGTGGCTGGAGAGCAGCCAGGAAGAAGGGGGTCTGGGGGGTACTGGTAGAGAGTAGGCTGAAGATGAGGCAGCAGTGCCCAGGTGGGCAAGAGAGCCAGTGGCATCCTGGGCTGGCTCAGGAGCAGTGTGGGCAGCAGGACAAGGGAGGTTCTTCTGCCTCTGTGCTCAGCACTGCTCAGGACACACCTTCAGTGCTGTGTCCAGTTCTGGGCTCCTGAATTCCAGAGAGATGTTGAGGTGCTGGAAGGTGTTTGGAGAAGGGCATCAAGGCTGGGGAGAGGCCTGGAGCACAGCCCTGTGAGGAGAGGCTGAGGGAGCTGGGGGTGTGCAGCCTGCAGCAGAGGAGGCTCAGGGGTGACCTCATTGCTGTCTACAACTACCTGAAGGGAGGCTGCAGCCAGGTGGGGTTGGGCTCTGCTGCCAGGCAAGCAACAACAGAAGAAGGGGACACAGCCTGAAGCTGTGGCAGGGGAGGTCTAGGCTGGATGTTGTTAGGAAGTTGTTGTCAGAGAGAGTGATTGGCATTGGAATGGGCTGCCCAGGGAGGTGGTGGAGTCTCTGTGCCTGGAGGTGTTCAGGAAAAGTCTGGATGAGGCACTTAGTGCCATGGTCTAGATGACTGGCTAGGGCTGGGTGCTAGGTTGGACTGGATGCTCTTGGAGGTCTCTTCCAACCTGTTTGATTCTATGATTCTATGATTCCAAATCACACTGGGAAAGTGTGTCCAAGCCAAGATGTGCACCCAGGATCTAATGTTCTGCTCTTGCACAACCATCACTCTGACACCCTGAGCCCTCCCCTCCCTGGGTTCTGCTCTTCCCATCACTACTTCATGGCCCAGCAGAGCACAAGGCACTAAAAGGCTGCTCCTGGCATACTTTGTCACGGGGAAGCTGTCTGACATAGAGAAAAATGGGTTCCTCGTTACTAGGATGGTGAGCAAGAGCAGAAGGGAGCGCAGGGGACACCAGTCGGGATCCAGGCATTGTGCCCGCGGGTGCAGTACCCCACAAACACTGCAGCATTTCTCCAAGAGGAGTCTCAGCAGACTTTTGATGAGCTGCTACTCAGTGGAAGATGCTGGAATCCAGCCCAGAATAACCTTCCTCCCTCCAATTTCTTCCTCCCTGAAGCTGCAGGAGCTTTTCTGCATCCCCATTCTGCATGGTCAAGTCAGGCCCGTGGAGACCAGTGCTGTGCGCATCCTGAGCTCAGCACCAGCCCATAAATCTCTCTGCTGGATCCAAGCAGTGAAATGTGAACAAAGGAAACCACCATGTGGTAGGGGGGCAGGGTGGGGGATCACTCTGGCACCCTCCTTGCTGAGGAGGAAGTGAGAAAACATGGCTTTGTGTGGCCGTTGTTGCAGTTGTCATTGTATGGTTTCTGCAGATGCTTGCAATGAAGGAGTTGTGAAATAGCTGCCATTGGTGGCCTGTCTGCCGCACCAGGCACAGAGCAGAACAATTGGGTTGTGGACTCTGCTGCTACAAATTCAAGCAAGCTCCCAGCTGCTGCCTGCCAACGGAACAGGTGATTTATTTTTCTTTGTTTTGGTAAGTGATGATGGTAATCAGCTACAGCTCAAACGCTGCTGTCTTAATGGTTCTGCTAATAGGACTTTTCTTCTTGGGCTGTGATTTGTTGGTTATTTTTAAGAGCTCTGGGGTTTAAATCATGGTCTCTGTCTGTGTAAATAGCTGTAGCCTCCTCATGTACTCCAAGAAAATGAGAGAGACCATGGCAGAGCAGTCACTGGGTAAAGCATTGACCATTGACCCTGTACTCAGCACTGCTCAGGCTACACCATGAGTGCTGTGTCCAGTTCTGGGCTCATCACTTCAAGAGAGATGTTGAGGTGCTGGAAGGTGTCCAGAGAAGGGCAGCAAGGCTGGGGAGGGGCCTGGAGCACAGCCCTGTGAGGAGAGGCTGAGGGAGCTGGGGGGGTGCAGCCTGCAGCAGAGGAGGCTCAGGGCAGAGCTCATTGCTGTCTGCAGCTGCCTGCAGGGAGGTTGTAGTCAGGTGGGGTTGGGCTCTGCTGCCAGGCAAGCAGCAGCAGTCTCAAGCTGTGGCAGGGCAGGTCTAGGCTGGATGTTGTTAGGAAGATGTTGTCATAGAGAGTGATTGGCACTGGAATGGGCTGCCCAGGGAGGTGGTGGAGTCTCTGTGCCTGGAGGTGTTGAAGCCAAGCCTGGCTGGGGCACTTAGTGCCATGGTCTGGTAGATTGGCCAGGACTGGGTGCTAGGTTGGGCTGGATGAGCTTGGAGGTCCCTTCCAGCCTGGCTGATTCTGTTGTCCTATGACTCTGGAACAGCTTGTCTCTGGCTCCAGAGCTGGACTGCCACAGGCAGAGCCAGAAAGGAGAGCTGATCTCTGCTCCCCAAGATGGAAGCACGTGTAGAGTGCTTTGGCAATGTCCCCATCGATGAGCACATGTGTGGTCTCTCACCGTGGCTCAGCAGACACACAGAGTCTTGCTCAGCTGTCTGAAGGTCTGACTTCTACAATATTAGGAAAGGAGATAAACACTTAAAAAGAAACCAAACCAAACAACAACAAAAGGCAGAAGCAAGCAGAGGGATTGCAGCAGGGTCTGAGGCTCGTGCTGGCGTGGACAGGCATGACAAAGACACTTTGAGCCAGAGCCTGTTCTTTACATCACAGGGCAGAAACATGAAAAATGTGAACTATGTAGCAGGGCTGGATAAAAAGGAAAATGCAGTAAGAGTAGGACAAAGAATGCCACATGCTCCAACCACATCTGAACTTGGCAGCAGCAGAGCAGGGAAGCCCATGTAAATCCTAGAAGCATGTTAAAGGCATTTTCTCCCCAGCAGGAGTGACACGCGTGAAAAGTGTCTTTTCAGCAGTGCCAGTCAAGAGCCTGCAGAAATAATTCACTAATAGACTGCCTAGCAGGCTCACATCCCTGACTGGAAGGATATTCCTGTCTTGAAATGGGAATGCCTTGTTGTCTACCTTGACTTTAGTGAAGCTTTGGACTCTGATGCCCATGGCGTTCCTCTGGACTGCTCCTGGCTTGAGTGGGTGGATGCTCACTGGATGAAACATTGACTGAATGGCTGGGAACAGAGTGCTGGGGAATGGAATTAAATCCAGCTGGTGTCCAGTCATCAGTGGAGTTCCCCAGGGCTCAGCCTTGGGACCTGTCCTCTTTAGTGTCTTTATCAATTATCTGGGGCAGGGGATCAGGACGCCCTCAGTGAGTTTGCAGTACCCCAAGTTGGGTGGGAGTGTTGATGTGATTGAGAGTAGGAAGGCTTTTCAGAGCCACCTGGAGGGCTGGGCTAAGGCAAATGAATTGAGTTTCAGTAAGGCTGAGTGCTAGGTCCTGCACTTGGGTCACAACATCGCCACGAACACGCCAGGCGTGGGGCAGAGTGCCTGTAAAGCTGTCTGGGGGGTGCTGGTTGACACCCATCTGAAGCTAAGTCAATGCATGCCCATGTGGGACAAGAAGGTGAACAGGAAGGACATTAGTGTGCTGGAGTGTGCCCAAAGAAGGTCAGTAAAGCTCAAGAAGGGTCCGGAGCTCAGGCCTCATGAGGAGCATTTGAAGGAATTGGGATAGCTCAGCCTGGAAAAAATGAGGCTGAGGGAAGACCTTGTTGCACTCCACAAATACCTGAAAGGAAGTTGGAGCAAGGTAGGGGTCAGTCTCTTCTCCCAAGGAACAAGAAACAGACAAGAGAAAATGGCCTCAAGTTGCAGCAGGAGAGGTTTAGTTTGGATATTAGGAAAAAATTCTTCCCCAAAAGGGTTGTCAAGCCCTGGAGCAGGCTGCCCAGGGAAGTGGTGGAGTCCCCATCTCTGGAGGGGTTTGAAAGCCATGGAGAAGTGGTGCTGAGGGGCATGGTTTTGTGGTGAACATGGAGCAGAGCTGGAGGTAGGTAGATCCAGACTGGGCCTGATGAAGAAGTTGTTGAGCAGGAGAGTGGTGAGAGGCTGGAGTGGGTTGCCCAGGGAGGTGGTTGAGGCCCCCGGGCTGGAGGTGTTTGAGGCCAGGCTGGCTGAGGCTGTGTGCAGCCTGCTCTAGGGTAGGGTGTCCCTGGGCACAGCAGGGGGTTGGAACTGGATGGTCCCTGTGGTGCCTTCCAACCCTGGCTGATTCTGTGACTCTATGTGACCTGGCAGTGCAGGGTTAATGGTTGATCTTGGTAAAGTTAGAAACCTCTTCCAGCCAAAACAATTCTATAGTTCTGTGATCCTAGTCAGAAGCAGGTTTATAATGAGTGCAAGGAAGTGTAAAGATGTAAAGGCTGAGTGAACAACCTGGTGTGCCATTGCTGACTCTAGATGTAGTTAGCAAAGAGAGAGGTTTCATCAAGGGGCTGAAGGAAAACACAAGGGCAGAAGGGAAGCACAAGATAATCAAGCACAGACAATAAAATGCAAAGCCAGACCAAGGGGTGCTGTGGAGAAAGGCATAATGGAAAATGCTCTGGGTATTGTCTAAGTCATGTGCAAAGGAAATGATTATCCAGGCAAGAGAGCCAGTGCTGGTGTGCACAATGAGAACCAGCTCGCTGCTCCAGCAGGAGCAGGGTAGGACCGGACACAGCCATGCAGAGCCCTGGTGGCCAGGACTCCTGTGCCTGCCCTCACTCAGAGCTGTGCCCAGGCTGTGGCAGCCTTCCTCCCAGGGAGGGTTATTGGCTGAGCCCTGGCTTGTGGAGGCAGCACAGTCACCACTGGGATGTCTCCTTGGCCTCTCCTTGCTGTATTGTAGAGATGCCAAGGTCTGCAAAGACTTAGCTATACTGCTATTTTTTTCCTCTTAAAAAAACACACTTTCTAATTGATTGAATTAAGTGCTACAGATGATTTTGTATCAGAGGGGACCTGGTGAAATGTTAGCCTGTTCAGTTACTCATATTTTGTTTGGCAGCAGGAAATACTCCAATGTCTTCCTGAGAGAAGGTATCATAAGACACTCATGGATGGGGCAAGGGCTTTAAATCTTCTTTTCTATGTAGGTCCCTCTCAGCTTCTGCAGGTTGGAAAAGTTTGGCTTAGCAGTAGTTGAAGGAACCATTTCCCCCACATGTCTGCAGAGCATAACAGCCATTGTGTGGTCAGGCCTGGGAAGGAGATAAATGCTGCATGTAGGAGAGCTGAGAACTGCCTGTAGATGCTGGGCAGAAATACAGAGGAAGCATTGTTCCATCTTCATGCTTATGCTTTACTCTCATGCTGGAGTTCTGCTCCTACTGCCCAGCCTGAGGATGAATGAGCCAGATGGGAATGCCATTGGATCCTGCAATGTCTCAGCCAAGCTGGTAAGGGCTTCTCTAGAGTTAAGGAGAACGCATCTTGCCTTGGCGTGGCCTCCTTCATCACCTTTGGTAGATTCTGGCTTGAACCCAAGCAGGGTTAGGGGTTGGCAAGTCTATGATGACCTCAACTCAACCCAGCCCATGAGCACTGCAACTATTGCAGTTCTTTCCAGCCTTGCTCCCACCAAAATGAAGGTAGGAGGTCAAGCAGAGCCTACTGAAGAGCAAAGGATGTTTGCTCATGCACGGTACCTGTGGGCCAGGGAAAATCCAGTCTTGCAGTAAAATGAATCATAGAATCAAGCAGGTTGGAAGAGACCTCCCAGCTCAGCCAGCCCAGCCTAGCACCCAGCCCTGCCCAACCAACCAGACCATGGCACTAAGTGCCCCAGCCAGGCTTGGCTTCAACACCTCCAGCCACACAGACTCCACCACCTCCCTGGGCAGCCCATTCCAATGCCAACCACTCTCTCACATGGGGTGCAGGACTGGGACTATCAGAGCTGGTTCTTGCAATAGCTTTAGGAAGATCCTGCACCCTTCTGGGACTAATTCCCTCCTACACTTTCTCTTACTGTTAAAGCAGTCACAGCTTTGGAGAAGGAGCCATGCTGTGCACCTGCCAATGCGCGGCAGGGAGTCTGCTGGGACAGCTGCACTGCCCTTTCAACTTCCCATCAGATGGCTGAATTCCCCAGCAGAGAAAGACTTATTTATGCTCTCCTCTTCTTAAAGTACATCTATTTTAGTCCTGGAGGATTTCCTGGGCAATAAACTTTTCTTCTGAGATT
Organism: Pogoniulus pusillus; assembly: GCF_015220805.1. Lineage (NCBI taxonomy): Eukaryota > Metazoa > Chordata > Aves > Piciformes > Lybiidae > Pogoniulus > Pogoniulus pusillus. Next base: position 962,291 of record NC_087264.1, on the reverse strand, counting down.
CCTAAATCACGAGGTACTTAGGTTCTGCAGCCCGTGATGCCCATGGACAGTATTTGCACTGCAGCCTGACACATCTCTGCTTTAGCCTAGCAGGAAACGTGCAGCTGGGACCGGCCAGGATGCGAGGACCTTAAATCACCTGTCTTGCTTCATGTGTTTGGGGTGTGCTTCCCCTCTCCTCTCCTCTCCTCTCCTCTCCTCTCCTCTCCTCTCCTCTCCTCTCCTCTCCTCTCCTCTCCTCTCCTCTCCTCTCCTCTCCTCTCCTCTCCTCTCCTCTCCTCTCCTCTCCTCTCCTCTCCTCTCCTCTCCTTCTCCTCTCCTTCTCCTCTCCTTCTCCTCTCCTTCTCCTCTCCTTCTCCTCTCCTTCTCCTCTCCTTCTCCTCTCCTTCTCCTCTCCTTCTCCTCTCCTTCTCCTCTCCTTCTCCTCTCCTTCTCCTCTCCTTCTCCTCTCCTTCTCCTCTCCTTCTCCTCTCCTTCTCCTCTCCTTCTCCTCTCCTTCTCCTTCTCCTTCTCCTTTCCCTTTTCCCATGCAGAGGGGCAGGTGCAGCTCAGAGGAGCCGCGCAGCAGCCCGGCAGGGGCTCCGAGGCAGTGGCCGAGGCCGTCAGTCGTTCTTGCGCCCCGGCGTGCTGCTGTGTCACCGTTTCTCCCCCGCGGCAAGGCAGTTGGCTGGGTCCCGCCGGAGCGGGCTGCGCTCAGGCACCCAGATGAGCCTCCCAAGCATCCTCAGATGTTTTCTATTTCCTCGGTGCAGGGCTTGGCCGTGGCCCAAGAGCTGGGAGGTGAAAGGGTGATGGTTAATACCTCGAGACATCTGAAATACAATAATGTAATGCTTTTAATATTTCAGAAGAGAGAGGCGAGCGGTGCAGGGAGGGCAGGGGGATACCTACCCAGCCTGGCTCTAAACGCATGCAGATGGAGACTTCAAATCAGAGCTTGTCAGGATCCGACCCTAACAAAGGCAGAAATGTCAGATCTGCTTTCTTGAATTGCTTCCATGCTTTGCACTCCAGATTTTTATTGCATCTAGCACTGCATCCTCATATATTTATGTAAAGTGCCAGCACCCATTCCCTTGCTGTGTGCCTGATGGTTAGCATACAAAACACTTTAGAGGGGAAAGTGTATTCCTTCCCTCACTGTGTAGTGTACAGCACATGATGCACACCCGTGCCCCCTCGCACAGTGGCAGAGTTCATTCTTGCTGCTCACTACATCTGCTGCTTTTTTTGGAGCCTTCCATAACTCTTTTCTCTGTTCCTTGGCTGGGCCTTGTTCTTTGCTAGGAGAGTGTCTGAGGGCAGGGTAAGGCATGATGGGCTCTGCATTTAAAGGGGGAGAGAAACAGAATCAAAGAATAGTTTTGGTTGGAAAAGACTTTTTGAGATCATCAAGTGTCCAGTTCTGGGCTCCTCCCTTCAAGAGAGATGTTGAGGTACTGGAAGGTGTCCAGAGCAGGGCAGCAAGGCTGGGGAGGGGCCTGGAGCACAGCCCTGTGAGGAGAAGCTGAGGGAGCTGGGGGGGTGCAGCCTGCAGCAGAGGAGGCTCAGGGCAGAGCTCATTGCTGTCTGCAGCTGCCTGCAGGGAGGCTGTAGCCAGGTGGGGTTGGGCTCTGCTGCCAGGGGACACAGCCTCAAGCTGTGCCAGGGCAGGTCTAGGCTGGATGTTGTTAGGAAGTTGTTGTCAGAGAGAGTGATTGGCATTGGAATGGGCTGCCCAGGGAGGTGGTGGAGTCGCTATGCCTGGAGGTGTTGCAGCCAAGCCTGGCTGGGGCACTTAGTGCCATGGTCTGGTTGGTTGGGCAGGGCTGGGTGCTAGGCTGGGCTGGCTGAGCTTGGAGCTCTCTTCCAGCCTGCTTGATTCTGTGAGTGCAGCAGTAACCAGCTCAGCACTGTCAGGTTCTCCTAAACCATGTTCCTTAGTGTCACATCCTATGTGTGTCTTATGAGGCACAGCTGAGGGAACTGGGACTGTTTGACCTGGACAATCATAGAATGTTCTGGGCCAGGATCTCTAGAGGTCATCTAGTCTGCCCCCCTTGCAGTCATCAGGGACATCCCCACTAGCCCAGGTCACAATGTCCCCACGGGTTTGCAATCTCTCCAGAGGAGACTCCACAGCCTCTCTGGGCAGCCTGCTCCAAGCCGCTGGACCCTCACAGCAACATTTTCCTCATGTTGAGACAGAACCTCCTGTGATGGTTTGGGTGTCCCCCGCCCCCCCGACTTTGGAAATCACCCAGCCTAGCCTCAGCCAGCTCTGGAAATTGAATGAAGCTTATATTTAACAGCTAGCACAAGATACAAGCAGCTATTGACAGTATATACAGCTACAGACAGAAACATACACTACAGACACACAGCAGCCCTCCCAGAAACCTGAGTCCACAGCAGGGGCTCCCAACTGCCCTTCCACCTTCTCCCACCCCTCCCTACCTTACCCCAGTCCCAAGGAAGAATGGAGGTTGGGCCAGGGGGTTAGGAAGCAAAGTGGATTAGTCAGAGAGATGGCAGAGAGGCTGGAGAGAAGTGCAGCTCAGGCAGTGCCCCGAGAAGAAGCAGCAGTGCCTTATCTATGTTTGGATTCCTGCTCTTACACCTCTCAGCAAGCCTGTGAGTGAAGTAGACATCAGCACTGTTATCTGATCCTTCTCACCAAACCATGCTAACCAGCACACCTCCTGGGCTCTAGTTTGTGCCCCTTGCCCCTTGCCCTGAGGCTGGGCACCACGGAGAAGAGGCCAGCAGGGAGGCTGCTGTTGCAATGCACTCTTGTGCTCAGCGTGCCCCTCAGCTCTCTGGAGGGATCTGCCTCCAGGAGGCTTCCTTTTTTGGTTGCTTTTCTGGGTTGCTTTTCTCCAACGAATAGATGAAAACATTGCTTTTTGAAAGCCCTTCTGAGCCCTTCAGCTCCTGCAGCGAGACACAGGACCTCCTCGCTGCTGTTCTTCCTAAAACAGTGATGTTGAGGAGTGGCTCTCAGAAGCTGATCCTGGCTGCCAGCTGCTCTTTCCAGGGAGCCTCCGGTTCGGCGGCTGAGCCTCAGCGGCGCAGCCCCAGCTGGGAGAGGGGAAGGGCTGCTCCGTGCCGTGCTCATGCTCTGGCTGTGAGCAGAGGAGTGAGTCCGGAGCAGTGCAGAGACCTGCCTGAGGCCAGAAGTTAGTCAGAACGACCTCACCTGCCCCTACCCCACCTGCCCCTACCCCACCTGCCCCTCCACAAACACTCTCCCAGGGTCACACCTTTTCGGCTGTTCCCACTGGGCTGGAAACTCCCCCGGTTCAGCTGTGCTCGGTCACTCCTCCCATCCCCTGGCCACCTGTTGGAGGCAGAGCACTTAATGAGAGATGTCTTCAAAAAGCTCTTTCAGGTTTTTCATGGCAGGTGAGATGCAGAGCGTGTGAGGAGGGAGGGAGGTCCCTGCGGACCTTCTGCACCGCGCAGTGCTCCCTCAGAGGAGTTCTTCCCATCAAAGACCTCGCCCTTACTGATGCAGCTGTGGGGAAACAGGAGAGATCATTTTCAGGTTGGCTGCTTCTCTTCCTACGTCCCACTCTGCCTCTTAATGTGTCCTTTTTGTCCGTGGGGTTTCCTGCTCTCTCTTGCAGCTCCATGAGCTGGGTTCAGGAATGGTTTGCTTGCTTTAAAGGATGCTGTTCAGACGACAGATGAGTGTGGGATTTCTCAGCCTTTATTAGCAGCTGTTGATGTTATTGAGGATCCAGGGTAAACAGAAGGACCAGTCCAAAGGCTAGGTTCATGAAAGCCTCTATGTGTCTGACTCCTAACACAGTGAGTTGCAGGAGTTTATGTGCTTGAAATGAATGCAGAATCACAGAACCATGCTGGTTGGAAGAGACCTTTAAGATGATCAAGTCCAACACCCTCCTGCCTTTGGCTTTCCTGCAAGGAAGGCTTGTCCTCTGCTGCCTCGTGGGTGCTTGTGCTGCTCTCCTGTGCAGAGCAGACAGAGACAGAGTGTGACAGTCCTGAAAAGATGCCCCTTGTCCTGGGAAACAGCACTGGTGAGAGTGACACCAAGCTTAAAGTTGACCTTGAGCAGTAGATGAACTGGATAGACCCAGGTCCATCCAATTCTTCAGCACGAGAGTGGTGAGAGGCTGGACTGGGTTGCCCAGGGAGGTGGTTGAGGCCCCATGGCTGGAGGTGTTTGAGGCCAGGCTGGCTGAGGCTGTGTGCAGCCTGCTCTAGGGTAGGGTGTCCCTGGGCATGGCAGGGGGGTTGGCACTGGCTGCTCCTTGTGGTCCCTTCCAACCCTGACTGATTCAATGATTCTAGATCTGCTTCTGCTGCAGAGGGTAGTAAATATCTGCTGCAGGGTCTGGTCAGCATCTGACACCACCAGAACTTTGAAGAAAACACCTGAGCAGTCCTGAAAGCCAGGGCCAGACCCTGGCTCCTGTTTCGGGCCCCTCAAAAGTGTGCTCAAGGCTTGAGTGCAGAGCTGGGTGCTTGGTGCTGCAGTTCCTGCCAGGGGAGGGGTCAGGATTGCCTGCTGTAAGTAGTTGTCCCCTCACCAGACTGTGTCTTACCTGATGAGATAGATGAGATGCAGGGCCCCAGGTGGTGCCAGTTTGGACACTGGTGGCCTTATTTCTCCCAGGAGCACTTAAGTGTCCATACTGTGCTGCAGAGCAGATCCTGGCACTAATACACCTGTCTTTTTGCAGAGCTCCTGAGGCTGCTGGGTTGCACTGAAAAGTCTCAGCAGGGAGATAATCCCCATCTCTGTGCTGAGTTGCAGGTGATGCTGAGAGACACATGTCAGGCATGGCAGGGCCTTTGTGCCAGGGGTGAGCCTCCAGTGGAGACGGTGGTGGACCCTGACTGTTCAGGAGGACTTGATTAGTGCTCTTTTTTCCTACCTTATCCAGAGCTTTCTAACACTTTTGGAGCCTCAAACAATCTCTTTGGCTCTGACCTCATGATCTTTGCTTGTACAAAACTCTCATTGATGGCAATAGTTCTCCAGGCCTTAATTTCCAGTGACAGCAGCAGTTTTGTCTGGGCAGGAACTTTGCCACGAGGGCACTTAAGTTCTTCAGGGTTTTCTCAGGTAAAGGTTTTATTTTGGTAATTCTTTCCCCTTGGTAGATGCTGAGCTGTCAGAATCACAGCCATGCAGAATTCCAGCTTAAAACAATATCCTAAAGGTTGCAAAGCTGTGCTGCTTGCCAAGAGTGAAAGTTGAATGTTCCACTCTTCCCCCCACCTCAACTATTTTTAGTTCAGGGTCCTAATGAAGTCTTTCTTTGTGCAATTTCATGTCTGCAGGGCAACTGCAAGAGAGGACTTCCTAGTTGTGTCAGGATGCTGGTAACACAAGCGCTGGGACATCATGTCCTCAGGCTCGTGTGGGCAGCACTAGGTTGTGCTCCCTGTGCTCTTGAGGAAACTGCAGCATTTTGCTTTATTTTTTTCCCCTCTTACTCATTTCCACCCCCTCCCCCCCTCCCTCCTGCATGAAAGAAACTTGTGTGTGTTGCAGCAGGTTAATTCCTGAGTGTTTCCCCTGCAGATATTCTATAATAATGCTGCCTGGCAATGCAGGGTTTATTGTACCATTGTTCCACCCAAGAGAATTCTGAGGGGTCATGTGGGGTGAAATTCTCCTTCCCTTTGTGTGATGTCCCAAAGAGCAGTCGTGGGATGGAGAAATGCACCATGAAGATCAGAGAATCAAGCAGGTTGGAAGAGAGCTCCAAGCTCAGCCAGCCCAACCTAGCACCCAGCCCTGCCCAACCAACCAGACCATGGCACTAAGTGCCCCAGACAGGCTTGGCTTCAACACCTCCAGGCACACAGACTCCACCACCTCCCTGGGCAGCCCATTCCAATGCCAACCACTCTCTATGACAACAACTTCCAGCCTACACCTGCCCTGCCACAGCTTGAAGCTGTGTCCCCTTCTTCTGTTGCTGCTTGCCTGGCAGCAGAGCCCAACCCCACCTGGCTATAGCCTCCCTGCAGGCAGCTGCAGACAGCAATGAGCTCTGCCCTGAGCCTCCTCTGCTGCAGGCTGCACACCCCCAGCTCCCTCAGCCTCTCCTCATAGGCCTTGTGTTCAAGGACTCTCACCAGCTTTGTTGCCTTCCCTGTACCTCCACATCTCTCTTGAACAGAGGAGCCCAGTACTGGACAAGGTGCAGCAGATCTTCCTCATGCTACTCGGCAGTAGGAGCAAGTCATAGAATGGTGGAATCATAGAATGGCTTGGACTGGAAGATGGTCTAGTTCATAAAACCACAAGTACACAGAATAAATCTGATGAGGAGCGACTGAGGGAGCTGGGGATGGGTAGTGTGAGGAAGAGGAGGCTGAGGAGAGACCTCATTGCTGTCCACAGCTACCTGAAGGGACATTGTGGAGAGGCTGCTGCTGGACTCTGCTCACAGCTAATTGAACACAGAACTAGAGGGAATGGCCTCAAGCTGAGGCTGGGGAGGTTTAGCTTGGACATTAGGAAAGAGTTTTTCACAGAGAGAGTGGTGAGGGACTGGAATGAGCTGCCCAGGGAGGTGCTGGAATCACCCAGCCTGGCTGTGTTTCAGGGTGGTTTGGCTGTGGTGCTTAGGGAGATGGTGCAAGGTGACACTTGTAGAGCAGGGTTAGAGGTTGGACTTGATGATGCTGAAGGGCTTTGCCACCTGCATGCTGCTGTGGTTCTGTAGGTCCTCTCCTAAAAAGCTTGTGCTGAAAGGGGAAGTGAGTCTCTCTAAATGGAATACCATGCTCCTTTCTGTGCAAATCCTTCCCTGTGCTTCCTGCCACTTGAAAGTTTGTCTTCTGTGGTCACCACCCATTTCACATGTCTGTGGGCTACCTTACTTGAGCCTTAAGTTATGAATGGCTGTAAGTGGAGGGCTGCTTTTGGCAGCCAGTCAAGCTTCATTCCAGGCTCCATCGTATCTTGGGTCAGCTCCTTGCCCTGTCATGCAGCACACTGGTGTCTTTCCCTGCCCTCCTGTCAGCAAGACTTAGGATTTGAGGATTTGCTTTTTCTCTCTGACATTGGTGTTATGTCACAGGCTGGGGAACAAAGGGTTTGAGAGCAGCCCTGTGGAGAAGGTGAGGGTGCTGGTGGGTGAGAATCTGTACACAAGCCAGCAGTGTGCACTCACAGCCTAGAGCTCACCATGTCCTGGGCTGATTCCCAGCAGCTTGGGCAGCAGGTGGAAGAAGGGAATCCCTGAAAGTGTTGAAGCCAAGCCTGGCTGGGGCACTTAGTGCCATGGTCTGGTTGATTGGCCAGGGCTGGGTGCGAGGTTGGGCTGGATGAGCTTGGAGCTCTCTTCCAGCCTGCTTGTTTCTATGATTCTGTGAAATCAGGATGCTAAAACCTATAAGCAGCAACTTGAAAAGCTGGGATTCTGGGATTCTGCTAAGGTTTCTCCCCATGAGGATAAGACTGTACTGAAGATCTGCCGTGTGGGAATGGCCCAGCAAACACCAGCTCCCCAGGCTAAAACCACTGAGAATGCATGGAGAAAAAGGCCATGCAAGGGCAGTTACTGCACTTGTACTCAAGCAGAACCTCGGGGCTGAGCAGTGTGCTGTTCACCAGCCCCCTAGACAGTCAGCTCAGTCCCCAGCTGGCAGTGACGGCATTGTTGGGTATCCCTCTGAGCTAGTGTAAGTTGTTCCTTTCTTAGAGGGCTTTTGGACCTGTGTGCTTTCTGCTTTCAGTCCCAGCACCTCCCAGAGCTCTCTTTGGAGGTGCTCAGCATTGCTAAACACAGCTTTGCAAAATCCCAGGACGCGTCTTCACCTGGCACACCGCAGTGAGTTACCAGGGCGTGGTGAGCCCTTTCTTTGCTCCCCCGCTGCTCCTACTCGTGACACCTGCGCTCCAGCAGCGGGGGCTGTGCGGGGCTGGGCGGCGCTCCGTGGCTCGCATCCATCAGGGTGAGGAGCAGCCTTCCCAGCCTGTGCATCCAGGGCGGGCCCAATTCCCCGCAGACTCTGCCAGGCAGACGTCAGCAGGCTGCTTCTGTTCATTCCTGCCCTCTTAAACACCACGCTCCAGGGGCCAGCAGCGGTGGCAGGGGCTCAGTGACACTGATCTTGCTGACCTCATTGCTGTCTGCAGCTGCCTGCAGGGAGGCTGTAGCCAGGTTGGGTTGGGCTCTGCTGCCAGGCAAGCAGCAACAGAAGAAGGGGACACAGCCTCAAGCTGTGCCAGGGCAGGTCTAGGCTGGATGTTGTTAGGAAGTTGTTGTCAGAGAGAGTGATTGGCATTGGAATGGGCTGCCCAGGGAGGTGGTGCAGTCGCCATCCCTGGAGGTGTTGAAGCCAAGCCTGGCTGGGGCACTTAGTGCCATGGTCTGGTTGACTGAACAGGGCTGGGTGCTAGGTTGGACTGGCTGAGCTTGGAGCTCTCTTCCAACCTGCTTGCTTCTATGATTCTATCTGTGGGTATTGTGCAAGGTGAAAGTTCATTGTTAGGTTATCATAGTAGAGGAGTGCTTACAACTCAGGGGGGCTTACAACTCAGCCATGTAGAAGTGAGGCAGTGAAAAGAAAGTGTCTTTTCCTCTGCAGCAGCAGTGCACAGTGCCAGATTCTGTGGGATCCTTCCTTACAGCTATCTCACCTCTGCTTTTCTGGTATGCCAATCACTGAGCTATTACATTTCCCACCCACCACTTTCCAGGTGGAGCTTTAGCTGGATTACTTTCAACGTTTCTCTGAGTGCCTGGGGCATTGGAAAATGAACAGAGTCTTTCCAGCAGCAGGCAGGGAGGTCAGAAGCTCTAGCTGCGCTCAGGCCCTTCACACCGCACCCCTCCAGCCTCTTCAAGGCGCACGCGTGCCTCTCTCTTTGCTGCTCTGCCAGGACTGGCTCCCCACTCTGCTCTTGAGAAATCCCCTTTGGGCTTTGTTTTAGAAGACATTTTTGTTAGGAATGAAGTGTAAAAAAAACTCCATCTTTTTTTTTTCCCAAGGAGATAAATCCTGTGCTCTGCCACACCTGCTGAGCTCGCTTGGTTTGCTCATAGCATGCCTCTCCCTCTCCTCTCCCTTTCTCTTTCCCTTTGCATTTCCCTCTCCTCTCCAAACTGTCTTTCAAATCCTTCCCAGAATAGTGACTCCACCACTGCCCTGGGCACTCTGTTCCAGGACTTAACAACCCCACCGAGGAAGAAGTTTGTTCTAATGTCCAACAAAAACCTCCTCTGATGCAACCTGATGCTTTTTCCTCCTGTCCTCTCCCTTGTTCCTTGGTTGAACACACTGCCCCCCCCTTCTCTACAACCTCCTTTCAAGGACTTGTAGAGAGCAAGAAGTTCTCCCTTGAATCTCCTTTCCTGCAGGCTGAACAACCCCAGTTCCCTCAGCTGCTGCTTACAAATCTTGTGCTGTAGATCCTTCAGTAGCCTGGTTGCACTTTTTGGACCTGCTCCAGCACCTCAGCGTCCTTCTTGTCCCACCCTCCCCCAAAAAAACCCAAACAAAGAAACAAAAAAACCCCAGCCAAACCCAAAAGCTGTTAGTGCAATACTTACAACAATCCCCTTTACCCTCCCCACTCAGCTCTAGCACAAAAGGGCTCAGCTGGGCTCCAGAGCAGCAAATGTTGCTGCACATGGAGGTGTTTAACCCCTCGGCACTGGAATAAAGGAACTGTCTTCATTTCAGATGCCTTTCTCCATCACTCTGTGTTCTTGCATTGCCCAGATGCTGTCCCTCTCATACAGAAGCATTTTACAGCATTAAGGGGGAAAGCATCAAGAAAAGCTCACATTTGTAGGAAGATTTCTGAGTTATCTCCAAGGAGGGTAAAAAAAAAGGGAGATTCTTGGTATCTGGGAACTCTTCAATTCATATTTATATGCATTTCCCTGGGGGCAGGATTTATTGTTAAACAACAATGGGGGAACAGCATGATTTCAGTGAAGACGTTTGGGCTAGTCCATGTCGGAGTGAATTCCATTTCAGTGTTCCTATTCAAACTCAGGGCTGCTCTTTAATTGCTTCAGAAGGACATCCTGAGCAGAAACGTCCTGAGCCCAGTGCTGCTTCTCAGTGGCACCAACACAAATGTGCCTGGCCTGACTGCAATCAAGGGGCTACGTGATGTGAATCCTGGAGATCTCCATTTTAGCAGCAAAGAACATGTGCTGCAGAAGGAAAATAAGGCATTTAGAATCACAGAATAGAATCATGCAATCAACCAGGTTAGGAAAGACCTCCAAGCTCAGCCAGTCCAACCTAGCACCCAGCCCTGCCCAACCAACCAGACCATGGCACTAAGTGCCTCATCCAGGCTTGGCTTCAACACCTCCAGGGACAGTGACTCCACCACCTCCCAACCCTCCCACCCCCGGAAGGATTTCAAAGCTGTGTAGATGTGGTGCTGAGGGAGATGGTTTAGTGGTGACCCTGCAGTGCTGGGTTAATGGTTGGATTTGGTGCTCTTTCTAACCAAATTTGATGATTTGAGGGCTTAGATACTTTAAAATCCTGAGTGACTGCTTTGTACTTGAAGGGAGCTCCTGCTTACCCTGGGCTCTGACCTGGTGTGGGGCGATGCTGACTGGTGCCCATCTGTTGGAGCCTGCTGGGGGATGGAGGCCTGCTGGGGATGGAGGCCTCCCCGTGGGTCCCATCCCACTGGCAGTGAGCACTGTGGCTGCTACAGCTGTCCCTGTGGTGAGCTGCCTTGCCAACGCTCAAAGCTGTCTGCCTTCACCAGGGGCTGTTTTACTCATTACCCTTGTCATGGCTGCAGGCTTGTTTTAAGTGTTCCCTTCCAGCAGTTGCTTCTGCAAACATGGTGGGTGCCTCCACTCCTCTCTTTCCGTCCATCTGCTTCCCAGGCTCCTTCCAGACCAGTGCTGAGGTCTCCATGACTCCTGCCTGGTTCCCACAACAGCGGGCTTTGTGTCCTTGATGTACAGAGTTGTCCCACCTCTCATCTTTAAGTGACATTTGTGCCACAGGCCGCAACAGAGCAGCATCTGTGCACGTCCCTGCTCCTGGGCAAGCCATCCTCTTTCTTTCCACTGGGAAAATAGTTTCCAGGCAATCTCCAGGCTCATTGAAAGAGCTAAATTTTCACATGCCCCTAGTATCCTTCCGCAATCAGGCAAGATAAGGGACAGTGAAATCTGGTCTGGCATGTGCCAATTTGTCCCCAGCAGGAGAGACCTGCTGATGTGGACCTCTGTACTGAGAGGATTTCCTTCCTATCACCGTGTACAAGAGCTTTAGGGTGTCTGGGATCATTGCAGTGCTCTTACATCCGTGAGCCCTGTTGCAGAGCAGCTTTTTGGAGAAGGACCTCAGAGTCCTGGTGGACAATAGGTGATCTGTGGCACAGCAATGTGCCCTTGTGGCCAAGAAAGCCAATGGTATCCTGGGGTGCATTAAGAAGAGCGTGGCCAGCAGACAAAGGGAAGTTCTCTTCCCCCTCTACTCTGTCCTGGTGAGACAGCATCCAGAGTATTGTTTCTAGGTCTGAGTTCCTCAGTTTGAGAGGGATAGAGAAATACCAGAGAGAGTCCAATGGAGGGCTGTGAGTATGGTTAAGGGACTGGAGCATTTGTCTTAGAATCATAGAATCAACCAGGCTGGAAGAGACCTCCAAGATCATCCAGTCCAACCTAGCACCCAGCCCTGCCCAACCAACCAGACCATGGCACTAAGTGCCCCAGCCAGGCTTGGCTTCAACACCTCCAGGCACAGTGACTCCACCACCTCCCTGGGCAGCCCATTCCAGTGCCAATCACTCTCTCTGACAACAACTTCCTAACAATATCCAGCCTAGACCTCCCCCTCATACAAGAGACTGCGTCCCCTTGTTCTCTTGCTGCTTGCCTGTCAGCAGAGCCCAACCCCACCTGGCTACAGCCTCCCTTCAGGTAGTTGTAGACATCAATGAGCTCTGCCCTGAGCCTCCTCTTCTACAGGCTGCACACCCTCAAGATGTTGGTCCATTTTCAGTGGTTCCCTGTGATAGGAGAAGAGGCAATGAACACAGGCTGAGACAGAGTGAGTGCTACCTCAACACGAGGGAAAGATACTCTAAAGGTGATGGAGCACTGAAACAGGCTGCCCAGAGAGGCTTTGGGCTCTCCTTCTCTGAAGACTTTCAAGACCTGTTTGGATGCATGCCTGGGTGACCTGCCTTGGGTGATCCTGCTTTGGTGGGGAGGGGGTTGCCTCAGTCATGTCTGGAAGTCTCTTCCTACCCCTACCATTCTGTGATTGTGAGCTCAGTAATGCTTATAAATATGTGCAGGGTGAGCACCAGGAGGCTGGAGCCAGCTTCTTCTCGGTGATGCCCAGGGACTGGGCAAGGGGCAGTGGGTGGAGGCTGAGCCATAGGAGGTTCCCTGTGAACCTGAGGAAGAATTTTTTTCCCTGTGAGGGTGACAGAGCCCTGGCACAGGCTGCCCAGGGGGCTGTGGAGTCTCCCTCTCTGCAGATATTCAAGAACTGTCTGGATGCATTCCAGTGTGATCTGCTCTGGAGCAGAGCTGGAGGTGGTTAGGTTCAGGCTGGAGGTGAGGAGGAAGTTGTTCACCATGAGAGTGGTGAGAGGCTGGACTGGGTTGCCCAGGGAGGTGGTTGAGGCCCCATGGCTGGAGGTGTTTGAGGCCAGGCTGGCTGAGGCTGTGTGCAGCCTGCTCTAGGGTAGGGTGTCCCTGGGCATGGCAGGGGGTTGGAACTGGCTGCTCCTTGTGGTCCCTTCCAACCCTGCCTGATTCTGTGACTCTATGGCCCTGCTCCGGCAGGGGAGCTGCACCAGGTGAGCTTTCGAGGTCAGCCCCTGACAGCCTGGCATTCGATCCTGTGCCGAGCAGTCAGGCATTTGCTTTGCTTGAGAAGTCCACAGGAAAGCCAGGGGAGCCAGTGAAGAAGCCCAATAGAGGAGCTTCAGTGCCAGCTGCACTCTGCACATGCTGCCCCTTGGTCTCTTCCCACTTGCAGCATCCCCTGCTGCTCTGCCGTCCCCGCAGCGGCTGTTCCGCCCGGCGCGCTGGTGGATGCGGCAGCTTGAGCTGCTGCCCGAGCGCCAGGGGGAATGTCTGCAGGGCATTGCTTGCGTGTGTTCCTGAGATGGAAGTGATTAGCAGGGAGTACGTAAAAGGCTGGTGTCAGGAATTCTCTGCGGGGCTGCTGAGCCGCTCTGTTTCGCATTACAGCACTGCAGCGCGGTCCCTCGCTGCGCCGCCTCGGGCACACACTTGGGGCTCTTTCCGCACTGTTTACAAACAGGGATGGGAGCTGAGCGCAAGCTGCAGCCCACTGCACCTGTATTTACAGACCTCTCTCTGAGCAACACACACCAGGGCACTTCCCTTGGCTTCAGAGCACTACACACTGCCAGCAGGACCTTAAGTAACCCAACCAGGCTGAGCCTCAAACCCACATTTCAGATACAAAGATGGACCAGAGCAGGGCCTTTGGCACTGTCCCACACCACAGCCTGGTCTCCAAGCTGGTGACACATGGCTTTGAGTGGTCGAGCACTGGATGGATACAGAACTGGCTTGATGGCTGCACCCAGAGAGTGGCTGTCAATGGCTCCATGGCCAAGTGCAGGCCAGGGACAAGCAGAGTCCCTCAGGGATCAGTCCTGAGCCCAATCCTGTTCAGCATCTTTGTGGCTGCCATGGACAGAGGCATTGAGTGCAGCCTCAGCAGGTTTGCTGCCCACACCAAGCTGTGTGGTGCAGCAGCCAGGCTGGAGGGCAGGGATCCATCCAGAGGCACCTGGGCAGGCTGCAGAGGTGGGCACAAGCCAAGCTCAGGAGGGTCAACAAGACCAAGTGCAAGGTCCTGCAGCTGGGTGGAGGCAATGCCAAGCACAAATGCAGGCTGTGCAGTGAGTGGCTGGAGAGCAGCCCTGAGGAGAGGGACTTGAGGGTGCTGCTGGAGGAGAAGCTCAGCAGGAGCCAGCAGTGTGCACTTGCAGCCCAGAGAGCCAAGCAGAGCCTGGGCTGCAGCAGCAGAAGTGTGGCCAGCAGGGCCAGGGAGGGGATTCTCCCCCTCTGCTGTGCTCTGCTGAGACCCCACCTGGAGTCCTGCATCCAGCTCTGGAGCCCCTGGGACAAGAGGGCTGTGGAGATACTGGAGAGTGTTGAGAGCAGGGCCAGGAGGATGCTCAGAGGTTACAGCAGCTCTGCTGTGAGCACAGCCTGAAAGAGTTGGGGCTGTGCAGGCTGGAGCAGAGGAGGCTACCAGGGGACCTTCTTGTGGCCTTCCAGTGTCTGAAGTGGGCTCCAAAAAAGCTGGGGAGGGACTTTTGAGGCTGTCAGGGAGTGGCAGGACTGGGGGGAATGGAGCAAAGCTGGAGGTGGGGAGAGTGAGGCTGGAGGTGAGGAGGAAGTTCCTGAGCATGAGAGCAGTGAGAGGCTGGACTGGGTTGCCCAGGGAGGTGGTTGAGGCCCCATGGCTGGAGGTGTTTGAGGCCAGGCTGGCTGAGGCTGTGTGCAGCCTGCTCTAGGGTAGGGTGTCCCTGGGCATGGCAGGGGGGTTGGCACTGGCTGCTCCTTGTGGTCCCTTCCAACCCTGACTGCTTTTATGATTCTATGCAGGTGAATGACCTTCAGGAAGCTTGGAGCTGCTGCTGCTTTCGATCAACAGACATGCTCCTCAGCAAGAGCTTGGAAATGTGGTTCCTTGGAGCTCACAATTAATTCAACACCTAAACCATATGGGAAAGTGCTGCTCTGAGCTGGTGGGAAATTCAGGCAGTCCCAGGAGTGGGAGCCAATCAAGCTGCTGAAACATAAGATAATGCTCAGGCTTGCAACTCTAAAGTGTGACCTGTTTGACAGCAGGTTTGCATTGCTTCTTGCCTTGTGATTCTTTCACACAAAGTGGGCAGGGACATCTCTCTCCCTCTCTGTGATCATAGAATCATAGAATGGTTTAGGTTGGAAGTGAACTCAAAGCTCTCCCAGATCAAACTCTTCACCATAGGCAGGGATACCTCCCCCTAGAACAGGTCACTCAGTGCCTCATCCAACCTGGCACCTCCAGCTGCCACAAAGATGCTCAGAGGGCTGCAGTAGTTCTGCTATGAGAACAGGCTGAGAGAGTTGGGGCTCTGCAGCCTGCAGAAGGCCTCAGGAAGACTTTGGAGTGGCCTTTCAGGATCTGAAGGGGGATGCAGGAAGGCTGGGGAGGGAATTGACAAGGTCTTGTAATGCCAGGGTGAAGAGGAATGGATTTGAGCTGGCAGAGGGGAGATTGAAAGTGGATGTTAGGAAGAAGTTGTTTGCAGTGAGGGTGGTGAGAGACTGGCACAGGTTGCCCAGGGAGGCTGTGGAGCACAGAATCACTGTATGCTGCAAAAGTTATTCCCCAAACTCTTTGCTTGACCTTGTCTTGATTATAATCCCTCTCTCAGTAGCCCTCAGGTCACTTCACTTCATCCCAGCAGTAAGAAGCAAAGACCAAGGGCTGACACAAGCCCTTTCAGTTTAACCCTTTTCCACCAGCCTCATGGTGTAGGCCAATGGCTTTTCCTTCTCGTGCTTGTGAAGAGATCTCTGTAGCTTAAAAAAGTTAACTTCTCATTATTCCTCAACTTCTCTTCTGCTCGTGGTCAGTATTGTGCTGACGCTGACCTGCCTTCTGTTGCCTTTATACTGAATAGGCTCAGTCCTCTTGCTCATCCTTTCTGTGGTAGCTACAACAAGAGGCTCCACAATTGCACCTCCCAAGTGCTGTCATAACACAAGGGTGATGAAGTAGAAGCTGTGTTGGTTCCCATGGAAAGGATGGGAGCAAAAACTCTCTCGACCTGCAGCAAGCTCAGCTGAGTGTGAGGGTGCTGGAAAGGCTCCTGATTGCTCCTCGTATCGTGGCAAATCTCGACCCTGCTTTCGCAGTGATTTCATCCCTCTAAGCTGGAGGGTTCTGCATCTCATTTACTTTCCCTCTTTCTTATTTATTTTATAATTGACTTTTTGAACTTCTGGCTGAGCTGGAGCCAAAGCTGGGAATGACCTAATTCCAGCAGCAATGCTAGGATATGCAGGCCTGAGCCTTCCCACTGCAGAGCGTCTCCATTAGCTCGGACCTGGTGCTCCGGTAGAAGGAGGCTGTGATCTACCCAGACGAATATCCCTGCCCTTGGGAGAGTGTTCTAGCTGGATGGAGGGTGTCTTAATTGCTGGTGTCCAGGAGAAGTAGTGCTGTCCACCAGTTCCCACACCAAGGGGGAAAATGTTTGCCCTCAGATAGGTTAAAAAAGTGCACTTTTAAAACTCTTCTTATTTGGCAACAAAATAAATACTTCTGTGGCCTTTTTGTTTTGACTAAGGTAAAATCTGGGGCAGAAGGCTGTGGCTGCAGATTTCACTACTGGCTTTCTGGCCTGAGAGGGAAGCAGGGCTGCTGTCTGCCTGTGGAGCTAAAGAAAAGATGAAGCTTTCTCTCAGGTGCATTTCAGGGTTACTTGGATTTTAAAATAAAAATAGGTGCAAAATATCCATAAATCCAAAGAATCAAAGAATCAACCAGGTTGGAAGAGAGCTCCAAGCTCAGCCAGCCCAACCTAGCACCCAGCCCTGGCCAACCAACCAGACCATGGCACTAAGTGCCCCAGCCAGGCTTGGCTTCAACACTTCCAGCCATGGCCACTGCACCACCTCCCTGGGCAGCCCATTCCAATGCCAATCACTCTCTCTGCCAACAACTTCCTCCTCACATCCAGCCTAGACCTTCCCTGGCACAGCTTGGCACAGCTTCCAACCTGGTTGATTCTATGGTTCTCTGATCCTGTGGTTTTGCACCCCTCAGAAGAGAGGGAGATACTGTGCTGCTAGGGGAAGGGAAGGATGGGCTCCCCAGGTGGTTTAGCCAGACTGTGGGGGTCACTCATCACCACTTAGAGCAGCTCCAGCTGTGACCCAAAGCCATTTTGGCTCCCTTCTGAAGTTAAGCACTTCTGACGAGTGGGAGGAAAGCTGGGGCCAGATTTTCTCTACGGCTCAGACGCTGCACAGGACAGGATGGGTCTGATCCTCACCTGCTCCAAGTGGGAGCAGCAGCACCACTGACTCACCCAGCTCCCGTTCCTGGGAACCTATCCCAAATTACTCATTTTTAGCACGCGACTGTTGGCAAAACAGGAGGCTCACCCCCAAAGCTCCAAGGGAGATTGCTGCCGTTCAGCAGCCTCCCAGCACGCCGTGCTCTGGCCCCATCACACACTGCTAATCTCTTCAATGATTTATGTGCCCTTTTAAGTTTTAATTCTCCCTCTGTCATGAACCTTCCTCACTAGCGAGTTGACAGTTTAAATTAGTGTTTAGACATGGCTTTCATAATGTCAGCTTTTGTTTTGTCTCAGTCATCTGTTGGAATTCCTTCCATTGTAGCCGAAGTGACTCATGACAATAAATGACTTCTTTCTTCTTTTGTTCTTAATCGGGGAAGAATGGAATGAACCATGCAATATTTGTAAAAGAGCAGTCTTAATTAGTCCTCAGCTGTAGCTCAAGATGCTTTCTTGTCTCTTTAGCATATTAATGCGGGAAGCCATGCGTTTCACGTGGGCAACTGCCGCGTTCCTCAAAAGCCTCCTTACAAGCCAAGTGCTGCAGCGTAAAGGTATTCCCCAGCCCAGCCTCTGCGCCGAGCCCTGCCAAGCGAGGAGCCTGCGCCCCTGGGGGCATTGTGCGAGGCTGCTCAGGCCTGCCAGAGGAACGGGCACACTTTAGAGTGACTCAGCTCAGGGACTGGCCTTCAGTTTTGCCTTTGGTTCCTCTTAAAGGTACAAACTCTCCGTGCATAGAGCGGCAGCCTCACCTCAAACCCTGCATCAGCTGCTTGTGGCACTTCCCTGCTGCGCTGCTGCTGCTGCTGGACCCCACAATCTTTTCTGGTTGCACAGTTGTTGTGTTGGGGTCGTTTTTGCACTGTTTCAACGGCTCAAATATCCCAGTGCTAGTGCCAGGCTTGGGTGGGAGTGTGCCAGTGTTTCGCCCCAAATCAATAGTGACATCTTTTAGGAACAAGAAGATGTCTGCTCAGCCTCAAGAAAGCTGAGAGGTAACCTGCTCAGTGCTCAGCAAAAGGCTTGGGTGAGAGCGTGGGAGGATTTAGCCTCGAATGAATGGTGACATCTTTTAGGAACAGAAAGATGTCTCTGCTTAGCCTTGAGAGAAGAAGGCTGAGAGGTAATCTACTGGGTGCTTGGCAACACCTAAAGGGTAGGGGGCAAGAGGATAGGGCCAGACTATTTTCAGTGGTGCCCTGAGACAGGACATGGGGCAGTGTGAATGAACTGGAGCCCAGGAGGTCCCATCCGAACATGAGAAAGAGCTTCATTGGAATGGGCTGCCCAGGGAGGTGGTGGAGTCGCCGTGCCTGGAGGTGTTGAAGCCAAGCCTGGCTGGGGCACTTTGTGCCATGGTCTGGTTGCTTGGCCAGGGCTGGGTGCTAGGTTGGACTCGGTGAGCTTGGAGCTCTCTTCCAGCCTGCTTGATTCTATGATTCATGCCCTGGAGAGTGCTGGAGACCCAGAGAGATTGTGGAGTCTCCTTCTCTGGAGAGATTCCAAACCTGCCTGGGCATTGTGGTCCTGAGCAACCTGCTTCAGCAGCAGCGTTGGACTAGATGATCTTCAGAGTTGCCTCCCACCCTCACCCTCCCACTCTGGAGTTCTGTGAAAATGCTGTTACGTGTGGGGATGCAGAAGGCTGGATCTGACTTTGCAGAACAAAGTTGCTGAGGCCATTTTGCCTCGTGCACTCCTGAAGCTAGTGAGTGGCAGCTGCTCTCTTCTTTTACTTTCTATTTGTCATTTGGGAGACTGCAATCAATTCAGTGAGAAAGTGTGGGAAAACCTCATTGCCAACTCTCCTCCCTGCTTGCTGGGCTCTTTCCTAGTCCATGTAGGGCCATGCCCATGGTGCCAAGTTACGCAGTAATTGTAAAGGCAGCTAAATAAAGGTTTAGGTTGAGAGCTGACTTTGTACTGATGGTGTTTTGAGGAAGGGCTACAACATGGGGCTTGGAATGCATTTCTAGCTGTTGTGGAACAGTGGGTGGTAAGCCTTCTCCACTCTCTGAGATCTTGTTTGCCTGGTGGTCTGGGAGCATGGCTTAAGCTCTTGCCTTACTGGAAAGGGGTTGGGCTCCCATCTGATGCTGTAGTGCTCACCTGTCTCTTCTTCTTCAGTTTTGTGCCTAAATCAGACATGCTGAAGCAGCCTGGACAGACACCTTAGAGCTTACTGAGGTGCTTTCTACTGCAGGTTATTAAAGAAGTTGTTGCCACAAAGCAAAACCCAACTCGAGAGGGTCAGAGGGAGGTGTTCAATAGTCAGCCCGTGACAGAGTGCCAAAAGAGGTCAAGAGGGACCAGTCTGCTCAAGATCCATGAGAGCTGAGTGAACCTCCCTCCTGCAGAGTACCATGGTGTTCTGCAGGTTCTGCCCCACAGTCTGCTCCTCTCCACAAAGGGAAAACGAGGCACAGATGACCAAGGCTGTCATGAGAGCACTGGTAAGAGCTGGGCTGGAGATGCCGTTTGCTGTGCATAACAACAGCCACACTGAGCCTAGAAACACATGAAAAACACTGCAGAGTCCTCTGTGCCAGTACATGGTGCTCTTTATTTTAACAGCCTGTTTATATATACATACAGAGATTTTTCTTCTGCTCAGGCCTTGTAACCAAACCAAATGTCTTAATGAACACGAGGAGAAAGCAAGCAGCTGGGGGAAGGCATAAAAGTGCACAAACCCAGCAAAGTCCCAGGGAAATCATTGCAACTTTATTAAAAGTAGTTTCAAAAGTGAGTTGTAGCCCCTGGAATCGGGCTGCAGTAAGAGTTGTGCTGCTTCCCCTCTGTGCTCTGAAGCAATGCCTGTTCCCTGTCGCTGCTGTGGTCTTGTATAGCCCCAAAATCGTTCCTACGGTTCGTGGTGAGCTCTGCTGGATTGTCACCAGGAGCATAAGAGCTCTGCTCCCCACCTCCTGCTAATGAAGGTTTGGCAGATCAGCATTTAGGAAGTCAAGATGCTCTGGGAGAGGTGGTATCATTTACTGGCCTGATTGGTAAAACTGGGGAGAGCAGATCATGTTTTAGGGCCCGAGTCCTTCTGCAGGTGCAGAGAGCTTTTAGGCAAGTTTCCAAACCACTCTTGGAGATCTGAGACTGTATTTTTTTGCAGGCAGAGATACTCTGAATGCCTCAGAGCAGAGTCTGGGCAACAGCTCTCCATTCTCAATCCACAGAGGCTCTCAGTTCTCTGACCACCCAACGCCTCACAGTGACTTTCAAAGGAACTGGTAGGCTTGCAATGACAAGAGCAGGGTGTGACTGTACAGGATACTGAGTGAGCTGTCAAGTCTTTACTGACTCTAAAGAAGAACTTTCTACTTGCACAGCCTTGCAGATCTCTGGTTTGAGGCTGTGCACTTGCTCTTCCCTGAAGTAAGAGCTGTCAGAGACCAGAAGTTCTCTAATGCTACCTTTTTCTACAGCACTGTGAATATATTCTTAGCTGAGGTCAAGCTCTCTTTCTGTCTTTTAGCTGGGTGGAGGTGAGCAGATGCTAACCACCACCACCAGAGTCGGGGTGATTGTAGCACAGAGGTGGTGTATACTTCTGGCAGAAAAGTTCTCCAAAGGGTTTATCAGTTCAGCACAGTGTTTGTATGAACTCTGCAGAGTGCCTAGCAGATTTGGATGCCTTTGAAAAGTAGAGGAAGATGACGCCAGCCATGTGCAGGGACTTCCAACCCCTGCTGTTAAACCAGTTTCGTAAGGGCCTCTTAACCAGCACTTCATTAAAACTTTCCCATTGGCCTCAAAGTCAATGTTAACCTTGGCCCCGATGCAGAGAATATTGACTTTCAGGGTCAATAAATCTTAATATGGATCAAATTGGAAGTCATGTTTGCTTACTTTGTAACTCCTTTCCAATGCAATTACTCTTTGCACAAAGCAAGGACGTTCTGCACATATTTCTTCTCGGCCCTTCCGAGGCACATTGCTCTTCCACGAAGAGGAAGCTTCCAAGACTCAGCTTTCTCTTCCCAAGGCTTTTGTCACAGCTGCTTTGATTTTGGTGTTATTTATCTCAAAAAGGTTCAGGTTTGTGTTGTTGGGTTTTTTTTCTTCCCCCCTGCCTCAGTTCTAGCACAGATCCGTGTCAAACGACTGCCTCCTCCGGTCATATCGCCACCTCCTGAGCCCAGACGCCGCATGCGGTGCCGTGGGATGACGGAGCCACATGAAAGCTTTTCAGATGTCCAGGATGCCTATTACACAGTCATTTTCTGTGCTGGGCAGTAATACAAAGACTTTTTCCAGCACTGTGCACTTTTGGCTTTGTTTATATCAGCCAATACCTACAGAATTTTAATGAGCCTACAGCGCGTTGCCTACAGAAGTGGTACATGGCAGGACGTGGAGCTGCTCCCATAATGAGGCATACACAGCGCCTGGGGCTGCGCAGGCAAGGAGCCAAAGGATGTTATTATTGCCCTTATAAATGGCTTTCAAAATAAATAAGATACAGAATGTTTCACTTTGTAGGGGAAAAAAAAAAGAAAAGGAAGATTTGTGCTCTGAATGCTGACCTGTGATGGGGGTGGGAGCAGGAAGGAGGAGAAAGAAGGGTGGCTTTAGCTGCAGCTCAACCCATGGCCTTGTGATTAGAGTCAGTTCCGCTGCGCACATCTGTGAACTCAGTGTACATATGTTGCTGGAGCTACACCCAGGCCCAGATGCCTCCAAGATATAAAGGAAGATTGAGGACTACCTACTGCAGTAGATGAAGTTGACACGGGGAAGATCCTGAACGCCTTTTGTCCTGCTAGCCTTGCGAGCCCATCCTGCACCAGGCTCTGTCATTTCCTTCCCCAGGCACAGACTGGCACAGGGAAAGTGCTGCTCTTAGTCCAGAAAGACACTGGCAGCTACTGAAAGTTACTGGAAGAGGCTGCCCAGAGAGGCTGTGGAGTCTCCTTTTCTGGACACATTCAAAACCCACCTGGACTTGTTCCTGTGTGGCCTATACTAGGTGATCCTGCTCAGGCACAGGGGCTGGGCTAGATGATCTTTCAAGGTCTGTTCCAACCCCCAGTGCTCCATGATTCTATGAAGGTCTGAACATGCTGCAGCTGCTGCTGTCCTGAGTGTCTGTTTGAGCTACATTCATGCTTTGAGGATCCTGTATCGGGTTCATGTCCTCTGCTGCCTAACTGCAATGCTCTGAAGGATGGAAATTGGCTGGAGATATGCCCACATTTACCAGTATCTCCCAGTCCATGTTTGCAGCTGCTGAATACAAGTTGTGATGGAAGGCTGCCCAGTGCATGGGCTGCACCATGGCTCTCAAGGTTGGTTCTACCAAAAGATATGTAGCTAGCTCTGTGGCTTAGCCTTTAAGGGGCAGACCACTTGGAGAGCAAGGCTTGTCCAGAGACAAATTCCAGGAACAGCTCTCAGGCCAATGTTGGTCATGGAAAGAAAGTCCAAGAGGTGGTGTAATGGCTGCAGGAAAACTGTTGAGCAAGTTGATGAGAAGCTGAGGGAGCTGGGGGTGCACAGCCTGCAGAAGAGGAGGCTCAGGGCAGAGCTCATTGCTATCTACAACTACCTGAAAGGAGACTGTAGCCAGGTGGGGTTGGGCTCGTCTGCCAGGCAAGCAGCAACAGAACAAGGGGACAGAGTCTCAAGCTGTGCCAGGGCAGGTCCAGGCTGGATGTTGTTAGGAAGTAGTTGTCAGAGAGAGTGATTGGCATTGGAATGGGCTGCCCAGGGAGGTGGTGGAGTCTCTGTCCCTGAAGGTGTTGAAGCCAATCCTGGCTGGGGCACTTAGTGCCATGGTCTGGTTGGTTGGGCAGGGCTGGGTGCTAGGTTGGGCTGGCTGAGCTTGGAGCTCTCTTCCAACCTGCTTGATTCTTTGATTCTATAAGGTCTTTCCTTCAATGTGCCAATAGGCCAGAACTTGTGGGAATAGACATCCTAAAAAGTGCCCCATGGCCACCTTTGGGCAGAAGCTGCCCCCCAGGTTCGCGTGTGATGAACGTTACATAAAACGCACTGAACAAGGGGAGGAAACACCACAAGCCAACACTGCTTTCTGCTGGCCTCTTGACTTCAGAGACAGAAGGAAAATATTAAAGCCATCAGCAATTGGAAAAATCCAGTTTATTCTGCGTGCAAGCCCATCTTCAGAGAGCAGCTGTTGTCCTAGTGAGCTGTAACCCTTCCAGAAGCAGCCTGAGAAGATCTAGTAGGTGCACTACACTTTCTGTGGTGAGTTTCCTGGTGTTAATAAACTGAACCACTTCCCTGGGAAAAGGCTGGCCCAATTCTGCTACATTATTAACCTTCTTCTCCCTTGGAGCTTCTGCTGAATGTACCAGAGACACCCATAGGTAGTTACAGACTTTGGTGTATGAAGAGGCAGTAGACAAATAAAGACGGCTGAAGACAACTGGTGGAGGTTGGGCTCTGCTGCCAGGCAAGCAGCAACAGAAGAAGGGGACACAGCCTCAAGCTGTGCCAGGGGAGGTCTAGGCTGGATGTTAGGAGGAAGTTGTTGTCAGAGAGAGTGATTGGCATTGGAAGGGGCTGCCCAGGGAGGTGGTGGAGTGGCCATGCCTGGAGGTGTTTAAAGGAAGCTGGATGAGGCACTTACTGTTGATTCTATGGTTCTATGAATGGCTTCTCAGCTCCTAGTTTCTCCTTAATTTAGAGCCAGACCACCCTAGGGAAACATGGAGTCACCATCCCTGGAGGTGTTGAAGCCAAGCCTGGCTGGGGCACTTAGTGCCATGGTCTGGTTGATTGGCCAGGGCTGGGTGCTAGGTTGGACTCGGTGAGCTTGGAGCTCTCTTCCAACCTGGTTGATTCTGTGATTTTAAGACACTAAAAAAACACAAAGCACTTTGGAAGTAGGATGAGAAGAAAGGAAATATAACCAACCCAACCTGCTCTCAACCCTTGACACCAGTGCTGACTTCCTCTGCTCCATGGTTACTTGCCTGTTTCTTGTGACTTTCTAGGTGAAAGGGGGAAGAGCAATCACTTTCATCCCTAGGGCTAAGTTTAGAGGCAGGGCTGCAGATGTGAAGTGGGAATGTGACTCAGGTCAGTCCAGGAGCCACAGATATGCACGTGCCTCTATGTCTCACTTTGTTATGACAGCCCTGGGTGTATGACACAGAGCTCACAGTGGATGAGAGATACCAGCAAACGTGGGTAGCTCCCCAGTCAGCTCCCAGGAGAGCAAGGAGTAGTCCTTGGAAACAGCCCTGGACATCAGAGGCTGCAGCAGCTCTGCTGTGAGCACAGACTGAAAGAGTTTGGGCTGTGCAGGCTGGAGCAGAAGAGGCTCCCAGGTAACCTCCTTGTGGTCTTCCAGGATCTGAAGGGGGCTACAGAAAAGCTGGGGAGGGACTTCTGAGGCTGCGAGGGGTGCCAGGACTGGGGGGAATGGAGCAAAGCTGGAGGTGGGGAGAGACAGGCTGGAGGTGAGGAGGAAGTTGTTGAGCATGAGAGTGGTGAGAGGCTGGAGTGGGTTGCCCAGGGAGGTGGTTGAGGCCCCATGGCTGGAGGTGTTTGAGGCCAGGCTGGCTGAGGCTGTGTGCAGCCTGCTCTAGGGTAGAGTGTCCCTGGGCATGGCAGGGGGTTGGAACTGGCTGCTCCTTGTGGTCCCTTCCAACCCTGACTGATTCTATGAAGATCATACCATGGAGACCAAGTCTGGGCAGAGAAGTGAGAGAGGAGCAGCTACTCAGTTTGCTGTTCAGGCAGCTCCATAGAGAGGGAACTGTGTGAAATCCAACATCCCATTCCCAATGAGTGGTTGGACTAAATGAAGTAGGAGTTGCCTCTTGGAGCAAAGTGCATTCTTGGAAAATGGTCTTTGTTAATCACCTTGATTATGATGCAGCATTCCACCTTTTCCTGAGCCTAGGAAAGAGCAGACTGAGAGAGGGTCTTATATAAATATCTAAAGTGTGGAGGTCATGAGGATGGGGCTGGGCTCAACAGGAGCACAAATAGGAGGTTTCACCTGAACTTAAGGAAAGACTTTACCTTGGGGTGACAGAACAGCACACCAGGCTGCCTTGTGGAGTCCCTTCTCTGGAGACTCTCAAAACCCACATGGACATTGTGATCTTGGGAAACCTGCTCTAGGCATACCTGTCTTAGCAGGGGGTTAGACTCAATGATGTCCAGAGGTCCCTTCCAACCCCCACCACACTGGCATTCTGTGAGCAAACCTGCCCCTCTTTATAGCTCTTTGGTTAAGAGGATTGGGACGCATGGGCTGGTTTGGGCATCACCTGCCTGCTGAGACCAGAGGATGAGCAAGCACTGCTGAAATGGGCATGAAGAGAAGCAAAAAAGGCACAGCAGCCCAATCCAGCTCCAGCCTGTTGGTTCCAGCAGAAGTTAGCATGCAGCCTGCAGGCTGTGGAAGAGCAGGCATTTGTAGTCTCATCAGCAGTTTAGGAACCTCCAGGGTGGGACTCAACCTCCTTCACTTCTGGATGGTAATTTGGCAGTTGGATTGACCAGGGAAGGCAGCTCACCTCTGTTCCCTCTGCCCACAGAGCTGGGTGAGCCATTTCCCTGAGGAACAGAGCCTTCAGTGAGAAGGCATTTCATGAGCATGTGCTGAGTTTCAGCAGCCCTGACCAGCAGACAAGTGTTGCCCTTGCCCAAGAAGATCTTTGCCTCCGTTGCTGGGATTTGATTAACAGCCTCTGGGATTTTTAATGCAGTTGTGGCTGTTCCCATCAGGCTTAGAAGTATCTCAGCTCTCACCTTGAGCCTGTCCCCAGGAAGATGGTCTAACCAGCCCAGGAATACCTGGAGTTTGGGAGCTGATTGCTTCCCCTGGTGTAGACACAGGACATAGCAACCCTCGGCAGGGAGATAAATCAATGTTATTGGGAGGCTGAGGGGTTTGAAAGGTAAGAAGCTACTGGAAGGGAAGAAAGGGGCAGGCAAGAGGGCTCTGGTGATTAGGAGCCAAGGCAGGAGGGAAGATGGTGGGACCCTGCATGGTTCAGGTTCCTATTTTTTCCCCTCTTCCCAGTATGGTTTGTGGCTTTGCATTTGCAGCTTGTAAAACTGTATGGAAGGAATGTGCAGCTGGGGGCTTTCGCCAAGTTGGTGTCAATTTGGGTTAAACAAGAGGCCCTGGAACAGAGCCTTGTAGGGAGAGTGGGTGATGTGCATTAAGACCAGAGCTTCCATTATTCTCTCTTCAATTGTGGTCACTCCCTGGGGATCCCATTCCAGGAGCAGGGCCCAAACCCTCTCACACCAGGCACGCTGCAAACCAATAACCCAAAGGCAGACCCTCCTCCTGCGGGTTGGCAGCTACTGAGATGCTCAGTGTCCTGCCATTGTCCTGCTCTGGCCACCAGCAACGGCTGCCCCATCCTGTCAGCAGCACTCCACGTGCTTCCCAGCTGGGCCCCACCAGCTCTTGGGACTCGCTGCATCCGGGATGCTGACCACATGTTTTGTGAGGTGCCCAGCACGGCTTAGGAATGAGACAATGAAGACACTTTCTTTCCTTGGCCCCTGAGGATGCTGCTTCTGGATCATCTCTGCTATTTGCTTAGTGCAGTCTCAGTGTGCCATCATCCTGACAGAGTCTCTGCCAGCATCCAGCACGGGCCAGCGCTCCTCTGCAATCCAGTTTGCCTCCTTGTGTACCACAGTTTGTCTCCATGCACAGATAAAGAGGCCATCTTCATGTTTTACTTCACTCCTGTGGTTAAACTCCTCACAAGGGTGGCTCATTTTGTGCAGGAGATGACATTTACAGTGGAACTCAATGAGCTTAAAGCTCTTTAGCAACCAAAGCCATTCTATGACTTGCAACTGTGGTGGATTCATCTTGTTTCTTCTGTCCTCACAAGTCAAAAAAACCCAACCCAACAAGCCCAAACCAACCTCCCCCCCCAAAAAAAACCCAACCCAAAAAAGCAAAGCAAAGCCAAGCAAGCAACCAACCCAAACTCCCAAAGAAACAAAAAGTCTACATCAGTATGCAGCTGCCCTTCCTTGGGCTGTGCAAAGGAGCTCAGCCCCAGGGTGGTCCTTCTTGGGCCAGGTGTCTCCTGGCTCTGTAGTCTGCGTGCCAAAGGGATCTCAAGATCTCAGTCATGGCTTGACTGTTCCTCCTCCCCAGCTCTGTCAGATGTGCTCTGACCTTGGCTGGGTTCTCCTGCCCCTCTACTCTGCCCAGATGAGGCCACATCTGGAGTACTGTGTCCAGTTCTGGGCTCCCCAGTTCAAGAGGGACACAGAACTGCTGGAAAGAGTCCAGCACAGAGCCACAGAGATGCCAAAAGGAATGGAACAGCTCTGTTAGGAGCAGAGCCTGAGGCAGCTGGGGCTGTGCTGCTGGGAGAGGAGGAGACTGAGAGGTGACCTCAGCAATGGCTATCACTGTGTGCAGTGAGTGGCAGGAGGCTGGAGCCAGGCTCTGCTGGGTGGTGCCCAGGGACAGCACAAGGGGCACTGGGTGGGAGCTGAGGCAGAGGAAGTTTCATGTAAGCATGAGGAGGAATTTTTCCCTGTGAGGGTGACAGAGCCTGGCACAGGCTGCCCAGGGGGGCTGTGGAGTCTCCCTCTCTGGAGATATTCCAAACCCTCCTGTGTGTGTTCCTGTGTGATCTGGTACAGGAGATGCTGCTCTGGGAGGGCAGTTGGACTGGATGAGCTTTGGAGGTCCCTTCCAGCCCCTGACATGCTCTGATTCTATGATTCTATGATCTGCCTTCACTGAAGGTCACAACACAGGTATGAAATCTAAGGTAATTGTCCTCTCTTCAGAGGGCAGGGATTGGCACCTCTGAAATCCATCTCATTCCAGTCTTAAATGCACACCTAAGATTGATCAGATGTTCCCAGGCTTGCTCCCTCCCTTTCCATTGCTCTTAAGATGCCTGCATGGCTTGCAAGGCCTGTGCTTGCCCTTGTGTCCAGGCAGTATGGACGAGGAAGCTGAGCTTGCATGATCCCTGTGCTTTGTGTAGGCCTGGATTGGTGCACAAGCAGTGAGTTCTGCTCCTCTCTTGGGGCAGGAGAGAGCTCTGTCTGATGGCCTTTGTCCATGTCACGTAGGGAGCTCAGCTGGACCTTTCTTGTGGGAAAGGATGTTCTGGCCCTGTGCTCAGCACTGCTCTGGACACACCTTGAGTGCTGTGTCCAGTTCTGAGCTCCTCAATTCAAGAGAGATGTTGAGGTGCTGGAAGGTGTTGAGAGAAGGGCAGCAAGGCTGGGGAGGGGCCTGGAGCAGAGCCCTGTGAGGAGAGGCTGAGGGAGCTGGGGGTGTGCAGCCTGCAGCAGAGGAGGCTCAGGGCAGAGCTCATTGCTGTCTGCAGCTGCCTGCAGGGAGGCTGTAGCCAGCTGGGGTTGGGCTCTGCTGCCAGGCAAGCAGCAACAGAACAAGGGGACACAGTCTCAAGCTGTGCCAGGGCAGGTCTAGGCTGGATGTTGTTAGGAAGTTGTTGTCAGAGAGAGTGATTGGCATTGGAATGGGCTGCCCAGGGGAGGTGGTGGAGTCTCTGTGGCTGGAGGTGTTGAAGCCAAGCCTGGCTGGGGCACTTAGTGCCATGGTCTGGTTGGTTGGGCAGGGCTGGGTGCTAGGTTGGGCTGGCTGAGCTTGGAGCTCTCTTCCAGCCTGGTTGATTCTCTAAGGGACCAGCTCCCCCCACCACCTTGCAGGTGTTTCCTCAGAAGTCAAAGCTGCTTTGACAGCTTGGCCCTCGTGGCTTGCTCCTCAAGCGCAGCCCACATGAGTTTGCCAACCACACGAGTTTCCATATGCTATTATTTAGATGCCTGTTCTAAACAAAGCAGTCTGACTCTGTTACTGCAGGGAAGTCATTTCTGCTTGTGGTTTATTTACAGAAGGCAGCAAGCAACCAGCAAGCCTAATAGCTCAGCACTGTCCCCACCTCAGTCCTTGGGCTGGCAGCACGGGGCAGCAGCAAACACATCCCAGGCAAACACCTTCAATTGTTCATATGCTCTCCAGAG
Source organism: Pogoniulus pusillus (assembly GCF_015220805.1). Lineage (NCBI taxonomy): Eukaryota > Metazoa > Chordata > Aves > Piciformes > Lybiidae > Pogoniulus > Pogoniulus pusillus. Next base: position 933,268 of record NC_087264.1, on the reverse strand, counting down.
AAAATGAAGACCTCTGATGATGAGGAAACAAACAAAATGCCTTTGAACTGTAAATCATGACTGCAGCAGCTCTGGTGGTAGATTTTTTTTAACCACAGATTTGTTTTATCTGAGATCATAATTTGTTTTCAGTGATGCACTAGATCAAATTAATTGAGGCTTAGAACAATATCTGCTTCCTTTTGCAAGTGCTTTCGCTGATGGCATGATCTTATCTGGCTCCTTACCCCACTGGCTCTGTTCTCCTGACCCTCCCCCTTAGCAGCACATCTCTTACAGCCAGTTATTTCTGTTCTCTTCCTTATTTCGTCCTTTTTAAAGGGGCATTCGTTGTTTCAAACACACGACCTCTTGCTCCAGCTATTACTTTCCTCCTAGGGACAACTGGTGAGGCTCAGCTTATTTTCCTCAGCAAGTGTTCCTGAGATCCCACGATTGGTGCAGTGCAACTGCCTCTTTCCAGTCCCAGGAGTGCTGGCAGATGCAAGACAGAGCTTGCAGGAGGAGGCAAGACCCCCTGCTGCAGCACCTGGCCCAAGCATCCCAATAGAGAGCTCACTTTTAGAAGGGAGCCAGTGCTTAGAGTTTAGTATCCCCAGCTGAGTTTGGGACTCTCCTGGCCACCTGGGCACACTGCTGGCTTCATGTCCAGCTACTATCTACCAACAGAATCATAGAACCATAGAATCAACCAGGTTGGAAGAGACCTAAAAGCATCCAGCCCAACCTATCCCCCAGCCCTATCCAGTCAGCCAGACCATGGCACTAAGTGCCCCATCCAGTCTTCTCTTGAACACCTCCAGGGACAGTGACTCCACCACCTCCCTCAGGTCTCTTTCTTCCTGGCTGCTCTCAGCCACTCTGTCCCCAACAACAGCAGAGACACAGCAGGGCTCTCCTTCCAGCAGGGAGCTTCCTTAAAGAAGCAGAGAAGGCTTCAGTTTTCTGCCATCTTTTCTCCCTTTCTCTTTTCCCCCTCTGACACTCACTTCTGAAAGAGATTCCCCTCCCCCCCCCCCCAGCTCTCCATATTTATTTTATTACAAAGGTTTTCTCTAAAATTATTAACTCAATTTCAATTTTTTTCCCCCAACTGTTTCCTTGCCAAGGATTTTAGGAATTTTCATTATTTCCTTTGGGAATTCTGAGACTGTGGTTAGCCAGTTTGGAGTTCAAGACACGAGAAATGCCAGCACAACTGAGGACTTGGCTGTAAAAACGTTTTCGACATGAAAGAATTCCAGCCTTGCACAAAAGGAAGTGCGGTGCTTGAAGGGAGATGTTGATCTAAGCGGGGTCCTAACAAAACGAAAGCCAATCTATTACTGCTCAAGTATCAGAGAAATCCCCTTGCAAAGGTGCTAAGCCCTGCTGCAGGAACACAAAACCTGTCTATTTATTTGTTGTGCATTTAAATGGTTTATGTGTGATTAAGGAGCCAAGCCACTGTTACTGAGCTGCCTGGGGTTTGGAGCTCTGCAGCTGTAGGCAAATGCTAGTGAGAAGGTAAAGCTCCTCTACTGGGAAGGGGCTGCAGCACTCAGCAAGGTTGGTACTGAAGAGATCTCTCCAGACATGCAAAAATAGGTTGTTTTTTTCTTAAAGGGAGGGAGGAAGGAGGTCTAGGCTGGATGTTGTTAGGAAGTTGTTGGCAGAGAGAGTGATTGGCATTGGAACGGGCTGCCCAGGGAGGTGGTGGAGTCACCATCCCTGGAGGTGTTCAAGCCAAGCCTGGCTGGGGCACTTAGAATCAGTCAGGGCTGGAAGAGATCACAAGGAGCAGCCAGTTCCAACCCCCCTGCCATGCCCAGGGACACCCTACCCTAGAGCAGGCTGCACACAGCCTCAGCCTGGCCTCAAACACCTCCAGCCATGAGGCCTCAACCACCTTCCTGGGCAGCCTATTCCAGCCTCTCACCACTCTCATGCTCAACAACTTCCTCCTCATCTCCAGCTTTGCTCCATTCCCCCCACTCCTGGCACTCCCTCACAGCCTCAGAAGTCCCTCCCCAGATTTTCTGTAGCCCCCCTTCAGATCCTGGAAGGCCACAAGAAGGTCACCTGGGAGCCTCCTCTGCTCCAGCCTGCACAGCCCCAACTCTTTCAGTCTGTGCTCACAGTAGAGGTGGGTGAGTGCCATGGTCTGGTTGATTGGCCAGGGCTGGGTGCTAGGTTGGGCTGGCTGAGCTTGGAGCTCTCTTCCAACCTGCTTGATTCTATGCTAGCCTTAAAAATCAGCCCCTCTCTCTGATGGATGAGACCTCCAGATCTAAGGGACCAATTCTGACCCCATCACACCCTGTGGATGGAGGCTGATCTTGGTCTCTCATTACAGTGGTAAGTCCTGAGGTTAGGGCTATTTTGCCTCATAGCAATGATTTGACCCATATCTTGGAGGTCAAGTGTAGTGGCTCTGCTCCTCCTTTGTGGAGGAGACCCAGGGCAATCCCCCTTGGGGCTGATGGTGATGGGTAACAGTCAGAGTCCTTCGCTCTCATCTGCCTGGAGTGTTCAAACTGCTCATGGTACAGCCACCAGAGCTGCTTCTGAAGGAGCCAGGGCTGGAGATAGCCACACCAGCACTGCACAGCTGTGGGAAGCACTCCTCCAGGGGAGTCTGCAGCAGAAGGCTGTCCCACGAACTCAGCCTGTGCATGCTGGAACGGTCCCAGGAGCTGCCTATGCTGAGGGCATTCATTTGACCCTGTATGTGGGGCTGGCAGAAATCTCCTCCAGACTTGCAGCTGAGTCCCTGTTGTGTAGCCTTTTCCTATCCCATGGCCTGAGCAGCACAGCTCCCAGGGAGCTCTGCAGGGTCAGGATCCTACCCTTCTCCTCTCTGCGACAGGCAAACAAACAGCTGTGGTACCATGGGGCCGAGCAGTGCTGCTCTGATGGCAACCATCTGTGCCTACCTCACCCTCTTCTCCCTGCACTCATGGGAGGTAGGAAGTGCAGGCTAACTTCAGGCCATGCCAGAGAGGGCAAGGCCAAGCCTGTGAGGGAGAGGCAAGGATCTCACAGAGCCACAGAATCGGTTAGGGTGGAGAAGACCTCCAAGATGAAGTCTGGCCACTAATCCAACACTGCCATGTCCACCACTACAACGTGTCCCTCAGCACTGCATCTGCACAGCTCTGACATCCCTCTGGGGATGGGGACTCCCCCACTGCTCTGGGCAGCCTGTTCCAGAGCCTAACAACATTTTCAGTGGAGAAGTTTTTCCTCATGTCCATCCTAAGCTGCCCTTGGTGCAACCTAAGGCCATTCCCTCTTACTCCTTGTTACTTGGGAGAAGAAACCAACCCTCACCATCTGCAAGTTGTAGAGAGTGAGGAGGCCTTCCCTCAGCCTCCTTTTCTCTGGACTAAACAACCCCAGCTCCCTCAGCTGCTCCTCACAAGACTTGTTCTCTAGAAGCTTCTCCAGCCTCATTGCCCTGCTTTGGACATGGCCTAGCACCTCCAGCAGGATCTCAGCCGTTCTGTGCACTGTTGCCTCTGCATTTCCTCAGCAACAACTTCACATCATCCTTCATGCAATCTTTGAAACCACTGCTGCTGGGCCAAGCGCCAGTCCTGGCACAGGTTCCCCCTCTACCCCTCTCTGCTGAGACCCCACCTGGAGTCCTGCATCCAGCTCTGGAGCCCCTGGGACAAGAGGGCTGTGGAGATGCTGGAGAGTGTCCAGAGCAGGGCCAGGAGGATGCTCAGAGGCTGCAGCAGCTCTGCTGTGAGCATAGACTGAAAGAGTTGGGGCTGTGCAGGCTGGAGCAGAGGATGCTCCCAGGGGACCTTCTTGTGGCCTTCCAGGATCTGAAGGGGGCTCCAAAAAAGCTGGGGAGGGACTTTTGAGGCTGTGAGGGAGTGCCAGGAGTGGGGGGAATGGAGCAAAGCTGGGGGTGGGTATGTTCAGCCTGGCCACGAGGAGGAAGTTGTTGAGCAGGAGAGTGGTGAGAGGCTGGCAGGGGTTGCCCAGGGAGCTGGTTGAGGCCCCATGGCTGGAGGTGTTTGAGGCCAGGCTGGCTGAGGCTGTGTGCAGCCTGCTCTAGGGTAGGGTGTCCCTGGGCATGGCAGGGGGGTTGGCACTGGCTGCTCCTTGTGGTCCCTTCCAACCCTGACTGCTTCCATGAGTCTAAATAGAACATGGTGGTCGGTGTGCAGTGGAGAACAAACCCCTGAGAGAGTGTGGACGTTTTTGTGCTGTTCTGAACCCAGCTGTGACATTTTGCCTAGTCACAGATGGTGTGAGAACAACTGCAATACGTGGCACCACAGCAGGAGTATCTGGATGCCAGAGGAGATCTTCCAGCAGATGGGTGGCTGGACATGGGAAGGAGCAGACAATGCATCCAGAAATAAAGGCTTCTTCCCAACATCCCATACAAATCTGCCCTCCTCAAGCTTCAGTCCATTCCCTTTCAGCCTGTCACTACAAGCCAGGGTCGGAACTGGCTGGTCCTTGTGTCCCTTCCAGCCCTGACTGCTTCTATGGTTGTATGACTTGGGCTCTGGAGCTCCTCTTGTGCCATGTCACCAGAGCACCTGGTTTACTGACCCCCTGCCGCAACACTCTCTGCTTGCAAACCGGCTTCATCTGCAGCGCCCATAACTGGCCCCCTCAAAGTGATCATTCCCAATCATTCCTGGAAGCAAAACAACACACCAAGCCCCAGAGCCTGGGGCCCCGCTCAGGAGGAGTTTGGCTGAGCCAGATGTGATGCCACCAGCAAGGGAGCTGAACAATAGAGACTTGGCAGGGGGCAGCACAAGAGGGTGGGAGCAGGCGTGGAGCTCAGCAGAGCACACGCAAGCTCTGGAGGCAGTGCCTGGGTACACATTGCCTCTCTCCGGCCTGAGGAACCCAGTGGAAGCCAGGTCAGGGAGATGCAGGGGCAGTTTTCTCCAGACAGGAATTCCTACCAAAGGGCATGTCCCAGCAAAGACACACTCAACTCCTCTGTGGGGGTTTGGGTGCTGCCTGCACCCCACGCTTTGGCAAAGCACCCAGACAGACTCAGCAGCTCTGGAAAGGCAGCGAAGCTTTATGCTGACAGCTGAGCACAAGAGAGGAGCAGAGATTAACAACCTATGCAGTTCTATACAGAGATGAGTCAAAAGGTAATGCAGAAACACAGCAGCCCTCCCAGGAACAGGAGTCCCCAGGAGGGGCTCCCAACAGCCCTTCCACCTTCTCCCACCCCTCTGCCTTACCCAAGATCTTGCCTGATGTTTAGGGGAGTTTTGAGGGTCAGCCAGGGGGGTTAGGAAGCAAATGGCAGGTTAGGTTAGAGAGAGAAGTTCAGCCCAAAGCCCAGACAGCAACTCTGTTATCTACATTTATGTTCTCGTTCTTATCCATCTCAGCAAGCCTATGAGTGAAGTAGACATCAGCACTGTTATCTAATCCCTCTCACCAAACCATTCTAGCTAGCTTCAAACTAGCACACCTCCTGGGCTCTAGTTTGTGCCTCTTGCCCCTTGTCCTGTGGCATCACCACTGGCTCCGTTTCACAGCCTGTCATCTAATTCCTCTCACCAAAAACATTCTAGCTAGGCTCTAACTGGCACATCCTCCCAGTGTGGAGGGGCTGCTGAGTGGCCCTGAGAATGCCAGGAAGGAAATGCAGAAGCAAGACCCTACAGAGAGCAATCCTGGATGGGGTTTTGGGGCTAGGTCAAATTCTGAGCACAACTGGTGAAGGTTATGGTTAAGAGAAGGCTTCGTCAAACTCTCCATGTACATCTATGCACAGATGAAAACCACACACAATCTGCCAGACACAGCTTGCAGGAGCCCCCAGACACTGCACTGCCATCTGAAAGGCCTTCCTGTTCACCAATCAAAGTCTCCCCTCACCTTGGGCCATGGCTCTGGTTGTAAATAAACTTAGAGTCACAGAATGGTTTAGGTTGGAAGGGACCTCAAAGATCATCTAGTTCCAAACCCTCTGCCATAGGCAGGGACACCTCCCACTAGAACAGGTCGATCAAGACCTTGTCCTGCCTGGACCTGAACACCACCAGGGAGGTTGTGGAGCACAGAAGCACCCAATGTGATCAAACTTGTGCCAGTGTCTCACCACTCTCACTGCAAATGACTTCTTCCTAGCATCCAGTTTCAGTCTCCCCTCCGCCAGTTCAAACCCATTCCTCCTCCTCCTCCTGGCATTACCAGACATTGTCAATAGTCCCTCCCCAGCCCTTCTGTAGGTCCCCTTCAGATCCTGGAAGGCCACTCCAAGGTCTCCTCCAAGCCCTCTCCTCTCCAGGCTGCAGAGCCCCAACTCTCTCAGCCTGTCCTCAGAGCAGAGCTGCTGCAGCCCTCTCAGCATCTTGGTGGCCTCCTCTGGACTGGCTCCAACACTTCCATGTGCTGCTTGTGCTGGGGACTGCAGAACTGCACCCAGGAGTGGAGGTGGGGTCTGAGGAGAGCAGAGCCAAGGGGCAGAATCCCCTCCCTTGCCCTGTGCCCACACTGCTCTGGCTGCAGCCCAGCACAGGCTTGTGTCTGGGCTGCACTCACACTGCAGGCTCATGCTGAGCTTTGCATCAGCCCAGACCCCCAGGTCCTGCTCCTCAGGGCTGCTCTCAGCCACTCCCCACCCAGCCTGGAGTTGTGCTTGGATTGCACCCACCCAGGTGCAGGACCTTACGCTTGGTCTTGTTGAATGCCCTGAGGTTGGCCTGGGCACAGCTCTGCAGCCTGCCCAGGTCCCTCTGGATGGATCCCTGCCCTCTAGCAAGTCTCCTGTGCCACACACCTTGGTGCCATCTGCACACTTGCTGAGGCTGCACTGATTGCTCTGCCCATGCCTTGAAGGAGGTGAGAGTTAAAAAGAAATACAGCAGCCACACTGCACAACCCAAGCCCCAAAGAAGGCCCCATCCTTTTCTTTCCTTCCTTTCTTCCCTCTGCTGGTGCTACAAATGCAGGTAATCCTGGGTTCATTTCCCTGCAACTAAAATTGGTGATGATGTCATCTGCGTGGCCGAGCAGAGTAGTTTTCTGCCTGGGCAAGGGAGGCTCCAGGATGTGCTCAGTATTGATTTGTTCACAGCAAATAGATGTTTTGGGGCAAGAAGATGAGCAACCCTGCAAAGCAGATCAAGGCCAGCAGCGTTCAGATCTGTCCTGTTCTGTCCACCCCGGAGGCTTTTTGCCTAAACTCAGTGTTTCTGGCATCAAAACCCAAAGGAGTATCCATGCAGGAGGTAAATGTCTCTAGGGACTAAGAACTCACTCGTTGGAGGTTTGGGATAGCCCTCTGTGGGGTCTCTGAGTCATGGGACCATCTGACCCCCAGCAAGGGTAACAAACCACTCTTCAGAGCCCTGGAGAGAGGATTTGCATCTCAGCTAAGGGCCACCAGCAGCCAAGCTGGAGCTCTGTTTTCACATCATAGGAAAAGTACCAAGCTCCAGGCGCTGTGGTAAGCCAAAATAGCTCACAGAGTGTGCAGGTTTTGGAGTGTGGCTAAGGATGAACCATGAAGAAAGCAAAGGCAAAACACAAAAAGCAGCAGTAGTTTTATATATAGATACTGCAAACCCAGTGAGCCACGTGACCAGCCCCAAAAAAAGCTCCCCTCAGAGGCTGGTGTCTGGGATTAGGAGCAGCAGTTACCACTTTAACTATGTCTGGCATCTTCTGCTCCTCAAACATGGCTACACCAGATACTGCAGCCCTTTCTCATGGAAGCATCTGCGAGGCAGGAAGCTTTTGGCTATCAGGCCAAGATCAGCCTGCCCAGGGCACTGCTACCTGCCCACATACTTCCTACAGTCCTCTAGGCTGCTCTCCTGCACACTCATGCAGCAAAGCTGCAGTGGGGAGGTTCAGACTTCTCTTGTAATAGAGCCTCCATGGCAAGAGGGCTGTGGAGATGCTGGAGAGTGTTGAGAGCAGGGCCAGGAGGATGCTCAGAGGTTACAGCAGCTCTGCTGTGAGCACAGACTGAAAGAGTTGGGGCTGTGCAGGCTGGAGCAGAGGAGGCTCCCAGGGGACCTTCTTGTGGCCTTCCAGCATCTGAAGGGGGCTACAAAAAAGCTGGGGAAGGACTTTTGAGGCTGTGAGGGAGTGCCAGGAGTGGGGGGAATGGAGCAAAGCTGGAGGTGGGGAGAGTGAGGCTGGAGATGAGGAGGAAGTTCCTGAGCATGAGGGTGGTGAGAGCCTGGCAGGGGTTGCCCAGGGAGGTGGTTGAGGCCCCATGGCTGGAGGTGTTTGAGGCCAGGCTGGCTGAGGCTGTGTGCAGCCTGCTCTAGGGTAGGGTGTCCCTGGGCATGGCAGGGGGGTTGGAACTGGCTGCTCCTTGTGCTCCCTTCCAACCCTGACTGATTCTATGGACTCTCCTAGCCTGTCCTCACAGCAGAGGTGTTATGAGGTTGGTCTCAAACCAACACTCATTGCCCTGTAAAAACAGACCCTGCTGAAGAAATTGTCCCAATCTTTCTGATCTCAAGTATGAAAAGGCCACAGGAAGGTCTTTCTGGAGCCTTCTGTCCTCCAGGTGGAACATCCCCAGCTCCCTAAGCCTGTCCTCACAGCAAAGAGGTTTTAGCCCTCAAAGCACTCTTGTGGTCCCCTCCAGCCTAGCTCCAACAGGTCCATGTCTCTCCTGTGCTGAGGCAGCACTTAGGGCTCTGCAGGGCTCCCAACTGTCCCATCACAGCCTCCAAAGGGAACATCAAGCTGCAGGTATATGGATGAAGCCTCCCTCTGTTCCTGCAGAGGCTTAAGCTGTCATGGCCATGTAAATAGCAGGGTGCACCACTGAGCTGGCTGAGTGTGGGACCAAGTGCAGAGGCAAGAGCTTGCTCTTGATGGTGCCACCACAAAATGCCACAGGTGTCCCTGCCAATGAAACAGGAACAATGGCAGAGTGCTTTGTTATGTGCTTAGCTTCTGCTGCCAAACAGTGGCTGAAGCCAAGGTACCAGCTGTCATTACATAGCTCACTTAAACACCTTTGAATCAGAGAATCACCCAGGCTGGGAGAGACCTCCAAGCTCACCCAGCCCAACCTAGCACCCAGCCCTGACCAATCAGCCAGACCATGGCACTAAATGCCCCAGCCAGGCTGTGCTTGAGCACCTCCAGGGACACCAACTCGACCACCTCCCTGGGCAGCCCATTCCAATGCCAATCACTCTCTCTGACAACAACTTCCTAACAACATCCAGCCTAGACCTGCCCTGGCACAGCCTGAGACTGTGTCCTCTTCTTCTGTTGCTACTTGCCTGGCAGCTCCCTCAGCCTCTCCTCACAGGGCTGTGCTCCAGGTCCCTCCCCAGCCTTGATGACCTTCTCTCAACACCTTCCAGCACCTCAACATCTCGCTTGAATTGAGGAGCCCAGAACTGGACACAGCACTCAAGGGGTGGCCTGAGCAGTGCTGAGCACAGGGGCAGAAGAACCTCCCTTGTCCTGCTGCCCACACTGCTCCTGAGCCAGCCCAGGATGCCATTGGCTCTGCTGCCCACCTGGGCACTGCTGCCTCCTCTTCAGCTGCTATTAACCAGCACCCCCAGCTTCCTTTCTGCCTGGCTGCTCCGCAGGCACTCTGTCCCCAGCCTGTAGTGCTGCTTGGGGTTGTTGTGGCCGAAGTGCTCATCTCTGCTTGCTGTGCTCCTCATTAAAATAGCCTCTTTACACAAGTGGGCTCAGCTGCTTCTCATGCTTCTGCCTTTGCAACTCCATCCCCTCCAGCAGAAGCTGTTCAAACACTTTAATTGATGGAAAGCTCCATTGGGTTGGTCCTGCTGTTTGATAAATAATTAAAGCAAGCAATCCCTCAGGTTCTGTTTGGTTGTCTTCTGCCCACTCCAGCTGCAGAGCCCTGCCTATGCTGGGACATTGCAGGACACAGAGCCCCCTGACTATGTCTGGTGGCTTTGCATCCCTATGGCTTTGCAACCCTGTGGCTTTTGCTGCTGGCAGTGGGGTCTGGGACTCACACAGACAGCACTGCTCTGCAGGAGCTCCAGAAGTGCCAGAGTCCTCTGTCTAGACAAGCCCTTAAACCTGATTGCTTCATCCCATTACTGACAGAAGTCACTAGACATGGAAATGAGTTTTCCTCTCCATCCTTCCTTTTTGTTTTTTCCCCTTTATATCCCCAAGGAAGGGAGGCTTGATTTTTTTTTCTCATCCACCCAGAAGAAACCACAGCAACCACAGCTGCAATTACATATATATATCTTAAAAAAAAACCAAGAAACCCAACAACCACCAAACCAACAACAACAACAAAAACCTCTCAAAACCCCAAAAGCCTCTCTGGCAATTCTTTTTTGCCTCCTTTTTTAAGCTCCTTGGCTACATGCAGAACAGTAACTGACTTTAAAAATGCAACCTGAAGGCATCTGTTTACACTGGATTTGAACTGAAACTGGGTAAAGCTGAGAGGGAGCAGCAGGTGACCAACACCAGAGAGTGCCCAAGCAACGCTGCGATGAAGTTAACAGGACCCAAGTGAAGCAAAGTTTCTTCCTAAGGCAGGAAAGATTCCCTTTCTTAGCTCCCTCTAATTGTCACACTGGCTTCCTTTTTTTTTTCCAAGATGGGGCCAAAATATTTATTTTCTGAAGTTATATTTGGTAAAGAGCTGCTTTAGGTTTGTTTGGGTTATTTTTGGGGGGGTGGTGTTTGAATGTTTCCCACCTCTTTGTGCTAAGAAGATCACAAAGCCAATTAGCATCAACACCAGGGGATTACTGTCTGGTGACTTGGCTGATAGGAAGCCACTGACAACATAGAACTCTCAAAGTATTTTTAGTGACTGCCTGGACAAAATGTAGCATAAAAGTGATGGAAAAGAACCACAGAATCACAGAATCAAACAGGTTGGAAGACACCTCCAGCCCCAGCCCCATTACTGGCATTCAGGCAGCTCTGAAGTCCTTTCATGCTCACACTGCAGTGCATGTGAACAGATCATGTCTGAAGAGATCATAGAATCATAAAACCATAGAACCAGCCAGGTTGGAAGAGAGCTCCAAGCTCATCCAGCCCAATCTAGCACCCAGCCCTGGCCAATCAACCAGACCATGGCACTAAGTGCCCCAGCCAGGCCGGGGATGTGGCCATTGGGTGGTGGATGGACTTGATGGGTCCACAGTCATGGCACTGCATCCAAAGGCACAAGGTTGGACTGAATGATCTTGGAGGTCTCTTCCAACCTGGTTGATTCTATGATTCTAAGAAGTCCATTTTCCTCACAAACTGAGGTATGGTGCATAGCAGTCCTTGAAGGTGCTTGTATTGATGGACACATCCTCTGGGGGTCTGCATTTCCAATGACCTGCCCTAGCAGGGAGGCTTTGAGACGTTTTTGCCAATGTCCCATTGTCCACAGGCTCCTGGAAGGAGAAGAGATGATCAGGAAGGCAGCTGCCAGCTATGGTTACAGCCACAAACCTTCCACTGAGATAGGCAGTGTTGGGTTTGATCCTATCCCCTCCACAATTCAAAACCAGTACCAGTTGTTGCCCCAGGCCCATACGCCCAGCGCCGGTGTAAGTGCAGCAGCCTCGCGCCGCGTTCCTGCCGCAGGATTATCCCTGCCCTGCCAGCTATAAATTATGCACTAAACACAGCTCCTAATGAAGGAAATGGCATCCTCAGAGCAGCCACCAAGAACATTTTAAGTGCTTGGTTATTGCAAAATGATGGAGCATTTGTAATGAGCCCATTGTTATGGTTTGGGTCTCTGTCACACTCAGAGTAGTGGTGCTGGCGGCAGGGAATTTATCCTGTAATTTTCATATGTTCCCATCTTTTCTTAAGGCTTTTAGCACTCCATAAAGCTTAGGTCTTCATGACAATATTCAAACAAGCCACTTAATGAATCTGAGGCTTTAGCAATCACAAACTGACTTTAAATGAAATCTACATTGGGCTTCTGAGAACATTTAGTCCTTTCTGACGTTGTCTTTCTTCTGTCTGACTCACGAATCAGACACATGTGCAGAATGAGTGCCCATAGCTGGCCCTCAGCTGGAGGGTAGGAGAGCCCTGCAGAGGGACCTGGCCAGGCTGGACAGATGGACGCTGTCCAGTGCCATGAGTTTTAACAAGGCCAAGAGCCAGGTTCTGCACTTTGGCCACAACAACCCCAAGCAGCCATCCCTTGAGTGCTGTGTCCAGTTCTGGGCTCCTTAATACAAGAGAGATGTTGAGGTGCAAGGTACTACAGCTGGATGGAGGCAATGCCAAGCACCAATCCAGGCTGGGCAGGGAGTGGCTGAAGAGCAGCCCTGAGGAGAGGGACTTGGGGGTGCTGCTGGAGGAGAAGCTCAACAGGAGCCAGCAGTGTGCACTTGCAGCCCAGAAAGCCAAGCAGAGCCTGGGCTGCAGCAGCAGCAGTGTGGCCAGCAGGGCCAGGGAGGGGATTCTCCCCCTCTGCTCTGCTCTGCTGAGACCCCACCTGGAGTCCTGCATCCAGCTCTGGAGCCCCTGGGACAAGAGGGCTGTGGAGATGCTGGAGAGTGTCCAGAGCAGGGCCAGGAGGATGCTGAGAGGCTGCAGCAGCTCTGCTGTGAGCACAGACTGAAAGAGTTGGGGCTGTGCAGGCTGGAGCAGAGGAGGCTCCCAGGTGACCTTCTTGTGGCCTGCCAGGATCTGAAGGGGCCTCCAAAACAGCTGTGGAGGGACTTTTGAGACTGTGAGGGAGTGGCAGGACTGGGGGTAAAAGGAACAAAGCTGGAGGTGGGGAGAGTGTGGCTGGAGGTGAGGAGGAAGTTGTTGAGCATGAGAGTGGTTGGAGGTGATCGAGGCTCCATCCCTGGAGGTGTTTGAGGCCAGGCTGGCTGAGGCTGTGTGCAGCCTGCTCTAGGGTAGGGTGTCCCTGGGCATGGCAGGGGGGTTGGAAGTGGCTCCTTGTGATCCCTTCCAACCCTGACTGCTTCTAGGATTCTAAGAATTTGCAGTTTATCAAAGCTGCTGTGATTTATGAGAAGAGAAGCAATTGAGAAGGGAGAAGAATATGTTTGTAGATTTGGGACCATACTGGCCTGAAGGCTGAGAAATAATTTGCGTGGGAGAAAAAAAAACAACCATTTCTTAAAACAAAAATAGTGGGTGGGGGGAGGGGGAAGTGTAAACTGTCAGTGAGAAAGGAAAAGAGTGAAAATGACTGAATGAGGCACTTAGTGCTGTGGTTTACTTACTTAGAAGGGTTAGGTGGGAGGTTGAACTGGATGATTCTAGAGGTCTTTTCCAACCTGGTTTCACAGAGTATGTGCTTTATAGAATCAACCAAGTTGGAAGAGACCTCCAAGCTCAGCCAGCCCAACCTAGCACCCAGCCCTATTCAGTCAACCAGACCATGGCACTAAGTGCCTCATCCAGGCTTTGCTTGAACACCTCCAGGGATGGCGACTCCACCACCTCCCTGGGCAGCCCATTCCAATGCCAATCACTCTCTAGCAACAACTTCAGACTGGAGGTGAGGAGGAAGTTGTTGAGCAGGAGAGTGGTGAGAGGCTGGACTGGGTTGCCCAGGGAGGTGGTTGAGGCCCCATGGCTGGAGGTGTTTGAGGCCAGGCTGGCTGAGGCTGTGTGCAGCCTGCTCTAGGGTAGGGTGTCCCTGGGCATGGCAGGGGGGTTGGAACTGGCTGCTCCTTGTGGTCCCTTCCAGCCCTGACTGATTCTCTGATTCTGTGATTCTAACTTCCTCCTAACATCCAGCCTAGACCTCCCCTGGCACAACTTGAGGCTGTGTCCCCTTGTCCTGTTGCTTGGTTGCCTGGCAGAAGAGCCCAACCCCACCAGGCTACAGCCTCCTTCCTCTGTGAGAAGCCATTTGTGAGAAGAAAAAGTTAATTCCATCTGCATGAGGACAGCTATTCCTCGTTTGCAGCTGACAGCCTGAGCCACCAAGTGCAGCTCCAGGGCAGCCAGATGACACGAAAGCTTGCCTGCAGCCACGGGCTGGCTGCTGAGACGAGGAGGAGGCGGCGGCAGCCCGGGCGAAGGCAGCCTGAGCGAGATGGCCATGGAACAGACAAACAGAAGCGCTTTGAAGGTGGGTGGCTCCCATGTCAGCCGGCTTGCCCTCGAGCAACAGCAAGCGGTGCTGCGGTGGGTAGCGGCGCGGCTGGGGCGGCAGCGGTCGGTGCTGGGTGTGGCTGGGCGGCGCTCCCGGCGCGTCCCGCCAAGGGCGCAGCGCTCCGCAGGCGGCGCTCCGGGATGCCCTGCCGGGGGGTCAAGGGCGAGCTCGGCTGGCGGCTAAGCCGCGGCACAGCTCCTCAAAGCACAGAGGGAGCCGAGGCAGAAGGGCTGCGGACAGCAAGGCAAGCACCAAGCCCGAGTGACTCTCTGAACCCGCGGCTTTGCCGAGCTGCTCTTCCTCTCTCCTCGGGAGCTTCCCGAAGTGGTCATGGGCAAGGCGGCGCTTCCCGGCGTGGGGTGGCAGAGGAAACAATGAGTCAGGTGAAGAGTCCCAGAAGAATGTTTCATAAGCCCTTGGAAGGGAAACGGTGCAGCGCTGCCTGAAACAGCTCCGGAGCTGAGCGGCGGAGAGCGCAGAGGGCGGCAGCCGCAGCGCCTGGCTATGGGGAGCGGGGCTGAGCCGGCCACGGCCAGCGCCGGCACAAGTGCTGAGCCTACCCAGGAGGGCAGCAGCTGCCAGGCCTGTTGCAGTGCCAGGCGAAGTATTTTGGCCAGGGCCCACATCCTCTCTTCCATAAGTCATTGGCCGAAAGGATGGGGGTGGAAGGAAGGAGACACAGAGCTATTGAGTTGCTTTAGGCATGCTATAGGTTGGCCACCCCACCTTTACCAAACACCTTGGGTCCTTGCATGAGAAGGTGGGTGAAGAGAGAGATGAGATGGAAGGGGGTAGATGGAGGGGATGAAAGCTCCACAGAAGGATTCATCTTGCTGTGGTCAGTGGCATCCTGGTTCCCAGGGGAAGAGGAGAAGGACCCCACTGTTGTCCACAAGGAATCGAGCCATGGATGAGGTGAAGAACTCCACTGGGTCATCCAAAAGGAGCTGAGCCATGACATTAATGCTCAGAGCTATTAGAAAGAAGGTACACACAGAAGAGGAATGCTGGGCTTCAAAACCAGCTTGGCAATTCTTCTGCCCCAAGACTCTGTATTTATTTCCTCTTCAACTAAAATAATCAGCTTCTATGGTGCTATTAATAGGCACTTGATAAATTTTGGGGACTGGAAGTGGGTTAGGAGTTTATTTTCAGGACAAACCATATAGGCTCCCTCCTGTGGTACCATTAAGGTCTGCCAAGCAGCTACAGATCATAGAATCATGGAATCAAACAGATTGGAAGAGAGCTCCAAGCTCAGCCAGCCCAACCTAGCACCCAGCCCTGGCCAAGCAACCAGACCATGGCACTAAGTGCCCCAGCCAGGCTTGGCTTCAACACCTCCAGGCACAGAGACTCCACCAGCTCCCTGGGCAGCCCATTCCAGTGCCAATCACTCTCTCTGACAACAACTTCCTATCAGCATCCAGCCTATATTTCCCCTGGCACAGCTTGAGGCTGTGTCCCCTTCTTCTGGTGCTGGGTGCCTGGCAGCAGAGCCCAACTCCACCTGGCTACAGCCTCCCTGCAGGGAACTGCAGACAGCAATGAGCTCTGCCCTGAGCCTCCTCTGCTGCAGGCTGCACACCCCCAGCTCCCTCAGCCTCTCCTCACAGGGCTGTGCTCCAGGCCCCTCCCCAGCCTTGCTGCCCTTCTCTAAACACCTTCCAGCACCTCAACATCTCTCTGCAAGGGAGGAGCCCAGAACTGGACACAGCACTCCAGGGGTGTCCTGAGCAGTGCTGAGCACAGGGGCAGAAGAACCTCCCTTGTCCTGCTGCCCACACTGCTCCTGAGCCAGCCCAGGATGCCATTGGCTCTGCTGCCCACCTGGGCACACTGCTGCCTCATCCTCAGCTCCTCTCTACCAGCACTCCCATGTCCCTGTCTTCCTGTCTGCTCTCAGTCACTCTGTCCCCAGCCTGCATGGTCCATAATTTGAGACAGGATAGAACCCTCTGTTGGTCCTTGCATGAGAGGGTGGATGAAGAGAGAGATGAGATGGAAGGAAGTAGATGGAGGGAATGAAAGGTCCCCAGAAGGATTCATCTTGCTGAGATCAGTGCCCTCCTGGTTCCCAGGGGAAGAGCGGAAGGACCCCACTGATTGCTATGATCTATAGATCTCTACAAGAAATGTAGCCTTGGATCTACACTGACAGGGTAAGAATTGGATGCATGATTTGGGCTTCACTGCTTCACAGCATGGTGTGACAGGAAAGAGATGAAGCTGCAGAACTCAAAGTCAAGGCAATTCCTATAAATAGGCATTGCAAAAATTCAGAGCTGCTGCTAACCACACATGGCTTAGGCTGGACTTCTAATTTACATGGTAGGTCCTTGCTAGTGTAGATGCTTCTGGGCCAAACCATGGCATTACTGGTCATATGGTGTGTGGACAGCACCATCTGCGCTTCCTCTAATTGCAGGGAAGGGTTGGAGGATTAAGAGTTCCTTGAGTTCAAGATGGCTGAGAGCTTGCTGCTGTTTGTACATACATCAAAGGCTGTGTTTCTCCACAACTCATTAACTGGCTCTGGAAATCTCATAAAAGCAAGCTTTCCAGAGAGGCTGTGTTCCAGGGTACCCAGACAGTGGCCTCTGCAAGTGACAGCACAACTTGGGCAGGGCTGGGAGAAAGTGCAGAGGCAGACAAGTATGACATTGGTGTCCTGTAGTAAGCAAACTAAGAGCTTCTGATAGAAAGAGAGACAGCAGTAAGTAGCACCTGAAGAGGACAGGGAACTACTTCTGTGTTTCAGCCCTAAAACAGCAGCAAAGGATGCAAGCTCCATAATGGCTACATGTGTCCAGTCCACCCATATTGGGTTATCAGGGGTGAATGAACACAAATATAGGAGATTGTCATAGAAACATAGAATCAAGCAGGTTGGAAGAGAGCTCCAAGCTCATCCAGTCCAACCTAGCACCCAGCCCTGGCCAATCAACCAGACCATGGCACTGAGTGCATCATGCAGTCTTGTCTAGAACACCTTCAGGGAGCTGCAGACAGCAATGAGCTCTGCCCTGAGGCTCCTCATCTGCAGCTCAGCTCCCTCAGCCTCTCCTCACAGGGCTGTGCTCCAGGCCTCTCACCAGCTTTGTCACCCTTCTCTGGACACCTTCCAGCACCTCAACATCTCCCTGGAACTGAGGAGCCCAGAACTGGACACAGCACTCAATCTGTGGCCTGAGCAGTGCTGAGCACAGGGGCACAAGAACCTCCCTTGTCCTGCTGCCCACACTATACAAGCCAGGATGCCACTGGCCACCTGGGCACTGCTGCCTCATCTTCAGCTACTATCTACCAGCAACCCCAGGTCCCTCTCTTCCTGGCTGCTCTCAGCCACTCTGCCCCAGATTATAATACATCCATCCCTGGAGGGGATCTGACTCTCCCCACCTCCAGCTTTGCTCCATTCCCCCCGAGTCCTGGCACTCGCTGACAGCCTGAAAGGTCCCTCCCCAGCTGTTTTGGAGGCCCCCTTCAGATCCTGGCAGGCCACAAGAAGGTCACCTGTGAGCCTCCTCTGCTCCAGCCTGCACAGCCCCAACTCTTTCAGTCTGTGCTCACAGCAGAGCTGCTGCAACCCTGGGAAATGCATTGAAGCTGGTGAAGTCTCAGCTATGTGATGGCATTAGCTGTAAAAGCAGAACCTGGCCCTTTCTCCTGGGAGGTGAAGTTGCAAATTCTATTTGGATGATTAAAAAAACCAAACCAAACCAAACCAAACCCAACAAAAAAACCCAACATAGCAACTTGGTTACGTAAGGAAATGCAGAGTAGAATGGACTGGAGTATTTTGCTTAAAAGGCCACCATGTAAACTGGCTGCTTTGCTTAAAATAAACAGGACTCTCCAGAGGACAGAATTTCTCACAGTCTGCTCTGGGCTGGCTGTGTTCCTGCAAGACATTGCTCCAAAGCTAAAGGTTGAGATGCTCCAGGGCCCGTGGTGATACGAACATGCATTGCCTCCAGCTGGTGGAATTAGCTGAAGATTGTTCATTCACAGACAGGATGAGGCCTCTGCAGAGAAAGAGTCTCTGATTGCAGCAAGAAGTGGTGCATTTTCGGTCTCCTCATTCTGAGAAGGAAATTCGGGTGCTGGAGTGTGTCCAGAGGACGCCAATGGCATCCTGGGCTGGCTCAGGAGCAGTGTGGGCAGCAGGACAAGGGAGGTTCTTCTGCCCACCCCTGTGCTCAGCACTGCTCAGGC